>NW_022681471.1:52188619-52821960 GCF_009764315.1 Trachypithecus francoisi
CAGCCAAACTAAGCTTCATAAGCAAAGGAGAAATAAAATCCTTTACAGATAAGCAAATGCTGAGGGATTTTGTCACCACCAAGCATGTCTTACACAAGAGCTCCTAAAGGAAGCACTAAATATGGAAAGGGAAAACTGGTACTAATCACTGCAAAAGCATACCAAATTGTAAAGACCATCAACACTATGAAGAAACTGCATCAACTAATGGGCAAAATAACCAGGTAGCATCAAAATGACAGGATCAAATTCACACATAACAACATTAACATTAAATGTCAACAGGCTAAATGCCCCAATTAAAACACAGACTGGCAAATTGGATAAAGAGTCAAGACCCATCAGTGTGCTGTATTCAGGAGACCCATCTCACATGCAAAGACACACATAGGCTCAAAATAAAGGGATGGAGGAATATTTACCAGGCAAATGGAAATAAAAAAGCAGGGGTTGCAATCCTAGTCTCTGATAAAACAGACTTTAACCAACAAAGATAAAAAAAAAAAAACACAAAGAAGGGCATTACATAATGGCAAAGGGATCAATGCAACAAGAAGAGCTAACTATCCTAAATATATATCCACCCAATACAGAAGCACCCAGATCCATAAAGCAAGTTCTTAGAGACCTACAAAGAGACTTAGACTCCCACACAGTAATAGTGGGAGACTTTAACACCTCACTGTCAATATTAGACAGATCAATGAGACAGAAAATTAACAAGGATATTCTGGACTTGAACTCACCTCTGGACCAAGTGGATGTAATAGAGATCTATAGAACTTACCACCCCAAATCAGCAGAATATACACTCTTCTCAGCACCTCATCGCACTTATTCTAAAATTGACCACATAATTAGAAGTAAAACACTCCTTAGCTAATGCAAGGAACAGAAATCATAACAAACAGTCTCTCAGACTACGGTGCAATCAAATAGAACTCAGGATTAAGAAACTCACTCAGAATCGCATAACTGCATGGAAAGCGGACAACCTGCTCCTAAATGACTACTGGGTAAATAACGAAATTAAGGCAGAAATAAATAAGTTCTTTGAAACCAATGAGAACAAAGACACAACGTACCAGAATGTCTGGGACACAACTAAAGCAGTGTGTAGAGGGAAATGTATGGCACTAAATGCCCACATGAGAAAGCAGGAAAGATCTAAAATTGACACCCTAACATCACAATTAAAAGAACTAGAGAAGCAAGAGCAAACAAATTCAAAAGCTAGCAGAAGACAAGAAATAACTAAGATCTAAGCAGAACTGAAGGAGATAGAGACACGAAAAACCCTTCAAAAAATCAATGAATACAGGAGCTGGTTTTTTGAAAAGATTAAGAAAATAGACCAATAGCCAAACTAATAAAAAAAAAAAAGAGAGAAAAGAATCAAATAGACACAATAAAAAATGATAAAGGCGAAATCACCACTGATCCCACAGAAATACAAACTACCACCAGAGAATACTATAAACACATATACTCAAATAAACTAGAAAATCTAGAAGAAATGGATAAATTCCTGGACACATACACCCTCCCAAGACTAAACCAGGAAGAAGTTGAATCTCTGAGTAGACCAATAATGGGCTCTGAAATTGAAGCAGTAATTAATAGCCTACCAACTAAAAACAGCTCAGGACCAGACGGATTCACAGCTGAATTCTACCAGAGGTACAAAAGGAGCTGGTCCCATTCCTTCTGAAACTATTCCAAACAATAGAAAAAGAGGGACTCCTCCCTAACTTATTTTATGAGACCAGCATCATCCTGATACCAAAACCTGGCAGAAACACAACAAAAAAAGAAAATTTCAGGTCAATATCCCTGATGAACATCGATGTGAAAATCCTCAATAAAATACTGACAAACTGAATCCAGCAACACATCAAAAAGCTTATCCACCATGATCAAGCTGGCTTCATCCCTGGGATGCAAGGCTGGTTCAACCTACACAAACCAATAAACGTAATCCATCATATAAACAGAGCCAATGAAAAAAAACCACATGATTATCTCATTAGATACAGAAAAGGCCTTCCATAAAATTAATCACCCCTTCATGCCAGAAACTCTCAATACACTAGGTATTGATGGAACCTATCTCAAAATATTAAGAACTATTTATGACACACCCACAGCCAATATCATACTCAATGGGCAAAAGCTGGAAGCATTACCTTTGAAAACTGGCACAAGACAAGGATGCTCTCTCTCACCACTCCTATTCAACATAGTTTTGGATGTTCTGGCCAGGACAGTAGGGTAAGAGAAAGAAATACAGCATCTTCAAATAGGAAGAGAGGAAGCCAAATTGTCTCTGTTTGCAGATAACATGATTGTATAGTTAGATAATCCCATCATCTCAGCCCAAAATCTCCTTAAGCCGATAAGCAACTTCAGCAAAGTCTCAGGATACAAAATCAATGAGCAAAAATCACAAGCATTCCTGTACACCAATAAAAGACAAACAGAGAGCCAAACCATGAGTGAACTTATATTCACAATTGCTACAAGGAGAATAAAATACCTAGGAATACAAGTTACAAGGGATGTGAAGGACCTCTTCAAGGAGAACTACAAACCACTGCTCGAGGAAGTAAGAGAGGACACAAACAAATGGAAAAAAAACATTCCATGTTCATGGATAGAAAGAATCAATAACATGAAAATGGCCATACTGCCCAAAGTAATTTATAGATTCCATGCTATCCCCATCAAGCTACCATTGAGTTTCTTCACAGAATTAGAAAAAACTACTTTAAATTTCATATGGAACCAAAAAAGAGCCCATATAGACAAAACAATCCTAAGCAAAAAGAACAAAGCCAGAGGTATCGTGCTGCCTGACTTCCAACTATACTACAAGTCTACAGTAACCAAACCAGCATGGTACTTGTACCAAAAGAGATATATAGACCAATGGAACAGAACAGAGGCCTCAAAAATAATGCCACACATCTACAACCATCTGATCTTTGACAAACCTGATGAAAACAAGCAATGGGGAAAGGATTCCTATTTAATAAATGGATTTGGAAAAACTGGCTAGGCATATGAAGAAAACCAAAACTGGACCCCTTCCTTACACTTTACAAAAATTAACTCAAGATGGATTAAAGACTTAAACATAAGACCTAAAACCATAAAAATCCTAGAAGAAAACCTAGGCAATACCATTCAGGACATAGGCACAGGCAAAGACTTCATGACTAAAACACCAAAATCAATGGCAACAAAAGCCAAAATACACAAATAGGATCTAATGAAACTAAAGAGCTTCTGTATAGCAAAAGAAACTATCAGGGTGAACAGGCAACCTACTGAATGGGAGACAATTTTTGCAATCTATCCATCTGACAGAAGGCTTATATCCAGAATCTATGATAAACAAATTCACAAGAAAAAAACAACCCCATCAAAAAGTGGGCAAAGGATGTGAACAGACACTTATCAAAAGAAGACATTTATGTGGCCAACAAGCATATGAAAAAAAGCTCATCACTGATCATTAGAGAAATGCAAATCAAAACCACAATGAGATACCATCTCACACCCGTTAGAATGGTGATCATTAAAAGTTAGGAAACAACAGATGCTGGAGAGGATGTAGAGAAATGGCAATGCTTTTACACTGTTGGTGGGAGTGTAAATTAGTTCAAACATTGTGGAAGACAGTGTGGTGATTCCTCCAGGATCTAGAACCAGACATACCATTTGACCCAGCAATCCCATTACTGGGTATATACCCAAAGGATTATAAGTCATTCTATAAATACACATGCACATGTATGTTTATTGCAGCACTGTTCACAGTAGCAAAGACTTGGAAGCAACCCAAATGCCTATCAATGAGAGACTGGATAAAGAAAATGGTGGCACATATACACCATGGAATACTATGCGTCCATAAGAAAGGATGAGTTCATGTCCTTTGCGGGGACATGGATGAAGCTGGGAACCATCATTCTCAGCAAACTAACACAGGAACAGAAAACCAATCACTGCATGTTCTCACTCATAAGTGAGATTCGAACAATGAGAACACATGGACACAGTGAGGGGAATATCACACACTGGGACCTGCTGGGGGATGGGGGACTAGGGGAGGGATAGCATTAGGAGAAATACCTATGTAGATTTTGGGTTGATGGGTGCAGTAAACCACCGTGGCACGTGAATACCTAGGTAACAAACCTGCATGTTCTGAGTATGTACCCCAGAACTTAAAGTATAATAAAAAAAGAAAAAATATATAAGATATGCTCTGTTTTACCATATCTTTATTATGAGATCCATAAGAAAAAAAGAATTGAAAACCAATGATCTCGCAATTTTAATGGGCATTAAAATTACCTGAGGCAATTTTTAAATATTTCTAAACATCAACCCAGATCTAGTAAACCAGAATTTCTGGGCATGTAGCCTAGCAATCTTCATTTTAAACAAGTATCTCAGGTGGTCTCTGTACCACCATTGATAAGCATTGTAGTAAAACCTTGTCTGGCAAAGGAATCTATATTAAGATAATCACAAATATGTTGATTTCTTAATATCATATTTTCTCTTAATCACAGTAAAGAGCAACTGAAAAAATAAACAGATAATATACAATAATGACAAAAATATAGACACAAAATCATTTATAAAACTAAAAAAATTAGTGTGCCATTAAAGAGAAATGCTACATCTCACCATTCCTATTCAATGTATACTGGAAGTCCTGGCCAGGGGAATCACGCAAGAGAAGGAAATAAAAGGCATTGAAATAGGAAAAGAAGTCAAACTATCTCTGTTAGCAGATGATATGATGCTATACTTAGAAAACCCTGTAGTGTCTCCCAGAAGTTCCTAGGTCTGAAAAACAACGTAAGCAAAGTTTCAGGCTACAATATTAATGTACAAAAAGAAGTAGCATTTCTATATACCAGTAATGTTCAAGCTGTGAACCAAATCAAGAATGCAATTCCATTTACAATAGCCACAAAAATAATAAAATATCTAAGAATACGGCTTATCACACTGCTTTCCACAATGGGAGAACTAACTTACATTCCCACCAACGCTGTATGAACATTCTGTTTTCTCTGCAACCTGGCCAGCATCTGCTATTTTTTAACTTTTTAATGATAGCCTTTCTGACTGGTGTGATATGGTATCTCATTTTGATTTTGATTTGCGTTTCTGTAATGATCAGTGATGTAGAGCTTTTCTTCATATGATTGTTGGCTGCATGTATGTCTTCTTTTGAAAAGTGCCTGCTCATGTCATTTGCCCAGTTTTTAATGGGGTTATTTGTTTTATATTTATTATAGATTTGGGTTATTAGACCTTTGTCAGATGCATAGTTTGTGAATATTTTCTACCATTCTATAGGTTGTCTGTTTATTGTAAGTTTCTTTTGCTGTGTGGAAGGTATTTAGTTTAATTAGATCCTATATGTTGAATTTTGTTTTTGTTGTAATTGCTTTGGTGTCTTCCTCATGAAGTCTTTGCCAGGGGTGGTGTTTAGAGTGGCATTTCCTAAGTTTTCTTCTAGGGTTTTTATAGTTTTTATAGTATCCGGTATTGAATGTAAATCTTAATCCATCTTGAGTTCATTTTTGTATATGGTGAAAGATAAGAGTTCAGTTTCAATCTTATGCATATGATTAGCCAGTTATACTAGCATCATTTTTATTAACTTTGTTGAAGATCAAATGGTTGTAGGTTTGTGGCTTTATTTCTGTGTTCTCTATTCTGTTCATTGGTCTATGGGTCTGTTTTGTACCAATACCATGCTGTTTTAGTTACTGTAACCTTGTAGTAAAGTTTTAAGTCAGCTGGTGTGAGGCCTCCGTATTTGTTCTTTTCACTTAGGATTGCTTTGGCTATTTGGGCTATTTTTTGGTTCCAAGTGAATTTTAGAATTTTCTTTCTAATCTGTGAAAAATGTTGCTGGTAGTTTGATAGGAGTAGCATTGAATCTGTAATTGCTTTGGGCAGTATGGCCATTTTAGCAATATTGATTCTTCTTATCCATGAGCATGGAATATTTTTCCAATTGTTTGTGTCATCTGATTTCTCCGAGCACTGTTTTGTACTTCTCATTGTAGATATCTCTCCCTGGTAAGCTGTATTTCTAGATATTTTATTCTTTTTGTGGCTAATGTGAATGGAATTATATTCTTGATTTGGATCGCAGCTTGGATGTTATTGGTATATAGAAATGCTACTGCTATTTATACATTGGCTTTGTATCCTGACACTTTGCCAGAGTTGTTTATCAGAACTAGGAACTTTTGGACAGACATTATAGGATTTTCTGAATATAGCACTATATCATCTGCAAACAGAGATAGTTTGACTTCTTTTTTTCTATTTGCTTGCGTTTTATTTCTTTCTCTTGCCTGACTGCTCTGGCCAGGACTTTCAGTATATGTTGAATAGGAGTGGTGAGAATGGGCATCCTTATCTTGTTCTGGTTCTCAAGGACAACGCTTCCAGCTTTTGTTCATTCAATATGCTGTTGGCTGTGCGTTTGTTATAGATGGCTCTTACTATTTGAGCTATGTTCCCTCAGCACCTGTTTTCTTGAGGACTTTAACATGGAGGGATATTGATTTTATCAAAAGCCTTTTCTGCATCTATTGAGATAATCATGTGTTTTTTGCCTTTAGTGCTGTTTATGTGATGAATCACAATTATTGATTTGCATATGTTAAACCAAACTTGCATCCCAGGGATAAGGCCTACTTGAGCATTGTGGATTTTGTATTTCTGTTAGGTTGGTGGTAATGTCCCTTTTGTCATTCCTGATTGTGTTTCTTTGGATCTTCTCTGTTTTTTTCATTAGTCTAGGTAGTGGTGTGTCAATTTTCTTTATTCTTTCAAAGTACCAATTCCTGGATTCGTTGATCTTTTGTTTGTTTTTTTGTGTCTCAGTTTCGTTCCGTTCAGCTCTGATTTTAATCTTTTCTTGTCTTCTGTGAATTTGGGATTGGTTTGCTCTTCTTTCTCTAATTCCTATAGATGTGATGTTAGATGGTTTTTTGAGATCTTTCTAACTCTCTGATATGGTCATTTAGTGCTGTAAGCCTCCCTCTTAACATTGCTTTAATCAGTGTCCCAGAGATTCTGATATGCTGTCATTAGTTTCAAAGAATTTCTTGATTTCTGCATTAATTTCATGTTTACCCAAAAGTTACTCAGGATCAGGTTGTTTAATTTCCTTATAATTGTATGTTTTTGAGAGATCATCTTAGTATGATTTCTGTTTTTATTGCACTGTGGTCCAAGAGTGTGGTTGGTATGATTTCTGTTTTTTTTTTTTTTTAATTTGCTGAGGATTGTTTTATAACCAATTTTATGCTTGATCTTAGAGTATGTGCCATGTGCAGATGAGAAGAATGTATAGTCTGATGATTTGGGGCAGAGAGTTCTGTAGAAATATGTAAGGCCTATTTGGTCAAATGTCAAGTTCAGGTCTTGGATTTCTTTATGTTTTCTGCCTCAATGATCTAATATTGTCAGTGGGGTATGGAAGTCTCTCACTATTATTCCCAGCCTAGTTATCTGATCAAATTCCTCATTTTTCACCATCACCCAAGTGGTGTCTGATCAACCTGGCCTGCTTTCAACAAGAATCCTGTTAGATCACTTTAGCAACAATTCCCCTACCTTCTAAGTAATTTTCCATTCATAGACTAATTTCTCTGCTACTTGTCTATAAGTTCTCACTTTTCCTTGTTGTATCAGAATTAAGCACAGGTCTATACTGAAGTCTCTTTCCCTCTACCATGATAGTTCTTTAATAAAATCTGTTTTTACCTCTTTAACTACTGTCCAGTTCTGCTTTTCCTTGACATAAGCACCATGCTAATCCAGTGAATTCAGCGCAGGTTAAGACAGGACAGCTCCAGCCCTTACAGCACTACTTACTGATAGTGATGGCTATGAATAATGATGCTTCCCACCATATCACAGATATCTCATAAATGAAGATGATGAAATGTACTACATGAAAGCCATTTCAACTTTTGTTTAAGTTACATCTTTTACTCAGTGAGCATATTTTGCATTTGCTGGAACACTCCCTGAAATCTTTTCATAATATTTCTATCCTTGATTCCAGGCACTCCTGATTTTCACCCCCTCAAAATTACATGCTATAAACGGTATATGGTTAAAACAAAAATCACTGCTTCTTCCTTATTTGTTCTCTTCTCTGTTCCTTTCGTGTGTCCTTCCAAAGCTATTCTAGACATATAACTGCATATATTTTTTTCTGTATGTATAATTTCTTTCCTACAATAGCAATATACTATACATACATACTGTTCTGTACTTCTTTTATCTCTTTAACACTGTATCTTGGGAATTCTCCCATTCAGTCCTGACAGATCTGCTTTATTGTTTTATTGGTAATGTCATAGTACCACATTATAGGAATGCACAATAATTTATTACACAATGTTCTAATAAACAGTTTGTTTCCAATTTTTTGCTATTGCAAATAATGATACAGTGAATATCTTAGCATACATATATATACACAACTGTGCATGAGGAATAAATTCTTCAAAGTAGGATTGCTGGTTAAAAGGATACCTGCATTTGAAATTTGGATATAAAGTGTCATATTGCCTTTTTAAAAATCATACCAATTTACCTTCCATTGAATATATGAGTGTCATATACTTACTATGCCAATCTGAAGGTGAAATTTTGTAACTCTTTGAAGTTTGAATTTGCATTTATTTGAAATGAGTGAGGCTGAGCATATTTTCACATATTTAAAATACATTTTTATTTCTTTTCTGTGAAGTCTATCTTTATGATCTCTGCCTCTTTTCTTTTGGGTTTGTTTTTTCTATTGATTTGTTATTTCTATCGGACTAAAAAGTTTCCTTTTCATATGTCACAAATATTTTATCTTTGGCATATTATTTGCTTTTTACTTTGTTTATAATGCTTCACCATGCAGAAACATTTTATATTTATTCAAATTTGTATGTTTTATTTCCTGTGGTTCCATGTTTTCAAAGAGTCCTTCCCTCTACCAAAACTATTTTAAAACTATACCATACTTTTTTCTACTACTTTTATGGCTTCATTTTTAATGTTTAATTTTTTCAGTTTATCAGTTTGAAATGTCACCTTTATTGTGTACTAAATTTATACAGGTCTATTTCTGGCTTCTTTATTCCATTACTCTGTCTCTTGATTTATATGTGTCTTATTCTTTAATTACCATAGCTACATAATATGTGGTGGTATCTGGTAATGCCATGCTCCCTTAATTCATCCTCTTTTCTAGATTTTTTTAAACTCTTCTTACACCTTTATTTTTCCATATATATTTTGAGTTACCACATCTAGTCTTCAAAAATTCTCTTCTAGTTATATTGGGATTGCTTTTAATTTATAGCTTTATATTTTTAAAGCATTGGAATCTTTAAAATGTTGACTCTTCTTAGACAAGAATGTGGTCTCCTTCCATTATTCAATCTTCTGTTAAGTCTGTCGGTATCGAAGTGATCAACAATAAAACCTCATTAAGGCACAGATGCAGGGCTCTTCAGTAGGCTCATTCACTAGGTAAATGACTGATTCTAACATCCAAACCAGCCCAGGATTATGTGCATTTCATAATTGGGCATTAGCAATATTTTAAGTGAATGTGGGCTATGAACATGTTGAATTTGTGAATGATCAAGGGTCTATTGTAAAATAAATTATACATTTCCTTTTAATCCAGGAAAGCTACTGAATCATAAAAATATACAGTAAAATATTCACGTTGCTTGTGACATGAACATTATTTAAAATTTCATTGTCAAATACCATCAGTAAAAGCCCCCCAAATTACCTTTATAGGTGTCTCTTTCAGTTAATTGGTAATTTTAATGAGTCATGTCACAGTTATGAATTATATTCACAGTAAGTGAATGAATGATCTGTTGGCTGGCTTTCTCTTGGGTCTTAATGCTCAAATTGACATTGTGGTCAATGCAACACATGACTTCCATTTATGGTTATTGTCTTAAAGGTGACAGCAGATAAAACATTTTTCATAATCTATTTTACCTTCCTTTCCATCTGTGGAACACACACTATTACAGTATGCCATGGGATTAATCTGTCCCAGATGTACTCTTGTCATATTGAGAATGTTTTTTCTGTGGTTTTCAAATTACTTGATGTCCTTCAACTTGTTCCTGAGAAAGTTCACATGGTATTGGTCCAGAATGTTCTCCGTATTACTGTTACATTTTGCATTTAAATATGCAAACAGAATGAGGACTTTCCCCCTTTAAAACTCTTCGTTGATTCCCCTTCATCCTCTTGGCAAATTCCAAGTGCCTTGTTTACATGGTCCTTCAAGATCTGGCTCCTACTTAATTTTCCAGCCTCATTTCTACCTTTCCACTAAACTGAGATAACTTTTAGTTCCTTAATTGACTATGCTGTCATTCACTTCCAATGGAGTGCAGGTAAATTATCTGCAGGTGTGAGTGGGGCATAGGCGAATATAGGGAAAAAAATCTCCATAGATTGTAGTTAGAATGGACGCGTGTTGCAAAAGATGAACAGAAGAAAACAAATAAGTTTATTAATATGTAGATTCCATATTACATCAGAGGCACCCAGAAAATGAGTAATGCTCAAAGAGGTGACTTTGAATTCCAGCTTCTACAGTATCTTCAACAAAGAACAGTAAATGTCTAGAGAAGTGGAAAGACAAAGGAAAGGAACTTTGAGTCTCTATTAGGTGGCAACTTGGGGAAAGGCCAATAAGTGACAGATAAAAGCTAGTTAGTAAAGCTTGCTACTATAAATTCCTGTGGTATCATCTCCAGGCTGATGAGGGCCTAAAGCTGTCTTCAGTGGTTAAACTTCATTCTCCTTCATAGAGAGGAGGCTAGGATACCTTTGCCAATAGAGAAAGAGCAGATAACTCTCCTGTATCTGTTTCTTTTTCATTGCCTTCAGCTTAACAATCCTTCTTATTTTGGGGAGGCATATTCTGGTCTTCCAGAAGGGGAAGGCCTTGATTTGGATCATTCACAGATTTCTGCAGTATAATTACTCCCAGTGTGGCCTATTTCAAGGTACAAATGGTTTAATAACTTGCCTGAAAAATTCCGCTAGCACACTACTCTTTCTCTGCCTAGAACATTCCTCCCAGCCCCAGTATCTTATAATCATTCCTCAGGTCACAGTTTATTATTTTAGATTCCTAAATGAACTCATCTCTGACTATCCCATGGTGGGTGAGAAACCCATTCTACCTATTCTTAAAATACTTAACATCTCTCATTGCCTTTTATTACCTTATGTTACAACTCTCTATTTACCCTTCTGTATCCCCCAATGCCTTAAAGCTTAATGACAGCACGGACCATTATATTCCTAGCACCTTACTAACAGAATTTCTGACACATAGTAGGTTAATACAATTAATAAGTGAATTTATTCATAAAAAGTTTCATTATCTTAAACCCGTATCATTTCATTACACTATGACAGAAATCAGTAAACAGTAATAAAATGGAATTTGGCAGACATGGTGGCTCATGCCTGTAATCCCAGCACTTTGGGAGGCCAAGGTGGGCGGATCACTTGAGGCCAGGAGTTCAAGACCAGCCTGGCCAATATGGTGAGACCCTGTCTCTATTAAAAAAAAAGAAAATTAGCTAGGCATGGTGGCATGTGCCTGTAAGTCCCAGCTACTCTAGAGGCTGAGGTGGGAGAGTTGCTTGAACCTGGGAGGCGGAGGTTGCAGTTTGCTGAGATAGCACCACTGCACTTCAGCCTGAGCAACAGAGCGAGACTCCATCTCAAAAAAATAATAATAATAATTAATAGACTAAACAAAATAAAATGGAACTTAATGTTCCAATTGCTCAAAAATGCAATAACATAAATCTAAACATATTATTAAAGAATAAGTGTTTTTCCTTTTACCAGTAAAAAAAGATGGTCATAGGTGTCCTATTTAAAACTTGTTTTAAGAATCTACTAGAATAAATGTGTCCCAGTTATTGAATAGTTAATATTAACTTAAACAGGTTACCCTAAGACTTCTGGTCAATGTAAGTATTAAGTACATAGTTGGCACTTGAGCAGTCTATGGTGAATTGAATTACTAAAACTGCAGGGCTGATAACTGATGCCTCCTTAAAGTAAACAGGGTACCTGACTGGTGAAGTGAACTGAGTACCTAACTGGTGGTATCTTTCCTCCAGGGACATCCCAATGAACAAATTTTGATTTATTGTATAAAATCCAGATGTAAGTAATTAAAAAGAGAGGCGTCGTCCAGGCACTATGGCTCATGCCTGTTAGCACTTTGGGATTCTGAGTTGGAGGATGGCTTCAGCCTCAGAGTTTGAGGCTATAGTGAGCTGCGATCATGTCATTGCACTATGGCCTAGGCAGCAGAGTGAGATCCTGTCTCTAAACAGAGAGAGCAAGAGAGAGAGGGGAAGAATAAAAAGAACCAAGAACTTAAGAAGTTACAGCTGCTCATAGGCCAATTGGAGAGTCAGTTTATCTGAGAAGTGAGCGGTAATCAAGGGCTAGGCACATAAAGAGGCTAGTGAGCATGGAGATCCCAGTGATCTTTCTCTTATGCAATTAAAGCAATGGACATGGAAGAAATGTGACTTAGCTAAACTAAAAGAAAATTCTGCTTTATTGGAAAGATTAGAAAGTTCTGCCACTGAGGTCTACTCAAGCTAGGATGATTTAGAGTGAGGGCCTCTTGGTGATGGCCATGACTGATGCAAAGTTGTTAGATCTTGAAAGACTCTTAGAAAATGATGGTTGGATCATGATTGTGGGTAATACTTTTGCTAATACTCTATTGTGAATAGAAAATGAAGCCACTCTGATTTCACGCTTTATATTTTCAACTTTTCCTTCTGTGAATTTAGAATAAATAGAGGATCATTGATCTGTGGTCCTTTGTGCTAGAACATGACATGGAATGCAGATTCACTCAAATGCGGGATATGTCAGTAGGCTTTCAGCTCTTTAGCATTTTTATTTTTTTATTATTATTTTTTTAGTATCCATCAAGCACAGAGGGTTTTGAATGTGAAACCATGACATTTGCACCTTTGACTTCATCACACAAATGGTAAAGTTCTTCAGTCCCTGGGTCCATAACATTTGCAGAAATAATGTTGAGATACATGTTGGTAAGGGGCAGCCTTTGGAGAATGCAACCCATACGCCTCATTGCTTCTTTGTTTTTCTTGCTGCCATCCTCACTTTCAAATACTATGCACTGCTCACTTTTTGGTCTTTCATGAGCCTAGCTGCAAAAACCCAGAGTAGCAAAGAAGTTTGGTGGATAGGGTGAAGAGTACAAGATTATGGAAGGTCAGATCCCTGCTACCCCCACAAGGCCCTCTCCAGGACCAGCATGACTGCCAGTATGGGGGACATACTGGGGGAGAAGATGATGCTGAACCCTCTTTATGGCCAGGGAGTGTTCAAGAGAATTGGGTACCTTGGAGGTGAAGAGGTAGAGATCCCAAGCAGGTTTCCTCTCTTGTATTTATTTTAAAATCTCCTGGACCAGCGGTGGGTAGCAGTGAGTCTAATACTTTCCCTGGAGCACAGATCCTTTCCCAAGTCCCTGAGGCAGCCACAACCAGAATAAGATATAAATGCATGTGTAAGTGACGTCAAAGTAACTCACTTACATTACCTGTTGTGTGGCCTACTGAGGAAGTTTAATGTTACTTTCCCTAAGACAGTGCAGTTCACAGCAATTCAGCTAAACCTAATTTTCTAACCATTTTTGCTGTCTCAGGAAATCTAATAGCAGAATGCCAGAAAAAATAATGCAAGGTTCTGAGCCCCTCCTTTTACTTACCATAAACCTGTTGTGCATTTCATCAATAATTGGGCTTTCTTATCCTGAATTCACTTCTCTTACTGTGTCCAGGTTCCATCTAAAGACTGTATCCAGTCCCACATCTTCTGCTTTGGTCATATCTTCATGTACCCAGTTAAAAGGTAAATATTCGCAGAAGATTAATGGATACTGAATCTATCTCTCTGCCCTTTCCCATTTATATCTATATTTTGTTCATGCATTAACTATACAATCAAGCCCCAAATATCCATCTATTTGCAAGCCATTTGTTTCTTTGTGACTCAGAAAAATGTGTTTTCATAAACTTGCTACTGAATTAGCCAGATGGTATGGTGAAAAGGAGAGGAGGAAAAAAAATACCTGAAGTAGCAAGGACAAGAAACAATGTGGAGGATAGATGGAAGGGGAATAGGCAAGAGCTATTTCTGCAGAGTTAAACAGTAGGATCATGAAAATAATCATCATTTGCATAAATAATCTTTATTTTCTTGGAAAAGCAAAGCCTTTCTTTTATGTAAATAATTTTAGTAACTTCAGTGAAGGGGGAAAAAAGACATTAACTGTTCAATGTTTTCAAGGCATGAGTACCTGGTAGAATTATACATATATATATTTCTGCAGGAGAGAGGCAGAGAAAGGACAATTTAGGTGAGGATGGAGGGGAAAACAAAAACCAAAGATGAGCTTTTTTGGGAGGATTTAAAAGACCAAATTCTGCGTCCAATTCTCCTGGAGCCTCATCTTGAAAGTGAGTTATATATAATGTAAAATAGACATCCTAGTACTTGCTTATTTTATTTGTTCTCATCAGCAGCATCACAGAAAACCCAAATAATTAGAAATTAATTTGGATAAAACAAGTATTTTTAATGTGGATTTATGTTTATCTTTAAGTAAATTATTCTAAAACATGAGAATACCATTGTGTCAAAATAAGCAGCCTGCAGAATTGAAAAAAACATTCTAATTATTTTAGACAAAAAATAATGATTCAAATGATTTTGGCAAGAAAGTGCTATTTTTTTCAGGTTATCTTTCTTTAAGCTTTTTTTTTTTTTTTTAATCTAGCAGATGGAAGAATTTTGAAGGTTAAGCTTTAAAGTACCACCATCTTCAAACCTTAAAATTTGCTTTTAGGAACTGATATAACTTTCACATCTTGATTTTACACAAATCTTCCCCTTCTAATCTCAAGCAGAAATTGCTTGCATTTTTTTCTTTTGAAATAGTTTATGATCACTGACACTTAGCTACCATGCTATTAGAAGGAAGTCATATTTCCCAAATTACCTTGGAAAATTTTATGGCTAGAATTTTAAAAATGGAATATCTGATACAGAGTCTGAGCTAATGTTTGACTTTAGTGTTGAAATAAATATATCATCCAATTCTGTGTTGGAGTAATCACCTGGAAGAAACTGGCAGTGATTTCTAGGTCAGAGCAAATACAGTAAATGCCTGCTGGAGGGGGAGGTTCTCCCCTCTTCTTGGGGAATGCATAGCCTAACCACTGAGTGAAGGAATGGAATGGAAGAAACAATTTTATATCATCAGGACACAAACATTTGTAAATGTAAGGTGCAGGGGAAGGTAGGGTAGTGTCTTAGTCCATTTAAGCTGCTGTAACACAATACCATAGATTGGATGGCTTCAAGAACAGGAATTTATTCTCACAGTTCTGAAGGCTAAAAAGTATCAATATATTGGCAGATTCTGTGTCTGGTGAGGGCCCATTTCCTGGTTCATAGACCATGCCTTCTGGCTCTGTCCTCACACAATGGAAGGGGTGTGAGATCTCTCTCAGGACTCTTTTATAAGTACACTAATCTTATTCATGCAGGCTCTGCCTCTAATTGTTTCCTAAAGGCCCCCCTCTTAATACCATCACCTTGGTTAATATTTTAACATATAAATTTTAAGGATACAAACATAAAGACTATAGCAGGTGGGGAATGAGAATTCTTAGTAATGCCCAGTGGCCCTGTAGGATAGTGCATCCGGGGTGGGTGATGTCATACTTACTGGACAGGTAACTTATATTCAGTTCCTCAACCTGCATTTTAAAATAAGACCAGGCAGGCACGTGCACTGGCACTGAAAGTAACCAAAAAAATGCACTTTTCCCAATCTGTCTTCAAATCAGTTTGCCCTCAGTTTCCATACAGTTTACCAAACTCAATAATTTCTGTTATTCAAATTCCAGAAAAATAGTCACTTTGTTTAGTTGACAAGATGAAGAATGAGCATATATTTTAAAAGGGGAATAGATCACTTTGGTGAATTGTGTAATGAGATTTTGCCATTAGTTTATTCCAGTAAATATGGTCTGTTTGTTATCACTGGATAGCTATGCAATGATGATTTAGAATGAATCCCTGGTCTCAGGTCTAGAACCTAATGGACAGGTGTTCATTTCAGCATAATAGAAGTGTGTTAGAGTTTCAATTCAAATTCTAACAGATGGTATTGTCACAGATACTAAATTACACTATCAATGGTAAATATAATTTTCATATTAAACCAGATTTGCATTAGGGTGCAATGTACTAGGGCATGGTAAGCGCGTGCACTAAGGAAGACAAGGTCTAATTTTGAAATAAAATTGGGAGAATAAAGAAAGGGCTATGAGTATTTTTCATAATAACTTAAAGAAAATTACTTTGCAAATCACTGTGAGCCAGGGCAAGATAATTATCCCAATTTCTACAAAATTCCATTTGGTACACTTATATATTGTATAATAAAAATTAATACCATGTTTATTATAAGAAAATAAATATTAAAATTTAAAATTATAGAAACATTCAATAACCAGAAAATTACTTATACATTAAATTTATATGCTAGAGTTTACCACTTAATAAATTGCCAAACTATTTTGTTCTTTATTATCACAATGGTATTTTTTCAAAAATTCTACATTATCAGCAGAGTTATGATGTCTATTTTAGAGATGACATTAAGTAATTTATCTTTTTTAGTGCATAGTTCATTTTCAGCATGAATCTATTTGTGAAACCTTTTAAATTTCTATTTACTTTTCAGCAGTTAAACATACAGAGAACTGTGATTGGGTACTAATGTAAAAAATATAAAACATTTTCATTCATAGAAAGTTTTAGGCTATGTCCAAATTCAAGATATTTTGAAAGTGACTTAAATGTAATGTTTAGTTCCTTCAAATGACCTTCTGATTAACTCGAAGGAGCTTTGCATTAAGTAACAGCAAGATTTATTCTACACCAATAAGCAAGACAATGCTAGCTGAATGTGAGGAAGTCACATGGCTTCAACATTTCCCTCAGGTTACTTTGTTCACAACACAGAGATAGAATGTCCTGTGACCACTAAGTATATGGTGGAGACTGTCCCTTGTCAAGATACAGTAATGGGCTCTGTTCTCAAAACTACCATAAGGGATTTGCAGATCAGATACAGGGAAACCGATCAACCCTGTTTAGCCTATTGGACTCTGAAAAATTGTTACTCAGACTTCATTCCCTCTAATGTTGAACTGCTGCAAGGATCTAGAAGCACATTTTTTGTGTTTGGATCAACAAACTCGAATCCTGTTCTCTCAATGAAGAAATTTATCTCATCTGCATAGTGTGAGAGTTCAGGAACTAATCATAGATTTTAATGGTCTTTTCATTTACTGCACTACATGAGGTGACAATCACAGTTTGTTTTGTTCTGCCTAAATTTGATTTTATATCATCTTCACATATGGTACTTCAGCATTATCACCACTGGGCTTTCCCCACAGGAGCTGTGTACTCATGTTCTACAGCTCCTCATGTGACTGGGTACACAGAGAGTGGCACTGGATAACTGAGCCTGTCAAGTAAGGATGGATAGAGAGTAAAATGGATGTAACATTTCTGTGTCATTCAGCTGTACCATGAAACTACTCTAAAAAATGTGACTAGTCATTAGGTGAAGATGAGAGTTTCAGGCTAAATGGCTAAACCTCTATGAATGAATAAAACAGATGCATCTCGATCTTAAATGTGAGCATCTACTCAATTCTTAATAATATACCACTGTCTCATCTATTGATATCTAGCAGAGTCGCAGGCTCCTGGCAATCATGTCATGGAACTAGAAGCTCAAAGCTGAGCTTGGAGAAGTAAAATATGTGAAAAATAATAATCATTGTCCCAATTATAGCATGTATATTTGTTGTTGACAATTTTTATTGAGAGCTTTCTATGTTCCAGGCACTGAACTAAGCCCCATTGCAAATATAATCCATTTAATCTTTGCAAAAGCTTCCTGTGATATATTCTATTTTTATCCTTACTTTCCTGGTGAGGAAAGAGAGTATGAGAAATTAAGTAACAGTCCCTTGATGCATGATTAAACGACAGAGTCAGAATTAGAACCAGCCTTCAGACCCTGGGCTCTGCAGTGCTGCTACCCATGGATTTGTATTTTATTTGTCAGTATCTTTTTATTTTATTCTAAAGACAGAAATAAATGATTTTAAAAATATTATCTACATGCCCTTTATCCATTCTTTCCATAGGCATAACTATTCAGGAGTTGACTTTGTCTTGGAGACAGTATGTCAAATTTTATACTCAGATAAAGGTCGTTGAAGTAGTGAGCCTGTGCCTATGGGATGAATTTGTCTACTGTGAATTGTATATCATCCCAACACTGTGGTTAGAATGACTATATTTATTATGTGGACTGGGATGGCAAGGAAGAGTGGGTAATTTCACTCTAGCACTAAAAATCTATTAACAAACTTGCCTGAGAATTCATGTGGAAGTTTTCAAAATATCACATTCACTTTCCTGAATAGTGCTGTATTCTTCATTTAATTAAGTATCTTATTTTAAAGCCATATAAAGCGCATTATGCTCTATGTATCTTTTGACATATGGCCAATTGTGTATAACACTCTCAAATCTGCCAGCTGTGTTTAAGTAACAAAAATATTTTGTTTTCAGACAGCTTGATAGAAATCCTGAAGTTTGTGAGAAAACAGAACTTCTTAAAAATGTTATTTTTTTGAACCACCAGAACCTCTGAGATGATACTCAAAGGGAAGAGCTCTTGTTTTTACCATAATAGAAGTCTTCTTGTTTTTCAGTAACAACGTATTTCCAAATTGTATTGAGTTTATTTTTCACTAGGATTTTTAGTTAGTCCCTTTAGTTTTTGTTTCACGATCTGACAGAATAAAGAATGCTTCCCCAGTCTGAGTCAAACTGTGCTTTGCTTGGGTTAATCATAAAAAGAAAATTTTAGGACCCACAGAGACTGGTTAAAGGGTTTCAGACCCAAAGAAATACAATGTCTAAGACAATTAAATGCTATTTTCAGTGTTTTATACCCTGTCTTAAGGACAGAATCCTTACTTGCCCAAATTGCTTATAGCTGGCAACTAGGAGTAGCTGGTGGGCAGAAGAGAGGAGGTATTGTATTTACTCTGGGCCTGATAGGTCTAGCTCTTCAGCCTCCACCTGTAGATGGAGGGGGTGTTCTTACCTCTTTCATTACCTCTTCTCAAGGGAGAGGCTGAGAACCTATGATGACATGCATTTCCAACCTCTGCCAAGGGTATAATCCTATTAGACAAGTGTTTGCAAACTATGAGTTGTAACCCATTGGTGGGTTGGGAAATCAATTTAATGGGTTCGACTAACATTTTAAAAAAATGGAATAGAATATATTACACTTTTTTCTAATATCTGTTTCAATTGTGTGTGCACGTGTGTGTGTGTGTGTGCTAGGTCATAATATAAAATGTATTTTTTTTGTTGGTTATAAAGTTACAAGTGTAAAAGCTACCAGATTGGCCTTCTACCATTGTCATAACAATTATTATTTCGCTTTAGTTCATAAGAGGCCTGTTTTTCCATGAGTAAATTAGGGAGTTCTGTAAATAAGTAGGATTTCTAAACAAAGAGCTTCAAGCAACCAGTTTGCATATATTTCTCATTCTTAATCAGTGCAGAAATGCAGCTATTTTAGCATGCAGTCATCCTTGCATCTTAGTAAAGAGGCATATCTTGCATAGGAACAGCAGACATAATTAATTAATATCCTCTGTTCTCATAGAGAAAAAAAATAATTATGCCAGGCGTGGTGGCTCACACGTGTAATCCTAGCACTTTGGGAGGCCGAGACAGGTGGATCATGAGGTCAGGAGATTGAGACCATCCTGGCCAACATGGTGAAACCCTGTCTCTACTAAAATACCAAAAATCAACCGAGCGTGGTGGCTCGCACCTGTAGTCCCAGCTATTCGGGAGGCTGAGGAAGGGGAATCACTTGAACCCGGGAGGCAGAGGTTGCAGTGAGCTGAGATCATGCCATTGCACTCCAGCCTGGCAACAGAGTGAGAGTCCGTCTCTAAATAAATAAATGAATCCATCCATCCATCCCATCCATCCATCCCATCCCTCCATCCATCCATCCCATCCCATCCATCCCATCCCATCCATCCCATCCCATCCATCCCATCCCATCCATCCCATCCCATCCCATCCATCCCATCCCATCCATCCCATCCCATCCCATCCATCCATCCATCCCATCATCCCATCCCATCCTCCCATCCCATCCATCCATCCCATCCCATCCATCCCATCCATCCTCCCATCCCATCCTCCATCCCATCCCATCCTCCCATCCCATCCATCCCATCCATCCCATCCATCCCATCCATCCCATCCCATCCATCCCATCCCATCCATCCCTCCATCCATCCATCCTAGGAGTCAAGTGATTCAGACCTATGTGAAAAATTATCACCAGTACTCACAACTAAATACCTATAATGTGCAAAGCACAGTATTGACAGGAGAATGGGGGTTAGGAATACAAAACAATGATGCCTAGGTTCTATTGCCAAAGAAATTTACAGTTTCGTTAGAAAGATAGACTAGTAAAGCAATAATACAAGGCAACAAAAATGTGGGATTGTACAATTCCTTGGTCTATTGGCTCTCAAATCCATTCCTTGCACTTCCCCTGCTCTGCTCTGTATTGTGAGAGGGGCTGACACCTACAGGTGGCATTCCCAAGGTTCTTTTGTCAGATGGCTCCTACAGGGTTTGAGCAATGGAAGCCACTAGCAAGATATTAGAGAACAAGAGTGTGAAGTCAGTATTTCTCTTTCTCCTTATTGGTCTCTGGGGCTCTAGTTCCCTCTATAGCAAGTGGCCATGGCTACAGGTTCCTCTAGGTGGCCCTGACCCCTGGGTTCTTGTTCTGGTTATACTTACTCCTCTCTTTGGCCTTAAATTCCAGGACTATAATAAATCTCTGTTTCTGCTGATCTCTTGATTGCTTCACCATTCCCTGTTGGCCTCTAAGATTTTTCATAACTTGGGTAACAAATTTCTGTATTAAGTTCCTTTTGTTTTAGGTACTCAGGGTTGTTTCTATTTTCCTGGTTATATTATAATAAATGTAGAAGTTTAGAATGAAATGAGATATTTTTGCATCATTATAATAATTGATATTTATTTAATTTTACATGTGTCAGGTATTATTCTAAGTGCCTTTCATATCAACAGCTCTATTTTACAGATGAGGAAAAAGAAGCACAGAGAGGTTACTTGACTTGCCCAAGGTTATTTAATGAAGCACTGCCTTGCATTGATTTTCAGTTTGGGTTTTCTTTAAGCACCCAATGCTTTTCCTGTAGAATTGTTGTCAGGTATATGATTCCCCAAATTTATCAGGCATTTCAAAACTTCCAGTATCTTTTGATACTAATTGGTTGCTTGGTTGATGTCAGTGAACATTTACTAAGCATCTAGTATATACCAAACATGATTATAGGTGCTATAGCATCATACCTTTTTTGTATGATGACTATCTTCTATAATAGTCACTCTTGCAACCTGCTTTTATGAGTGTGCTGTCATTGTTAAAATCAAGGACTTCTCAAGTTGGCTAGGCTTTCAGATCTTCCTGTTAAGTGAGATCTAGATAGCAGCCCAAAAATGATCAGTTTACCTGTGAAACAAACTTGCATTTGGAAATATTCCTCTCTGATTCTCAAAGAAATAATTTGCAGTCTTACCCTGAAACTAGTGCTCTTCAATTTGTCCATTTGAAGTCAACATGTATTTTAGTACCATGGTAAATCAGGTCTGGGAAGTAATCTTTCCTTTGTAACTAAATAATCATCAATGTACATAGTGGTTGTTTTTCTTTACTGTAGTTTGGGGAGCTACTCATCTCAAACTTTCTCGATCAATACAATATAAATATATCAGCAACCATCCAATTAACCCTCTGGGTATGGATTATTCAGTATGCATACAAGGCTACTCATATTATGGACCAAAACGTACAATCAAGCAGAATGATGTGCACACAGCTGTTTTATATTTAGTTGGCTTTCTAATGTGAGCTAGCTAATTTGTTGTGGGGACTGAAGGCATTACTAAGATTTATTTCAAGTTTAGGATGAGATAAAATTATTGTCTGAAGGTGAAACTTTAGTCCCTACTCAACTTTAACAGACGTTGCTTTTCTATTTTCTTAACATCAGACGGAGGAAAGTGTTTGACATATTCGCATATATGAAGATAATAGGCTTCACAATACCTCCTTCTACTCTGAAACCAACATTTTAAAACCTCTACTTTCTGTTTATAATGAAAAAATGTGAATAAAAGCAAAGATAAAATGAATATTACCTGGACTTGGAAACAGTCTGTGAAAATTAGATGGCAACTGCATAACAAAATACAGTATTCACCTTGTTCTTAGATGTATATCTTAGCTAAATGCTCTGACACGAGGTATGACTGTCCAATAGATATCTAATTCATGGTGGAAGTTGTTGCTTTTATCCATGTTTTCCCCTTGGGCAAAAGTAAAGCACAGAAGAAAAGAAGTAAAAGACCTTGAGGGGAGTGAATGCCATGTGATGGTTTTGTAATAAAGTGGTGTTATCTCCTGAAACTACATCATGGCAGAAAACCTTGTAGGAAGAGAATCAACACTAAACCAGTACACAGAAGAACACCATACCACAACTACTGAAAGGGATGAAGTTAGTGATCCTGAATAGAACAATATTGTATGGTTGTGAAAATGACATCTACTTTGTCAGGAGGTTAACAGGATACAGAATGTACATTGTAACAGCCATGAAAAAGAGATAGACCAGAAACATTTAATTTTATCAATGAATATTGTTAGCTTATTGAGAAGTCAAAACTCCAGAAGAATGCTGGTTGTTCTTGTGGGTTTATTATGAAGACCTGGTTGTTCTATTTAATTCAAAATGCTAGCCAACAGAATACATGCCTACTTTCTGCTTCTAAACAAGCAGGAAACATACATTATCCATGTTGTAGAATAAGATTTTTATTTATGCACCCTGCTGTATTAGTGACCCGTTAACTATGTAATTATAAAAATGTCATAATTTAACAACTTTAAAGGCAATGTTGCTTAATAATAATAGGAAACCATCTGCACAGTTCAAATATTAGTACAGGACCTGAAAAAAATTTAGAATGTAAATAAGCTAAAGTTATAACTAAAAATTAATATTTTAATTTCTATCATTGCTACTTGATTTATTTACCCACTTATGTTCACCGCCATCTTCACAATGATTCTAATGGCTCCTATCTCCTAAATATCTTTCCAATTGTGCATCTTCCTCCATTCTCACAGCCACTATACCGGGTCAAGTCACCTTGCTTGGGCCATTATAATAAGATTCCAAACAGAACTACTGCCTTCATTCTTCATTCCAAACAGTACTACTACTCTTCTCTAATCCATTCTAATTCATTCTCTACTTTTCAGTCAATGTGATATTTCTAGCACATACATTTAACCATCTCAATTCCCTGCTCAAGTCATTCCAACATTTCCCCTTTCTCTCAGGGTAAAATTCAGATATCTTAAAATAGCTTATTCCTGTCTTATCTGGCTTTGGCTTATTATTTCTGAAGTTTAGACATGATAGGGGCAAGTATCTGTGGTAGATTGAAGCGGCCAGGTTTTTAGCTCCTTCCATTAACAGGTGAAGTCCATTGCCCTACTGCTTAAATATGGGCTGGTCTTGTGACTTTCTTTGATCAATGAATATCTCATAAGTAGTAGGGCATGAGTTCTGAGCCTACTTTTCAAGAGGGCTTGCAGCTTCTGCTCTTGCTCTGAACCCTCCCACTGCTATGTGAAGAAGCCCGGGGTGCCATCTTGAGGATGAATGACCACAAGAGAGAGTCCTAGTACTGATGAGCCAGCTCTTCTAAGTACACCCCAAATTTCTAACCCACAGGAGTGTGAGCCAACAAATAATTCTGTCTTTTCATTTTTCATTGTTTTTCTTTTTGATTTTGATGAAAAACATTTTAGTTTTATACCATCATAAAACAAATAGAATTGTGACGCATGCTTCACAAATTATATATATCTGTAATAGTCTGTATATTTCTGAGAGTTCTATCACATTTGTTCTAGCTCATGAACTCCCCTTTCTCCAGGAAATTGGTGGGGATTATAGTGAGGTAAGGGTGGTAGGGATGTGGAGGAATTCCCTGAGACAGTAAATCTAGGTGCAATTGTATGCATGAAAATTCTTCATTGAGATGGCTCCTCTAGTAGGGAAAGAGCAGTGCTGGTTCCCCAGCTATAATGTAACCATGAGTGGACCCAGTCCCATGGGATCACATTGCATAAATCCAAAAGTATTTGAGAGCACAGACAGAAAGTGACACCTGTTTTCTTGGGAAAGTATTCTGAGCAGCTTGTCAGGCCTTAAAGAACCCCATATTCACTAGAGATATGCTGACTCCCCTCTCTTCTGAGTGAAGAATGAATCTTGGCATGCCACTCTTGGTCTGAATTCTACTTAGGACTCTTGAGAATTTCTTTGGGTAGGGGTCTCAACTGTCAGGCTCTCCAAGGATTTGGTCAAGGAAGAACAAGGAGAAGTAAAGCTTTTCCTCGAGGATTCCTCAGCTATTGCTTCCCCTCTGTACTCTTCAGGTTACTTTAATATGTATCATTATATTGTTATTATCATTATTATTATTACTATTATTATTTTGAGATGGACTCTCCCTCTGTTGCCCAGGCTGGAGTGAAGTGGCACGATCTCGGCTCACTGCAACCTCTGCCTCTCAGGTTCAAGCAATTCCCTGCCTCAGCCTCCCAAGTAGCTGGGATTACAGGCACCTGCCACCATGCCTGGCTAATTTTTTTTTTAGTAGAGATGGGGTTTCACCATCTTGGCCAGGTTGGTCTTAAACTCCTTGATCCATCTGCCTCGGCCTCCCAAAGTGCTGGGATTACAGGCATGAGCCATTGCACCTGGTCATCATTACATTATTTATTGCAGTTTTTCTCAGTTTTGATGTAGGCACTTACACCTATAAATTTTCCTCTTAGTACTGCTTTCACTGTATCCTGTAGGTTTGGGTATGTTGTGTTTCCATTGTGATTTGTTCCAACAAATTTTTAAAATTTCCTTTTAATTTCTTCATTGAACCATTGGTAATTCAGGACCATATTGTTTAATTTCCTTGTATACTTATTGTTCCCAAAATTCCTCCTGTTATTTCTAGTTTTATTCCATTGTCCCCAGAGAAGATGTTTGATAGTATTTCAGTTTTTCTGAATGTTTCAAGACTTGTTTTGTGACCTAACATATGGTCTGTCCTTGTGAAAGATCCATGTGCTGAGGAAAAGAATGTGTATTCTGCAGCTATTGGATGAAATGCTCTGTAAATATTTATTATATCAATGTTCTTCTGTAGTGCAGATTAGGTCTGATGTTTCTTTGTTGAGTTTCTGTTTGGGAGATCTTTCCAGTGCTGAAAGTGGGGTTTTGAAGTCTCCAGCTATTGTATTGAGGTCTTTCTCTCTCATTAACTCTAGAAACATTTGCTTTATATATCTGGGTGCTCCAGTGTTAGGTGCATATATATTTATAATCATTATATCTTCTTGCTGGATTAACATTTCTTATTATATAATGATCTTTGTCTCTTCATACAGTTTTTGTCTTGAAATTTATTTAGTCCGATGTAAGTATAGCTACTCCTGCTCTTTTTTGGTTCCATTTGCATGGAGTATATATTTCCATCCCTTTATTTTCAGTCTATGTGTGTCTTTATAGGTGAAGTGTGTTTCTTGTAGACAACAGATCATTGAATCTTTTTAAAATGTACTCAGCCAGTCTTTTTATTAGAGAGTTTAGTATATTTATATTCAAAGTTATTGTTGATAAGTAAGGACTTATTCGGCCATTTTGTTATTCGTTTTCTGTTTGTTTTGTGGTCTTCCCTTCCTTCTTGTCTTCCTTTAGTGAAAGTGATTTTCTCTGCTGGTATGATTTAGTTTTTTGCTTTTTACTTTTGTGTATCTGTTGTATGGTTTTCAATTTGAGGTTACTGTGAAGCTTGCAAATAGTATCTTATAAACCATTATTTTAAACTGATGGCAACTTAATACTGATTCCATAAACAAACAAAAACACATACAAAAAGAAAACTAATGAAAACACTATAATTTCATCCCCGATTTTTAGCTTTTTGTTGTCTTTCTACATGTCTTATTGTACTATGTCTTGAAAAGTTGTTGTACTTACTATTTTTCATTGGTTCATCATTTAATCTTTCTCCTTAAGAACAGTTTACATACCACAATTACTGTTATAATATTCTGTGTTTTTCTGTGCTTACTGTTACCAATGAGTTTTGTACCTTCAGATGGTTTCTTATTTGTCATTAACACGCTTTTCTTTCAGATTGAAGAACTCCTTTTAGCGTTTCTTGAAGGACAGGTCTGGAGTTGATGAAATCCCTCTGTTTTTATTTGTTTGGGAAGGTCTTTATTTCTCCTTCATGCTTGAAGGATATTTTTGCCAGATACACTATTCAAGGGTTTAAGTTTTCTTCCTTCAGCACTTTAAATATGTTGTGTCACTCTCTCCTGGCCTGTAAGGTTTCCACTGAAAAGTCTGCTGCAAGACAGACATGTTGGAGCTCCATTGTATGTTATTTGTTTATTTTCTCTTGCTGCTCTTAGGATCCCTTCTTTATCCTTGACTTTTTGCAGTTTGATTATTACATGCCTTAAGATCTGCTTGGTGTTCTATAACCTTTGTGTGCTTGAATCTTGATACCCTTCTCTAAGTTTGGGAAGTTCTCTGTTTTTATCACTTTGAATAAACTTTATATTCCTATCGCTTTCAGTACCTCCTCTTTAAGGCCAATCACTTTTAGATTTGCCCTTTTGAGACCATTTTCTTGATCTTGGAGGCAACTCTTCTTGTTTTGTATTGTTTGTTTCTTTTGTCTCCTCTGACTGTGTGTTTTCAATTAGCCTGTCTTCAAGCTAATTCTTTCTTATGCTTGAATAATTCTACTATTAAGAGACACTGATACATTCTGCAGTATGCCAATTGCATTTTCAACTCTAGAATTTGTGCTTGATTCTCTTTAGTTATTTCAATTTCTTCATTATCTGATAAAATTCTGAATTCCTTCTCTGTGTGATCATAAATTTCTTTCAGTTTCTTCAAAACAGCTATTTTGAATTCCCTGTCTGAAAGGTCACATATGTGTTTTTCCAGCATTGGTCCCTGGTGCCTTATTTAGTTTATTTGGTGAGGACATGTTTTCCTAAATGATGATCTTGATGTTTGTAGATGTTCTTCAGTGTTCGGGCATTAAAGAGTTAGTTATTTATTATAGTCTTTGCAGTCTGAGCTTGTTTATGCTTACCCTTCTTCAGAGGGTTTTCCAGGTATTCAGAAGGACTTGGGCCCCAAGTGATATAACACTGTGTTTTTTTTATGGACTCATAGAAGTAGAACCTTAGTGGTGTGGGATAAGATCTGAAAGAATTCTCTAGAATACCAGAGAAGGATTCTTGTTCTTTTCCCTTACTTTCTCCCAAACAAATGGAATCTCTCTCAATCTCTCTCAATCTCTCTCATCTCTCTCAATCTCTCTCAATCTCTCTCAATCTCTCTCTCTCTCTCTCTCTCTCCTGAGCCACCTGGAACTGGGGTTTGGTGATACAAGCACCCCTGTGGCTACCACTACTGGGACTGCATTATGTCAAACCTTAAGCCAGCATACTAGGTCTCGCCTAAGACCTGGTGTAACCACTTCTTGGCTACCACCTATGTTCACTGAAGACCCTAGAGCTCTACAATCAGCAGTTGGTGAAGCCAGCCAGGTTTGTGTCCTTCCCTTCAGGGTGGCACGTCCCCCTAGCCCCAGGTCGAGAGATACTGTCTGGGAACCAGGCATTGGAGTCAGCAGTCTTAGAAATTTGTCTGATGTTCTATTCGACTGCAGCTAAGCTGACACTCAAAGCACAATACAAAGTCCTTCTTGCTCTTCCCTCTCCTTTCTGCAGGCAGAGGAGCCTCTCCCTGTGGCCACCACCACCCCTGGCCCGCAGAATTTCTGCCAGGCCACCCCTAATGTTCACTTAAAGCCTAAGCGCTGTTTAGTTAGATTTTGGTGAATGCTGCCAGGCCTGAGACTCATTCTTCCAGGCAGTGGGTTTCCACGTGGCCCAGGGCAAGTCCAGAAATGTTGTCTAATACCCTAGGCCTGGACCTGGGGACCCCAAGAGCCTGCTTGTTGCTCTATCTCACTGTGGCCGAGCTGGTACCTGAGGTGCAAGACAAAGTCCCCTTTACTTTTCCCTCTGCTTTTCTCAAACTGGAACCTTTTGCTGTGTTCACCACAGCTGAGAATGTGCTGGGTCACACCTGAAGTGAGCTCATCTCAGATCCCGAGGCCCACAGTGTACTACCTGGGCATCACTGCTGGTTATTCAGGGACCAAGGGCTCTTTAGTCAGCAGATGATGAATCCTGCCAGGACTGGATCCTTCTATTCAAGGCAGTGGGTTCCCTTTTGGCCCAGGGTGTGTCTAGAAATGTTGTCTAAGAGCTAGGGGGAATGGGGGCCTCATGACTCTGCCTGGTGCTTAGCTGGTATCCAAGATGCAAGACAAAGTCCTCTTTACTTTTCCCTTCCCTTTCCTCAAGCAGAAGGAAGGAGACTGTCTGTCCTTACTGTGAGCTACACTGCCTGGGTTGGGAGAGTGGTGGTGCAAATACTCCCTCAGCTGCACCAGCTGGTGATTCCCCAGGTCACATGCCATCCTATACCATGGGCTCTAAGCCAAGCTAAGCACTAGGAGTTGCCTAGGAATTGCAGACCTTGTGTCTTAGACTGTCCTTCAAGTTTACCTAGGACTCCAGAGCCCTTTGGTCCACATTGCCAAGGCTTGCTGAGAAACTCAAGTTCCAATCACTGGGAAGGGAGATTCTCCTCTGGCTAGGTCTGGTCCAAATGCTTCCTCCATGCATGAGTGTTGACTGAGCCCAGCATGGCTTTGTTCTCCAGTATGACAGGGCAGCCCTGAGTTCCATATGAAGTACCCCAGTCACTGTGCTCTATCTCCCCCAGTGCACAGACTCTCCATGCTGAAGAGCTGCTGCCAGAGGATGGGGGAATGGTAATATCTGTGATTCAAGACAGTCTCTCCGCCGGGCGCGGTGGCTCAAGCCTGTAATCCCAGCACTTTGGGAGGCCGAGACGGGCGGATCATGAGGTCGGGAGATCGAGACCATCCTGGCTAACACGGTGAAACCCCGTCTCTACTAAAAATACAAAAAACTAGCCGGGTGAGGTGGCGGGCGCCTGTAGTCCCAGCTACTCGGGAGGCTGAGGCAGGAGAATGGCGTAAACCCGGGAGGCGGAGCTTGCAGTGAGCTGAGATCCGGCCACTGCACTCCAGTCCGGGCGACAGAGCGAGACACCGCCTCAAAAAAAAAAAAAAAAAAAAAAAAAAAAAAAGTCTCTCCCACCCTCTGACCACTGATTTTAGTGATATCAAGTTAAAACCAGGTACTGTGATTGCTCACCTGATTTTTGGTTCTTGTGATGGTGCTTTTCTGTGTGTGGATATTTGTTAAAATTTGGTGTTCCTGAGGAGGGACTAATGGTATAGGCTTTTATTCCATCATGTTGCTCCACCTCATCTTCAGGTTTCTAACCAGTGGCCAGTGAACCTAAAGTACTTTGACTTACAGTCACTGCCTTGAACATCTTTCAGAATCTCTTTTTGTATGCTGATAGCTATTCCCCTCTCAGGGTTTCTTATTTCTAATTAGGTACCAGGTCACATCACCTCCTCTGAGATTTCCTTATAAACTGTGCCTCAATTAACTGTCTTCTAGAACCATCTGTCATGCAACAGTATGACGTGGAGTTTTACTGACATTCATGAAAGTGAAAGTTCTGCTCTGGCATTATTAGCATTGTGACCTTAGGCAAGTCATTTAACCTCTTTGATTACTCTATAAAGTGAGCAATCAAAAACCACTTTGTAGGTTTGTTGTGCTTCAATGATTTCATGCTTCCTCAGAAGCTCCCCACCCCAGGTGGATCACATGGATTTACTATCTCCATCAGAAGCATCTATTTTTCATTCAGTCATTGAACAGTATTTGTGCCTAAATTGTGACAGATACTGCCTAGGATAATCAAAGCAGACAAAGATTGCTGCCCTTGACGTGCTTACATTCTAGCAGGAGGGAAAAATAGAACAAAAAAAATTAAAATAAATGAATAAATTTTCTAGTATACTCAAAAATGATAAGCACTGTCAAGAAAAAAAAAAAAAAAAGTAGAACAGAATATGGAGAGTCATACAAGCCAAGATGGGTAAGTACAGAGTAATCAAGGAAGACTTCTTTCATCTAGAAAAAGGTGTTTGAGCAAAGACTCAAATGAGGTGAGTAAATTAGACAAATGGATATCTGGGAAAAGAGAACTCTAAGCAGAAGGAACAGTCCCCTAAAAGGATAGCACGCTCATGTGTGAAGGATTGAAAGGAAGCCAGCGCAACTGGAGCTGAGGGAATGAGTGGCAGAATAGGATAAAAAGAGGTCAAAGAAATCATAAGGACTAAATCATACTAGGAGCTAATTGGCTATTGTAAGCATGTTGGCTTTAACATTGGTTGAAATGAATATGTTTCACAGGGTTTTGAGCAAAAGACTGATGTGGTCTGATTTTCATTTTTAAAAGATCACTTTGGAGTCTTAGTTGAAAACAGACTGTAGGGAAAAAAGGAGGAAAGCAGAGATACCAGTTGAGAGGCAGATGATGGTGGCAAGGACCAGGTTGGTCGCTATGGATGTGGTGAAAAGTGGCCAGATTATGGATGTATTTTGAAGGTAGACCAGCAATATTTCCTGATGAGTTAGACATAGAGTATGAGAGACATAGAGAAATCAAAAACATCTCTAAAGTCTTCAGACCTTTTATGTGACATATCCCTCTTACATTCCCCCCATTAAATCTTACTGTGTGTTTTGTGTTCTATTCCACTGAAGTCTGAACCTCTCAACTAACAAACTGGTTAATGAATCAATGTTATTTTTGTATAGTTTTGGTGTTCAGTTATTGTTTTAAACTGACCTTGGTTTAGCAGTCAAAGAGTGACGAGATGCTTGATTTACTGGGTTGAGGTTCAATCAAGGATTAGTACCTATTAAGTCACTTCCCAGGAAATCTTTATTCTGTATGCCTTTGTGACAAGCTGGGTTTCATGCCCCACCAAGGCAATTTGCTTTTGTTTAAACTCAGAATTACTTTGGCTCTGAACTCCCTTAAGTATATAATTAGGAATTAAATCTAGGTCCTCAAAGAGCTCAACATGCATACCTAACTGTTACAAGCAATAAGAACAGTTTATCCTCATTCACCTTAGCCCATATTATTGGTCTTTCAAGTTACACACTTAAAACCTGACTCCTAAAACAGAAGCTTTCTAATTGCACTTTCACCCCTCAGTCTAAAAGACTTACATGTGAAGCTCTAAAGGTTTCTAAGTCTTCTCATGAAGAAAAAAAAAATTGTATGCCTCAAATGTGAAGGCAAATTATTCTTTCTTGATGGATTAATCCCAAAAGCATGGCCATTGATTTTGTCCCCAAAGTCATGACAGTGACCCTTAAACATGTTGAATAGGTGTTAGGGGCTCCAACAGCCCCCACTCCTGCACAAAGATCTAATTTTTAAATCTCCCAAAACTTAACTACTAATAGCCTACTGTTGACCAGAAGCCTTACAGATAACCTAAACAGTTGACTAACACATATTTTATAGGTTATATGTATTATATACTGTTCTTACAATAAAGTAAGCCAGAGAAAAGAAAATGTTACAAAAAAAAAAAAAATGAGGAACAGAAAATACATTTACTATGCATTAAATTAAGTGGAAGTGGATCATCATAGAGGTGTTCATCCTCTTGGTCTTCATGTTGAATAGGCTGAAGAGGAGGAGGAAGGGAAGTGGTTGGTCTTGCTTTCTCAGGGGTGATGGAGGTAGAAGAGGTGGAGGAGGTGGAAGGGAAGGCAGGAGAGGCAAGCACACTCATGTAATTGTTATTGAAAAAGGTTCACGTCTAATAAACCAATGGATTTCAAACCCTTGTTGTTTAAGGATATTGTACTTGAGAAAGTGCATGGAAGAGTGGGGTTGAGAACTACTTACAATACACTCACTGCTTAAGACAGAATTTGCTATTGGGATTTTATATCTTGACTTCAAAAAAGAAGGATATAACATTTGGTTAGCTCCTTGCTCAGGAGCATGCTAAGACTAGGAAGGATTCAGCCATTGACCATTTCTATCATTTTTTAGTAAATATTATAGGGAAAACAATTCAACAGTATTCAACAGTGTTTTGTGATTTCTTGTTTTGGAATTTTCAGTATCATAATCAGCCTAAACAGATTATAGAAATATTTGAAAGCTGCTTCCAAAATTGCTTTATGGAAAGTGTTGAGTAATGTAGATATGCCTTTTCACCTTTTCATGAATCAAGATAAAACATATTGTTTATTTCACTGTCTGACTACTCTCTACCTTCAGAACTCATTCTTGGTTTGTTCAGGAAACTCTCTGGCCTTCACGTTTGGTCAGCAAAAGATCTTTGGAACACTTTCATCCTTTCTATAAAAAACTATCTTAAAGCACAAGGAAATCTAACAAATAGGTGTTACTTTATTATGTAATATTATAGGACAATTAGTGTAAATATATAACTTTTTTCTGTTATTGACGTGATTGAGCTTAGTACCTAACAGCTACAACTTTACCCTCAACTAATTTGACACAAATTAGAAAATAAAAACAAAATATTTTCAGTTAGACTGCACATATAAAATTAGGAAAGTGAATTTTTCTTTTATTATATATTATATTTTTTCCTTTTACATTTATTAGCTAGTCACCTCATATACTAGCATATCATTATCATATAACTTGATAATGAAGCTTTTTCCGTGTGTACAATTCAGTTACAAATACTCTGGAGATCCAAAATAGACCCACCTAATTCCTTAAATCATAATATACTACAGTGAGTTTGCAAATATAACTCCGTGGGAATAAATAATTTAATATAGCTGTCTTGTTGAGAGGGAATCAATTGATCATTTCTTGTAGATATATTAACTTTTTCATACCTTTGGAACCCTTGTTAAGAAACTATAGGCCTCAAAAACAAACAGCAACAAAAGAGTCTTACTCCAGGAAATCTTCCTTGATACCCATGTTGAATGTGTCTTTATTCCATTCCCTTCAGTATTTATGAATGTAATTTATCCTGTTCAGCACTTGTGAATAAAATTTATATTGCTACTTTGTAATCATATATTGTCTTCTGTTATGTTTTCATTCATCTATGTGTTCACTGAAAATTAAGTAGATAATTCACACATTAAATTGTTTGTATGTTAAGATTTTATATATATTGCTCACTTTTCATAAAACCATACTCCATCTTGTGTGTCATACAGTATTATGGGCTGAATTATGTTCTCCCAAAATTCATATGTTGGAGCCCTAATCTCCCGTGCCTCCAAATGTGCTCATATTTGAAGGTAGTGTCTATAAAGGGGTAATTAAGTTAAAATTAGATTATTAGGGGGGGGTCCCTAATCCAATGTGACTGATGTTTCTGTAAGAAGGGGAGATTGGGACAAAAATAAACACAGAAGAAAGATGCTGCAAAGACACAGCAAAGAGATGGCCATCTACAAGCCAAAAAAGAGAAGCTTTAGTAGAAACCAACCCTGCCTACATCTTGATCTTGGACTCCTAGCCTGCAGAACTGTGAGGAAATAAATTTCTGTCATTTAAGACATCTAGTCTGTGGTACTTTGTTATGGCAGCCCTAGCAAACTAATACCTACAGCTAACTATATTTCTAGTGGTTTATGTATACAGCATAAGTATCCTATAAATATAGATTTGGAAATATAGTTCTTTGTAAAGTGTTTGTAAACCATGATGCCTTTTATTAAGTTCCATTTCAGTATCATTCAAAGTATTTCCATTCACATTGATTTGTTTCAGAAGTGGGTAATAAGGTAATAAGGTGCCATTATTCATTTAATTTGGTTGTCAATTCTAGGTCTATGTCTTCATTCAACACATATTGGTTGTGTGCTCATTATGTGCCAGACACTCTTTCAGATGTTTGAGATCCAGTGGTGAGTGCCACAAAGTCTCTCTACTTATGAAGGTTTCATTTGAGTGGGAGTGATCATCAGTGGATAGTAGCAGTTCATTTCTCACCTTTACAAGAGTAGGTTTTCTACCTAAATGGCTTCAAGATAATAGTCAAGTATTTTGTAATTGTTATATACTGTTACCTTAATGTATTTTTTAAGTTGGGGGTTTTGGAAAGGCCCAAATATTTTGAACTGCCACATTTTAATGACATTTAATGATGCATAGCATATTGTATATAGCAGTTCAGCAATACTTGATAAATTGTCATAATTGCTCCTTAAATTTTCTGTGGTAGAAAGTGTTTGTTAGGTAACAACACATACTCAGTTTTCCAGAATGTTAGCTATAATAATTGCCACTGTTTTCCTTTATCATGCTGAGTTGCCACTTCATTTGGATGTTAATTAATTGCTATCCATATAATTTCTGCCTTATATTTTTGTATCTATTTTATAAGATTGTAGAATGTAGAGCTGGTTTTGAAGACTTTTTTAAAAATTATTTCAGACTCCATTGTTAGCCTGCTTTTCATACATTACAACCACCACTAGCTAAATATAGTCTGACAGCATATTGTTGGAATGGATATTTACTGATGAAATGGCAAATGTTTAGAAGCTATCTTCTGAACTGTTGCCAAAACATGATAAATCTTGTAGATTAATGAAGCATCTGGGTCATTCCTATGGGGGAATAAGCAACTTCCTAAGTAATTGACATTACTTTTATATCTGTTAGTTTCAATATTTCTCTTTTATTTTCTGACACTGGGTAAAATTTTTGCAGTTTTTTGTTCAAACTTTTTGTTTTTGTTTGCTTTGAAGGGGAGTAGGAAAGGAGTTTTGTTTTTGCTAAATTGATTTCCAACTGATGAACAAACATAGCACTAAATTCCATTTCTTTGTTCAGTGCATTAATTTTTGCCATAGTGAATGTGAATTCACATGAATGTTCTGATATGAATTTGAATATGATACAGCTTATACATTTCTGAAGAGAAGTAATGAGGAGTAAATATTATTTGCTTTGCAACGGTATTTTAGTGCTTGGAATTTTTAAGGATGACACAGACACACACTAAAAATTCAACAGATGACCTTAAAGTACACTAACATTTCAGCTGACATTTTCTTACATGATTTATACTTTGCCCAGTGGTCAGAGAGTGAATCAGTCAAAATGACTTATCCTGATTCACGAAAAGGTAAAAAGGTGTGTTCTCTGTGACTCAACACCTTCCCCGGGGTGATTTTGGGAACAATTTTCAAAGACTTCTTTTATTCTAACTTTTTAGGCTGACTCTGAACTTCAAAGCCTTGAAAACAAAGAAATCAAAACAACAAAATGATAAATATTTGGTTATTATATTTGTAAAACATGACTCCTTCAAGACTTGATGGCATTTTTAAAATTCATTACCTCTTTCTCTTCAACAAATATGTGCATGTTTTATTTATTGTGAGAACTTGTCCAATGACATTTTTCCTTCATATTTTGGATATGGGCTGGGAAATTATGCACATATTTGAGAATCAGAAGATATTTAGAATTCCAGCAAGAGTGCTTAAAAAATGGATTGAGAAAAGTTTGACATTAGAAAACAAAACAATTTATTCCCATGAAAAGGTAGAGAGCACTGGGAAGATGACAACTCAAATAGATTTAACTGTAAAGAACAATTTTTACGTTTTACTTTTAATAAAATAATCAAAACCAGACAGCAACTATAAATAAAAAAGGTCATTTGCTTAGGTGAGAGAAGCCAGTTTATTTTCTCTGAATAAGCACATACATGCAGCTGCTCTTGCCAAGTGCCAAAGCTTTGGGCAGTGTCTGCAGAGAAACGACAAAGGCTGCCCTTGTCCATAAGAACCCTCAGAGTTAAAAGTTTCACAGATTTCAGGAGTAGTTGAAAATGTTTTTGTTGTCTTGAAGAGCATATAGGTTCAGCCATAGGAGTTCATTGCATAGGAGCATGTAAAGTCCTCTCAAGTTGATGGAAAGAAGACTGCATACAATGATTGTCAAACACCAATGGGGGAGCAAGGAAAGAACTGAGCATTCCATTAACCTCTTCCTCTTATGTCAAAGCAAAATCAGTTGTGAAAGGAAAAAGGTAAAGTTGAAAAAGAAAAAAAAAAAAAAGCTCTAATCCCATGAACGACACATCTAGCAGAACTGCTAAAAGCATTTTAAAAAATCAGTCCCTTTTCCCACATCATCTGTATAAGCCTAGGACTAGAAAGCAAAGCAATACATAGCATTTGCTTACTTGAATGTGTTATGGTACAGTTCATTGCCATAAAAAAAAAAAAAAAAAACAGCAATCTAACTACTTTTTAAAATTAAACAGAGATCAGCAAGCAGCCATCTTCGTATCAAGGGACTTTAATAAACAAATATGTATATTGTGGTGTCTACAGAGTATCAGTTTTTCAGAGTTAAACTGATTATACCCACTTAGTTGAGCAGCCTGTTTGGGTTTAAAACATAGTGCAGATTCAACTCCCTTTCTTCTTCTTCTTCTTTTTTTTTTTTTTTTTTGAGACAGAGTTTTGCTTTGTTGCCAGGCTGGAGTGCAGTGGCGCAATCTCGGCTCACTGCAACCTCCGCCTCCTGGGTTCAAGCGATTCTCCTACCTCAGCCTGCCAAGTAGCTGGGACTATAAGCACATGCCACCATGCCCAGCTAATTTTTTGTATTTTTGGTAGAGATGAGGTTTCACCATGTTGGCCAGGATGGTCTCGATCTCTTAACCTCATGATCCGCCCGCCTTGGCCTCCCAAAGTGCTGGGATTACAGGTGTGAGCCACAGTGCCGGCCCATTCTTCGTATGTTTAAGGACCCTCAGTTTCATTCAATATATTAAGATTGTTTTAGAGAAAAATATAAATAATGTTTCAGATGACAGTAAAATTTTATTGTAATCAATCATTTATTATTATGTAAGGCCTATAACTTTGTGTTCTGGTTATAAAATTCAGCCATGTGTTTATAACAGAAATGGAGGCCACAGTAATGCCCTATAAAAGAAAAGTCAGTGGTCTTTCGACTCTGCATCAGGTTCATACTTTTCAAGTGTAGAGTACAGTTCTGGATGCTGATACAAGTTTTACTGGTCAATTGCTTTGAGCTACAGGCAACTTTGGTTAAAGAACGAATTGGGGCAAGACATAGCCATTGAATTCCCAAATACTGAAACATTTACAAGTAACTGTAGAAACTTCTAAGAGACATTGTCATTGACCATAAACTTATAACTATTTCTCAGAAATAACAATTCTGGGTTCAAAAAGTATATATGTAAAACTATGCTTAGTATTTGGCATGGGGAAAATACTGCTATTAAAAGATGACTTGTTTTAGAAAATATAAATTCTTTTAGGACATCAGGTACCTACACAATTTGTTAATGTTGCTATTCTTTAGTTCATTCTCATCTTCAGGTTTGCTGTGGACCAAATTGTGTGCTTTCCAAAATTCATATGTTGAAGCCCTGATCCCCAATGTGATTGTATTAGGAGATGGTGTCTTTGGGAGGTAATTAGGTTTAGATGAGGTCATGAAGGTGGAGCCCTCATAATGAGATTAATGCCCCTTATAGAAGAAGAAACGAGGGAGAGCGAGATCTGAGCATGCACAAAGAAGAGGTCATGCAAGCCTATGGCCAAATGGCAGCTGCCTACAAGTTAAGAGAAGAGGCCTCAGAATGAGACCTACCTTGCTGGCATCTTGATCTTGGACTTTCCAGCCTCAGAACTGTAAAAAATAAGTTTCTATTGTTTAAGCCAACCAGTCTAGTTAACCTGGTTTATATATAAAATAATGGATGTGATGAAGAACATAGAAAAGATCAGAAGTAGCCAAAGAATAAAACATTAGCTTGAGAGGCCGGGCGCCGTGGCTCATACCTGTAATCCCAGCATGTTGGGAGGCTGAGGCTGAGGCAAGCGGATCACATGAGGCCAGGAGTTGGAGACCTGCCTGGCCAACATGGTGAAACCCCATCTGTATTAAAAATACAAAAAAAAAATAGCCAGGTGTGGTGGTGCACACCTGTAATTACAGCTTTTTGGGAGGCTGAGGCACTTGAATTGCTTGAAACCTGGTGGGGCAGAAGTTGCAGTGAGTCGAGTTCATGCCACTGCACTCTAGCCTGGGAAACAGAGCAAGACTCTGTCTCAAAAAAACGAAAACGAAAAACAAAAAACCTGAGAAAGAAATATCAAGAACTGAATAATAATAATGATAACAATGTAGGTCAGCAAAATCAACGTTAATTTTTATACTGAAGTTTTATGCTCTACATATGTCACATGAAGTCTAAATTGTTAGAGTATCTTTATCAAAGATTTAGGGCTTGGTGATGCATTTTGAATCATCCATAAAATATGCTCTTCTTTTTCTCTCCTTATGGCCTGTTATGGACTCCACAAACAGACTCCCTGGGTTTTAATCCCAACTTCACCACTTACTGGCTATGTGATTCTGAAGGAGTCACACAATCTCTCTGTGCCTTAATTTCTAAAAAGTGGGGATACAAGGTTTGTTATGAGGATTAAATGCATTACCATATATGTAACACTTATAATAGTACCTGGCCTATAACAAGTAATTATATATAGGTATATACATGTATATTTACAGACACATGTATTCTATATTTGTGTTATTATTACTAGTAACACATTAATAGGTAGATAGTAGAAGAAGAATGAAAAGGTATTAAAACATAGGTTTATATTCATTCATTTGACATTTTTTGAGGTCCTCGTATGCACTAGATATGGAATTAAGTGCTGAGGAGACAGAGATGACATAGTGTCTCTAATTATGGGAAATCGTGAAACATTGTGATGAGTGCTGCATAATAATGGTGGCTTATCCAGGCTATGGAGTCAATGAATGCTACCTAAGTGCAAGTACTTATTTAGGGAATTCTAAGTAGTTCAGTATGGCTGGATTATAGAGTGCAAAGTGGAAGTGTTGAGATACGAGGCTAAAAAAGTAAGCAGGGACCTTGAATGTCATACTAAGTAGATTTCATCCTGAAAGCAATTATAAAGATACTGAAGGACTGTAAATTAAAGTAATGTCATGACCAGATTTAATTTTAAAGATTAAACTTTCAGGGAAGAGTAGGATGGATTGAAGGTAGAGCATAGGGGAGTAAAGTTAAAACCTGAAGTTGAAGACGAGGCCATTGCCATAATATAGGTAAGATATGACAAGTGTTTGAATTAAGCCCTGGTCATAGGGACAGAAAGGAAAAGACAGACTTCAGAGATGTTTAGAAGATATAGTTCACAGGATTTGGAGATCAGATTGAGTTGATGGGTAGGGTGAGGGAAAAGCACTAGTGAAAGATGACATGAAGAATTTTACCTCAGGGAAATGGGATAGAAAATGTAGAATAAAGCAAATTCAGGAGAGGGAATTATGCATTTGATTTAGGTCATGTGAATTTAAGTTACTTATTAGACATCCCATAGTAGAATTTTAGATATTGACTCCCTCCCACCTGGCTGTCTCAATATGAGTCTGGATATCAGAAAAGAAACCTGAGCTGGAGTTAAGCATCTGAAAGCCCACAGCACGTGGCTTTAGCCAGGAAGAGAGAATGAATGCTTGGGAAGCAACAAGACTTAATGGATACATTTTAAAAGAGATCTGAAAGAAGATTTAGGAGGAGTAAAGAGAAGTAAAATGAAACTCTGCTGGTTTCCATTAACTTTGTTAAGAGAGTCAAGGAAACAAAAAATTATATGAGGGGTAGAGGTGGCAAAAGATGCTCTGATGTCAAATAAGATTAATTCACTTCACACTCATTTACTGAGTATAGACTACTTGCCAGATCCTGCTATAGGTAAATAGAGGGCAGAAAGAATCCACTGGATTTAGCAATAACGTGGTTACAGATGATTTGCTTAGAGCAATTTCAGGATATTATGAGGGTAGTATACAGATGGTAAAGACAGCAGTGAGTTAAGGAGAAGACAATGGTGAGACAGTGGATTTAGAACAACAGCACAAATCTGGCACCTTGATAGATCAAGCTAACATGGAAGCTTTCCTACTACAAACACCTGAAAACACCAGATAAATGGTAAGAAAAAAAGGATTTTTGTTTGCTCATTTTGTTTTTTATCGTGAGGTCTTGTGACACTTCGTAGGATGCTATCTGGGTCATTATTAAACTCTTTTGGTCTTAATTATAAGCTAGGTTAGCTAGGTTACACAAGTGCTAAGACCAACCTATGCTTTAAAATTTTATTTTTTGGCTGAGTGCGGTGGCTCATGCCTGTAATCCCAGCACTTTGGGAGGCCAAGGCAGGTAGATCACTTGAGTCCAGGAGTTCAAGACCAGCCTGCGGAACATGGCAAAACCCCGACTCTACCAAAAATACAAAAATTAGCTGGGTGTGGTGGCGCATGCCTGTAGTCCCAGGTACTTGGGAGGCTGAGGAGGGGGTATCGCTTGAACCTGGGAGGCAGAGGTTGCAGTAAGCTGAGATTCTGCCACTGTGTATCTAGAGCTGGCTCCTTCCGGTGGGTTCTTGATCTCACTGACTTCAAGAATGAAGCAGCGGACCTTTGCCATGTGTTACAGCTCTTAAAGGTGGCACGGACCCAAAGAGTGAGCAACAGCAAGATTTACTGTGAAGAGCGAAAGAACAAAGCTTCCACAGCATGGAAGGGGACCCGAGCGGGTTGCCGCTGCTGGCTGGGGTGGCCAGCTTTTATTCCCTTATTTGTCCCTGCCCACGTCCTGCTGATTGGTCCATTTTACAGAGTGCTGATTGGTGCATTTGCAATCGTTTAGCTAGACACAGGGTGCTGATTGGTGCATTTACAGTCCTTTAGCTAGACACAAAGTGCTGATTGGTGCATTTTTACAGAGTGCTGATTGGTGTATTTACAATCCTCTAGCTAGACACAGAGCGCTGATTGGTATGTTTTTACAGAGTGCTGGTTGGTGCATTTACAATCTTTAGCTAGACAGAAAAGTTCCCCAAGTCCCCATTCGACCCAGGAAGTCCAGCTGGCTTCACCTCTCAACTGCACTCCAGCCAGGGTAACAGAGCAAGACTCTATCTCAAAAATAAATAAAATAAAATGTTATTTTTATATCCCTCATGGCACAGACACACAGTAGGTGTTCAGTAAATGTGCACTGATATTTGCATGAATTGAGTCACTTTCTGTAACTTAAAATGAGGAAAGACACAACAAATTACAACAATGTAAGAGCACATATGTGGATACTACAATACATGGAATAAGATTAAGTCTTATTCAAAACCACTAAAATGTCTCTACATTACCTGTTATAAAAGGTAAATAAATGATACTACATCCATACACTATTATGAGGCCATGACATTGATATAGACAGAACTTTATGATATATAAATGTGTGGGGGGGGGGCATGGTACAAAGAGTGTATTTTAGTATTTTATAGTATAATTGTATACAAAATGGTGTGGCAGGGGAAGAAAGGATGACATTACTATTTATGTATGTATAGACCATCTCTTTAAGAAAACTCAGTAACTGGTAATAGAGGTTGTCCCAGGGGATGGAAACTATATGGCTGAGGGATACTGGTGGGAGGGAGATTTTACTGTATAAAACAAAGTTTTAGATAACATGTTTAAGATATTTAATCTGTCCTCCTAAGAAACAAAGGAAAATCCCTATTATGTGCCAGAGAAAACTGAAAGGTAGATTGGGAAAGTACACAAACAGAGAGAGTGAATTACGTATCCTGCCCAAGATCACTCAGCCACTAAGTGGTAAAGCCAGGATTCAAACTTAGGAAATCTGGCTTTAGTACTTAGAATACAAGATACACTTCAAGTGTGTTTTCCTGTGTATTCAAGAATAAAAAATTAAGAACAAAACAAACAGAAGGAAAGATCTGAACATAAAAGAATGTACTATGATTGAATAATCTTAAACTAAAAGATTAAGGCTAAAATATGACAGTATTAAGAGAAAAATAAACAGATAGGGAGGAAAACAAGAATTTCTAGAAATAAAAAATAAAGTCATTGAAATTAAAACTTAATGACTAGATTCAATCACACACTTAAAGAATGAAATCATGTCTTTTCCAGCAATGTAGATGGAGCTGGAGGCCATTATCTTAACTGAAACATCTCAGAAAGTCAAAAACCACGTGTTCTCACTTACAAGTGGGAGCTAAACAATGGGTACACATGGACATACAGAGTGGAATAATAGACACTGGTGACTCCAATAGGTGGGAGGGTGAGAGGTGGGTGAGGGATGACAAACTACTTATTAGGTACAATCTACATTATTCCAGTGATGGGCACACTAAAAGCCCAGACTTCACCACTATGCAGTATATCCATGTAACAAAACTGCACTTGTATCCCTTAAATCTATAAAAATGAAATTAAAAAAATGACAGATTAGACTCAACAGAAGATAAAATTAGTGAACTTGAGGATAGATTTTAAAAATTACCTAGACTACAAAGAGAAAAAAATGAAAATATAAAATCAAAATTAAAGTGATTTGGAAGATGGAATGAGAAGGGTAAACATATGTCTAAAAGGAATGGTATGAGTAGGAAATTAGAGGGAATGTGAAGAGGAATCCATTGCTATCCTTACAACTAGGCCAGAGGGACTCCTGTCCGGGTCACTGTATTTTAGAGTTCTTCACATATTACAGACACCACACACATATGCATTTTATTTTAAAAATATATAGATGCCTCTGTGACTTACAATCTGGTGCTTGCCACTAGCAAAGTTTAAAAAGTAACCCTAATCATCCTTCCTCATTAAAAACAAAGGAAATTAAAAAAAAAAATTAATCCCCAGCAGAATGTTTCTTCACAGATCTTGCCCTATAGCCTCAAAGCAAACAGCAACTACATCTGAACACAGTGAAGGTTGGTGGGTTGTGCCACTATGAAAAGTTGGGTACTGCTTCAGAGAGTGGAAAGGGTCTGAGCAGTGAAATTACTTAGATAATATAAAGCCAAGTTGATTAACTTGTCAAATCCTTCCTCTCAGCTTGATTACAATCCATTCTTGAAGAACAAAGTGTCAGTTTACATTTGCAAAGAGCTTCCTTTTCTTGCTTCTCTTTGTGTTCCAATTCATGTGCCAAAAGCACTCACGATTTAGTGTGATATTGCCAACAGATACACATGGCAATATTTTGCAATATTAAAAAAATTATGTTAATCTTAAAATTTTATATATATATAGTCAGATATGTATATGTGTGTGTGTACTATCAGCCAAATGCAAATTGCAAGGCATTCTACAAAATAGCTGGCATTCTATAAAATAGCAGGACTACTCTTTAGAAGTAGGTCAGTATCACAAAAGACAAAGGCTGAAAAACTATTCAGATTAAAGGACACTAAAGAGGCATAACAAAATACAATATGTTATGCTGGATTGGATTTTGGTTAACTTAAAAATGGCTATAAATACATAATTACAAAAATAAGGGAAATGTGAAGAGACAATTATTAGATAATTGTTATTGTATCAATAATTTTTCTGAGTTTGATATTTGATAATTTTATTGATTATATAAGAGAATGTCCTTGTTCTTAGGATATACATGCTGAAATATTTAGCTGCAAAGGGTCATGATGTCCATAATTTATACTCAAATGACTCAGCAGAAACTATTTATAATTTATATATAATGTAGTTAATTATATATAAATTAACTATATATGCATATATATTTATAATAGTTATAGTGATGGGTTGAATTGTGTCCCTCTAAAATTCATATGTCAATGTTCTAACCCACAGAACCTCAAAATGTGACCTTATCTGGAGATAGAGTCTTTACAGAGGCAATCAAGGTAAATGAGGTCATTAGGGTGAGGCCTAATCCAATATAATGTATGTCCTTATATAAAGAGGAAAATTGGACACAGAGACACACATAGAGAGAAGACAAGGTAAAAAGATACAGGGAGAAGACAGTCATTTACAAGCCAAGGAGAGAGGGCTAGAAGAAATTCTTCCATCACTGCCCTTGGAAAGAATCAACCCTATTAACGCCTTGATTTCAGACTTCTAGCCTCTAGAATTATGATACATTTCTGTTGTTTAAGTCACTCAGTCTATGGGACTTTATTATAGCAGCTCTAACAAGCTACTATAGATTTTGATACTGGGAAATGGAATATGCTGTAACAAATGCCTAAAATACGGAAGTGGCTTTGGAATTGGGTAATTTGTAGAGGCTGGAAGAGTTTCGAGGTGAATGATAGGAAAAAACCTAGATTGCCTTGAAAGGACTTGGTGGAAACATGGACATTAAAGGAGATTTTGGTGAGGGCTCAAAAACAAACTGAGCAAAGTTTTCTTATTTAAAAAAATTGGAATTACTGATATTAGATATGTAATTACTGATAAGTGCTTCAGTTTACTAGTTAATTTTAAATATTTTAGAGAAAAATATTTCTTTGAAAACACATACGAAAAATACATCTATTGATTTTTGTATTTATGTTGATGTGCATCTTTATAAAGACATATAGACTTTTGTGGATAATGACTCCAATTATATTTGCTTCATCTTTTAAAACAGAAGTTCAGCAAACTATGGCCCCTGGGCCAAATCCAGCCCACTGCCTCTTTTTGTATAGTCAATGAACTCAGAACAGGTTTGACATTTTTAAAGGTTGTTTAAAAAAAAAGACAAATTTACATGACAGAGACTGTGCAGTGCAAAGTCTTTTAAATATCCCTTTCCAGAAAAAATTGTCATCCCTGATTTAGATGAACAGAGTCAATAGAAAAGCAGTTGTGTGACTATTTTGAGTATAACAACATTGCTAGTGATTTTTGTTAGCGTATTAGTTATAACTATAAAACATATTACCACAGTTTTAGGGCTAAAAATAAAATAAATATATTATCAGAATCTGTGGATCAGGAGTGCAGGCATGGCTTACCTGGGCCCTCTACTCAGGGTCTCACAACAAGGCTACAGTCAAGGTGACAGGAACAGAGTCTCATTGAAAGTCTCCACTAGGGAAAGATCACTTCCAAGCTCATTCAGGTTGTTGACAGAGTTCATTTTTGTTGTGGCTATATGACTGAAGGCTCTAACTTTTTGCTAGCTATCAACTGGAGGCTGACCTTACACCCTAAAGGCCACCAAGAGCTCACTGCCATGTGACACACTCACAGGGTTCCTTACAACATGGCAGTTTATGTTTTCAATGCCAGCAGAAGAGTCTGTCTCTCCAGTATGTAAAGATGGGGACTTATATAAGTTAACCTAATAATGAGAGTGACATCCCACTACCTTTGTTAGAAGCAAGTCACAAGTTCCACCTGTCCTCAAGAGAATTATATGAGATGTACACAAGGCAAGCAAAATAAACTATATGGAAGAAATGTTAATGTATGCATTAAGCACATCTTTAATTTTTACAAATTTCAGTATTGCTGGCCCATCAGTGGAACACCCGTATACATACAAAGTCATCAAATTTAATTATCTTTGCTATTTTGTCAACTTTCAATCAGATAAAAACTATAGCTTTGCGCACTTAATTTTTTTCTTTGTAAAGATATACATGTCAAGGTATTTGATAGAACCCGTTTTATTGAAAAGTGAGTCTGATTTATAACTTTCTAAAAAGTATAGATGTATGACATTAGGGCCTTAATTTGGACTTTTAGCCCAGACATTGCAAATGTAGGGATGGGTTTTGAGGCAATATTTGAAGACATAATGGTTGAGATTGATTTTCCAGAAATGACAAAAGACATGAATCCTTAGATTAAAAAGTACAATAAGTTGGAGCAAGATAAGTAAAAAATGAATGTACACATCATACTGAAACTTCAGAAGACTGATGTTAAATGAAAACGTTAAAAGAAACCAGAGGAAAGAAATAGTGATTATATATAAAGGATTTCTTAATAGCAACAATAGAAGCCAACAGTCAATGCAATAATATCTTTAAAGTGATGTGGGAACGTGAGCGCTAAGCTTGAGCTTTCTACCTTGCCAATTATTGAAGAGTAAAAGTGAATTGAAACATGTTTTGGACAAACACTATGAGAATATACCTTGTACAGATACCTACTGAAAGAAATACAAAATGATATTTTGAAAAAAAAAAGTGTATCCAAAAGTAATTGGATGGGATGCAGGAAGCAACAACGAGCTCAGAAAGTGGTCAGTATATGTATAAGCATAGACCAAAAAAAAAAAAGAGTAAGAGAGATAATAACTGCAATTAACTTAGGGGTTAAAAACAAATTGAAACTAAATATTTCATAACAAAAACACTGCAGATGAGGGGATTTGAGATAAAGTACTTTAAGATCCATTTTACAGTTTGGAAGAGGGCTGGAATTGTTGATTACGTTTGGATTGTCTCAGATCAGTGTGTATTTTTAAAGCATAAAGACACTTATTCAGCAGTAAAAATGAAGGATCCATCAATACATACAACTTGGATGAATTCTCTGGGAATTACACTGAATGAAAAAAGCTGTTCCCAAAGTGTTACATACTGTATGATTCATTTATATAACATACTTGAAATGATAACATTATAGAAATGGAAGACTAGTGGTTGCCAGGGATCAGGAAGGGAAAAGAGATGGCAGGGAGGTGAATGCAGCTATAAAAGGACAATGTAAGGGATCCTCATGGTGATAGAACTGTTCTGTATTTTGACTGTGCCAATATCAATATCTGGTTATGATACTGTACTATAATTTTGCAAGGTGGTACCATTGGGGAAAACTGGTATGGGGTTCATGTGGTTTCTCTATGTTATTTCACACACGTGTGTGTGAATCTACAATTACCTCAAAATAAAAAATGTGATTAAAATTAGTTTGTGAAATAAACTGAAAAATGCACAGAGATACCCATCAAAGAAAAGATTATATTTTCTCCAAAGTGGAAGAGAAAAAGGAATAAAGAAAAATCAATCAGTATAGTAAGATGAGGAAAAGGAGAAGAAAAAAGCAAAGCAAAGTCACAAAATAGTATGGTAGAAATTAAACTCAAGTATTTTGGGAAACTTCAAGATAGGTTGTAATATTTGTATGTTAAAAGTTAAAGACTGGGCCGGATGCGGTGGCTCACAACTGTAATCCCAACAGTTTGGGAGACCGAGGTGGGTGGATCACGAGGTCAGGAGATCGAGACTATCCTGGCTAACACGTTTAAACCCCGTCTCTACTAAAAATACAAAAAATTAGCCGAGCATGGTGGCGGGTATCTGTAGTCCCGGCTACTCGGAGGCTGAGGCAGGAGAATGGCGTGAACCCGAAGGCGGAGCTTGCAGTGAGTTCAGATTGCGCTACTGTGCTCCCATTAGGAGACAAAGCGAGACTCCGTCTCAAAAAAAAAAAAAAAAAAAAAAAAAAAAAAGTTAAAGACCCTGAGAGTAATTTCAAATGACAAAATATAGCTATAAGCTATTTTAGTAAGACACTCTCAAACCTAAGAACAAAAAAAGAAAGTGTATAGAGGCATAAGAAAACACATCTCAGGAAAGTATTAATGAAAAAATACCTAGTGTTGCTGTACCTTGATCAGACAAAGTATACTTTATCCCAAAGAATTATTATGGATTAAGGGAGATACTACCTAATACTAAAATGAAGAAATTTGGCAGAATGATAAAATAACTCTCAATCTCTAAGAACAACATAGCTTCAAATTTTATGGCATAATCATTGAAATAATTACAAAAAAAAATTAGTGAAAATGGGAAGTTTTAAAATAACTCTTTCAGTAAGGACATAGAAGATTGAAGATCACAATCACCAAGCTTAGTCAAATGGATAGAAATAGAACCATGTATCACACATTCAGTGCATACACATTTTAAGCATATATGAGATATTTATAAAAATTGTCCAATAAAGAGGCTGCAAACACAGTCTTAAATCACCAACTATTAATGACAGTGATCTCTAGCCAAAATATGATGAAATTAGAAAATAACCAAAACAATACACTATATGAAGAAAATTTAAAATAAAATTCTAAACAATTCCTGGGTCAAAGAAGATATATGAAAATTAGAAAATACTTTCAATGAATGACAGGAAAATACTACAAAACAAAATCTGTGAGATGAAGCCAATCCATCGTCTACAGGAAAATATATGGTTTAAAACGCACATGTTATAAACATTGAAGAAGTTAGAAACAATAGAATAAGCCCTAAGAAGTTAGGAGGGAAATAATAATGATAGGTGCTGAAATTACTGAAATGGAAATAAACTTGTACTAAAGGCTCTTTGAAAAGACCAGTAAAACATATCAAACTACAGTAAGATTGGTCAAAAAAAAAAAAGCGGGTTAAAATGGGTGATCATAGAAACTATAATAAAGAGTTTTATGAACAATTAATACATTTAAAAAATTGAATGAAATAGAAAAATCTCTTGACATTATTGGATTAAGAAGCTGATTCCAGGAAAAAAAAATCAAATTACACCGTTAGAGAAATGTTCTATTTGTTTAAATATTAGTTTCCCAGATATGAACACAATAATCATAAAAATAGCAACATGATTTTAACTTTTTTTCCAAACATCAAAGATCATTATAGTGCACAAACCCTTCCATGAGTTTCAAAATGAGTACGATTTCTCCAACTTAGATTTTAGAACTATTGGAAGCAAAGGCTGTACAAGAAATGCAAATTACAGGGAATCTCACTCATAAACATAGGTGCAAAAATCCAAATAAATTTGCAGCAAACAGAATTAAGCAACAAATAGTAAAAATAAGTAAATGAATAAATAAAATAAAAATCATGACCAATTAGATTTTAACCCTAGTTTGTCTAACATTTCATTATTTTATTGTTAATATGCCTTCCTCTCCCCACAAGATACATCTTTGTCCTCATTATTTCTAACTGCAAGGATTGTTCTTTCAAATCACAAACATAGCGATATTGATATTTTCTGGCCAGATTCAAGAATAATTATGAATTAGAAACTACTTAGAAGTATCCTATTCAGCTCAATAGCTTAATGCGAAGTATCTTTCTAGAAGAAGTCCATGTTCCTTTAATAAATTAACCAATAGCCTGCCAGTATTTGTTTTAGCAGGGGAAAAGAAACTGCATTTTAGAATCAGTAAAATGTTTTCTCCAACAAAAGACCTTTCTCCACCTAGGCATCAAATGACTTTTTGCATTTACAAATGCCCAAATTGAAAACAGTTTCAGAGAAGTATTGAGTGTATGATTATAAATTCCTATTATGTAGAAACACATGTGGTTATATTATAGAAAAGCTACAACGTTGCCTTAATTTTCAACTCAAATGGAAACAACAGCAACTGTGCATGTTGCAGATAGAAGTCCCTATTTAATGCCGCTATTTAAACCGCACATCATCATTCTATGCACTGTGTTTGATTTCTGTTCTGAATGATAAAAATACTTTTTCTCTTGTGCGAGGAAATCTCCTTGACCACTTCTAAAATATTTGGAATGGTGCCTCACATTTGAGAAATGATGTCTACATGTTACAAATCTAGAGGCTCCAGATGTTGTTGATATATTGTAGGTCTTCAGATTATATTGAAATGTCCTAGTTGAGAGAGGCTGTCTTGCAGTTTCATTTGTCTTTTGAAAATAAGATTTTTAGAAGTGCTAATGAGAGAGGACGAATTGCTTATTAGTATTACATTGGTCAGTCAACATATATTTTGTGAGCATCTACTTTGTAAGATATAGTCTTAGTCTGGGCTTCGTTTAAGGAACTACTTCACACTGGATAATTTATAAACAATGGAAACTTATTGCTCACAGTTGGGAAGGCTGGGAAGTCCATGATCAAGTGCTGGCAGATTGGGTGTCTGGTGAGGCCTGGCTCTCTGCTCCATAGATGGTGCCTTGTAGTTTCATCCTCACATGGTGGAAGGTGGAAGGTGGAAGGTGCAAGGCAGTTCCCTTCAAGTTTTTTAATAAGGGCACTAATCCAATTAATGAGGGCTCCACCCTCATGATTTAATCACCTCCTATAGCCTCTCCTCTTAATACCATTACATTGGGGATTAAGCTTCAACATATGAATTTGGAGAGAGACACCAACATTCAGACCACAGTTGATGGGATGCTAGGTTTTGGGAATATAGCAATTAATAAATCAGACCTCACCTTGCTTTCATGGACTTTATGGACTGGAAACAGTCTTTGTTTCCAACTATCTAGACCTGCCTAGACATCCAAAGCAGACAACCATGTTTTTCTTTTGACTCACTCACAGGAACCCGCTTCTGTCTGCTTGGTTTCATGAACCATACAGAAGTCACTTTTACCGAACATGGTTCCAGGTGTTCCTTTCATCTTGTCTTGGCAAAAAAAAAAAATCACTAATACTAAGCTTGTCATAATGGCCTCTGACCACTCACAGAAAACATTGCATCTGAGGTAAGAATTACTTATAATTTATCTGAAAACTTTATTAGTTATCCATTCCCAATTTCTTTCCATGTCTGTACTTATTTAAAACGAAAAAGAAGACAGCTTGAGCTAAAGGAAACATATTTCTTAAGACAATCAAGAAAGGAATCCAAAAGTGTATCAATAAGGAGTGAATTCAATAAGGAGTCAATAAGTCAATAAGGAGAGAGCTTGAGCTAAAGGAAACATATTTCTTAAGACTATCAGGAAAGGAATCCAAAAGTGTGTCAATAAGGAGTGAATGATTAAAACATTAAAGACTTTAAGCTTGAGGCCTTGAGACCAAATACAGCATGGCACAAGTATTAAATGAATGAACACATTAAAACTGCATTATTACTTTTAATGGACAGTTTTGAAAAATTAAGGATTGGATTCTGAGAATATCCAGATAAGGTTTATTCGAATTTATTAAACTACTAGGAATTAAGCTAAATTCAGAATGTGAAGCCAGGCGTGGTGGGTCACACCTGTAATCCCAACACTGTGGAAGGACAATGCAGGTGGATCATTTGAGGCCAGGAGTTCGAGACCAGCCTCGGCAACACGGCGAAACCTCGCCTCTACTAAAAATACAACAACAACAAAAAAACTTAGTCGGGCGTAGTAGCAGGCATCTGTAGTCCCAGCTTACTCAGGAGGCTGAGGCAGGAGAATCACTTGAACCTGAGAGGCTGAGGTGGGAGAATCACTTGAAACCCGGAGGCGGAGGTCACAGTGAGCTGAGATCACTGCCCCTGCACTCCAGCCTGTACGACAGAGTGAGACTCCCTCTCAAATAAAAATAAAAAAATAAATTCAGAATGTGAGAATACCAGAAGTCATCCATCCCTACTAAATTTGTTTTATTTGGTGGATACATTGTGAACACAAAAGCATGCAAAATAAAGAATTCATAATTAAAAAAAAAAAAAAAACAGTGCAGCCCTATGTAACGTAAGTTCGCAGGCTACACCATCTGAACCATAAAGGAAGACCACAGAATCAATGTAACCCGTTTTAATATCTTTCTGTTTTCAGTTGCCACTGACTCTAGGCACATGTTTATCTGTAAAATTTATTCCTACTGTATTTACTTGGATGCTATGCCAGAGATGTGTTCAGAATGTTAATCTCACGAGCTATGAATACTGCAACAATGAAGGGAGTTCATCTTAGTGTAAACTATGAATTTTTCCTCTGGTTAGAAACAGTGTCAAGTAATCACCACATATAGAAATGGCATGTAGAAATTGCCTCCGGTTTTATGAGAAAATTTGTATTACAAAGCACAGGAATGAATTAAAGGATTCCTAAGATTGTTTAATGAAGAGGATATTGAGGTGTACCTGGGGTAGTATCAGCTCTACTCAAAAGAACCTGTTTCTGAGATAATAATTATTTGCAATAATACATTAGGTAAGAGTCTGGGATGGTAGGGTTTCAATCTTGCAGTACTTGTACAGTAGTTCTTGCCTCCAATACCTTGTGATTGGATCCCTATACTTCAGTTTGTTGAATCAGGTTTTATACTTTGTGACCCAGCAGGTAACACTGGTAAACTAAAATAGGCATATACTCTTCATCAGGGCTAAAACAATCCAACATTTGGTAATTCCTATTCAACTGAAAGTGGTCTATGTAGCATCTTGCAGGAGTGCTGGGGTTTAGCCAAGTAGATTTTTCAAACAACTTGCATATGACTCTGTAAGAACCAGTACTTTTGTTTAAACTGCTTTTTTCCCAAATGAAAACATTTCTAAAATACTCTGTGTATAGAAAATAATTTAATCCCTTTTTAATTCCTTGGAGTTATTATCAAATATGTAATTATAAATACATATTCAAAGGCTAAATAAAATTACGTAAGTATTGAAGCCAGGAACTCATTCTCTTGAAAAATTGCTAGTATTGAACTGAGTCTTGGTCATTTGCCTCTTTCTCATAAAACTATAAGAAAACAGTGTGCAGCAGTTTGATCTCTGGTGAGGTGTGCATGACTACCTTTCTGTGAAATTAATTGGTGAATCAAAATCCAAATAAGCCTTCTCCTAGGTCATGGTTTTACCTTCCAGAAATCTTCTAGTATAAGCTGTTTTTTTTTTTTTTTTTTTTTTGACTTGTCAGTGACATTCTGAACATCATCTGCTATTTCTTAGACCTATAATAATATGCCATAGTTTGTTCTTTCATTGAAACTGTAACTCTTCAGGTTGACAACAAATGTCCTATAGCTGATATGCTTAAAATGTGACACAGGGATGTACCTAAGGACTACTGAGAGGTAGATGGCTCTCCACACCCCACAGACACACACCAGCAAATGTTACACACACGACATTTCTACTCCTATTAAAAAGTCTGCTGTTTTGCTGTTAGTGTTTATAAGTCTCTTGAAAACTACTGAAAATGAAATGACTGTTAGATTCAGAAGACTACAGGGTATGCGACAAGGAAATCAATTATCTTATTGTTCCTGACCTTTGGTGTCAGAGTCCGCTGCTCAGTCCCCACCATTTGTTTCTGTTTCTTTTCTTGTTCTCTGTCCTTTCCACATGACTTCTGTATTTTTCAGATTTTGTACCTTAGAAGATTGACTATTAACAACCCGTGAAATTTATTCTCTTAATGAACCAGCCAGTCAGTATGAGGGTGCGACCAGCTATGGGCTCTTTACTATTTTCATTCTTTCTTGTTTCACCAAAGCTATTTATTTACTGTAAGAGGCATTTCCTTTCAGCACTATTTCAGATATTTGAGATTTCTGGGTGTCTGTGAAGCATTCCTCCACTCTCAAATTCATTCCCTCTTGATAGTATGTATTCATTAAAAATACTCAAGTGTCTGCCATGTGCCATGCACTACACTAGGCACCAGGGATAAAACTGAGAGCGAATTAGCTATGATGCCTGCCTTCACGAAGCTACTAGTCCCATTCAAAAGATAGAGAAACAAATATTGGCATTAAATCGTAACACTACATATAGCTCTCTTCCTTTCTAATGCTAACAGTAAAATTACTAGTACCTAGAGAAGTGACAAGGAGTTGCCACATCTTTGAAACAGCAACTTAGAATTCTTACATTAATTTACAGATTTTATTTCTATTTTAGCAGAAATACTAAATGTGGACACTTTTGTGACATCTCTCCTCTGTCTATAACTTCAAAAGCCAAAATTTCCACTGGATTCTCCACAACTAACAAACATACTATTTTGAAACTTTTTGGCTGTGATTTCATTTAATAGCCATAAATCCAATAGCCGTAAATCCAAATATGGCATGACATAAGAACGTCTAGGTCCCATTTTGAGATTGCTTCCTTCAAAATGAGTGTTTTCTGTTTCCAATTAAATGTTTTGAATTTGGCTAATACCACATTTCAAGAAAAATGACTACATTTATACATGCCCCTATTTAGAAACAAAAAGAAAATGAATAGTCCTGAATTTGAGTTTAGTGTACCTTTATGCTTTTTATTAGAGAAGAATGAATATGCATGTACATAAACTCTTGCTTTTAACCTATGTATTTCCTTTCCCCCCACATTTATTACAGACAATTGTCATAGAAATATTTATTTCCAAACACAATTTTAATAAGTTTGTATTTTGTGATCAAAAAGCAGCTAATAGGTTTTGAAATATTTGGAGGATTTTGTAATTATATTTTTGAATGCATGAGAAGCTTGCTGAATTTAAAAGAAGAAAAAAGCCTATAGTACATTTCTGCAAAAAAGCATGTCAATAAAATCGATATATCTTATGGGCAGTCTTAACACCACATATTCCTTAATTCTAGAGTTTCTTCAACAATGCAAAAGGTTAACGGAAACACTAGCAGCTTATTAGATTGATTATTAATTTTAAGCGTTTTGAGCAGTAATTGAACCAAATAAGTATTTATTGAACACCTATTGCATACCTAGGACAGACTACTGCTAGGAGTTGTGAATGATGGAGGAAAAGATGTCTGGCATATGATGCACTAAGAAATACAGTGACGAGCCGGGTGCGGTGGCTCACACCTGTAATCCCGGCATTTTGGGAGGTTGAGGTGGGTGGATCACGAGGTCAGGAGATAGAGATCATCCTGGCTAACCGAATGAAAACCCGTCTCTACAAAAAATACAAAAATTAGCCAGGCATGGTGGTGCGTGGGCCGGTAGTCCCAGCTACTCTGGAGTCTGAGGCAGGAAAGTGGCTTCAACCCAGGAGGACCAGGTTGCAGTAAGCCAAGATTGTGTCACTGCACTCCAGCCTGGTGATAGAGCGAGACTCCATCTTATAAAAAGAAAACAAAAAAAAAGAAAAGAGAAGAGAAGAGAAAAGAAATGCAGTGGCCTCAGGCGGGGTGGGGGGTGAGGATGGGATTTAAAATTTACCTGAAGTTTTGGGGTAACTTCTGAATTCTCTTCTAAATCTTTTGCTAGGATTTTTAGATGACTATATTCAATCTGACTTAATCAATTGTGCTTCCCATAGTTTTAGGAGCAGTGTAGTTGATGGAAAAAGTATTAGACTTGGATTTGGGAGACCTGAGTTTCGGTTGCATTTTTTTATACTTTAATCCTGGGCAAGTCACTTCAACTCTCTGAGCTTTACTTTCTTCGTCTTTAGAAAAGAGAAAATATAACTTGTACTGCAAACCTCACAGGCTGACTGTGATAATCACATAAAACAATGTGCTTTGTGATCTAAAGTTATGTCTATGAATGTAACATCATCCAGTTACTTATTTATATATTAAAAAATCCATTGTATGAGTTCACCTATGTAACAAACCTTCGCATGGACCCCCAAACCTAAAATGTAAGTTTTTTAAAAAGTGCATTGTAATTGCTTTGGATTATTTACTTAGAATGAAAGAAATGTGAAAATCTCCTGTACTATTACACAGCCTATTCATTCTTTTTGCAAATTTGAGCAAGCTCTACATATTCTAGAGTCCACGATGGACTGTATACTGCTTTGTACCATGTACTCTAAAGAAAATACCTAGAGGACTGTTTTCACATTTGAATAATAGTTTCAAGCTTTCCTTTTCTTCTAATGCACAGAGACACTGGTGTTTCGCTGTACCAAATACGAACATATTGTTTAAACACATGAATGGTAAATGACTGGACTAAGGAATACCCAGAAAATTGATAAAGCATTACTTCTGAATGTGTCTGTAAGAGTGTTTGCAGAGGAGACTGGCCTATGAATGGGCCTATTAATTGACCCTCAGCATGGGTGGGCACCATCCAATGGCATGGGGGCCTGGATAGAACAAAAAGGCATAGAAAAGGTGAGTTCCTCTTTCTCTTCTGGAGCTGGGACACTCTTTGTCTTCTACCTCGGGACATCAGAACTCCATTTGCAGCCTTTAGACTCCTGGACTTACACCAGTACCTTTCCTGGGTTCTTAAAGGGCCTTCAGCCTCAGACTAAGAATTCCACCACTTTCTCTTGTTCTGAGGCTTTCACACTTGGACTGAGCCATCCTACCAGCATCCCAGGGTCTCTACCTTGCAGACAGCCTCTTGTGGCACTTCTCAACTTCCATAATAATGTGACCCAATTTCCCTAATAAATATCTTCTCATGTATGTATCTGTCTACCTATCTATTCATGTATCTCCTATTGGGTCTGTCTCTCTGGAGAACTCTTACTAATAAAACACTCAAAGTGAATGTGTTGTATTTCTCCAAAAGTAGACAAAATGCTACATTTTAAAAGATTAGACCTAGTGGTATTCTCTGCCCACAAGGTTATATACTGCTAGTTAATTGCTAACAAATTGTCAACTTCTGTCTCTCTTCATTTTTTATTCTGAAAAATTATGTGCATATTTTATTTTCTATGTTTAGTGAATGTGATAATACTAAGCACTAAGGGTTTTGATGCAAGAGTATAATTTATCCCTCCTCAAGTAACAGAAATAAATATCCTTTGACATCTGTGGACTTTCTTTCATTCCTCTCTTTTCCTGGTTCTCTCTTTTTTCCTCTTCTTATTGAAGTTTCTCTTTTCTGTATCCATCCACTCCTCTCTCCTCCCAGCTACCCCATGATATGTTCAGATTCATGTTTTCTTGTCTTTGCAAGATTTTCTTCCCCTTTTAGAGATTTCTACAGTAAATTTTTCTTTTTGAAATAAGAGCTTAATCAAATGAGATTATCATCTTGGCAGTGGGGATTTGCTTTGTTCTACTTGGTTTTGTTTTATGGCCTTAATGGTGAGTCAAGAACATTTAAGTTGGGAAAATGAAAATGAATAATTTCCCCTATCACCATTATCTACAATTTAGTGTTTCCCTACCCAAATATTTCCAGTTTCTTTCTTTCTTTTTTTTGGCTCAAGAGAAGAAGAGGAGAGGAAAAGAAAAAGGAAGTAAGATCGAGAAGCTGTGGGGCCAAAGAATGGAACAGAATGTTGCAATGGAATGCTGATTACTCTTCAGCACCATTCTGGGAAGGAAATGCCAAGACCACCCCTATCTCTCAGAATTACTCATCTGAGGTTTGTCCACTTAATTTCCAATATAGTTTTCATGGTTCTAAGAAGAAGAGGTAGAATATTTCCCCAGGACTCTAATGTGATATTGACAGTAGTTATTTTATACTGTTAGGTTGTACCCACAGTGGTATTCTCACTCGTGTAGGGCTGCAGTGGAGAGCTCAGCCTGCTCCACACGATGACTTGACAGAGGCCTTCATTGACAGGCTGCCATGAATCTGACTCTAGCAGAAGATGGCAGAGTCTCAAATCTAGAGTTGCTTTCTAAATAGTTTTTTTGCTATTTTACAAACCAAGTGTGATCCTTCATCATGGGAAAAAAAATTTTAATGCTATTTTGAAAAATGATGCATAATTAATTAGCAGAACTTTTATTTTCAAGAGTATCTTCTCAGAAGATATCTCATTAATATTTCTCCTAATATTAACTCAAAGTCGTTTGAGTCCTCAAAGCAAAGACTATTGTATCATTTTGCTAAAATGGATTCTGGTTCAATCTGTCTCACTAGTGTTTTACTTTTTCTTTGAAAAGCACACACACACACACACACACTCCTCTTAAAGATATGCTTTATTCCTCCCATATGCCAGAGTAAATCTCTGGTTTGAAGGAATATTTAAGTATTAAATTTAAGTCTCACCATCCTCATCAGTCCTGCTGCTCTGACCAGTGCTAGATAACACAACAATGACATGAACTGAAAGTTCCAAAACTCATAAAAACTTCTCCTGGCTGTGACTTACTGTCTCTGACATTTTGATGCTGATATACTGTAGATGAAATCCATAAATGCAATCCTAAATTTCAGGCAGTTGGATTTGTCAGTTTAATTCAAGCATCACCTTAGTTAAAGCTTAACTTACTGTATTAATGCAAAAAGAAAGGAGGAGGATGGAGGCAAAAGACATTTTCATTCTGAAATAAATATTATCAGAGCTTTGCGGTGTTGTAATCAGTGCATGCAGACCAGTGCTACTCCAAACAGTAAGTTGGAGTTGCAATCTGGCAAAATAAGCCCTTCAAAGCTCCTGAGCTTACTGCCATTCACCTGGTGGATTCTCCCCATCACGGAGCTGAGTGAGTCCATTAAGCTTATGTAACACAAGCTTAAAGGTGAAATGGAAAGCTCTTAAAAAATAAACTATTTAAGTTTCTAAATCAAGAGCGTGCATTATGTGCTGAAACTTAAATATGCCAGTAATGCCACATACATTTGTATAATGATAATCACATTCACATTCTAAAGGAGAACATTTAAAAGTAAATTTCCTTCCCAGAACTGAAGAAATTCTAAATCAGTATTCTAGCTTTGCTCTGAAAGAACTGAAGGGAAAGGAGCAGTCAGGGAGTGCTGTATGCTTTGCAAGTGCTGTCATCAATTCTTATAAATCCTTAATCTGACTCTTGATGGGCAGGTGAAGAAGAAATTGATTTTTCCAGATGTTTTTGTATAATGAAATACAGAATATAAGAAATGTAAGCATGTACACATATTTTCATAGATATAAGACCTGATTTATTTTAGTATCCAATTTAGTGCATGGAAAACTGTTACAGTACATTCGTTGAAAAGAGAAAAGGGGTGTTAAAACCGTATGTGCAAACTGAGGACATCATCAAATTTACCAAATAGTACTGGAGTTCATTACATGCCCAAACACTTGAAAAGCAATTTGGGCATAGGTTCATCCCTATAAGAGTATGGTGAGGTAAAAGGTTGTTCCTTTTACTTTCAGAGAGCACGGTTTTTAGTGGACACTCAGACTCAATCTGATTCCACCAAACTCTGAAACACCTGGTGTCATTACCGTGTTATAATTAAAATGCTAGTTGAAAAGCCAAGAGGAAGACACTGTCATTTTATAGGTTAATTTTAGCTTTCATAAGTAACTTTGTCACTAATACAAATTAGCCTTTTACTTAATAGATCATGAGTTGCTTTGCTTTTCCTTCGTGAAGGAGATGTCTTCTGAGCTTTCATCTGTTAAAGATTATTTCCTCTTTGGGACTAGACCACTAACTAGTCCTGTGGTTGTGAGTGTTTAAGAAAAATGAATAATTTACTTCAGGGGAAAATTCTTTTTCTTGTCCTGTTAAAAAATGGGTTCGAGTTTTGTTCCCCATGACCCAGATTCCCATGACAACAGCAACAGTGACCTTGCCTTAAGGTCTAGGAGCAGAGGAAGCCATCAAACAGAATGAACTCAGATTTCTACTGTTGATTTTTTCAGGTGCATTTTAATGTTTCTGCCTCAAATTTCTCTCTTACAAAACAGATGATTACAACTTTGACAAAGGATGTCTATAGATAGATAGCATTCCTTGTATCAGATCCGTGCAAATAAAAGGACTGATTTTCCCATTGGGATCGGCAGCCAAAAGAGTGACAAAAAATCAGTTTGTGGCGACTTTGGCACCAAACATACTCCAGGAAATTACTCCAAACCTCACTTTTGTAATGGACTCTAAATTTTCAGCAACTGAAAACCACACTGCACCAGCCAATTGGTAATAATTTAAAATACCAGAAGATTATTTCAGAGAAAGAAATTGCAGCCATGGAACAACATATTTCTAAGATCAATGGGACATATCTGTCTTACCGGAATAGGATACACTTCTGGAAAATAAAGTAATGATCTTAGAAGGCAGACTAGAGACTCTTTTTAATATCTTCCTCCTACTCCATCTTAGAGGAATAGGATAAGAGTTCAATGTTGTAGGTCTCTTGGAGGTTTTAAGATAGAAGACAAAAATTGCATTTATAATTTAAATCTTCCTGACTCTCAAATCTTTCGAATTTATGAAAAATGCATAGCATTTATATCTGCTTAATGTACTATATTTATAGCTCACGTATTTGAGAAATTCCCATTAAACAGTTTGCACTTCTTTATGTGATACAGACACAATAGACAACCATTTAACAAATGAAAAGAAAATACTTCCTGGTTACCCAGTGTAAGTAAAATTAACATTGTTAGACCTTGTAACAGGTCAATAAACCAAAGTTTTAGCAGTAAGTAGAGCAAGGAGATTTCAAAGTCAAGAATCCTTTTGGGAAAATACCATGCTTTTTCTTTAAAATTTTAATCACAGGAAGACAAGAGTGTTCTCATTTGCCCCATCATTTTCACAAAATAATTTTGAAAAAGAGGAGACATTTGGGAAAACTAAAGGGATATCTTTGTTTGTACACAGTAAAATCAACGTGTTTTTCCCAAAAGTTTATAAGTGATCATTTGTGTACATTACCCTGTATAAGCTAATTCCATACAGCAGTAAACAGGCAGGTGAGCTCTTACATGCTAGCCATATTCCTTAGTACTTTATGCCATTCATTCATTCCTTCGTTCATTAATTCTACAAATATTTATTCAACCTTTATGATATTGGGCACTATACTAGAGAGGAAGGATATGAAGGAAAAATAGGCCATATCCATGTCCCAGAAAAGTTCATGGTCTAATAGATGAGAGACACTAGAGGCAAAATTTACATTGTTCATTCCAAACTGATGAAATTAAGGCTTTCGAGGTTCAAATTTGCCCCTGGAGAACACACAGTAGAATCATGGATCAAAGACCACCTTGAGAAATTCATTAATAAGTAAAATGTTCTCAACACTCAATTTTGAAATTTGAAGGAAAACAGAATGAGCCGATACAACCTGAGCAAATTCTCTGAGCAAAGAGCAACCACAGCCAGTACTGATCCATCTAATTCCAGGATTACAGGAGATCCCAAGAGAAAGGGGAGGTTTGTTTTAAGTGGGATTTTGCTACATGAGAATTGCCTGAAGCCCTGTGGGCTCCCTTGCAGAGCTCTTTTCTCCTTACAGAAGTATTTGCTATGCCTTTGCTCAAATAGGTTTATTACCTATTTGAACCCTCCAGGTGGTGATATCAGTTGCAAAGAATATAGAAATTCTGTGGCAGATTTTTTTAAATGCAGTTTCAATTTTTCCAACCTGTTGTGCACTGCATGTAGCTACACATTTGTGGAAATACTGCCACAGAATGAAGTGTTGTAGAGCCTTTATAGACTGCTTATCTGATACTATTCAAAAAATGGAAACTCTGCTGAGCTCCATAAGATAAGGGCAATCTAACCTTGCCTGTGGTGGCACGTATCTTATTTAGAAAATGTACAATCCTTGTAGGGAATTATTTCTGAAACGTGGATTTTTGCTAAAAGGCCCTTACCATTCAAATTTCCATTTGTCAAAGCAGTTTTGGTGCATAGGGAGTTGTATTATGGTGTATAAACCAGATACATAGCATTTAAAAATGTAAAATGAAAGCTTATCTCTCTATAAAGATAGCAAGAGGGTTAAAAACATTAAAAAGGTTAAACATAGTGACATGTTTTCTGCCCCTGGGGGAAGGGGTGGAATTACCAGTTAGCTGGAAAGCTATTAAATTCATTTTGACTAGAGAATAGTATATAATTCATTTTAGTATTTAAGCATAAATTATAATACAGGGACTAATATCATTTAAAAAAGATTTTTACTGTGTTACGGAGATGATGGTTGTTTTCCATTGCTATTTATCTTTCTGGTCTATTGTTTAGTCCCAGAGGCAGGGCTAAACAAGGGATCAGAGGTAGGTATCTGTGTTTTCCCAGTTGTGAAATACTTTTTAGTCTCTATTTTTCTTAGCTCTCCAGAATTCAAAGAGGTTGATCAGAGATGGTCCCAAGAAATATTTATTTTCAGTGGTCCCTAACTGATCTTTCAGTAACTTCCGTTGCTTCTCAGGCTTCTGTGTCCTAGCTCCACCATTCCGCTGAGCAAAACATACCTCTCCTGTGCTCAAATATTTGACTCATTTACTTGGACTGCAGTAATAATGGTTGATAATGTTCAAACGTGTTGCTCTCAAGACTATTTGAATTTTAACAGAAAACTTATGAAGAAAAGAGTAACTTAACACAAAGAAATAGCAATAACCGTCTTCCAGTTTGCACCTTCTGAAGGCTAAACAATATAGTGGCTGCTTTAGATGTATTAACTCTAATCCTTATAATCCACAGTTTATAGAAGAGTAAATTGAGTTTCAAAGAGCCTAAGTAAGTTGCCTGAAATAACAAAGATAGTAAGAACTGAAGCCAAGATTCACAATTGGGTCTTTCTATCTCCAAAACTCCACCCTCATAGATCACTGTGAGACCTAATACTATTTGGGGCTAAGTGGCAAGATAGAAGGAAAAGTATTTATAATGATAGGGGTCGTGGATAACACAGTAATTCTACCCCTTGAATTAGATCATGATGGAAGCACCTTCTTTGTCTCCATGTAAGAATACATCTGAGATTAAAATGAAATATGAAAATTCAAAGAAAAAAATATGCTAATTATTTACAAAATCATCTAGTTTTAGTGTTGGAAGATGTTTTAGACATAATCTAACTTCTGTGACAAATTGACCAAAACGGATATCCTCCAACATCTTCTTGACTGTTTTCAGTATATTGTACAATGACACACAGTAAATTGAAATCTCTTAATTTAAAAAAATATACACTACATATATATGTATTATGTATTAATACACACACACACACATCCCAAGTCTCTTCTTTTTCAAGATTAAATATCACAAACATTTTCAAACATTTTTTACATATAGTGAATTTTAGATAGGATATTATAATCCGTGTCTCTGCAATTGTTTTTCATGATGTCCAATTGTGGTTTTGAGGGAAAAAGGCTGTGTTATCAAATAAATGTGTGAGATGTTGAACTAAATATCTTTCCTGCAGGATTTCTATGATTCTTTGAAAAGCTCATATGTGTTATATATCTGCAGTTTTGGAGGTAGATTCCAATTCCCCTGATTCTCAGTACAGGCTCTTTCTATTAGCTTAAAGTTTATGTTCCTCCCACAGTATTATAAATGAGAGATAGAAATAAAGAGCATAGACACAGACAGGGAGACAGAGAAAGAAGAATTAAAGGAGAACCTCTGGGGTTAGTTTTGATAAGCCACTTTCTAGGTGAGGTGTGTGAGATTAACAAGATTGACAAGCGTTTGAGGAGGAATTCAGAAGATTCACACTTTGGGGAGTGTATTCAAGCAAAACAGATATATTGAAACATCTGGAATCATTGATGATGATACGTGCACCATCCTGAACCTAAAAAGTTTATTCAAGATCTATTTCTGTTTCATCCCATATCAAATCACAGCCACTAGGAACATTGCGCAAAAAGTGATTATTTGAATTTGGGATGTGAACTGCTGGCCTTTTGGCGAAAAGGGGAATTGCAACTAGGTATTTAAACTAAATTCCCATTAAACTTGGTCTTGCTTTGCTAGCATGCCTGTGATTGTATTATTTTAATACTGTTTAAAAACAAGGTCCAAGTCTAAGTTACCACCTTCTCTTTCTTTATCTCTCATTTTAATCTTATATCTTCCAGAAAGTTTTGCTTATTCAAGTAGAATTAGGAAAGAATCTCACTATCAAAAACTCTTCAAAGAAATGCACTGTGCATTACTAAACCTCTCTCTCTCTCTCTCTTATCCGACATTATACTAACAAACTTCATCTTCTAACAAACCAAACATGAGGCCACCATGAAGATTTAGCTGCTTATGGTGGAGTAACATAAATGTGCCTGTGTGGTCCTGGACTTCTCCTTCTCATCCCTCTATCGTGGTACATTTAAAGAAAACTAGGGATTCACACCCATGTGTTCTGATTTAAAAAAAAAAAAAAGGACTTCTTTTTTCATCCAGAGTGTCATTGAAATACATATATTGAATCAGTAGTATTGTATCATTCTAAAAAGTATCTGATGTCATACGGTAGATCCTATAGTCTGCATACTACTAAATAGCCTAATATTTCAGATAACTATCTAATTTTAAGACTGGCTGGACTTATTTAGGGTGAAATTATAGTTGCTAATATCATAAATTTGAGAAGTATCATGAAAGGCTTCCCATCCTCTCATTTCTGTCTTAACCAATCTGAAACTACAGGCTTGGGATTTATTTCTTTACAAATAAATCACTGTCATCTTAAAAACTATTTATGAAATGTGACTATTTCATCTATACATTTTAACATACCATATCACTAACATGACTTGATTCATTATTTATTTTTTTTCAACAGGTAATTGTTGTACACCCATTATAGGCCAGGAAGTATGCTAGATGCTGCAGAATACATTTATAAAGAAGTAGGCTCGGCTACTATGGGCCGAGTGACAGGGACGACGCCCAGCACACTCACTTTCTGACAGTGGGCGGAGCAAGATGGCGGAATAGGAACAGCTTCAGTCTCCAACTCCCAGCGCGAGCAACACAGAAGACCGGTGATTTCTGCATTTTCAACTGAGGTACTGGGGTCATCTCACTAGGGAGTGCCGGACAATCGGTGCTGGTCAGCTGCTGCAGCCTGACCAGCGAGAGCTGAAGCAGGGCAAGGCATCGCCTCACCTGGAAAGCGCAAGGGGGAAGGGAATCCCTTTTCCTAGCCAGGGGAACTGAGACACACAACACCTGGAAAATCGGGTAACTCCCACCCCAATACCGCGCTTTAAGCAAACGGGCACACCAGAAGAATATATCCCTCACCTGGCCGGGAGGGTCCCACGCCCACGGAGCCTCCATCATTGCTAACACAGCAGTCTGCGGCGATCTAACCGCAAGGCAGCAGCGAGGCTGGGGGAGGGGGGCCCGCCATTGCTGAGGCTTAAGGTAAAACAAAGCCGCTGGGAAGCTCGAACTGGGTGGAGCTCACAGCAGCTCAAGGAACCTGCCTGTCTCTATAGACTCCACCTCTGGGGGCAGGGCTCAGCTAAAAAAACAACAGGGGAAGCAGCAGAGGCCTGTGCAGACGTGAACGACTCTGTCTGACAGCTTTGAAGAGAGCAGTGGATCTACCTACACGGAGGTTGAGATCTGAGAACGGACAGACTGCCTGCTCAAGTGGGTCCCTGACCCTGAATAGCCTAACTGGGAGACATCCCCCACTAGGGGCAGTCTGACACCCCACACCTCACAGGGTGGAGTACACCCCTGAGAGGAAGCTTCCAAAATGAGAATCAGACAGGTACACTCACTGTTCAGCAATATTCTATCTTCTGCAACCTCTGCTGCTGATACCCAGGCAAACAGGGTCTGGAGTGGACCTCAAGCAATCTCCAACAGACCTATAGCTGAGGGTCCTGACTGTCAGAAGGAAACTAGCAAACAGGAAGGACACCTATACCAAAACCCCATCAGTACGTCACCATCATCAAAGACCAGAGACAGATAAAACCACAAAGATGGGGAAAAAAGCAGGGCAGAAAAGCTGGAAATTCAAAAAATAAGAGCGCATCTCCCCCTGCAAAGGAGCGCAGCCCATCGCCAGCAACGGATCGAAGCTGGTCAGAGAATGACTTTGACGAGATGAGAGAAGAAGCTTCAGTCCATCAAACTTCTCAGCGCTAAAGGAGGAATTAGGTACCCAGTGCAAAGAACTAAAATCTTGAAAAAAGAGTGGAAGAATTGACAGCTAGACTAATTAATGCAGAGAAGGTCATAAATGAAATGACAGAGATGAAAACCATGACACGAGAAATATGTGACAAATGCACAAGCTTCAGTAACCGACTCGATCAACCGAAAAAGAGTATCATGATTGAGGATCAAATGAATGAAATGAAGCGAGAAGAGAAACCAAAAAAAAAGAAGAAAAAGAAATGAACAAAGCCTGCAAGAAGTATGGGATTATGTAAAAGACCAAATCTATGTCTGATTGGGGTGCCTGAAAGCGAGGGGGAAAATGGAACCAAGTTGGAAAACACTCTTCAGGATATCATCCAGGAAACTTCCCCAACCTAGTAGGGCAGGCCAACATTCAAATTCAGGAATACAGAGAACGCCACAAAGACTCCTCCAGAAGAGCAACTCCAAGACACATAATTGCCAGATTCACCAAAGTTGAAATGAAGGAAAAAATCTTAAGGCAGCCAGAGAGAAAGGTCGGATTACCCACAAAGGGAAGCCCATCAGACTAACAGCAGATCTCTCGGCAGAAACTCTACAAACCAGAAGAGAGTGGGGGCCAATATTCAACGTTCTTAAAGAAAAGAATTTCAGCCCAGAATTTCATATCCAGCCAAACTAAGTTTCATCAGTGAAGGAGAATAAAATCCTTTACAGATAAGCAAATGCTTAGAGATTTTGTCACCACCAGGCCTGCCTTACAAGAGACCCTGAAGGAAGCCCTAAACATGGAAAGGAACAACCGGTACCAGCCATTGCAAAAACATGCCAAATGGAAAGACCATCGAGGCTAGGAAGAAACTGCATCAACTAACGAGCAAAATAACCAGTTAATATCATAATGGCAGATCAAGTTCACACATAACAATATTAACCTTAAATGTCAATGGACTAAATGCTCCAATTAAAAGACACAGACTGGCAAACTGGATAAAGAGTCAAGACCCATCAGTCTGCTGTATTCAGGAGACCCATCTCACATGCAGAGAAATACATAGGCTCAAAATAAAGGGATGGAGGAAGATCTACCAAGCAAATGGAGAACAAAAAAAACAGGGGTTGCAATCCTAGTCTCTGATAAAACAGACTTTAAACCATCAAAGATCAAAAGAGACAAAGAAGGCCATTACATCATGGTAAAGGGATCAATTCAACAGGAAGAGCTAACTTTCCTAAATATATATGCACCCAATACAGGAGCACCCAGATTCATAAAGCAAGTCCTTAGAGACTTACAAAGAGACTTAGACTCCCATACAATAATAATGGGAGACTTCAACACTCCACTGTCAACATTAGACAGATCAACGAGACAGAAAGTTAACAAGGATATCCAGGAATTGAACTCATCTCTGCACCAAGCGGACCTAATAGACATCTATAGAACTCTCCACCCCAATCAACAGAATATACATTCTTCTCAGCACACATCGCACTTATTCCAAAATTGACCACATAATTGGAAGTAAAGCACTCCTCAGCAAATGTACAAGAACAGAAATTATAACAAACTGTCTCTCAGACCACAGTGCAATCAAACTAGAACTCAGGACTAAGAAACTCAATCAAAACCGCTCAACTACATGGAAACTGAATAACCTGCTCCTGAATGACTACTGGGTACATAATGAAATGAAGGCAGAAATAAGATGTTCTTTGAAACAATGAGAACAAGATACAACATACCAGAATCTCTGGGACACATTTAAAGCAGTGTGTAGAGGGAAATTTGTAGCACTAAATGCCCACAAGAGAAAGCAGGAAAGATCTAAATGGACACTCTAACATCACAATTAAAAGAACTAGAGAGGCAAGAGCAAACACATTCAAAAGCTAGCAGAAGGCAAGAAATAACTAAGATCAGCAGAACTGAAGGAGATAGAGACACAAAAAACCTCCAAAAAGTCAATGAATCCAGGAGTTGGTTTTTTGAAAAGATCAACAAAATTGACAGACCGCTAGCAAGACTAATAAAGAAGAAAAGAGAGAGGAATCAAATAGATGCAACAAAAAATGATAAAGGGGATATCACCACAGACCCCACAGAAATACAAACTACCATCAGAGAATACTATAAACACCTCTTGCAAATCAACTAGAAAATCTAGAAGAAATGGATAATTTCCTGGACACTTACACTCTCCCAAGACTAAACCAGGAAGAAGTTGAATCCCTGATAGACCAATAGCAGGCTCTGAAATTGAGGCAACAATTAATAGCCTACCCACCAAAAAAAGTCCAGACCAGATGGATTCACAGCTGAATTCTACCAGAGGTACAAGGAGGAGCTGGTACCATTCCTTCTGAAACTATTCCAATCAATAGAAAAAGAGGGAATCCTCCCTAACTCATTTTATGAGGCCAACATCATCCTGATACCAAAGCCTGGCAGAGACACAACAAAAAAGAGAATTTTAGACCAATATCCCTGATGAACATCGATGCAAAAATTCTCAATAAAATACTGGCAAACCGGATTCAGCAGCACATCAAAAAGCTTATCCACCATGATCAAGTGGGCTTCATCCCTGGGATGCAAGGCTGGTTCAACATTCGCAAATCAATAAACGTAATCCAGCATATAAACAGAACCAAAGACAAGAACCACATGATTATCTCAATAGATGCAGAAAAGGCTTTTGACAAAATTCAACAGCCCTTCATGCTAAAAACGCTCAATAAATTCGGTATTGATGGAACGTACCTCAAATAATAAGAGCTATTTATGACAAACCCACAGCTAATATCATACTGAATGGGCAAAAACTGGAAAAATTCCCTTTGAAAACTGGCACAAGACAGGGATGCCCTCTCTCACCACTCCTATTCAACATAGTGTTGGAAGTTCTGGCTAGGGCAATCAGGCAAGAGAAAGAAATCAAGGGTATCCAGTTAGGAAAGAGAAGTCAAATTGTCCCTGTTTGCAGATGACATGATTGTATATTTAGAAAACCCCATCGTCTCAGCCAAAATCTCCTTAAGCTGATTAGCAACTTCAGCAAAGTCTCAGGATACAAAATTAATGTGCAAAAATCACAAGCATTCTTATACACCAGTACAGACAAGCAGAGAGCCAAATCAGGAATGAACTTCCATTCACAATTGCTTCAAAGAGAATAAAATACCTAGGAATCCAGCTTACAAGGGATGTCAAGGACCTCTTCAAGAGAACTACAAACCACTGCTCAGTGAAATCAAAGAGGACACAAACAAATGGAAGAACATACCATGCTCATGGATAGGAGAATCAATATCGTGAAAATGGCCATACTGCCCAAGGTTATTTATAGATTCAATGCCATCCCCATCAAGCTACCAATGACTTTCTTCACAGAATTGGAAAAAACGGCTTTAAAGTTCATATGGAACCAAAAAAGCCCGCATTGCCAAGACAATCCTAGGTCAAAAGGACAAAGCTGGAGGCGTCACGCTACCTGACTTCAAACTATACTACAAGGCTACAGTAACCAAAACAGCATGGTACTGGTACCACAACAGAGATATAGACCAATGGAACAGAACAGAGTCCTCAGAAATAATACCACACATCTACAGCCATCTGATCTTTGACAAACCTGACAAAAACAAGAAATGGGGAAAGGATTCCCTATTTAATAAATGGTGCTGGGAAAATTGGCTAGCCATAAGTAGAAAGCTGAAACTGGATCCTTTCCTTACCCCTTATACGAAAATTAATTCAAGATGGATTAGAGACTTAAATGTTAGACCTAATACCATAAAACCCTAGAAGAAAATCTAGTAGTACCATTCAGGACATAGGCATGGGCAAGGACTTCATGTCTAAAACACCAAAGCAACGGCAGCAAAAGCAAAAATTGACACATGGGATCTAATTAAACTAAAGAGCTTTTGCACAGCAAAGAAACTACCATCAGAGTGAACAGGCAACCTACAGAATGGGAGAAAATTTTTGCAACCTACTCATCTGACAAAGGGCTAATATCCAGAATCTACAAAGAACTCAAACAAATATACAAGAAAAAAAACAACCCCATCAAAAAGTGGGGAAGGATATGAACAGACATTTCTCAAAAGAAGACATCCATACAGCCAACAGACACATGAAAAATGCTCATCATCACTCGCCATCAGAGAAATGCAAATCAAAACCACAATGAGATACCATCTCACACCAGTTAGAATGGCAATCATTAAAAAGTCAGGAACAACAGGTGTTGGAGAGGATGTGAGAAATAGGAACACTTTTACACTGTTGGTGGGATTGTAAACTAGTTCAACCATTATGGAAAACAGTATGGCGATTCCTCAAGGATCTAGAACTAGATGTACCATATGACCCAGCCATCCCACTACTGGTTATATACCCAAAGGATTATAATTACTCTACTACAAGACACATGCACACGTATGTTTATTGCGGCACTATTCACAATAGCAAAGACTTGGAATCAACCCAAATGTCCATCTGTGACAGACTGGATTCAGAAAATGTGGCACATATACACCATGGAATACTATGCAGCCATAAAAAGGATGAGTTTGCGTCCTTTGTAGGGACATGGATGCAGCTGGAATCCATCATTCTTAGCAAACTATCACAAGAAGAGAAAACCAAACACCGCATGTTCTCACTCATAGGTGGGAACTGAACAATGAGATCACTTGGACTCGGAAGGGGAACATCACACACTGGGGCCTATCATGGGGAGGGGGGAGGAGGGAGGGATTGCATTGGGGAGTTATACATGATATAAACGTCATGCACATGTACCCTAGAACTTAAAGTATAATAAAAAAAAAAAAAAAAAAAGAATAGGTTGGGGAAAAATGGAGAGAAAGTGAAGGGCAAACTTAATGTAATGATGATTGTATACCAAAAATAGGACCACTTTCCCTCCAATTAGGAATTGGGGGACTGTTGAAAATGTGTGGTGAACAGTAAGCAGAAAAGGATGAAGATTGAAATACTTAAATGTATTTCTTCTTTAATTGATTTTAATTGCGTCAACATAACAATGACCCTAATAGTCTTGACCATATAGAGGATAAGAATACCAAACACATTTATCCGTAGTAAGTCTGAGTCTACTTCACTGTTCTACTTTTACTGTTTGTCTATTGCTGCTATCTTTGCTACCCAAAACTTTCAGGTCTAACTAATATTGTCAAGACAATCCTCTTCATTAACCAATTGCAAGTGCCTAGCTGGTAGTCTGATGTTATATTTGCTTTTAGGGTCTTTAATATGTGGGTGTAAAATAAAATCTAAATATGCAATATTAAGAAAAAATAAATAAATAAAAATCTAGGTAGTACCATTCAGGACATAGGCAGGGCAAGGACTTCATGTCTAAAACACCAAAGCAACGGCAGCAAAGCCAAAATTGACAACTGGGATCTCATTAACTAAGAGCTTCTGCACAGCAAAGAAACTACCATCAGAGTGAACAGGCAACCTACAGAATGGAGAAAATTTTTGCAACCTACTCCTGACAAAGGGCTAATATCCAGAATCTCAAAAACTCAAACAAATATACAAGAAAAAACCAAAAACCCCATCAAAAAGTGGGGAAAGAATATGAACAGACATTTCTCAAAAGAAGACATCATACAGCCAACAACACAGGAAAAAATGCTCATCATCACTCGCCATCAGAGAAATGCAAATCAAAACCACAATGAGATACCATCTCACACCAGTTAGAATGGCAATCATTAAAAAACCAGAAACAACAGTTGTTGGAGAGGATGTGGAGAATAGGAACAGTTTTACACTGTTGGTGGGATTGTAAACTAGTTCAGCCACTATGGAAAACAGTATGGCAATTCCTCAAGGATCTAGAACTAGATGTACCATATACCCAGCCATCCCAATACTGGGCATATACCAAAGGAGTATAATTATTCTACTACAAAGACACATGCACACGTATGTTTATTGCAGCACTATTCACATAGCAAAGACTTGGAATCAACCCAATGTCCATCTGTGACAGACTGGATTCAGAAAATGTGGCACATATACACCATGGAATACTATGCAGCCATCAAAAAGGATGAGTTTGCGTCCTTTGTAGGGACATGGATGCAGCTGGAAACCATCATTCTTAGCAAACTATCACAAGAACAGAAAACCAAACACCGCATGTTCTCACTCATAGGTGGGAACTGAACAATGAGATCACTTGGACTGGGGAAGGGGAACCTCACACTCTGGGGCCTATCATGGGGAAAGTGGGAGGGGGGAGGGATTGCATGGGGAGTTATACATGATATAATGATGAATTGATGGGTGCTGATGAGTTGATGGGTGCAGCACACCAACATGGCACAAATATACATATGTAACAACCTGTACGTTATGCACATGTACCCTAGAACTTAAAGTATAATTAAAAAAAAAAAAAAAAAAAGAAGTAGGCTCTACTTTTACGGTATAAAAACCATAGAATAAGACATGTACACAGATATCTATAATGAAAATTTGAAATCATAAAACTATAAGGATTACAAGTGTGACACTAAAACTGCAGTGAAAAGAGTTCAGCTAGGAGGATGATTCCATCTTTACTTAGTAATTTTTTTGTTTAACATTTACAGAACACTTGCTGTGTTCCAGGTATCATGCTGGGCTCTGAGGATGTACAGGTAAAAATTTTAGGTTTCTACCCTTAAGAGGCTCAGTTTAAAAGGAGAAGGTAAAACAGTAGAAAACTTAAAAATAAAATAAATAACAATATAAGATTGAAGCAGTACAGAAGGAGCTTTAGGAACACAAAGGCAGGTTATCCAAACTAGTCCGAGATTAGGCAAAGGTGGTTGTTGTGGTTGGGGGAAGCTTCATGGAGGAAGAAACTTTAGAGCTGAGAACTGAGGAACAGAGGAAGATCAAAGTCACAGCAGGAAGAGCTGACAGTTGTTATTTCAAAAGGGCAAGGGTATAAGGGAGTTTGGTGCATCCAAGAACTGTAAGAGTTCTGTCTGCCCAGAGTTGAAAAGACAAGTGTGGTTAAGACAGGGTATATGACAACAGAAGCAATCAGGCTTAAGATCATGAAAGACCTTGGAAATTTTCCTGAAAGTAAAAGATGGTCAAAGTAGAATTTTATGACAAGGGAGAAACCCTGTCCTGAAGACATCAGCATAATTGAAGACTGGGAAAAGAGAGAAGAGGGGAGGAGAGGGAGATGGCAAGAAGGGGAGGGAAGCGAGAGATTGAAAAAAACATTTAAAAAGTCCCAAAATATGAGACTTTAGAAGAGAAGTATTGATGGCATGTGCTGGTGGAGAATCCCCATCCTAAGAAACCGTAGAGAGCAATCAGAACCTGAAATTCCATTCATTCATCCACTAAATAAAAATTGTATTAAGTTACTGGAAGTGCTAAATACTATTCTAAGAATGAGGATGTAATTTTCCTCTCCAGGAGCTCACAGCCCAGTGATGGTGACCAACATTAACCAAATAACCAAAATATACACTTACAAAATGAAATGAGTGCTATGAAGAAGTTCACGTATCATAAGACCATATAACAGGGATGTATGATTAGGTTATTTGGATTAACATAAGCAAAAATTAAAGGTATGTAAGGCTGTAAAGAAGGAATAGCTGATAAACCAGGATCTAAGAAACAAGTAGTAGAGCAGCTTCAGGTATCCAGGGAGCAGGGATTAATGAACAGGGTTGTCAGATGAATTGGCTCGATTTTCCATCTTTGCAATGCTGCACAAGGTACAAATTCCTGTGAGGGAGAATCAGAGTGGCCTAGTGCAGGTCAAATTTCCATTACTTGGTTAGCAAAGAAGAGATGGCCTTGATTGATAGCCCTATCAACACTACATGCATGGGGGAAAGTTATTTCAAAGAAATCAAACCATATTTCTCAGAAGCAGAATCATTGTTGTGCTGGTGAAACCAACAGATTTCTCCTTAAGAGGAGAACTAGCATAAACCTTAGGAAGGTTTCCTGGAGGAGAGTCATCATTGAACTGAGACAAGAAGGATGGGGCATTAACTAGGGAAAGATTGGGTGCAAATGTCATCAGGGGAGTGGCTTTCTAGGCATAGAGAATGCACAGTATGTGCTCAGAGGAAAAGCTAATTAAAGATAAAATTTAAAAGTTTGCCTTGTGGTTGCCAATTCAACAGCATGCGTGGATTATTCATTAGCAATCATCTCCATTATTAGCAGCAACATCGCTACTCCTAAGTGTGGGAATAAAGTACACAGTCCACAAAAATCAGCAAAATTATCTACAGGTTCCCCCTTTTCAGATACTTGAATATGACTTTTAGGAAAATGTTGGCAAGAACCAATGTTTGGTAGCATAATTGGAGTAATCTATCACCCTTGTCATCACTTAGTAGATTTCCAAATATAGACATTTTTGTGATTTTGGGGCAGTAGGAAATTTCTCTCTTTACCTGTTATTACAGCAAGGAAGTAGGCTTCACTATGCATCCCAGCAAGTAAAAATATATTCGTTTCTTTCTTTCCTCTTTTGAACTGTGTAGATAATTACCTCATGCGAGGCAAAAGTTACATCATTCTGGAGATGGAAGCAGCTTCTCTCTATTGCTTTCTGTGTGATGTTAAGCAAAGCAGGTTACTTTTATCTGCTTAGGTTCCCTTCTTTATGAAAATGGTGATAAAGCATGCTCTGTGGAGACTTTGCAAAAATTATGTCTCTCCCTTTATGAGTAAAGAAAAGAAGGCACAGAGAAGGAATATAACTTGTCCAATATCACACAGCTTCTTGGTGAGACAACCTCTTCCATTCATCATGTTTCTTCCTGGAGAACTTTTGTATGTGTAATGGAAAGAAAACATTATATGTGAAATAGGAAACAAGGTTTTGAGCTCTGGATGTAACACTTACTAGCTATGTATGTGACCTTGGACATTTATTTAACCTTTCTGAACCTCAGTTTCCTCATTGTTAAGCTAGTATAATAATGCCTGCCCAACTCCTTTCAGGGTCATCGTAAAGAACAAAAGAAGAGCACATGTATGGCTACATTGCACGCAAATATACAATATTTTTATTATAAACTACATTTTGAAAAGTTAGGAAATTAAAGCTCTAAATGCTGAATCACTTACCCAATTTCATTGGATCATTTTCTGTTTAAGGAACTCTCGCAACTTCAAGCTTGGTTTCCTTTCCTCTAAACCTTGAACCTTCTCTTTTGTCTGGAAAGACAAAGTGTCATATAATTTTTAAAAATTTAATCATTAATTAAGTACTACCTAGAGTGTTACAATATGGTGATAAATGTGTATTTCTTTATAATTAACTCTATTCCCAAATCCCCACCTTTTTAAAACTGAGCAAGAAAAAAAATTAGTCATAAATGTAAACTAATAGATCGGAAAAAAATAATTAAGAATTTTTTAAAAGTTCAATTTGACCTTCAATTGAAAAGGGGATAAAACATGTCCCATAGTCATTATGCAGGTCAAGAGCATAAGAATTCCTCTTCCTGTTATATCTTGCATTGATTACATGGATCTTGGATATCTCTCCTGATAGAAATACAATAACTGCCCCACGGGAAAGGGAAATCAAATGCAAGTCAGTTGATTCCTTGCCTCAGGCCAGAGACCCTCGGCTCTCAAGAAGGATGCTCTGTTCTCATCCCACCTTTTCACTGTTATTCATCCCTTACATCATGCCAACATCATGATCTTCACAATCAGTCATCATTGACATCATCCTCATCCTCATCCTTATCATTAAGATTTTTTGAGCATTTACTATGTCCCTGGTATGGCACATAGTAGATGGCGTTCACTTTCTCATTCAAACCTTACAACAGCCCCAAAAGGTAATTGTTATAGCTATCTCATGTTTTTAAAGGCAAACAATATGCATCTCATACATCTCTGTATTCCCCACAATGTTTGCTGCAAATACAGATCACTTCTGTATCATCTTCTGTAAGATAAAGATAACAGGTCTCTCCAACTGTTACTACAAGGATTATATGAAATACCATAAAGCATCTAGCACCACGCCTGGCATATAATATGTCCTCAATAAATAACATATTTCAATCAGAACACGTGTTGTTTGAGAAAGCTTATGATGGAGCTTCCAAATTTAGCAGGTGGGGAAGCCTGCTCATTCCTATTCAAGTTTGAGGGTATAATAATGACAATAATAGTCACTTGCCATGTATTGGTGGTTTACAGTGTAACAGGCACTACCACTCTCTGTATATACATTTATTTAATCCTCATGTAACCCAAGTTCGGTAGTTAGGCTCTCTTCATTCAATAAATCTTAAGCATCTGCCCTGTAACAGGCACAGTGCATTTGAGAAACAGCAAGTAAGACAAGATTCCCTGTGGAGCTATGTTGTAATGGTAGAAGACAAATAATGACTCTAATTTACAAATACAGAAACTGAAGCAAAGAGAGTTCAGGCAACTTACTCAAAGCCACAGCTAGCATGTGTAGGGATTGTGATTTGAACCCACTACACTGCAACTGTTTTTTAAGTCCTGTTGGGAGAATTATCCAGAATAACTTGTAATCTGTAATTACTGAGACAAACCCTAACCTGAGTATAAAATCATGTTCTGACCTTGTATGTTATGCATGAATGAATCACTTCAAATCCCTTCTGTTGAAAATATTGGCTTTCAGATCAAATGCCATTTGATTTAAGAAGAGACTGGGTGATCTCCAAATTCTAAATATTTCTAATATATGTAAATTACATATATGCTAGAAATCCTAGGTAGGGGATGTGATAGGTTTGAAAATGTATCCTGCTTGATTTTCTGTTCAAGTGGATTGGAGAGCAGGTTTTCATAAAAGCGAGTCTGATCAAGGCTTACAGAAGCAAGGAAAGAAAGGCAGGGAAATGCATCTGTGCTCCCCTACCTTGGAACTGAACATTGTTACTCCTCTTTATAACACCTAATAGCCAGACTGGCACTGTCTACAATACCAGAAACAAAGAGAGGATATACTGCTTCCAGGATGACTTGTGTCTCTAGAAAGGTATAAGGAAGTGCGGAGACATATCACATGTATAGACCACTGATCACAGCTCAGCTATTCAACAAAAATTGAGTCTGGGCTGGGCTCCAGGGAAGACTCTGGGGCTGTACCCGAATAAAGTTCCTCTAGTCCTCTGTACACAAAAGAGATAATGCTCAATGTTTGAAAAGGTTAGACTGAGCCAGATGGTTCCAGAGCACATTTCTTTTAGGCTCCTGCGAATTAGTCTGTATGTTTATGTTTAATTGAAAAGAAAAAATATCCTGAAATGATGCATGAAAAATTAAGAGAACAAACTAGGACATTTAAACTCTAGCAGGGGCCTATTGTTTGGATTTACCATGAGCTTTTCAATGCCCTCCTGCCCCAATCTCATAGTCCCTTTTCTACTTTCTTTTTTAATGATTTAGATTTCAATTCTAAGCTTAATTTCCACGACTCAAAAAAAGCAGTGGATCCTACTGGCATCCCTGCATAAGTGGGCTTTGAAGCAGAGCTGAAAAGACTGAACAGTATCACAGGCCTTCCTCAGGCCTGGGCTTGCCTGTATGAAGTATTTCAAATAAAGTGGCTGCAAGGAAAGGCCGTGTTATCAACCACATCCCCCTCCCACCCCAAGATTTTAAACAGTGAGTTTCACAAAAGCAGAGACCTCTTATACATGATTAGATCCATTGTATGTAATGCGGTTTCTGGCATATAGTAGGCACTCAATAACTGTAAGATGAATGGTTCCATACATATTTTTGATTCCTGAAGCACGAATGAAGAGGACATTTTATTTATTTCAACAATACTCTAGAAAAAAAGGAAGATCATTTATTAACTCTGTCAAATACATCAATAGGTAAAGTAACTTTTGCTCCAAAAAGTTTGAGTTTAGTTTAAAGTGTAGATGCAGAATAACAACAAAGCAAAGCCTCTAGAAGAAACATATCACCGGCCACGGGAACAGAAAAGTTAAGAAGAAAGCCATGGTCACATTTTATGTGCAGTTATACTTCAGTCATCTTGAAATAGTTCCCTCCTGAGGTACAAGCAACTTCTCTTCTCCTCTGGAAAACGGTTACAAAAGCCTTCGGAGAGTTCATGAGAAGCAGGGGCACCTGTTCTTTGTTTCTCCTTTACGCCCAGCTCCTGTCTTTCTGACCCTGAGCTTGCTTTTTGTACTTTGCTAAGCCGAACATCCAACAGAATAATGAGTTAGTCTTCGGGCGTTTCAATAGTGTTCTTTCTTACTGTTTCATTAAAATAATGAATGTCAGTCTTCGATCCATTGTGACTGAAGGTTAATTGGTAAGCATTTTTTTCTGGGAGGAGTTGTCAGTATGGAAGTTGTCAGGCCTGCTGTGTGCTGCTGAGATTTGCAGTCGTGGAGTGAGACCAGCACAACCGGCCTGATTAGCACTGTGATTATTTCATATATGATATAATCAGGCTGAGGTACTACAACAATGAGGTGTCTGTTTCCTTTCTAAATGACGTGAGAATAGGCCCCAGAAAAGGAGGACTGAGGAGGAGGTGGAATGCATCACGTACAATCAAACTCTAGTGATCCTGGAAGAGTCTGGTGGGATCTTAGTTCTACAGAGATAGCATTGCTAATATAAATCAGACACATTAAGTAGCAATTAAGCAAAACTGCCTTAAACCCTTTTTGGAATAAGCTAGGGTATAAGTAAGCAAACAGATAGAAAAGGGGCATAGAATGTTTGGTCAAACAAAAAAGCAAACAACATTGTAAGTCAATATTTTCTTTTTTTTAAATGGTCAGGTGCTGTGGCTCATGCCTGTAGTCCCACCACTTTGGGAGGCCGAGGCAGGTGGATCACCTGAGGTCAGGAGTTGAAGACCAGCCTGACCAACATGGTGAAACCCTGTCTCAACTAAAAATACAAAAATTAGCCGGGCGTGGTGGTGGGCGCCTGTAATCCCAGCTACTTGGGAGGCTGAGGCAGGAGAATCATTTGAACCCAGGAGACGGAGGTTGCAGTGAGCAGAGATCATGCCACTGCACTCCAGCCTCAGTGACAGAGCGAGACTCAGACTCAAAAAAAAAAGGCTGTCCTCTCTTATAAGCCTAGTTGGACAGATATTAGCCTCCTCCCCTAAATGTGCCGAATAGGCTGAACTACAAAAAAACAACAACAACAACAACAAAAAAAAAAACCAAACAAAACAAACAAACAAACAAAAAAAAACAAACAATCCTACTAGAGAGCCGTGTTTTGCGAATTTTCTCTGTGGGCAAGGTTCTTCTGAGGAATATACCAAAAGGTTCAGGGGTACATTAACTCTGTCATGACCACTAGGATTTCATTTGGCGAAGCATTGCTGCAATTCACTAAATATGCACTAGTGTGTCACTTAGCAAGTTACTGATGCAACACAAGAATCAATATATTCGAATGGCCTCCAAGAGTCAGTGCATTTTAGAAACCTTTTTGTCCTACAAGGGCTCCTTTGCCACCAGAAGACATGACGGCTAGAGAGGCAATAATAATTTTGCCAAAGTGACGGGAGTATTTATTTAGACATTGTATTTTTTTGAACCCTTTCACCATCCTCTCCCACTGCACTCTGCTTAGTCTGCTGTGCTATTGCCAAGCATAAGTATCCCCTTTCTGCATTGTGCAGAATATGTTATTCTCCTACCATTATAACCTCTTCAGCCTCTACGTCTCTGCCAAATCAAATTTTTCCCTTGCCTCAAAAGGCTACTGGAGATTTATTTACCTTCTGCAGCAAGCTTCCCAAGGTAGTACCACCAGGGTATGGTAATTTCTACCATTCAAACTTCTATTTTCATCTGTATGGATTGTAGGGCACTGATAAGTGTTTATCTGGAAACTGACACATATCTCACACACACTCATGTACACTCAGGTGTCCATGTGTTTTTAGATTCATTGCTTTTGATAGATTACATTCTGTCTATTTCAGAAGTTACTCTTTGGCTAATAGTGGCTACTGATGGGTAGGAACTGGCTAAGAATTTGGAAAATGATAAAGTTTTCAAAACAGAAGCTTAAAATAATCAAGACATTTTGTCTTTCTGTTCTCATCCTTTATTTCTACTTTTCTTTTGTTTCTCATAAAACAACATTCCCTGAGTCTACATCACTTTCCACACATTGAAAGACCATTTTACATAAAGGGCTGATTCATTCCCTTTCTTTCTTTCATGATCCTTAGCAGTAATGCCAGAAATTTTCATGCTCAGGGCAGACCAAACATGGGAAGAAAACTGCTCTCCTGTGATCACATCTAACTCACTAATTTCACACACATACACACACACACACACACATCGATACACACACGTACTCTTTTATAACTAGTACGTCAATTAGCAAATTATTAATGCAACACAAGAATCAATATATCCTAAGGCCGACAAGGGTCATTTATAACTTTGTAGTTGACAAGAAAAAATGTGCTTAGAAACTAAATTTTTATTACAATATTCTGAGACCTGGAAGCATACTTAGGTTTGAATATTGAAGCTCCACATTTTTCTATTAACACTTTTTATGTAGAAATAAATATATATTTTTGAATGTAAATAGTCAACTATAGATTCAATACAAGTAAAAGCTAACTCTGTGGACACATTTTCTATTCTTTATTCAAGCCCTTGTAATCCCAAGGATTTGGTGCTGTGTTAGAACTCTGAAGGGCGATAGATGCAGAGACAATAATAATTCTGCCAAAGTGACAGGAGACCCTTTAGCCATTGTTTCTCTTTGAACCCATTCACTTTTTATTATGGACCCCTGTGGCAGAAGTTGAGGAAAGCAACAATAGCGACATCATTTCCAAAACAAAGGACAACACAAAAACTTGAAAATCTTGGTGGGTGGAATTGAATATTCACATTTAGTAAGCATTTGTGCTTAGTCTAATGTGATCAAATGTGCCAAATTAGCTAATTAGAACTTTACGATGTATGCTATTTGCTATGAAACACAGATTCTTCCTTGAAAATATGAGTTATATGTTTTTCTCTTAATCTCCTTTTCTATTTTAGAAGAGATTGCTGTTGAATTCCGTTATATAGCTTTCTGTTAAATTCAAACAAAAGTGGATAGAAATACCTTATTCCCTTAGCTGATGATATTTGTTGCTGAGTATTTCTCTGGTTATCACCAACCAGAATAATTTTTTGATCTTTAGAATTTTTCAAAAGAATGCATCAAATTCATTTTCTACTATTGGCCCAACCACATTATGGAAATTTGAACATAAAAGGTAGCAATATCACATGCTAAATCAATCTTCTTGGATCATTCAATATTTATTCATGTTTTGGGTCTATTTGATATTGAGTCAGATTTTAATATAGTATACATACTTTTTTTCTCAGCATAAAGCAGTGAATTTTAGATCCACTCATTTGAAATGCCTCACACCTCCTCTCCAATACACACACAGTCAATAATCATTATAGACTGTGTCCTGTCAAACTTCTAAGAACAGATCCACAGATTTTACGGTATTGGGAACATCATTAAGTTCAGCCATTTAGGGATAAAGAAATGACAGAAAATATGTGTGGTTGCCCTTAGCAACTACTGCATCATATGCTATTTGTGTTATCTGTGAGCTGCAGGGCATCACCTTGTTTTAAGAAACACAAACATGTACATACAGTATACCCCATGATAGTCTCCAGCTAATCACAGATTCTACAGTTATAATAATGTAAGAAGGGGAGCACATATTCCTTTGGTTTCACTTTTCTGTTTATCATGCAGATACTTTCAAAAATGTAATACTTTATTTTGCCTTGTTATTCAGAAAAAAAACTTCAAAAAATATTATTTTTATGGGGAGAATAAGCCACAGAGCATTAGATTTGATGGCAACAGCAACCTGTTTAAAATAACAATAACTACTTCAGCCAATAATTTGAAAGACTTCCTAATATAGAAATCTGGTTTTCAGATTATTTTTTCTCCAATTTCTCAGTGTGCATATATTATTTTTTGTTCTTTACAAGATCATGGCATAGTGTTTGTTACATGAAGACATCGAACTAGAAATATCAGTTTTAATCCCAGGTATTCTGAACTGAATCAAATAATGTTTGAAAATTTTATAGGCCAAAAGGAACTTGTTTTGTGCCAAATTAGCTAATTAGAACTTTGCTTTTAATAGTCTTGCCTCTGAAAATTGTTTAAGTATTTCCACTGTGGGTTGACTGACCTACCTATTCTTTCAAAAGGCAGTTATAATAATGAACTTGATAATTTTTTCTAGATATTTCTCAATATGTTAGGCATTTCTCACTATAAAAATAAATACTATTCTTCAAAGTTGCTTATAAATAAAATAATTCAACTGAAGTGCTTTTTGCTGCTTTCTTAGGTGGGGATATATTGATGGTCTCTTTAAGAACTACTCCCCAGGCCGGGCACGGTGGCTCAAGCCTGTAATCCCAGCACTTTGGGAGGCCGAGACGGGCGGATCACGAGGTCAGGAGATCGAGACCATCCTGGCTAACACGGTGAAACCTCGTCTCTACTAAAAAATACAAAAAACTAGCCGGGCGAGGTGGTGGGCGCCTGTAGTCCCAGCTACTCCGGAGGCTGAGGCAGGAGAATAGCGTGAACCCGGGAGGCAGAGCTTGCAGTGAGCTGAGATCCGGCCACTGCACTCCAGCCTGGGCGACAGAGCGAGACTCCGTCTCAAAAAAAAAAAAAGAACTACTCCCCAGTGCAAAACTCTACAGTCTTTAGAACTGTTCACAAATACTGTTTCTCTTCCTTCTGGTAATGGTAGGACTTGATTGTCTATCCTCACTCCTTTGTGTTTTGTTGAGGCTATGTGACTTGACTTTGACCAACAGAATATGAGCAGAAAGGACATGTATTACTTCACAGATAAAAACTTAATACCTGGTGTTCATTTTGCCTTTTTCGTATTTCCCGCATCCTCAGCAGCAGTGTAAGCAGGGCTTGAGACACAGCTTCCATTAGCGCAGATCCCTAGGTTACTACCCTGGGCATGACGGCATGACCCTACCTGCAGCTAACATTTTGAGGTTTTGCAGTTACTGCAGCATAATCTAGTACAATTTGATGAGAAAAGAAAAAGACAAAGAAACAAAACATCTAAGCCTATTGAAGCTTTATCACTATAGCTGTTAGATTGTTTTTGTTTTACCTTTGGGATACAAAGTTGAGGATAGAGTTGTGTCTTCTCCCCAGGAACCTTACGGTAGATTACAAAAATAGTCTCATCTCTCCTTTTATCTATGCCCTTTTGCCATATTATTTTTCAGGGTCTTATACTCTGACTCTAGGTTTCACCGCATGACATCCTTTGGGATGTTTGCAAAAGAGAAATGAAAAGAGTCTTGAAAATGGTTGGATGATTGGGCATCTCTTCTCTCTCTTTTTTTTCTCTTCCATGGCCATAAGAACATACCTGGGATAACCTACAGAATGATGAGAGATGTGTAGAACACACATGCCACAAGTTGCCCTAGTCATGCCAGTCCAGGTCACCTTAGATGACTGAAAAGCCAGCCAAATCCCAGACATGTGAGAGAACCCAAGCAAGATCAATACATCCCCTAGAAAACTGTCTTAGGTACCTGAGCAATAAACACTTGTTGTATGCTAATGAGGTTTTGAGATTGTTATAGAACATCACTGTGGAATCAGTGTCACTGATATACTCTCCTAACCCTCCTGACTCCTCACCTCATCCCCACTCTCCACAGGCCCTTCTGGAACATTATCCCCTGTGATAATTCCATACTTGCTGTTTCTTCACAATATTCCCTTCCAACTCTCCCATAAAAAATCACTTCCTCAGGAGATAAATGGTACAAGTTACCTTTTGCAAAGCTGGTGGTACTTAATTTTCATCTTCCCGGCATTTTTATTGTTACCAGGCTTTTCCAACCTAGCTACTTTTCTTGTCTAAACAATGGATGAAAAAGTCATCTACCCAAAGAATGTGTACACATGCACATGCGCGTGTATGTGTGTGTGTGTGTGTGTGTATAAAACACTATGTATTTTCAGAGATATACATGCAAAAAGTGTTTCCAAACCTATATATACTTTATTGATCAAGTTTTCTCCTCTTTTATAGCACGGACAACTGGCTCTGTGGAGAATTAATCCTGTATGTTTTACAGTTCAGCTAAAACCAAAGTGGATCCTTCGTTTTCCTTGCCCTAAAACTGAAGGTAGACTAAGGGAGAAAAACACTGCTGGGGGACAAGAGGGATCTAATATTTCAGTAACTTATGTAATGATTTATCATTTGTGTTTATCCTCTTAAAAGTACATTAGAGTTATATTTCGTTGGTTGAGTTCATATATAAGAAAGGCAAAATGTGTTTCTGAGAACAATTATAGGCCAAAATACAGAGGAAGTCTTAGGGTACAAGACAAAATACATTATTTTGTAGATTTTTTCAGACTCCCTTAATCAACCCATTGTGGCATTTTTGCTTATAAAAACAGCCGTGTCTTCGTCCAAAAGATGTTCAGATCTACTTTTGTCTATCTCCTGCTTTAGATAATTCAATATTATGATGACTCGACATTACTTCCAATAGTCAGAGTCTACCACCACGTTATTTCAGTTTTTGTTTACAGTTTTGTAATGTCCTTTGAAGAGCATGAAAATATTTTTTTCTTTCCTCATCCATTTTGTCTTTTCCCATCTAGAAACTATTGATTCCTCCATCCTTCCTCTAAGCGTGTATTATACATTACTGACTACTGTGATTACATTCCTACTTTTTGTTTTATCCACATAAAAGATACATTATGAGCTCTCTAGAAGTTTTAGTCATTTCCTGCCACTTTTGGAGTAGAGTTACAAAATCCAGTCTTAAAAATCAAAACCAAAACCTCTAATGAGATGAACAAGAGAGGGCAAAGTTTTGTTTGCTTTTTTATTTACCTTATGAGAGAGTAAACAAAACTTCTTTGGAGAGACCTCATTCTGCATACATCTCTGTTTCTGTATGTATTTAATGAGGATATGGATAGTTTTAACTAATTTCTAAAGTGTAATCATTTGCCTGACAATAAACTGTCATTTACTCATTGTAAATCCACTAAGTTGATCAAAAGCAAATCACAGTTTTGGAGCACTTTTAAACACTTCGCATATTTTCATAGTAAATTAGCACTTGGTTATTAACACAGGTGTTTCTGTAATTGCGCTACTTTAGGAAAATTCAATGCTCAGTGGCCCTCAAGCACTTCCACCTGTCGAGTGTATTGGCCCATTATTAGTTTACCAAATGAAATTATAAAATGTGTAAAACGTTAACTGATTAAAGACTTCATTTTGCTTATTCTGATGCGAGGTTTTTTGTTTTTTTTTTTTTTGTCACTTCATTCATGTTAAGCACAATTTTACACCTCATACCCCTACAAAAAGCTCAAGTTGCTAACGGTATACTTAGCAAAAAATACAGATGTTATTTTCGAATTAAAACCTTGAATTTAAATGACAAATAGCTTTCTACGTCATAAATCTTGTTTTGAAGAGGAATGAAGCAAGATATAAAGCCAGCAGACTATGCAGCAATATTGTTCCATGATGAAATGTTCTAAACGATACTGGAATAGTTCATTGCAAGGCATTAAATAATTTTATAAATCATTCAAAAGCCTTTTTTGAACACAAATAGTAGGCACAGAGATGGGAACAGGTGATGCTTAACATTGTGCTATGGAAAATGCAAAGTATATAAATAAAATAAAGCAAGACCCCTGTCCCCTCAAAAACCTTACCAACCAGTTTGGGATCCAAAATTAACATGAGAAATAATGAGCAAACAGGTGGATGCTGAGTCTTCACAAACAAAGTGAAACTGCAGGTGATCTTCAGAAAATTTGAACTAAAAAAAATGATCTTTCTGGGGTGGAAGTAATTAGCACTAGCAAAGGTGTGGAGGCAGTAATAAACATGAAGACCTTGAATATTACAGCTTAGGAGACTGGAAAAAAGGCATTTTGGTTTCATTCAAAAGTTGTGACTTTATTATTATTGTTGTTTATGCCTAAGTATTTTAATTTTTTTTTTTTTTTTTTTTTTTTTTTTGAGGCAGAGTTTTGCTCTTGTTGCTCAGGCTGGAGTGCAATGGTGTGATCTCGGTTCACTGCAACCTTGCCTCCCAGGTTCAAGCAATTCTCCTGCCTCAGCCTCCCAAGTAGCTGGATTACAGGCACCTGCCACCACGCCCAGCTAATTTTTGTATTTTTGGTATAGACGTGTTTCACCATGTTGGCCAGGCTGGTCTCAAACTCCTGACCTCAGGTGATCCACCTACTTTGGCCTTTCAAAGTGCTGGGATTACAGGCATGAGCCACTGTGCCTGGCCAGTATTTTAATTTTTTGTTATAATTTCTTATTTGTCCCATGAGTGATTTTGAAATGCATTTTAATGTCTGAAAATATCAAGGTCCTTTCTTATTCTTTTTCTTATTGATAATCCAAATTACTTGCATTGTCCTCAGAAAATAATCTGCCTAATATCAATTCTGAATTTTTAACATTTTTTAAATTTTTAATTTCTGTGAGTACATAGTAGGTATATATATGGGGTACATGAAATGTTTTGATTCAGGCGTGCAGTGTGAAATAATCACATGATGGAAGATAGGATATTCATCCCCTCAAGCATTTAGTTTTTGTATTACAAACAATCCGATTATACTCTTTTAGTTATTTTAAATTGTACAATTAAATTATTATTGACTATCAAATAGTATGTCTTATTTTTTGTGGTCTTCACTGTCTGGCCTCGTTGTACCCGTCTTCTTAGGAAGACTTCCCAAATATTCTAAAGGACTTCAGTGTTGTGATCTAAGTTGTATGTGCTTTAGGAAGCACCCCAAGCCCAGTAATGCTGTGGTTCTTAGAGACTCGTAGAGGTACTGCTTTGATTATCTGGACAAGTTCAGGAGAATTCTCTGGATTACTAGGCAGAGATTCTTGTTCTCCTCCCTTACTTTCCCCCCCAACAAATAGTGTCTTTCTCTTTGTTTTGAGCTGCCTAAAGCTGACGGTGGAGTGACACAAGCTCACCTGTGGCCATGACCACTATGGCTGCACTGGGGTCAGACCCAAAGCCATCGCAGCACTTGGTCTCACCCAAGGCCTTTTGTAACCACTCCTGGAAATTGCCCATGTTTGCTCAGGGGCCTGGGGCTCTACAATCAGCAAGTAGCAAAATCAGCCAAGCCTCTCTCCTTCCCTTCAGGGCGGCGAGTTCACCCAGGCCCCAGGTGGGTCCAGAGGTACCATCAGGATTCAGGGACTGGAGTCAAAATCCTTAGAAGTCTGTATGGTGTTCTGTTGTGCTATGGCTGTGCTGGCACTCAAACCACAAGACACAGTTCTTTCCACTCTTCCCTTTCCTTTCCAAAGGCAGAGAAGCCTCACTTTGTAGCCACTGCCACCCCAGGCTGGTACTACCAGTTTACCAGCCAATTTTCCTGAAGGGCCATAGAGCTATTAAATCAGCTTGTGGTGAATACTGCCTGGCCTGGTACTCAGCTTTCAAGGCAGTGGGTTCCCCTCTGGCCCAGGGCATGTCCAGAAATGCTGTCCAAGTTTCAAGTTCTAGAATCGGGGACCCCCAAGATCCCCTCACGTGGCACTCTAGCCCCCTGTGGTCATGCTGTACGTAAGGTAGAAGACAAAGTCCTCTTTACTTTTCCCTCTTCTTTTGTCAAGCAGAAGGCATTTTACCCCATAGCCACCACAGCTGGTAATGTGCTGAGTCTCACCTGAAGCCAGCATATATAAGCGGTTCACCCAAGACCTTCAGTGTAATGTGTGGATATCACTGCTGGCTATTCAGGGCCCAAGGGCTCTTCACTTAGCTGGTGATGAATGCTGCCATGACTGGGTCCTTTCCTTCAAGGCAGCAGTTTTGTTTTTTCGTTTTTTGTTTTATTCTGGCCAAGGGTGTGTCTACAAATGTCATCTGGGAGCTAGGGCCTGGAACGGGGACCTCACAACTCTAACCAACACTTTATCCTGTTTTATCCTTGCAAGACGGAAGACAATGTTCTCCCCCACTCTTCCCTCTCCTCTCAAGCAGAAAGAAGGGGTCTCTTGGAGTCATGAGCTTTGCAGCCTGATTTAGGGGAGGGGTAATATCAGTAACCCCAGAGTCACCCTAGCTTGTGTCTCAGTAGGTCCTGTGCCCCACCGCAGTCCACCATCTCTGGGCCTAGTGAAGCACTAGGACTTGCCTAAGAGTTGCAGTCATTGTGGCCAAGCCTGCCTTTCAGTTTTACTAAGAGATCCGGAGTACTGTAACCTGTGGTGATGAGGTTTGCAGGAATTCAAGTTCCGGCTGCTGGGATCAGCAAATCCCCTGTGACTACATCTGGTTTAAATGGTCACTCCATGGGCAGTCATCAACTGAGTTGGTCCGGTTTTCCTTTCTGCTCTAAGAGAACTGCGCTAAGTTCAATGCCTCACGATTGCTGTGCTCTCCCTCCCCCAGTGCCCAGAGATGCTCTCTGCCTCATGCTGCTTCTGCTGGTGGTGGGGGAGGGATGGTGCCAGCCATTCAGGACTGTTTTTCTTTTGTGTATTTTGTTTTGCTTTGTCTCTTCAGTACCTCTTTCAGTGATATGAAGTTAAAACCAGGTACTATGAGTGCTCACCTGATTTTTGATTCTTATGAAGGTGTTTTTTCTGTGTAGACAGTTGTTAAATGAGTGTGCTTGAATGGAGGGATGATCTGTGGAGCCTTTTATTCTGCCATCTTGCTCCACATGCCTACACTCTAAAATTTTTGACAGCTTCTTTATGATTTAATATGTATTCAATTCTTATGATTGTTCCTTGTGTTCTTAAAAATAAAAGGTATGCCCTCCAAATGTTAAATACAAGGGAATATACATATATATACACATATATGTACAAGTATACATATATTCGATTAAATATTTATGTTCAAATCTTCCATTTTATTTTTTCTTAATGCATTTATAAGAATTTTTAAATGCTTTAATTTTTCTTATTTTAAATAATTTTTTCTTCAATAGCTCACATTATATTTAAGCGATTTCCTTCTATTAACAGTTTACTTGGGGATTTATTATTAATGACTCTAAGCATACTTGATTGATTTCTCATTTTTATCTTTAATGTACTATTATAATTAATGGATTATGTTGATACCTGATTTTAAAAAGCTTAAAATTCCTGGAATCAACCCTACTTGCCCATAACCAATTATTCTGTTGATGCTGGTAATTTATTCTAAAGATCTGCCTTTATTTGTAAGTTTATTTATAGTTTTATTTATTTGTTTGTTTTTATTTTCACTATTTTGCTTTCTTTTTACATTTATTTTAGATTCAGGGGCACATGTGCAGGTTTGTCACATAAGTAAATTTCATGTTATGGGGGTTTGGTGAACAGATTATTTTATTGCCCATGTAATAAACATAGTGCCCAATAGGTAATTTTTTGATCCTTACTCTCCTCTCATCCTCCACCCTCAAGTAGCCCCCCAGTATCTGTTGTTCCCTTCTGTGTGTCCATGTGTACCTAACATTTAGCTCCCTTTTACAAGTGAGAACATGTGATACTTGGTTTCTGCTCCTTTGTTAGTTTGTTTAGGAGAATGACCTCCAACTGCATCCTTGTTGCTGCAATGTACATAATCATGTTCTTTTGTATGGCCGCATAGTATTCCATGGTATATATGTGCCACATTTCCTTTATCCAGTCTACCACTTATGGGCATCTAGGTTGATTCCACATCTTTGCTATCTTGAATAGTGCTGTGATAAACATACACATGCATATCTTGTTACAGTAGAATTATTTATATTCCTTTGGGTATGTACCCAATAATGGGATTTAATGGGATTGCTGGGATAAATGGTAGTTCTATTTTAAGTTCCTTGAAAAATCACCAAAATGCTTTCTACAATGGTTAAACTAATTTATATTCCCACCAGTAGTGTATAAGTGATCATTTTTCCACAACCTTGCCAGCATCTATAATTTTTTTACTTTTTAATAATATCCATTCTGACTGGTGTGAGATGGTATCTCATTGTGGCTTTAATTTGCATTTCTCTAATGAATAGTGATGTTGAGCATTTTTTCATATGCTTGTTGGCCACCCATATGTCTTCTTTTGAAAAGTGTTTGTTAATGTCCTCTGTACACTTATTTAAAGTAGTTTGCTTTTTGTTTATCAATTTAAGTTCCTTATAGTTTCTGTATATTAGACCTTTGTCAGATGCACAGTTTGCAAATATTTTTTCCCATTCTATGGGTTGTCTGTCTATGCTGTTGATAGTTTCTTTAACTGTGTAGAAAATCTTTAGTTTAATTAGATCCCATTTGTCAATTTTTGTTTTGGTTGCAATGCTTTTGGAGATATCATTATAAAATCTTTGCAAAGGCCTATGTCCAGAATGGTATTTCCCAGATTATCCTCCATTTTTTTTTTATATTTTTAGGTTTTATATTTAATTTTTAATCTAACTTGAGATGATTTTTGTAAATGGTATAAGGAACAATCCACTTTCAATCTTTTCTATATGGCTAGCTGGTTATCCCAGCACCATTTATTTAATAGGGAGAGCTTTCCCCGTTGCTTGTTTTGGTCGACTTTGTCAAAGATCAGTCAGTTGTAGGTGTGTAGCTTTATTTCTGCCTCTCTATTCTGTTCTATTAGTCTATGTGTCTGTTTTTGTACAGTACCATGGTGTTTTGTTTACTGTAGCCTTGTAGTATTGTTTGAAGATGGGAAATGTGATCCTTCCAGCTTTTTTTCTGCCCTGCCCTCCTTAGGATTGCTTTGGTTATTTTTGGCTACTTGGGCTCCCTTTTGGTTTCACAAGAATTTTAAAATATTTTTTCTAATTCTGTGAAGAATGTCATTGGCAGTTTGATAGAAATAGCATTCAATGTGTAAATTGCTTTGAGCAGTATAGCCATTTTAATGATATTGATTCTTCTAATACATGAGCATGGAATATTCTTCCATTTGTGTCATCCCTGATTTCTTTCAGCAATGTTTTGTAATTCTCATTGTAGAGATCTTTCAACCCTGGTTAGCTGTTTTCTGAGGTATTTTAATCTTCTTGTGGCTACTGTGAGTGTGATTGCATTTTTGATTTGGCTCTCAGCTTGGATGCTATTTGTGTATAGAAATGCTACTGATTTTTGTACATTGATGTGTGTCCCAAAACTTTCCTGAAGTTGTTTATCAAAAAGTTTTGGGCAGACACCATGGGGTTTTCCAGCTATAGAATTATATTGTCTGCAAACAGAGATAGTTTGACTTCTTTTTTCGTATCTGGATCCCTTTTATGTCTTTTTCTTTCTTGATTGATCTGGCCAGGACTTCCGGTATTAAGTTGAATAGGAGTGGTGAGAATGGGGATTCTTGTCTTCTTCTGGTTCTCAAGGGGAAGGCTTCCAGCTTTTGACCATCTAGTATGATGTTGGCTATGGGTTTGTCACAGACGGCTCTTATTACCTTGAGGTATATTCTTTCAACGCCTTATTTGTTGAAGGTTTTTTAACATGCTATTATTTTGTTGAAGATTTTCACATCTATTTTCATCAAGGATATTGGCCTGAAGTTTTCTTTTTTTGTTGTGACTCTGTCATGTTTTGGTATCAGGATGGTGCTGGCCTCATAGAGTGAGGCTGGAGAAGAGTTCTGGAGAAGAACCATAAAAGTGCCCCCATAGCCAAAGCAAGACTAAGCTAAGAGAACAAATCTGGAGGCATCAAATTGCCTGATTTCAAACTATACTATAAGGCCATAGTCACCAAAATAGAATGGTACTGATATAAAAATAGGCACATAGACCAATGGAACAGAATAGAGAACCCAGAAATAAACCCAAATACTTACAGCCAACTGATCTTTGACAAAGCAAACAAAAATATAAAGTGGGGAAAGGACACGTCTTCAACAAATGGTGCTGGTGTAATTGGCAAGCCACATGGATCCTCATCTCTCAGCTTAAACAAAAATCAACTCAAGATGGATTAAGGACTTAAATCTAAGACCTGAAACTACAAAAATTCTAGAAGATAACATTGGAAAAACCCTTCTAGACATTGGCTTAGGCAAGGATTTTATGACAAAGAACCCAAAAGCAAATGCAATAAAAACAAAGATAAATTGCTGGGACTTAAGTAAACTAAAGAGCTTTTGCATGGCAAAAGAAACAGTCAACAGGGTAAACAGACAACCCAAAGAGTGGGAAAAAAATCTTCACAGTCTATACATCTGACAAAGGATTAATACCCAGAATGTACAACGAACTCAAATCAACAAGATAAAATGAACAATCCCATCAAAAAATGGGCTGAGGACATGAATAGAGAGTTCTCAAAGGAGATATACAAATGGCCACAAACATGTGAAAAAATGCTCAACATCACTAATGATCAGGGAAATGCAAATAAAAACCACAATGCGAGACCACCTTACTCCTGCAAGAGTGGCCATAATCAAAAAATTTAAAAATAGTAGATGTTGGCATGGCTTCGGTGAACAGGGAATACTTCTACACTGCTGGTGGGAATGTAAACTAGTACAACCTCTGTGGAAAACAGTGTGAAGATTCCTTAAAGAACTAAAACTAGAACTACCATTTGATCCAGCAATCCCACTACTGGGTATTTACCCACAGGGAAAGAAGTCATTATATGAAAAAGATACTTGCACACATGTTTACAGCAGCACAATTTGCAATTGCAAAAACGTGAAACCAACCCAAACGCCCGTCAATCAATGAGTGTACAAAGAAACTGTGGTGTGCGTGTGTGTGTGTGTATGATGGAATACTACTCAGTCATAAAAAAGAATGAATTAATGGCATTTGTAGTGACATGGATGAGATTGGAGACTATTATTCTAAGTGAAGTAACTCAGGAATGGAAAACCAAACATCGTGTGTTCTCACTCATAAGTGGGAGCTAAGCTACGAGGATGAAAAGGCATAAGAATGACACAATGGACTTTGGGGACTCAGGGGAAAGGGTAAGAAGGGGATGAGGGATAGAAGACTACAAATAGTGTGCAGTATATACTGCTTGGGTAATGGGTGCACCAAAATCTCACAAATCACCAGTAAAGGACTTATGTAACCAAACACCATGTGTTCCTCAATAACCTATGGAAATAAATAATAATAATAATTGCTTTATGTGTAAATGGGTTAACATTCTCAATACAAAGATATAGAATGGTTGAAAAGATTAACAAATGAAATCTAACTATGTGCTATCTACATGAAACTCACTTTAGATTTAAGGACATACAAGCTGAAAGTGAAGAGATAGTGAAAGATATTTTATGTAAAGATCAACCAAAAGAGAGCAGGAATGGCTATTCTTATATCAGACACAATAGACTTTAAGTCAAAGCTGTCACAAGAGATGAAGATGGGCATTATATAAGAAAAAGGGGGTCAATTCATGAGCAAGACATAACAATATAAATTTATATACACCCAACATCAGTTCACCTAAATATATTAAGAAAACATTGACAGAACTGAGGGGAGAAATGGATAGCAATACCATAATATTACGGTAGTCGGGGACTTCAGTATCCCACTTTCAGTAGTGGATAGAGGTTAGGGATTAGCGTTAGGGTTAGACAAAAAAATCAACAAAGAAACAGCAGACTTGAACAAAACTGTAGACCAAATGGGCTTGATAGACACATATAGAACATGTCACCCCACACCAGCAGAATATATATCATTGTCCAGAGGATCAGATATTCTCCAGAATAGATCACATGTTAAGTCACAAAATAAGTCTTAACAAATTTAAGAAGATTAAAGTTGTACCAAGAATCTGTATTCACCACAATGGAATGAAATCAATAGCAGAAGAAAAACTGGAAAATTTACAAATATGTGAAAATTAAACAATACACATTTGAACAATCAATGGGTCAATGAAGAAATCAAAAGAAACATTGGGAAATACTTTGAGACCAATGAAAATGAAAATACAACATACCAAAACTTTTGGGTACAACAAAGTCATTACTAACCAGGAAGTTGTCTCAGTCCATTCAGGATGCTGTAACAAAAATAGCAAAAAGCTGTGTTGCTTATAAACAAAAATTTCTCATAGTTCTAAAGGCTGGAGATTCCAGCATCCAGGCACTGGCACATTCAGTGTCTGGCAAGGGCCACTTCCTACATGGCTGTCTTTTTGCTGCAGACTCCCACATTGGGTGGGAAGGATAAGAGCACTCCAGGTTGTGTTTCATATGGACACTAATTCCATTAATAAAGGTACCACCCTCATTACCTAATTACTTCTCCGATGTTCTGTGTCCTAATACTATCACTTTGGGGCTTAGGATTTCAGCATATAAATTTTGGAGGGACCCAAACATTCAGACCGTAGCAGAACTTTATAGCAAAAAACATCTATGTTGAAAAAGAAGAAACATATTAAACAGTCTAATGTTATAGCTGAAGGCACTACAAAAGAAAAAATAGTTAAGCCCAAAGTTATCAGAAGGAAGGAAATAAAGATAACAGCAGAGATAAGTGAAATAGAAAATATAAAGCAATAGAAAATAATCAACAAATTTAAGAGTTATTTTTGAAAAGTTCAGAAAAAATGCTAAACCTTTAGTTAAACTAAGAGAAAAAGGGGAAGACTCAAATGAATTAAATCACAAGTGAAAATGTCAGATCACAACTGATGTCAGAAAAATAAAAATCACAGGAGATGACTATGAATAATTATATGAACATCTATGGGATATAAGGATGGTTCAATATGTGAAAATCAACTAATCTGATACATTGCATTGACAGAACAAAGTATAAAATCAAATGATCATGTGAATAAATGCAGAAAAAACATTTGACAGAATTCAACACCCTTTCATTATAAAACTCTCAACAAATTAGAAATAGAAAGATATTACCTCAACATAATAAAGGCCATATTTGAAAATTCCACAGCTAATTTCATACTCAATGCTGAAAAAATAAAAGCTTTTCCTTTAAGATCAAGGAGAAGACAATGGTGTCCACTCTCACCACTTCAATTCAACATAGTACTGGAAGTCCTAGCAGAAAATTAGGCAAGAAAAAGAAATGAGAGGCATATAAACCAAAAAGGAAGTAGTAAAATTGTCCCTGTTTACAGATGACACAATCTCATATGTAGAATATCCTAAATAGTTCACAAAAAACTGTTAAAATTAATAAACAAATTCAGTAACATTACAGCATACAAAATCAACATGCAAAAATTGGTTGTTTCAAGACACTAACAATAAACTGTCTGAAAAGGAAATTAAGAAAGGTGTCCACTTACAATAGTACCAAAAATAATAAAATACTCAGGTATGAACTTAACTAAGAATATGAAAGACTTGTAGACTCAAAACTAGAAAACATGGATGAAAGTAATTAAAGTAGACAGAGACATATAGAAAGACATTCTGTGTTCATGTACTGGAAGACTTAATATTGTTAAAATGTCCATGCTACCCAAAGTGATATAAATTCAATAAAATCTCTATCAAAATTTCAATGGCATTTTTTATATAAATAGAAAACGTAATACTAAAATTGATATGGAACCACAAAACATCTTAAGTAACCAAGACAATCTTGAGAAAGTAGACCAAACCTGGAGGCATCACACTTCCTGGTTTTAGAATATGTTACAAAGGTGCAGTAGTTAAAACATTATGGAACTGACATAAACACAGACATATAAACCAATGAAACAAAATAGAGTCAGAATCAATTCACAAATACAAGATTCAGCTGATCTTTAACAAGACACCAACAATACATAAGGGGGAAAAATAGTCTCTTCGACAAATCGTGTTGGGAAAACTAGATATCTATAGTGAAAAGGATGAAATTGGATCCTTATCTTATGCCATACCAAAAAAAAAAAAATCAACTGGAAACGGATTAAATACTTAAGACCTGAAACTCTAAAAAGAAAACACAGGGATAAAGCTTCATGAGATTGATCTTAGTAAAGATTTTTTTGGATATGACTCTAAAAGAACAGGTAGTGAAAACAAAAATAAACAAGTGGCACTTCATCAAACTAAAAAGTTTCTGTAGAGCAGAGGAAATAATCAAGAGTGAAAAGGCAACCTACAGAAAGTGAGAAGATATTTGCAAAGCATATATCAAATAAGGGTTTAATTTCCCAACTATGTAAGAAAGCTCATAAAACTCAATAGCAAAACAATAAATACCCCAGTTATAAAAATGAGCTAGAGATTTGAGTAGAAATTTCTCCAAAGAAGACCTAGAAATGTCCAACATGTATATGAAAAGATGCTCAATGTCACTATTCATCAAAAACACACACATACAAACCACTATGGGTTAAGACACCACCTCACACCTGTTAGGATGTGAGGTGTTATTTTTAAAAAGTGTTACTAAAAATGTGTTACCAAGAATGTGAAGAAGTTGGAACCCTTGTAGACTGTTGGTGAGAATGCAGAATGGCATAGCCACTATGGAAAGCACATAGCAATCCCAAAAAAATAAAAATAGAACGACTATATGATCCAAAAATTCTACTTCTGGGTATTTATCCAAAAGAATTGAAATCAGGATCTCAAAGAGATAGTAGCACTCCAATGTTCATTGCAGCATTATTCACAATAACAAAGATATTGAAACAACCTAAATGTCCATCAATGAATAAATGAATAAAGAAAATGTGGTATATGCATACAATGGAATGTTATTCAGCCTTAAAAAAGAAGGAAATCCTGAAATATGCAACAACATGAATGACTCTTGAGGATACTATGCTAACTGAAATAAGCCAGTCACAGAAGTACATATATGCATGATTTCACTTATATGAGGTACCTAAAATATTCCAACTCATGGACTCACAGAGTAGAATGGTGGCTTCCAGGAACCTGGGGCAGGGAGAAATGTGGAATTGCTAATAAATGTGCACAAAGTCTCAATTACACAAGATGAATAAATTCCAGAGATCTGCTATAGCTCTGCTATACAACTTTGACCCCATAGTCAACAATACTCTATTGTACACTTAAAATTTTGTTGAGGGTAGATCTCATGTTAAGTGTTTTCAACATGGTAAAATAAAGTTTTTTAAAACCATAAATTTAAAAGAAAGCAAAACAAGCAGATAACATTGTGAAAGACTTTAAGAAAATAAAAACATACAAAATATTATGTCATATCAATACATATGAATTGACTGAACTTACCAATTAAAAAAGAAATGATTTTTGATTATATCTGAAAAATAAATCCAACTCAATTTTTATACAAGAAATATACATCAAACACAGTAATTAAGACAGATTGAAAATAAAATAAACCCCTGAGTTAGCTTTGGGAGGATGTATGTGTCTAATAATTTATACATTTCTTCTAGATTTTCTACTTTATTTGCATAGAGGTGTTTATAGTATTCTCTGATGATTATTTGTATTTCTGTGGGGTTAGTGTCTGTTCATGTCCTTTGCCCACTTTTGAATGGAGTTGTTTGTTTTCTTCTTGCAAATTTGTTTATGTTCCTTGTAGATTCTGAATATTAGACCTTTTTCAGATGGATACATTGCAAACATTTTCTCCCATTCTGTAAGTTATCTGTTCACTCTGATGATACTTTCTTTTGCTGTGCAGCTCTTTAATTAGCTCCAATTTGTCAATTTTTGCTTTGGTTGCAATTGCTTTTGATGTTTCTGTTATGAAACCTTTGCCTGTGCCTATGTCCTGAATGTTATTGCCCAGATTTCCTTTTGTTTGTTTGTTTGTTTGTTTGTTTTTTGAGATGGAGTTTTGCTCTTGTTACCCTGGAGTGCAATGATGTGATCTCAGCTCACTGCAACCTCCACCTCCTGGGTTCAAGCAATTATCCTGCCTCAGCCTCCCCAGTAGGTGGGATTACAGGTCCCCGCCACCACACCCAGATACTTTTTTTTTCCTTTTTTTTTTTTTTTTTTTTTTTTAGTAGAGACAGGGTTTCACCATGTTGACCAGGCTGGTCTTGAACTCCTCACCCCAGGTGATCCACCTGCCTCAGCCTCCCAAAGTGCTGGAATTACAGGCATGAGCCACCGTACCTGACCTATTGCTTAGATTTTCTTCTATGTTTTTATATTTTAGGGTCTTACGTTTAAGCCTTTAATCTATCTTGAGTTAATTTTTTATAAGGTAAAAAAAGAGGTCCAGTTTTAATTTTCTGCATATGGCTGGCCAGTTTTTCCAGCACCATTTATTTAATAGGGAATCCTTTCCCCATTGCCTGTTTTTGTCAGGTTTGTTGAAGACCAGATCACTGTAGATGTGCAGTCTTATTTCTGAGATATCTATTTTGCTCCATTGCTCTATATGTCTGTTTTTGTAGCAGTACCATGCTATTTTGGTTATTGTAGCCTTGTAGTGTAGTTTGAAGTAAGTTAGCGTGATGCCTCCAGCTTTGTTCTTTTTGCTAAGGCTTGTCTTGGCTATATGAGTTCTTTTTTTTTTTTCTTTTTTCTTTTTCTTTTTCTTTTTTGGTTTTAGATGAATGTTAAATTTTTTTTTTCTAATTCTGTGAAGAAGAATGTCAGTGGTTGTTAAATGGGAATAGCACTGAATTCATAAATTACTTTGGCAGTATGGCCATTTTTATGATATTTATTCATCCTATCCATGAGCATGGAAAGTTTTTCCATTTGTTTGTATCCTCTCTTATTTCCTTGAGCAATGGTTAGTAGCTCTTCATGAAGAGGTCCTTCACTTCCCTTGTTAGCTGTATTCCTACGTATTTTAATCTCTTTGTGACAATTGTGAATGGGAGTTCATTCATGATTTGGCTCTCTACTTGTCTGTTTTTGGTGTATAGGAATGCTTGTGATTTCTGCACATGATTTTTTTTATCCTGATACTTTGCTGAAGTTGCTTTTTAGCTTAAGGAGCTTTTGGGCTGAGAGATGGGGTTTTCTAAATATAGGACCATGTTATCTGTAAACAGAGACAGTTTAACTTCCTCTCTTGCTATTTGAATATCCTCTATTTCTTTCTCTTGCCTAATTACCCTGGCCAGAAGTTCCAATACTATGTTGACTAGAAGTGGTGAGTGAGGGCATCCTTGTCTTGTTCCTGTTTTCAAAGGGAATGCTTCCAGGTTTGACCATTCAGTATGATGTTGGTTGTGGGTTTGTCATAAATGGCTCTTATTATTTTGACATATATTCCATCAATATCTAGTTTATTGAAAGTTTGTAACATGAAGGGATGTTGAATTTTATCAAAGGCCTTTTTTGTGTCTATTGAGATAATCACGTGGTTTTTGTCTCTAATTCTGTTTATGTGATGAATTACATTTATTGATTTACATATGTTGAACCAGCCTTGCATCCCAGGGATGAAGTCGACTTGATCGTGTTGGATAAGCTTTTAATGTGCAACTGGATTCAGTTTGCCAGTATTTTATTGAGGATTTTTGCATCAATGTTTCTCAGGGATTTTGCATCAGTGTTTCTCAGGGATATAGGCCTGAAGTTGTTTTTTGTTGTTGTTGTTGTTGTATCTCTGCCAGGTTTTGGTATCAGGATGATGCTGGCCTCATAAAATGAGTTAGGGAGAAGTCCCTGTTTTTCAATTGTTTGGGATAGTTTCAGAAGAAATGGTACCAGCTCCTCTTTGTACATCTGGTAGAATTCAGCTGTGAATCTATCTGGTCCTGGGCTTTTTTTTTTTTTTTTTTTTTTTGGTTGATAGGCTACTTATTACTGCCTCAATTTCAGAACTGTTATTGGTCTATTCAGGGTTTCAATTTCTTGCATGTTTAGTCTTGGGAGGGTGTATGTGTCAAAGAATTTATCAATTTCTTCAAGTATATATATAGATTTTCTAGTTATTTGCCTAGAGGTGTTTATAGTATTCACTGATAATTCTTTGTATTTCTGTGGGGTCAATTGTAACATCCCCTTTATCATTCTTTTTTGTGTCGATTTGATTCTTCTCTCTCTTCTTCTTTATTAGTCTAGCCAATGATCTGTCTATTTTATTAAGTTTTTCAAAAAACCAGCTCCTGGATTCATTGATTTTTTGAAGGGTTTTTCATGTCTCTATCTCCTTCAGTTCCACTCTGATCTTGGTTGTTTCTTGTCTTCTGCTAGCTTTTGGGTTTGTTTGCTTTTGGTTCTCTAAACTTACTGTCACTGATCATTCAAGAAATGCAAATCAAAACCACAATTAGATACTATCTCATGCAAGTCAGAATGGTGATTATTAAAAAGTCAAGAAACAACAGATGCTGGAGAGGCTGTGGAAAAATAGGATTTTTTTTTTTTTTTTTTGAGACAGAATTTTGCTCTTTTTGACCAGGCTGGAGTGCAAAGGCACAATAATAGGAAAGATTTTACACTGCTGGTGGAGTGTAAATTAGTTAAACCATTGCAGAAGACAGTGTGGTGATTCCTCAAAGACCTAGAACCAGAAATACCATTTGACCCAGCAATCCCATTACTAGGTATATACCCAAAGGAATATAGATCATTCTACCATAAAGATACATGCATGAGTATGTTCATTGCAACACTATTCACAATAGCAAAGATGTGGAATCAACCCAAATGCTCATCAATGATAGACTGGATAGAAAAATGTGGTACATATACACCATGGAATACTACGCAGCCATAAAAAGGAATGACATCATGTCCTTTGCAGGGACATGGATGGATCTGGAAGCCATTATCCTCAGCAAACTAACACAGGAACAGAAAACCAAACACCGCATGTTCTCACTTATAAGTGGGAGCTGAACAATGAGAACACATGGACACAGGGAGAGGAACAACAAACACTGGGGCCTATCATGGAGGGTGGGGAGAGGGAGAGCATCAGCATAAATAGCTAATGCATGCAGGGCTTAATACCAAGGTGATGGGTTGATAGGTACATCAAACCACCATGGCACATGTTTACCTATGTAATAAACCTGCATCTCCTGCCCATGTATCCCAGAACTTAAAATAAAATATAATAAAATTAAAGAAAAGAAAATAATGGATAAAGTTATTTGGGGAAAAAATAAAAATAAAACATAGATTATGATATTATTAAAATTAGACAAGATGGCATTCAGTTTTAGTTAAAATGTAAGGAAGAAATCAATACTGTAGAAAGATTACAAGGAAACTCCTTGATAGATAAGTAGCAAAGATTTTAAATATAAGCATATATTTGAGATGTTTAGGCAAAAAGAGAATTTTAATACTATATAGAAAATATAGTTATGCCAAGTGAAGAGTAGCTCTAACAAGTAGAGGAACCTTACCGTGTTATCTTCCCTCCTTCTCTTTTCCTCCCTTCCTCCTTCCCTTTTCTTACTTCCTTCATTTTCCAAGTATGTATCAAACCAACCTTATGTCAGGCACTGTTTTAGCCACTTGGCAATCAGCAGTGAATAAAACTGATTGAAATCATGGCTATCACTAGTGTGCATTCTAAGTGGAGACATACTTCCAAAAAACATGTAAACAGAATATATTCCAAGAATAGATATAAAATGACAAGGAGGAAGATATAGCAGTCAATTGGGACAAGAGAATGGAGGAACATTGCAATTTTAGAAAGGGTGGCCAGGGAAGTCATCATCAAGAAAGAAACTCTGGAGCAAAGACCCAAAGGAGGAAGATAACATAAAGTCAGCCACACAAATGTCTGAAGGAAGAGTGTTGACAGACAGAGGGAACAGTAGATTCAAGGTCTCTGATATAAGAGTATGTTTGGCAATTATGAAGAGCTGTGAGAAGGGTACTGTAGCTGATGTTGAAGGAATGAGTGCAGATGTGGAAAAAGATGAGGTTAGAGAAATAATGAAGAGGGGAAAGTGGGCAGCAGATCCTGCATGGACTTGTAGGCCATTATGAGGAGAGTAGCTTTTACTTTGAGTGAGATAGGCAACCATTAAAGGACTTTAATGGAAAATTAACATAATCTCCTGTTTAGAGGTAGATAGGAGAGGGAAGGGAAAAGAATCACGTTGGTAAAGAAAAAGGGCATAATTCAGTTCTTATATTATGATACATTTAAAGTTGACGTTTCACCTCATTACGCTATTGTAATGTCCTTATAATACACACACAATACAACATTTGTAAAAAGTTCATTCCATGATGAGTTAAGTTTACAACTGCTGAAAATTAAACATAACATTCTATAATGATTGTCAAATTTTAGTGTGCATCAGAATCACCTGAAGAGTTTGTTAAAACAGATTTCTGGACTACTCATGATAGCAAAGACACCAAATCAAACTAGGTGCCCATCAACAGAGGATTGGATAAAGAAAATGTGGTACACACACACCATGGAATACTATGCAGCCATAATAAAGAACAAAAGCATGCCCTTTGCAGCAACACTGTTTCAACTGGAGGCCATTATGCTAAGCAAATTAATGTAGAAACAGAAAACCAAATAGCTCATGTTCTCACTTACAAGTAGGAGCTAAACATTGGGTACACATGGACATAAAGATGGGAATAACTGACAATGAGGACTCCCAAAGGAGCGAGGGAGAGGGACAAGAGCTGAAAAACTACCTACTGGGTACTATGCTTGCTACTCAGATGACGGAATCATTCACATCCCAGACCTCAATGTCACACAATATATGCATGGAACAAACTTGCACTTGTATCCCTGAATCTAAAATAAAAGTTGGAATTATTAAAAGAGAGAGAGATTGCTGAGTGCCACCCACAGAGTTTCCAACTCAGCCCATCTGATCAGAGACTTGATCATTTGCATTTCTAGCAATTTCCCAAATGATGTTGATGCTGCTGGTCCAGGCCTGAACATTGAGATCCATTGGTCTAGAACACATAATGCATATAAGTATTGCAGAGATAGTCTGAGAATTATTGGCATTTTTAGTAATTCTTCTGAATGACCTTGTGTTTTGGCCTCCAGTATTTGGAACCGTCCAACTCTTACTCCCACATGATTGACACTGGACTCTTGCTGTGTTTATTCACTTTCCACAGATTAATTTAAAAATAGATAAGAGAAGTGTATTATGAATTCCTACTTAATTTTTAAAAATGTCTGAGAGTAATAATACTGAATTTTTGAAGAAGCCAAAAGTGTGGTTACTAAATCAAATCCATTCATACTAAAAAATTCTAAACCGGCTAATTCCTCTTATTATGAACCTTTGTTTTTCATGTTACTCTGACTCTTTAGAAATTATTTACAAAATTCCATTTTTATTGTTATTACACTATTTCTAACCTGAAGAAGAGACATACAATAAGTGCTTATATAAAACACCATCCTGGACAGCGATTTTGTTTGTTTTTGCTAGTTATCATATTTTTAAAAACAAAAAGTGTAAGAAACCAAATACTTTTCCAAGGGGCTTTTGCTGTGATTTTAGAAACTGTGTCTGGAAATAGTTGACTATTATGGAATGCTAACTATATTGAATGGAACTGACGTGCTAAAGGTCTCATAGTCTAAGAAATCTTTCATAAATATTATTTGCTATCAGCAAGGTGAATGCGAAAAGCAATTGGTATTGCTGAATTTTTGAGGATTCATTATTGTCAAGAGACATTTTTTCAGTTTTGTGGCTTTACAGATTTTTCAGTCAACCAGTGAGGTCTCAAGGGGCAATTTGGTATTTAGAAAATCTATGAGCAAGTGAGAAGTAAGAATAAAATTAACAAAATAAATGTGAAAAAGATGGGGTAATTTTTATTTTAAAGATAGTCTTACAAAGTTTGTGAGTTTATCGATTTCTTCCTGTAAGAAATGTTGGCAATTGACCTGCTATGTCCTGAAACTGAAAGGTAAGTATATATAGTTACATTACATGTGTTTTCTAAATCCCAAAGAAAACATAAGACAAAATAGGTCACTTAAACTCAGAATATGTGATCCATTAAATCTGTCAGTTTGTTGAAAGATGATTTCAGGATGTAGGTGTTTTGTGACTGTGTTTGATGTGAAAGAGGGGACAGATCAATTGGGTTAAGATTATTCTAAACTGCTTTATTTTAAAATTGTGCTTTGGGGAAGTTTTTGTCTTTTATATTTTAAGTCTGTGGAGCATTCATAAAGAGTCGCACTGTGGATGACCATGCTTGTATTTTTATTCTTGGTCTCTCTCTACATAACTTTACCTTTGTACTTCTGAAAGTGTATTGATGGTTAAATATGTAATTTTTTCAACATAGAGATAATTTTAAACATAGGAGATTATTTTTATTGTCTATATTTGCTTTATTCTCCAGCTAAAGTAATTACAGCATATAGACATTTTAGGTGTTGCTCATTGCTAATGAGAGACTTTTTTGTTTTATATATTAAGGCAATTTTATTAATTACTAATGAAGCAAGGTAGATATGTTTATCGAGAAAATTTGTGATCTTCATGAATATGAGCCTTATTACTAAAGTGTGAAATTTTTCCAATTCTCTGGGAAGAAGCTATTATAGCTAAACATTGTCTGTCTTTGTTATTTGTATTTTCCCTATGCCTTACATATTACAAGAACCAATAAAAGGTTTTTGAATGAATGAATATTAGACATTTCAAGTAGTTAATGGATAAAAAAACAGATCTTATTACTAGAAATCTAAATATCTTAAAATGAGTGAAATTCAATTCATCTTTTTGTTTCTTCAGATAAAATTTTGTTTTTGTTAAAATAGGAACGGTTATCATTTCTAAGTGAAGGAATGTTGGTTAACAGGTAATTTTGCCTTTGTGCCACCTCTAAAGATTCAAATATAAGAATATTATTTGTAGTGACCCTTTACAAATAGATCAACCACAAAAACAAAGATTCTTGTAGCTGGCATGTATGTGAATTTATGATCTGGATCAGATAAAATATTTTAAGAATAACAAGATTCATTTAATTAAATACATATTTTCTTAAAACAAAATTGATCAAATCATAAGGAATTTCACCATTTCTGTAATAACTTACGATGGAAAATTCTGTGTCATGCAAATGTTAAGAATGGTCTTGACAGGTTCTCCCCTCCCTATCTATTTGATTCTATTTTTATTATTGTTTCTCTTGAATGACACAATTAATCCAATAAGCAGCACTATCTTTATATTATTCATTTGATGGCCCTAAGGACTTTATTAATAATTTTCAATCTGGCCTTTTTTAGGAAGTAGGCACAGTCACAGACAGTAAAATTAAAATATCAACTATTTCAGGAATGGTAGGGAAGTATTTACAAAGTGCCTTTTGTAAATATGAAACGTCTGAGATCCACCGCATTATATGTGGAATAAGGTTAGATACAATTTACATTTAGAAAAAACGTACCCCTGTCTTCATTCAACCACTCACAAACATGGGCTTACTGATCAAAAGCAGAGGAGAATTTCTGCTGGTTGAGCTGAACAAACCCATTTCTAAGCATGGGGTGGGGGGACTGCATGTCTGCTAACAGTGGTTCAGTAAAGATTAGCAGTCTTGAATGAGATAGAGAAATTGTGAGAGTGTTTTGTGTTCTTTGTTTTGATTTGTTTTGTTTTAAATAAAAAGAACACTAGAATAGAAAATCTTCAAGTCTGGAAGCCATGGGAGCAGTAATTAACACAGTGGTGCTGTTGATTTTCTTTTCTTTCTTCTTTTTATTCTTTTTTAATTTGAGGATGGTAGATCACACAGAAAGAGATGTAGGATTTTATAAACATTCATGTAGCACTTAATACATGTGCTTTCTAAATATTAACTTGCTTAGTCCTCATAACAATCCTGTGAAGTGACTACAATTATGTTCCCCATTTTATAGATAAGGAAACTGAGAAACAGGGAGATTAAGAAAATTGCCGATGACAAAGCCAGGATAAAAATCAACTGGACTCCATAGAACATGCTGTTAATTACTAAGCTACACTTATCCTTTTCACATTCTGACCTTCCTCTCCTCTATTATGCAGGCCGGAGTCAGGACAATGAGAATGCAAAGAGGTGGGGCGTCGTTGATCCTTGTGGTGGATAGCAGGAAAGTAAGATGTAGCTAGTAAAATCATTGACTCTGTAACTAAAGGTAAGGTCAGGGACTTTTAGGCTAGGTGGCCTAAAACTTTTATTTAGGCAGAGAAGATAGCTGAGAGGATTCATACAGAGGACAGCATGACAGCATAGCACAGTAAAAGTAGTAGAGGAAGGCCCTTCATCCTTCCATTATTATGATCATTGTTTGATTTGGAAAAGAAGATATGCCAGAAGAACTGAGCCTCTTAAAAATCTTTCACAAAAGTCTCACCCAACAACTTCTGCTTCCGTTTCACTGTTCTAAAGTATGTCAAATGACCACTTCTAGATCAAAGGAGACTAGAAATGAAATAAAATCTAGATGGGGTTTAGCTCAATCAACACTACAAAAAAAGTAATTTACAATGAAAACAAAAATTTATATGCAGACATTCCCTTGCAGGAATTTTTAAAATACAAAATCTGGAAACAACAAAAATATCCAATGATAATAAAACAATTAAATGAATTATGGCATATACATACAAAGGAAAACAAGCAACCTCTACAATTATATTTATGAAGTGAAATGCTATAGAAAAATCTTATGACATAATGTTAAGTGAAATAAAGCAGTACACATTGTAATGCAAAATGTTAGATAGTGGAAATATGGGTGATTTCCAATATTTTAGCTATACAAATCTATATTTTCCAATATTTTTACAATGAATGTTATGTTTTTGCAAACTTTTTCAAAAATATATTTTGAAAACATTAAGAAATACCTCTGACTAGATTAAATTATAAAAAAGAAATTTGTGGGATGGATATAGTGTCCGTCACTACAGCAAAGGATGAATAGAGAAATCAGGCCTCACAAAGAAAAAGAACCAGAGCAATTTTAAATATCTTAGTTTTATTCCAGCACCATCTCTCCAGGATGCTTCCATTTGATCTCATAGGCCTAATCATCTTAGTTTCTATGTATAACCACTCAACAATAAAATCAGCAGGAAAAAACATCAGATAAGCCTAGCTTAGGTCACATAGCCACCCTATGGTCTTGTATGGAGCAGAGTCTTGTAAGTAACAGCCCTATCAGAATTACGTGGAGTAATAAATGGGCTGTTTACCAAAGGAAAGTATTCTGATCAGACAAAGCAACATATATAATACCTGCAGAAAAATAATGTTTCTTTTTAAAAATCACAGTGAAGCCCCAGGTTGTGAAAACACAGAAAAAAATGACCACATTTGGGGGAATTCTAGGGACGGCTACTGACAAAGGGGAAAAGACCAGGATTTGAGTAACTCTGTTTTATAGATGGTGGAATACAGATTTAAGATCATGATGTTCAAAGAATAGTGTTAAATTAAAACTTTAAGTGGATTGAAATGAGTATCCAAGGAGGTTTAGTCTGTTGGAAGAGTCCAGTAGTGTGAGTTTTTTAGCAGTGCAAAATTTAGAGTCAAAACGGTAGCTGTGTTATAGATTTAAATGGCACATGAAAGATTCATTCTCACACACACTGGGCTAAGAACTTCACATATATGATCTCATTTTCTCCTTACAACTCTGTAAAGTAAGTCCTATCCATATTTTACAGTTGAAAAACCAGTAAGTACAGAGAAATTAAATCACTTATTTTAATCATATACCAATTAGTGATAGAGCTGGGATTCAAATTCAGATTTAGAGTGTTGGGACCCAGCTAAACAAGTTGGGTTCAAGCCAGAGTTACAGCTCTGTTCCAGTCCAAGAGCTATCATTCATGTAAACATGACAAGAGTTAAGGAGAGGAGGCTGAAGGTTTCTTTCATGCCATAAAAGGCACCAAAATAGAATAGTTAGAGCCTACTCACTGGTCAAAGAAAACAGTCTATTCTACCTCCCTGTCTTGGTCTAGATTGACTCAGTTTGGAAGGAGCGGAAATTATTGGTGCCAGGACTTGGTGACTACAGATGAGCAGAAATCAGCTGAAATCCAAGATAATAAGAATCTGAAATAACTGAATGGGACAGTCTATTGACTGGAATGTTAGGAGAATAGGGCAACTGTAAGAATAGTCAGAAACTAAGTGAAAACTGAACAAAGGCTATAGGTCAAAATCTTGTACTCTATAGCTTGATAACAAATGACACCAAAATTTTACACCAAATGTACATCAAAACTTAACAGTTTAAAACAATTAAATGTACACAATTTCTGTGGGTCAGGAATCTGGGAATACCTTGACTGGGTCATTTTAGCTCAGTTTCTCATGACGTTGTAGTCAAGAATGTCACTGGGTCTGCAGTCATCTAAAGGTTTGACTGGGCCTGGAGAATTCATTCACGACTGACAAGTTAGTGCTGATTGTTATGAGGAGACCTCAGTTTCTTACCACCTCTCCATAGAGCAGCTTTGGTGTCTTCATGACATGACAGCTGGTTTCTCCATGGTGAGTGATCCAAGAGAAAGTACCGAATAGAAATAACAATCTCCTTTTTTTTTTTTCAATAGCTTTGGGGGTGCAGGTGGTTTCCGGTTAGACAAGTTCCTTAGTGGTCATTTCTGGGATTTTGGTGCACCCATCACCTGGGCAGTGTATGCTGTACCCAATATGTAGTCTTCTATCCCTCACTCCACTCCTACTCTTCTCTCCGAGTCCTCAAGGTCCATTCTATCATTCTTATACCTTTGCATCCTCATAACTTAGCTCTCGCTTATAAGTGAAAACAAATGATATGTAGTTTTCCATTCCTGAGTCATTTCACATAGAATAATGCCTCCAGCTCCATCCAAGTTGCTGGAAAGACCATTATTTCATTCAATTTTATGGTTTAGTAGTATTCCATGGTGTATATATACCACATTTCCTTTATTCACTGATTGGTTGATGGGCATTTTGGTTGGTTCCGTATTTTTTGCAATTGTGAATTGTGCTGCTATAAACATGTGCATGCTGTGTCTTTTTCATATAATGACCTCTTTTCCTTTGAGTAGATACCCAGTAGTGGGATTGTTGGATTGAATGGTCATTCTACTTTTAGTTCTTTAAAGAATCTCCATACTATTTTCCATAGTGGTTGAACTAGATTACTATTCCACCGGCAATTTAAAAGTGTTTCCTTTCCACCGCATCCACACTAACATCTATTCTTTTTTGATTTTTTAATTATAGTCATTCTTGCAGGAGTAAGGTGATGTCTCATTGTGGTTTTAATTTACATTTCCCTGATAATTAGTGATGTTGAACATTTTTTCATATCTTTGTTGGTTGTTTGTATATCTTCTTTGAGAATTGTCTATTCGTGTCCTTTGCCCACTTTTTGAAGGGATTTTTTTTTTTTTAATCTTGCTGATTTGTTTAAGTTCCTTGTAGATTGTGGGTATTAGTCTTTGCAGATGCATAGTTTGTGAATATTTTCTCCCACTATATGAGTTGTCCATTTAATCTGATTATTTCTTTGGTTGTGCAGAAGCTTTTTAGTTTAATTAAGTCCAATCTATTTATCTTTGTTTTTGTTGCATTTGCTTTTCGGATTTTGGTCATGAAATTTGTGCCTAAGCCATTGTCTAGAAGAATTTTTCTGATGTTATCTTCTAGAATTTTTATGGTTTTAGGTCTTAGGTTTAACTCTTTGATCTATCTCGAGTTGATTTTTGTATAAAGTAAGATGAGGATCCCGTTTCATTCTTCTACATGTAGCTTGCTGATTATCTCAGCACCATTTGTTGAATAGAGTGTCCTTTTCCTACTTTTTGTTTTTGTATGCTTTGTCAAAGATCAGTTGTCTGTAAGTATTTGGCTTCATTTCTGGGTTCTCTCTTCTGTTCCGTTGGTCTACATGCCTATTTTTATACCAGTACCATGCTGTTTTGGTAACTATAGCCTTGTAGTATAATTTGAAGTTGGATAAAGTGATGCCTCCTGATTTCTTCTTTGTGCTTTGTCTTGCTTTGGCTATACAGGTTCTTTTTCATTCCATATGATTTTTAGGATTGTTTTTTCTAGTTCTGTGAAGAATGATGTTGGTATTTTGATGGAAATTGCATTGAATATGTAGATTGCTTTGGGCAGTATGGTCATTTTCACAATATTTATTTTACTCATTCATGAGCATGGGATGTATTTACATTTGTTTGCGTTGTCTATGATTTCTTTCAGCAGTGTTTTGTAGTTTTCCTTGTAGAGATCATTCACTTCCTTGGTTAAGTATATTTCTAACTATTTTAATTTTTTTGGCAGCTGTTGTAAAAGGGATTGAGTTCCTGATTTGATTCTCATCTTGGTCATTGTTGGTGTAGAACAGTGCTACTAATTTGTGTACGTTGATTTTGTAGCCTGAGACTTTACTGGATTCATTTATCAGATCTAGGAGCTTTTTGGATGAGTCTTTAGGGTTTTCTAGGCATACAATCATATTATCAGTGAACAGTGACAGTTTGACTCCCAGTTTTCTAATTTGGATGGCTTTTATTTCTTTCTCTTGTCTGATTGCTACAGCATTTTCCAAGAGACAGGAGAAAAACTAAGTTTCTGCAGTGCGAGAAAGGGAGCACCTGCCTCTGAAAATACATCCCCGCAGGGGAATCTCAAAATCCAGATTATGGGTGAAGGCTTTAACCCTGTCTAGAGCTGGGATGTTATAAATATGATTATAACCATAAAAGCCCAAGAAGAAAACCTAGGCAATACCATTTAGGACACAGGCATAGGCAAAGACTTCATGACTAAAACACCAAAAGCAATTGCAACAAAAGTCAAAATTGACAAATTGGACCTAATTAAACTAAAGAGCTTCTGCACAGTGAAAGAAACTATCATCAGACTGAACAGACAACCTACAGAATAGGAGAAAATTTTTGAAATCTATCCATCTGACAATGGGCTACTATCCAGAATCTACAAGGAATTTAAACAAATTTACAAGAAAAAAAAACCCCATCAAAAAGTGGGCAAAGGAAATGAACAGACACTTCTCAAAAGAAGACATTTATGCAGACAAAAAAATATGAAAAAAAAAAAGCTCATCATCACTGGTAGAGAAATGCAAATCAAAACCACAATGAGATACCATCTCACACCAGTTAGAATGGTAATCATTAAAAAGTCAGGAAACAACAGATGCTGGAGAGGATTTGGAAAAATAGGAATGCTTTTACACTGTTGGTGGGAGTGTAAATTAGTTCAACCATTGTGGAAGACAGTGTGGCGATTCCTCAAGGATCTAGAACCAGACATACCATTTGACCCAACAATCCCATTACTAGATATACACCCAAAGGATTATAAATCATTCTACTATAAAGACACATGCACATGTATGTTCATTGCTGCAGTATTCACAATAGCAAAGACTTGGAACCAACCCAAATACCCATCAATGATAGACTGGATAAAGAAAATGTGGCACATATACACCATGGAATACTATGTAGCCTTAAAAAAGGATGAGAGACATGGATGAAGCTGGAAACCATTGTCAGCAAACTAACACAGGAACAGAAAACCAAACACCACATATTCTCATTCACAAGTGGGAGCTGAGCAATGAGAACACATGGACATAGGAAGGGGAACATCACATACCAGGGCCTGTCGGGGAGTTGGGGGATAAGGGGAAAAAGAGCATTAGGACAAAAACCTAGATGACAGGTTGATGGGTGTAGCAAACCAACGTGGCACATGTATACCTATGTAACCTGCATGTTCTGCACATGTATCCCAGAACTTAAAGTATAATAAAAAAAATTAAAGTATCAAATTTTCATTTTCATATATGCCTGAAAAAAGATGTAGTCTCTAATTTTTCTTAAAAATTATCTTTGTCTGCTAGATATTGGCTCATCCTTTGTTTTTTTCTGAAATTTGTCATACAGAAAATAGAGCATACGTAATGCATGTGTACAGTTTAACAAAATGAACACCTATGTATATAACCACCCATTTACATAATTAAATATCAGTGTCTTTAAGCTGCCTATGTTCCTTTCCCCCACCTACTTTTCCTTCTAAAGGAGCACTATCCAAAATTTTGTTTATTACTCCCTCGCTTTCATCTATAATTTAAAACCATGTATATGATCTCTAAGGAATATTGCTTTCTTTTATAAAGTTATTTCTCTACCAGTTGACTCAGTAATGTCATGATTGAAAATACACAAGGTTAGCTGCATAGTGTTCCTGCCCAAAATATTTTATCTGCATCTGAAGTGGTAAATCCTAGATTTGTACATTTTAAAGGTACATTTTTCCCCTTGGTAATTTAGTATTTAATCTACAGAGTAATACTTTGAAACTATGGGAATATCCTGTTCCCCAATAACCTTGCATTTATGCCTTAATCAGTCAAAAAAAAAAACAAATACAATTACATTTGTAGTTCTAAAATGATGATTTTGTTTATGTCATTCCTTCTACTTTTATTAGCTGTCATTCATCTGTAAAGAAAAGCTTTTCTTCCCACCCTCTTTTTGAGTGTCATTATGGACTCTTTAATTATTTTCTAATATATTACAAGATATTACCATTTTTTTCTGATGCTCAAATTGCTCCAGATATGGACAATGAGGGCCCTTTTTTGATGTGTAACTTTTTGACCTGCCCCATCATTCTCTGAATACTTGCTTTCTAGCACAACTCAATGTTCTTATATAGGATTATCTGTACCTTGCCTGCTCCAGACTGGGAATTGTTTATTTTTTCAAGGAACTCCATTTTCTTTTATGGAAAATGGTATTTAGAAACCAAGATCTGGGTGCTAAGAGTACTCGTTACTACTCGATGGTTTTGCTTCTACACTCTGCTAATGGACACTATGAGGACACTATACACTTTTAAGAAATCATGAGTTCGTACTGATATTCTAATTCAAAAGTAACATCAAGAGTTCATCCTCATTTTTTCCCATTTTATATTGGTATTTCCCAAGAGGAAAAGATATAATTATTGATTTTTGTCACTAAAAGTGACTGAAGAACATTGTTCTAAAAATGTTATGGGATTTTCCAAGTTTTTATCCATAATAAAAACAGATCTTTCTCCCTCTGAATAAACGTTAATGGAGCAGAGGGATTAATTTGTTTCTGATTTCACTCAGTACATCATACTTGTTTAATGTATATTTTACACATTTACTATATTATTACTATTTCTATATTATTTTCTATACATATGTATATGTATGGGAACCTTTATTAGTATAGTTTTATCACCTCATAAAAACAGGGAAAATTATAATGTAGTGTCAATAGTGGTGAAGCTCATTTGTAAAAACAACTCTTTAGTTTGCACACAATGGGATGTGATCTTGAAATTTTAGCAAATTAGGGCAATTTATATATTTATTTCTCTTAATATAATTATGATCTTTTAGGCGGGTGAGCAAGGAAGCGAGCCTAATAAGGTATTCTGACAGATTTTTCTGTTAGATTTTAAAAGGAAACTATTTTTAGTTTTAGAATAGAGTCCGAAGATTTATAATGACTATCAGGAAATTAAAGCAGCTGGAAAGAGCATTTAGGTGTTTCATGCCACAATGCAGAAAAAGACAAATGGAACTTCACAACAAAATGATGGTCTTGATTTGATCAAAAAGAACAAAAGAGCTCAGCAGGAAATTCAGCTACCAAGTATGAAAGAGGTGGCACCTATATGAAGCATATTTGCATGAAATAAAAGACATTGGAAACAACAGTCTTAAATATATGATGGTCATTAAATGAAAGCATATATTGTTTGCTCTTTTTTTGCACTTACATAGCAAATGAGAGTACAGTTTCTTTTTTTTTTTTACAGTGGAGACATACATTGACAGAAGAACATTACTGACAGTATTTGGCGGACAATCTTTATTATTTTATTATACATAACAACTTGTTTGATTATGATATGGGGCAACCAAGAAAAATAAATTGAGTAGTCCAGATTTTTGGTCACCTTAAGAACTAAATTGAATTATTAGATAGATCACTTAGTAACAACTCCACAGGTAATTAGTTTGTAATTACACATAGACAGGAGGTAAATATATAAGGTAGTGTAATCATCATCTTCCTGTCAAGATTTAGTAAATCATTATGTTGAGGAAATCTCCAAGTAATGGCTGTTTTACTCTGTGCCTCATCCAGAAATCTTTTCCTGTGTTAAATTTTCTAAATTTCAATTCAAAGTGGGAAGGAGAAGTAGAATAGATAAAAGAAAAGAAAGAACAAAAATGAAACTGAGTAGAATGATTTGTAGGCTGTAAAGTTAGAACAGTTGATCCTAATATCCATAAGTATTTTTACATCACATATTCACATAGGCAATCTTAGACAATCTACCTTAACTGATTCTTACATGTTCAATATTAATATGTTGCTCTTTTTTTATTTAACCTAAGTCGTATATGAAGTAACAAGTAAAATATCTTGGGAGGTACATTGACATCTTGCTAACAGATATATTAAGGAAAACATTTCTTTTTAACAGCTTAATTACATGTACAGAGAAAAATATACATACTAAGTAAATTTATATGAGCCTTCCTTTAGATTATCTACCACCTTATACACACATACAAATCCATTTGCTCATTGAAATGGGATTCCATCCCTTTTTGAAGTTAACACATAACAACTCAGTATGAATGATAGGTAGGATGCTGTGCATTTATGTCGATTAGGATAGAGAATTGACTACATATTTAACATGTGCACTTGTGAAAAAGGTCTGAAGCCTCACCTGTAAACAGAAGAAAATCACTAACATAGGCACATCTTCTTTTAAATATTCAAGATTCCTGCAGTTGGTGTGAGAGAATCTTTTTGTTGACTAGGGAGACGATATTGGATGACAAATGATGATGTAATATTTCCCAATGTAGATGCTTACAGGGTCCTGGTTCATGATGGTAGTAGAATTGCCTTGCACCTCCTCTTATTTACCTCTTGATTATTGGAGTTTATTAGTATCTTCATGAAGCCAGAGCTAAAACTTGAATAAGCTAGCCTTTGGCAGTAAGCAACACTCTGAGAGGCTTTCTATTTGATCAGAGTATACAAATCCTCCCTATTATAGAATGTTCAGGGATACTTAAACAGGGATTATATTATGTTTCCTTATATGAATTTTGTCCAAGGCTCTCATGGAGGGGAAAACAACTCTGTCTATAGATGGGGTTCAGATTTGACTGATAAGATGGGGGTGACATGATGGAAGGCAGATATCAAAGGGGAACAACAGGGAAACTATAAGCAATTCATCACACATGAAGATATCTATCAGGGTGGGTCATATTCAAAACATAACCCCATTGCTTCTTTTCTTCAGAATTTTCTTTGGTGGTGTTGTTGTATATTTTTGTATTTTTCCATATGACTTAAAAATCAGCTTCTCTCTAATTCCAGATTAAAGATATAACCTGTTAGCGTTATTACTGGGACCACATTATAAATTTTCTTGGGAATAATTTACATTATGTAACACTGAATCTTTATACACTGGAACATGGCAGGCCTATCCATGTGTTATTGAACTCTTTTGATTTTTTAAAAATTTTCTTCAACAGTACTGAACTTAAATAGAGAACCCAGAAATAAAGCTGCACACCTACAGCCATCTGATCTTCAACAAAGTTGACAAAAATAAGTAATGGGGAAATGACTCCATATAATCCTCTAACTTTCACCACACACAAAAATTTACTCAAGATGAGTTAAAGATTTAGATGTGATACGTCAAACCGTAAGAATCCTAGGGGAAAACCTAGGAAATACTATTCTAGACATCAGCCTTGGCAAATAATTTATGACTAAGTCCTCAAAAGCAATTGCAACAAAAACAAAAATTGACAAGTGGGACCTAATTAAACTAAAAGCTTCTTCAGAGCAAAAGAAATTACCAACAGAGTAAACAGACAACCTGCAGAATGAGAGAAAATATTAGCAAATTATGGTCTAATATCCAGAATCTATAAGGTACTTAAACAATTCAACAAGCAAAAAACAACTCCATTAAAAAGTGGGCAAAACATGAACAAACACTTCTCAAAAGAAGACATACAAGTGGCTGACAACCATTTGAAAATATGCTCAACATGGTTAATCAGAGAAATGCAAATCAAAACCACAATGAGATATCATCTCACAACAGTCAGAATGGCTACTATTAAAAAGTTCAAAAACAACCAATGCAGGCAAGGCTGCAGAGAAAAGGGAACATTTATAAATTGTTGGTGGGAATGTAAATTAGTTCAGCCACTGTGGAAAGCAGTTTGGAGATTTCTCAACTTAAAACTACCATTTAACACAGCAATCCCGTTACTGGGTATATACTCAAAAGAAAATAAATCATTCTACCAAAAGGACACATGCACTTGTATGTTCACAGTACTGTTCACAGTAACAAAGACATGGAATCAACCTAGGTGCCCATCAGTGGTGAACTGGATAAAGAAAATGTGGTACATATATGCCATGGACTACTATGCAGTCATAATAAAGAACAAAATCATTCTTTGCAGCAACATGGATACAGCTGGAGGCCATTATCCTAAGCAAATTAATGCAGGAAAAAAACCCAAATAGCCAATGTTCTCACTTCTAAGTGGGAGCTAAGCATTGGGTACATATAGACATAAAGATGGGAACAATGACACTGGGGACTACCAGAGGGGGTAGAGAGGGAGGGATGCAAAAGCTGAAAAACTACCTATTCTGTATAATACCCACTACCTGGGTGATTGGATTATTTGTACCACAAACCTTAGTGTCATATAATATACCCATGCAATAAATCTGCACATGTAGCCCCTGAATCTAAAGTAAAAGTTGAAATTATAAATAAGTTAAAAAAAAAAAAAAAAGAAAAGAAAAGAAAAAAAGCTACTGAGTTTTGTACTTAAAAACGAATAAGAGGGCCAATGTTATGGTATGCATATTTTGCCACAATGAAAAGTATAGCAAATGAAAAATGAAGATCGGTTATTGGTAACAAAATGAAATTAAGAAAGTAAACAATCCTACTGTGTCTGGGAAATAAACTAGATGACTTATGAAAAAAAAGATATGTAGGTATTATACATAAAGATAATGAACTTATTAAGAACTTAATTTATAAGTTCACTCCTAGGTATTTTATGATATTATTCTATTGTCAATGGATTATAGATACTTTTGATCCTATATATTAATATATATTCTACTACGTTACTGAACTATTGTTTGCTTGCAGTAGTTTTCTCAGTTGAGTCTCTTGTATTTTCCATTTACACAATTATATGATCTTCAATGAAAAATAGTACTTTTTTCTTCTTTCCAATTTTTATACTTTGATTCCCCTTATCTTATGTAATGGTATTAGCTATTGCATGCAGTATAATGCTAAATACTAGTGAAGACTGTGGACATTCCTAACTTCCAGCTGACTTTAGCGGTAACAATTTTTGTATTTCCCTATGATGCTGAATTTGGAGCTGAGATAAATGCAGTTAATCATGTTAAATAAGCATTGGTTTATTCATACTACCTTTTTAAATTTGAGATTTGTCATTGAATTTTGTAAAATGCCTTTGCAGCATCTATGGAGATGAGCACATAATTTTCTCCTTGGATCGATTAATATGATCAATTTAAAAATAGATTTCCAAATAGTAAACAATTCTTGATTCCTACAATGAATTCCATTGCTGTTATTTCTTATAATATATGGCTGGATTATGTTGATTTTGGTCAGAATGTTTTCTGTAATTTTTTGTTAAAATATGACTCACATACCATAAGATCTATTCTTTTTTTTTTTTTTTTTTTTTTTTTGAGACGGAGTCTCGCTCTGTCGCCCGGACTGGAGTGCAGTGGCCAGATCTCAGCTCACTGCAAGCTCTGCCTCCTGGGTTTACGCCATTCTCCTGCCTCAGCCTCCCGAGTAGCTGGGACTACAGGCGCCAGCCACCTCGCCCGGCTAGTTTTTGTATTTTTAGTAGAGACGGGGTTTCACCGTGTTAGCCAGGATGGTCTCGATCTCCTGACCTCGTGATCCGCCCGTCTCGGGCTCCCAAAGTGCTGGGATTACAGGCTTGAGCCACCGCGCCCGGCCAGATCTATTCTTTTTTATTTATCAACTTTTATTAAGTTCAGGGGTACATGTATTATTTTGAAGTGTGTAATTCTGTTATTTTTATTACAAGCACAAGGTTATTCAAGCATGACTACCGATTTCAGTATACTTTTATCATGCCGAAAAAAAACTCCTTACTTCAATCCTCCCTCTCAATCTCCCATCCCCAACCTCTGGCAAACACTAATCTCCATTCTCCTCCTATGCATTTGCCTATTCTGGACATTTTATGTAAGTGGAATCATATAATATGTGGTCTTTGTGTCTGGCTTCTTTTACTTAAGATGATGTTTTCAGGGTTCATCTATGTTGTAGCGTGTATTAGTACTTCATGCCTTTCATTGCTAAATAATATCCCATTGTGTGGATATGCCACATTTGTTTATGCATTTATACATTGATGGACAGTTAGATTGTTTCTACTTTGAGGCTACTATGAATAATGTGACTATGACTTTCATGTAAAAGTATTTTTTTTTGGACATAAGTTTTCTATTAACTTGAGGATATACTTAGGAGTAGAATTATTGGATTTTATGGTAGTTTTCTGTGCCAAACTATTTTCTAAAATGACTGCATCATTTTATAGTCCTATCTGCAATTTATGAAGTTTACAATTTCTCCATATCCTTGACAACACTTGTAATTGCCTGTCTTTTTTAATATAACCATCCAAGTGGGTATTAAGTGGTACCTAATGTGGTTTTGATTTGCATTTTCATAATAACTCTTGGGATTGAGCATGTTTTGATGTTCTTATTGGTCATTTATATTTTATTAAAGAAATGTCAATTGAAATTCTTTGCCAACTTTTAATTAAAAGGTTGGTTGTCTGTTCCTGAATGACTACTGGGTAAATAATGAAATTAAGGCAGAAACAAATAAGTTCTTTGAAACAAATGAGAATGAAGAGAGAAACTATCAGAATCTCTGGGACACAGCTAAAGCAGCGTTAAGAGGGAAATTTATAGCACTAAATGCCCACAGGAGAAAGCAGGAAAGCTCTAAAATCAACACCCTAATATCATAATCAAAAGAACTAGAAAAGCAAGAGCAAACAAATTCAAAAGGTAGCAGAAGACAAGAAATAACTAAGATCAGGGCAGAACTGAAGGATATAGAGACATAAAAAACCCTTCAATAAACCAATGAATCCAGGAGATGGTTTTTTGAAAAGACTAACAAAATAGATAGACTGCTAGCCAGAATAATCAAGAAGAAAAGAGAAGAGAATCAAGTAGACACAATAAAAAATGATACAGGGGATATCACCACTGATCCTACAGAAATAGAAACTATCATCAGAGAATACTATAAACACCTCTCTGTAATTAAACTAGAAAATCTAGAAGAAATGGATAAATTCCTGAACACATATACCCTCCCAAGACTCAACCAGGAAAAAGTCGAATCCCTGAATAGACAAATTACCAGGTATGAAATTAAAGCAGTAACTAATACCCTACCAACAACAAAAAAAAAAGCCCAGGACCAGACAGATTCACAGCCAAATTCTACCAGAGGTACAAAGAGGAGCTGGTACCATTCCTGCAGAAACTATTCCAAACAACAGAAAAAGAGGAGGGAATCCTCCCTAACTCATTTTATGAGGCCAGCATCATCCTGATACCAAAACCTGGCAGAGACATAACCAAAATAGAAAATTTCAGACCAATATCCCTGATGAACATTGAGGCAAAAATCCTCAATAAAATACTGGCAAACCAAACCCAGCACCACATCAAAAAGCTTATCCACTACAATCAAGTCACCTTCGTCCCTGGGATGCATGGCTGGTTCAACATACACTAATCAGTAAACATAATCCATCACATAAACAGAACAAATGACAAAAATGACATGACTGTCTCAAAAGATGCAGAAAACATTTTCGATAAAATTCAGCACCGCTTCATGCTAAAAATTGTCAATAAACTAGGTATTGATGGAACGTATCTCAAAATAATAAGAGCTATTTATGACAAACCCACAGCCAATATCATACTGAATGGGCAAAAGCTGGAAGCATTCCATTTGAAAACTGGCACAAGACAAGTATGCCCTCTCTCACCACTCCTATTCAACACAGTATTGGAAGTTCTGGCCAGGGCAATCAGTCAAGAGAAAGAAATAAAGGCTATTAAAATAGGAAGAGAGGAAGTCAAATTGCCTCTGTTTGCAGATGACATGATTGTATATTTAGAAAGCCCCATCGTCTCAGCCCAAAATCTCCTTAAGCTGATAAGCAACTTCAGCAAAGTTTCAGGATACAAAATCAATGTGCAAAAATCACAAGCATTCCTATACACCAATAATAGACAAACAGCTAAATCATGAGTGAATTCCCATTCACAGTTGCTACAAAGAGAATTAAAATACCTAGGAATAAAACTTATAAGGGATGCGAAGGACCTCTTCAAGGAGAACTACAAACCACTGCTCAAGGAAATAAGAGAAGACACAAACAAATGGAAAAATATTCCATGCTCATGGAGAGGAAGAATCAATATTGTGAAAATAACCATACTGCCCCAAGTAATTTATAGATTCAATGCCATCCCCATCAAGCTACCATTGACTTTCTTGACAGAATTAGAAAAAATTATTTTAAATTTCATATGGAACCACAAAAGAGCACATATAGCCAAGACAATCCTAAGCAAAAGGAACAAAGCTGGAGACATCACACTACTTGACTTCAAACTATACTACAAGGCTACAATAACCAAAACAGAATGGTACTGGTACCAAAACAGATATATAGACCAATGGAACAGAATAGAGGCCTCAGAAATAATGCCACACATCTACAACCATCTGATCTTTGACAAGCCTGACAAAAACAAGCAATGGGGAAAGGATTCCCTATTTAATAAATGATTTTGGGAAAACTGGCTAGCCATATGCAGAAAACTGAAACTGGACCCCTTCCTTACACCTTATACAAAAGTTAACTCAAGATAGATTAAAGACTTAAACATAAGACTGAAAATCATAAAAACCCTAGAAGAAAACCTAGGCAATACCATTTAGGACACAGGCATGGGCAAAGACTTCATGACTAAAACACCAAAAGCAACGGCAACAAAAGCCAAAATTGACAAATGGGATCTAATTAAACTAAAGAGCTTCTGCACAGCAAAAGAAACTATCATCAGAGTGAACAGGCAAGCTACAGAATGGGAGAAAAATCTTTGCAATCTATCCATCTGACAAAGGTCTAATATCCAGAATCTACAAGGAATTTAAACAAATGTACAAGAAAAAAACAACTCCATCAAACAGTGGGCAAAGAATATGAACAGACTTTTCTCAAAAGAAGGCATTTATGCAGTCATCAAACATATAAAAAAAAGCTCATCATCACTGGTCATTAGAGAAATGCAAATCAAAACCACAATGAGATAACATTTCATGCCAGTTGGAATGGCAATCATTAAAAAGTCAGGAAACAACAGATGCTGGAGAGGATGTGGAGAAATAGGGATGCTTTTACACTGTTTGTGGGAGTATAAATTATTTCAACCATTGTGAAAGGCAGTGTGGCAATTCCTCAAGGATCTAGAACCAGACATACCATTTGACACAGCAATTCCATTACTAGGTATATACCTGAAGGATTATAAATCATTCTACTATAAAGACACATGCACACATAGGTTTATTGCAGCACTGTCGACAATGGCAGACTTGGAACCAACCGAAACGCCCACCAATGATAGACTGAATAAAGAAAATGTGGCATATTTACACCATGGAATACTGTACAACCATAAAAATGATGAGTTTATGTCCTTTGCAGGAACATAGATGAAGCTGGGAACCATCATTTTCACCAAACTAACACAGAGACAGAAAACCAAACACCGCGTGTTCTCATTCATAACTGGGAATTAAATAGTGAGAACACATGGACGTAGGGAGGGGAACATCACACACTTGGGCCTGTTGGGGGTTGGGAGTCTAGGGGAGGGATAGCATTATGAGAATTACCTAATGTAGATGACAGGTTGATGGATGCAGCAAACCATGTGTATATCTATGTAACAAACCTGCACGTTATGCACATGTATCCCAGAGTTTAAAGTATAATAATAATAATTAAAAAGTTTGGTTGTCTTTTTATAGTCTAATGTTAAATTCTTTATATATTCTGGGTCCTATGTGCCTTTCAGATATATAAGTTAAAAATATTTTCTCTCGTTCTGTGAGTTGTCCTTTAACTTTCATGATAGTATTCTTTGGACCACAAACATTTTTAATTTGATATATTCCCATTTATCTATTTATACCCCTTTGGATGCTTGTGTTATACATATATATTTAAGATCCCATTGCCTAATCCAAGGTCACAAAGATTTTACTGCTATGTTTTCTTCTAAGACTCTTATTGTTTCACTTCTTTTATTTAGACTTTTAATCTATTTTGAATTAAGTTTTGTATATGGTGTGAAATAGGAATCCAATTTCATATTTTAAAAGTGAATATCCAGATGTCCCAGTACCATTTGTTGAAAAGACTCTTCTTTACCCCATTAATTTTTTTGGCACCCTTGTTGAAAATAGGCAAGAAAACTAAATGAAAGGCATTCAGATTGGTAAGGAAAAGGTACCTATTTGTAGATTAAATGATCTCGTATATAGAAAATCTTAAGGAATCCACAAAAACATCCATTAGAGTTAATAACAAATTCAGCAAGTTCATAGGATATAAGATCAATATAAAAACACCAATTATATCTTCGTACATTAGCAGTGAGCTATCCAAAAATGCAATCGAGTAAACAGTTTCATTTACCAGTACCATACAAGAGAAATTTATATATAAATGTAACAAAAGAAGTGAAGATTTGCATACTCAAAAGTACAAAACATTTGTTGAAATTAAAGTTAGCAACAACAAGTGAGAGGACATCTCATGTTTATGGATTGCAAAACATAATATTGTTTTAAGATGAAAATAATCCCAATATTGACCTATGGGTTCGATGAAATCCACATCAACATTCCAGCTGAGTTTTTTTTTTTTTTTTTCCAGAAATTAAGCTTATCCAAAAATTCATGGCGAAATGCAAAGAACCCAGAATAGTCAAAACAATCTTGTGAAAAATCAAAGCGAACTCATTCTTCGTGATTTCAAAAGTTACTATAATGCAACACTAATCAAAATTGTATGGTTTGGGCATAAGAGTAGACACAAAGCTCAACAGAAATTGAACATTCTAAAATAAAGCCATACATTTATGTTTAATTTAATTGCCCTGGCTAAAACTTTAGTACAACATTGAATAAAAGTGGTGAGAGCAGACATTCTTCTCTTGTTCCTGATTTTAGGTGTAAAACCTATAATTGTTCACCTTTTAAGTATAATGTTAGTTGTGGGATATTAATTCATGTACTTTACTGGGTTGAGGAAGTTAACCTCCATTCTTAGTTTGTTGAACATTTCTATCAGGAAAGGGTGTTGGATTTTTTCACATGATTTTTCTGTGTTTTTTAGGTGATCATATGTGTTTTTTCCCTTATTATATTAGTATGATATATTAATTTTCATATGTTGAACCAACCTGCTTTCCTGAGATAACTACTTACACATGGGATAGAGAGATAGATAGATAGATAGATAGATAGATAGATAGATGTTTTATATAAAACATGTCACTAAATTCAGTTTGCTAGTTTTTTGTGCATTTTTATGTCTTTATTTATAAGGGATATTAGGCTGTAGATTTCTTAACTATAACTTTTCGTCTGGTTTTTGATATGAGGATAATTCTGAATTCATAGAATGAGCCTGAAAATGTTTTCTTCTCTTTAAGAATTAATGAAAGATTGGTATTAATTCATTTTATAATGTTGGGTACAATTCATGAGATCAATGAAGCCATCTGGTCCTGGGATTCTTTTATGGAACTATTTTTCAAGCTTTTTATTTGTTATATTTCTATTCAGATTTTCTATTTCTTTCTGAGTCATTTTGGTAGTTTGTGTACTTCTAAGAATTTGTCCATTGCATTCTACATTATCTAATTTTTGGCACAATTTTTCATAATAATTTTGTATTATCCTTTTTATTTCTGTAAGGTTATTAGGTTGGGGCAAAAGTAATTGCCATTAAAAACTGCAAGTACTTTTGCACCAACCTAATAGTAATGTCCCATCATCCACTGTTGATTTTAGTAATGTGAGTCTCCATTCACTTTTGCTTGGCCAGTCTAGCTAGAGTTTTTTCAATGTTGTTATTTTCAAAAACCAACATTTGGCTTCATTAAATTTCTCTATTGTTATTCTGTTTTCTATTTCATTTACTCCTTCTGTAATCCTAATTAGCTCCTTTATTTAGCTTGATTTGGGTTCAGTTTGTTCTTCTATTTATAAGTTATTAAGGTGGTAGGTTATATTATTGATTCAAGATTTTTCTTCTTTTCTCATATAGATATATAAAGCTCTAAATCACCCTATAAGGACTGCTTTCACTGTATCACATAAATTTCAATATGTTGTATTTTCATTTTAATTTATTTCTTTTCATTTATTATTTCCCATATGATTTTTTTTCTTCAACACACTGGTTATTTAGGGTACCTTGTTTAATTTCTACACATTTAAAATTTTTCCAGATTTCCCTCTGTTATTTATTCTACTTTAATTCCACTGTGGCTGAAGCACATATTTTACATGATTACATTGCTTTATTTTTTAATTTTTTAATTTTTTAATTTTATGGGTACATAATAGGTATGTATACTTAAGGGGCACATAAGATATTTTAATACATGCATGCAATGTGTAATCACATCAGGGCAAATTTGTTATTCAAACATTTATCCTTTGTGTTACAAACAATCCAATTATACTCCTTTAGTTATTTTAAATGTACAATTAAATTATAAATTATTTTTGACTATAGTTACCCTGCTGTGCTAGCAAATACTAGGTCTTATTCCTTCTGTGTAACTATTTTTTTACACCCATTAACCATCTTCACTTCACTTCCCACTCTCCCTCCCACTATCCTTCCCAGTCTCTGGTAACCATCTTTCTATTCTTTATGTCTATGAGTTCAATTATTTTAATTGTCAACTCCAACAAATGAGTGAGAATATGCAATGTTTGTTTTTCTTTGCTGGCTTATTTCATGTTGTTGCAAATGACTGGAGACTTCACTGTGTTTATCTACCGCATTTTCTTTATCCATTCATCAACTGATGACACTGAACTTGCTTCCAATCTTGGCTATTCTGAATACAGTTGTTATAAACATGGGAGTGCAGATATATACTCCACCTATATTCCTTCTGTCTCCAGTTTTTCAGGGTTTTTATCATGAAGGGATGTTGAATTTTGTATATCCAATAGATACCCAATATACTGATTTTCTTTATTTGGGGTATATAGCCAGCAGTGGAATTCCTGGATCGAATGGTAGCTCTGTGTTTAGTTTTCTGAGGAACCTCCAAACTCTTCTCCGTAGTCGTTGTACTAATTTACATTCCCACCAACAGTGTACAATGGTTCCCTTTTCTCCACATTCTCATCAGCATTTGTTATTGCCTGTCTTTTGGATATAAGCCATTTTAACTCTGGTGAGTTAATATCTCATGGTAGTTTTGTTTTGCGTTTCTCTGATGATCAATACATGATGAGCGCCTTTTCATATGTCTGTTTGCCATCTGAATGTCTTCTTTGGAGAAAAGTCTATTCAAATATTTTGCCAATTTTTTATCAGATTATTAGAATTTTTTTCTGTATAGTTGTTTAAGCTCCTTATATATTCTGACTGGAATCCCTAGTGAGAGGGATAGTTTGTAAATATTTTCTCCCATTCTGTGGATTGTCTCCTCATTTTGTCGATTGTATCCTTTTCTGTGCAGAAGCTTTTTAACTTGGTACAATCCCATTTGTCCATTTTTGCGTTGGTTGTCTGTGCTGCTGGGTATTGCTCAAAAAATATTTGCCCAGACCAATGTTCTAGAAATTTTCCCCACTGTCTTATTGTAGTAGTTTCACAATATTTGATTTTTCTATATAGCAAGAGATAGGGGTCTGTAGTATAATTTGAAGTCAGGTAATCTGTGATTCCTCTAGTTTCATTCTTTTTGCTTAGGATAGCTTTTTCTATCCTGGGTCTTTTTTTAGGATTGTGTTTTCTATTTCTGTGAAGAATGTCGTTGGTATTTTGACAGGGATTGCATTGAATATGTAGATTGCTTTAGGTAGTATGAACATTTTAACAATGTTGATTCTTCCAACTTGTGAACATGGAAGATTTTTCCAATTTTTGATGTGGCTCGTGGTGGAACAATATAGTTTGAATATTTTTTCAACCCCCCCCCCCCCGCCCAAATCTCATATTCTCTATCTTTGTTAATTTATTAATTCAAACTTTAATATTTTGCTGCTGTATCTCTTAATTTTAAGTCAGATTACTAATTCACTTGCTTACATTCTGCTTTATTACTGATATACATATTTAAGGTCCTGAATTTTCCCCGATCATTGCTTTAGCTGTGTCTCTCAGGAGGTGATGTATAATGCTTTTATTATATTATTTTAGAGACAATATACTTCAATTTTGTATTTCCCATTTGACCCTCTAAAATTATAGGGATCTGTTTTTATTTGCACAAAGAAAACATTGTTTTCATAATTAAAAAAAAGAATTAGAAATTTCTAGACTTATTTCATTGTAAAGAATCATCATCCTACCTGTGTATTTTGTAAATAAATTTCTCTTTTTTTCCCCATGATTTCTGATCTATGAACGCTGTTACTGTGTTACTTAACGTTAAATATATGACTATTTTATCTTACATATAAATTGCATCCTTTATCACTTTGGAGTGTCCTTCTCCTTTTTTTTCAGTGCTTTTGGCTGTAATTCTACCTTGTTTATATTAAAAACCTGACCTTTGCCATTTTTTGTTTGCATTCACCTGGGATGTATATTTACTTGCCACCCTTTTGAATCACTGTGCTTTATGTGTATCTCTTATATATACAACATAGAGTTTAGTTTTACTTTGTGATCCATCTTGAATTGCTCTTTTCCTTAAATGGGTAATGCAAGTCTATTTATCTTTGCAGATGGTAAAGGTATATGTGTTATTTTTAATAATAAAATAATGAATTCACTAATACACCCTTTCTCAGAATTTTCTTTTGTATAGTCAAATATATAGCTATTACTTGCCTCAACTATTCCTATGCCTTATTATATTCAAGGCATATAAGATGATTCCCATCTATTACAACTAAGTAATCAGTACACTTACTCTACCTATACATTCTTTTCTCTCCTTCTCCCAATTGGTATTAATTACATGATGTTGACATTCTTAAGGCATATAACATTTACCTTCTGCTCTTTCACTCTATTCCCACATTTGTTTTGGCTTTATTTATACAGTTAAAAGTATTCAAAATTCATTGCCAATCTTTTGGCTTAATTTTCTTTGTCATCACTTCTTTTGGCTCAAAATGGTTCTCTTGCAGTATCATCATAAAAGCTCACAGAACAATAGCCTCTGAAATCTGGCCAACTCAAATGCATGTGTCCAGTCTTTACACATGAAGGACAGTTTGACTGGATGTAAATCATTGGCTCGCATTTTCTATCCTTGAACTCTTTGTAGATGTTTCACTATCTTTTAGTATAGAATTGTTCTATGGAAAAAAATTGAGGCTAGTTTAATTATTTTTTCTTTGTACGTGACTTGATCTTTTTGTCTGACCAAAGAATTATTTCACTCTTTAACAACCTACAAATTTACTAGGACATTTCCCAGCACTGACCATTCTGATTCCATCTTCTCTTACACACACAGTGTCCCTTACACAGTTCTTTCTATATATAGCTCTGCCTTCTTTTTTTTAGTAGAGTTTTATTGGATAATGTACTGAAATATTTCTTCTATTTCATTGTTCTAGTTTTCTCCGTTAGGTATTCTAGTTACACATAAGTTCACTCCTTTGCCAGGCTTCTAAGTCTATCATTGCCTCACCCATCCCTTTTAAACTCTTTATTCACTGTATTATTATCATCATCACTTACTTCCCAATTTCTATCTTCCAAGTTTCTTTAAAAAATTTTTTTTTTCTCTCTACTCTTATGCTACTCAACACAGTATACTTCTGTGCCCAAAATGTGCAGAGATTTCTCACAATAGACAACTGAGTGTCCTATAGTTTTAAGTCAATTCACATACCATCCAACTGGAGATAGCATCACGTCCCACAGGTTGAGGGCTCAGTCCCACAAGACTGCCCCGGACTTCAGATTCCAATGACAAGAAGGAGGCTGTAACCTACACTTCTCACTAATCAGCTATGAACTGGGGGTTCCCATAACACTCTCCTTACTAATTAATTGGCTTGGGTGCCTCACAGAACTCAAGGAATTGCTTTATTTACATCCATTCATTTATTATGAAAGGTATTTCTAAGGGTACAGATGAATAGCCAAATGAAAAAGATGCATACAGTAAGGTATGAGGGAAGGGGCATGGAGCTTTCGTGCCTTTTCCAAACATAACACCCTCCAGGAACTTCCATGTTTTCAGCAATCCAGAAGCTCTTCTCACCCTGCCCTTTTGGGGTTTTATGAAGGCTTCATTACACAGGTATAATTGATTACATCATTGACCATTGGTCATAAGCTCAATTTAAGCCCCTCTCTCCTTCCTGGAGGTTGGGGTTGGACTGAGAGTTCCACCCATCTAATGACATGGGGTCATTTGCCTGGCAACTAGTCCCCATCCTGATGCTATCCAGGAGCCCACCAAGAGTTACCTCATTAGAACAAACGATGAGTCTATCACCTGATTTTGGAGGCCTTTGCCCTATCCTCTTATCACTTAGGAAATTATAAAGGTCTTAGGAGCGCTCTCTCTCTCTCTCTTTCTCTCTCTCTCTCTCTATACACACACACACCACACACACACACACACACACATGCACACATACATTCTTTACTTATATATATATAATCTTCTATATATATATATATATGATTATACATTATTTCACAGTATCACACCCAATTTTCCATAATATCTGTTTTCTTTTGTCATCCCACCAGTTTTGTTTTTGTTTCAGGCTTTTGTTAAAATTGATGCTCATTTCCTTAGTGATTCCAGCTCATACTTCATTGCTTCTGTTGTCACGTCATTTCTTTCCTGACTGTACGTTTCTGATCTGTGATTTTTGTTTTTAAATGTGATTGATCCATTGTTTTTAAATCATTTATTGAAACACGTTCTGGTGAATGTTCTTTTGTTTCTAAATTTTGCAGCCCTTTTCTATATTTTTCTTATGACATTTTTTGTGTCAATATCATGCCAGTTTTTCCCTATATTATTCATTACTGAATGAATTGGCTTTTTCTAGACCAGCTATTTGTAGGTTGGTTGGAGTGGGAGCAACTGTAGCCCTCTAAGCTTTACACCCAAATAATTGCTTCTACTTTACTGCCACAGAGGCAGATGACTTCCTGCAAACGTGGCTTCTGCATGTGATTCTTCATCTAGCTCTATATCTTATTATTTGAAAGAAATGGGGTCTCACCCTGCTAACCCATTTCTTACACTTAGTTTTCAGCAAAAACTAAGGACAACTTCCCTTCAGGAAGTTGTTTGTGCTAGTATTATCTTGAATCTGCTACCTGTGGACTAATGAGTCATTCTCTGTATTTCTTGTCTTCATTGCCTTCCTTGTGACTTTTAACGGATCTGTGAATTAAATCTGTCTCATAGTCTTTTGGAAACTGTGGTTTGAGGGTCATGTACTTATTGGAATCGCTTCTTCTTTCTCTATTGTAATAGGAGGGAAAAGCCAAATATGGGAGCAGCACTCCTATGTTTTGTTTTTGTTTTTGTTTTTGTTTTATCCGATTTAATTATGATGAAGCAATTTCTATCTAATAAGTTCTACTTTCTCTATTAAGTCCGAGCCATAGGGCAGTGATGGCTTGTTTAAATATTTAGGAAGAATAAACAAGGTATGAAAAAGGGATTGCAGAGAGTTTGAAAGCAAAGTCAAAGAGACATTTGTTAATATTGCTGGGATTTTCTGAGTACTAATTTTGTTTGCATGATCACACATGTAGGGTGCTAGATACTAATCTAGATGGTTGATTCTTATCTGCTGGGCAAGAGATTGATCATCTAGATTCAAATTTTTCCAGATTAAATGCTATTGAAAAAGAGGCAAGCTATAATGACTACGTGCTCGTAATAGAAACAGGGGTTTTAGCAAGAGGGAGGAGAAGCAAATGTCTATAAGTAATATTGAAGAACAAGGAAGATGCCAATTTCAACTTCTGAGTTACCTGGATTATGAAAGGGAAACAAAACAATGTCCACTTGAAATGCTAGCAGGATAAAGACAGAATTTTTTAGGAACTACCAAATTTCAGGTTAGATAAGTAAATGGAGGAAACATTCAGAGAAGCTGTGCATATACAGCAGTTTTCTGATAATGAAGCAAGTTTCTGAAAACAGACTGAAAAGATCATGGGGAACAACTCTGAGTAGCTAAGGAGGTTCCTCTAACCATCTCCAGTTTTCGGTGTTCATTAATTTTCCTAACTGGGGCTAGGGAGGTATGCCTGAGTTGATTCTATTAGAGTCGTAAGTTCACTGGTACGTACATAATAAGTGGTAGAATTGGACAAGACCCAGAACCTCTCTCAACCAGTACTTTCTTGTTTTCATAATGCTGTTATGAAGATTAGGGGAGATCACACATATATAAAGAAAGTAGCAAGCATGAGGCCTGGCATAAAGTAGGGACATCAAATATTTGTACCTTCTTTCTTTCTCATTCTGTAAGGTATTCTGTGAAGGTTTCATTGACATACAGTAAAGATCTTTTTGATACATTCTAGTGAGGTCTGTCTTTAGCACTTTCCTTTCATAGGCAGCTATTTGGGCTGCCTCCTCCCTCATTCCCTTTCATAGATGCAGTCGCCTACCTTCACTTTTTTTGCATTGGAAGTTATCAGAAGACTTAAGGTGGGTATGAACACTGTCTTCTTACATTGCTGTGGTCTTATTGCTGACTTGGCTGTGACAATACCTTTTCCCAGAATTATGCCTCTTCTTCCAATATTTCTCTGCTATAGAAAATATAGGCATGTATAAATTTGCCATGGAATGAAAATTCCCAGGGGCAATGGTTTTAGGTATATATGTCAACATCATTCTGCCTTCGAGATCCTAACTCCTCGGAGTTTTACAGTATAATCATGTAAGGCTTAATATTAAGAATTAAGTTGGGTGGCAATTTTAAAGATAGTTGGGTATCAAGCAAAGAGCTCTTTCACTATTTGACAACTTATCAGAGAGGCATTTCAATCTTTTAGTGTTTCTTCTACATCCACTTTTCCTTTGACTATTATCATAAGCAGGGTATGGATGACCAAGGGTACTCTATATTGAATTGACAGGGTGCAGACATTAGGCATTGTTGTCTTGCTGATACATTCACTGTCAAACTGTGACAACAGCTGGCAGGGGTGAAAGATGCCCTGGGAATATTTCTAGGAGACCAAATGAGAAGTCTTTCTTTGAATGTGATAGGTGTTGTTTATGGATCCCTTGAGGAGAAAGTGTCTCTCTCAATATGAGTTAAATGTTTAATCTCTGTACTGTGCTGAGAACACTGTCCAGGCTAAACAAATCATGTCCTTTTATTCCATTTATATGCAATTGAACAAAGAGTTATCATTCTAACAGCATTTAAACATGTAAACCTGACCTATCTCTATGCAGCAATGTCTCTTTCTATTAGCTGTAGATAATATAGCATATAATTATGTAATACAATCATGTACTGTATTGGTAGTCTCCTCAGACAGAAGGGTGTTGAGTTATGCCAAACGAATCATGTAAAACACGTACAGGTTATTGGCTAATTGGCCAATTGTCAGGTACTAAAATTCAGAGGAATAACGGGGCATAATAATTTGACATTTGCAAAATTCCTATTTTCTACTCATTTACAACCTTCTGAAATAAATGTATACATTGACTAGATTCAGAGTACAGCTGCACCAGCTGTAAGATTGAATGCATTCTGAATTCTCATCTCCACTCTATTTTCACAGATTGCTGTGGAGTTGTTGTGAGGAGTGGCCCACTTGGTTTCAGAGCAGAATGACAGTTGATTATCCATGAGTGACTGGGTGCATAGGGGGTGGTGGCAGGGTGGGGTGTTAGTAAGAGAGAGGAGGAAGAAATGAAGAAAGGAGGGAGAGAAGTCAGAGCACGTCACACAATAATAATGATTGTTGGGAGTGACTGCTGCATTACAGCAAACTATTCTCTACATTAGAAAAGGCCATAAAGGGCATTACATCAGGCAAAACACTGATAAGAAATGTATTACATGATTTCTAAGGCACATAGACTTCTGATGTTTTCTTTTTCTTTTTTAAAAGGTGGAACCAAATCCAATAAGCTAACTTCTGAATGGATTTCCTTTTAGTTATTCTGAATTATGAATTCTGAGTACCAGATACTGAATCAGAGAGAACTGCCCCAGCGATGATTACCAGTTGAACCACAAAGCTCTTCAAAGTGGGTTGTATCTTTTCTGTGCAAACTCTTCATTCTATTTAACAACATCACTGTATTACTGAGTTATAAAGTGGCATTCTTATTATTGAAATGCTAGAAGTTCTGTACAACTAACTGCTGGCTGGAATTATCTCACAAAATGTTACCCAGTTTTCATACCTCAAGGAAAGAACATTACCTTAGAGTTGAAGCTTGAAAAGTAAAATGAAAACTATAAAAATCAAACCCTTTACCATATTTGGGTCATATTTTAACATTCTCTATATTACCATAGCAGAGATTTCTATTATTCCTCAAAGTCTATGCAAGTAAATGTCCCCTGAAAATAATTAATAAAAGAGGGGCCAAACAAACAGAAGATTTTCATGTTATGCAATTGATAGAGTTAAGCTGGATCATTACTTTAGTAATTTGAGTACTGAATTCTCATTCCAGTTGTGTTTTCTCTTTTGTCATCTCTAAATGTAAATAATCAAATGGCCCCAATTTTAAATCTGCAACAGAAATTATCATTAGTACTGTTTTCTGGAGCTTGCAAATGAGAGGTGAAGAGTTTTATTATTAAGTACTGCTTGCCAAAGGCAGCAGCTCTCATGTCGTATTCTGCTGGAGCAATGAAGCACCAAAGCAGGAATGTGCCAGAGTACTCATCAAAATAAGGAATTAACTCAAGGTTACGAGGAGGTGGACCCCAGCTTATTCCTTCTGTAAGAATTCCATAGTCTCTGATCTCCCCATTCCTTGAAATTGTCTTCCAGTTTCTGTTACTAGAGTAATACTTAAGGAGAAACAAGAAGCCACAATTTATTTGATATCCCTTTTCCTTAGAACTCACATAAGTAAGTAGAACTCAGTGCAGAAGTAGAGAGAAAGTAAATATGAGAAAGGTTTAATCTCCAAGGAGTACTTATAATGCTCCTCTCTGACTTGGCTTAATGGGATATTTTTTAGCTTTGTGTTTTTTAACTGGTGTGGGCTCTCCAGGAATGAAGGCTGGAGATGTGCTCAATTTATACCCAACATATCCTAGATCCATAAATCACAAACCGAGGTCCAGGGTTCATCCGTATATGAATCACTGGGATGCTGATTAAAAATAAAAATTCCAGGACCACACCCAAAAACAACTGAAAGAAAATCTCTTAGAATAGGGTTCAGAATACTTTCTAAAGGTGCTGGCGAAGAAAGGAGTTGACTTAAGCAACTTTGTAAAACAGTGTTTTGAACAGACAGTGTTAGGCTAAATGCAAAAAAAAAAAAAAAAAGACAAAAAACTACAAAATGGGCTTTTGCTGATAAATTGGTTTCTCAGAGTAAAAGGAGTTAGCAATTCCGAAATTACTTGTATAATAGGTTTGAACAAATGAGTAAATATATTGTAGATAATTGAATCAGGTTTCACACTATCTGAGGAAACAAACAAGGAGGGATGCTAGAATGAACCCTGTGGTACTAGATTAGACTTGGAGATATCAGTATGAAGTTACATTTGTGTGTGTGTGTGTATATATATATATACACACACCTACATACATACATATATATATACACACATATACATACATATATATACACACATACATACACACACACACACACACACACACACACACACACAATATAAGCGACCAAGGATATTTGGAGAAATGGCTGATTCTAGGGCTAGGTCAAAGAAAATAGAAACTGTGCTGCAGCATCTTCTGGTTCATGAAAGTAAGGAAGAACTCAAGAAGAAAAACAAAAGAGAGAAAAGGACATTGGAATCAGTCTAAAAGACATCCCAATTGCCAAAGATGGAACAATTGAGTAACAAACAATAATATTGGATTATAGCTTAAAGAATAAAATAAATATCTGAGAGTCCATACTAACATAAGTAAATAATAGGGATGGAGGGATAAATCCTCCTTGCAGAAAAATTCCAATAATAAATGTAAAATAAATGAGGAAACTAGAAAATCACCATTAGTATCACAGTGATAGGAAGAGGGATGAGCAAGATGGTGGAATAGAAGGCTATACAGATCTTCCTTCTCGCAAGGACATCAGTTTAACAACTATACGCTCATACAAACAAATACCTCTGTAAGAACCAAAAATCAGGTAAGCATTCACAATACCTGGTTTTAACTTCATATCACTGAAAGAGGCACTGAAGAGGTAGAAGAAACAGTCCTGAATCACTGATGCCATCTCTCCCGGGCCCCCTGGCAACAGCAGTTTGGAGGGGGGTGGGGGCAGAGCATTTCTGTGCCCTGGCGAGAAGGAGAGCCAGTACTCGTGAGGCATTGAACTCAGTGCTGCTCTATCACAGCAGAAAGCAAAACCAGACCAACCTCAGCTGATGCCTGCCCACAGAAGGAGCATTTAAACCAGTCCCAGCAAGAGGGAAATCACTGATCCCAGTGGCTGGAATTTTAGTTCCCGCAAACCTTACCACCATGGGCTAACATGCTCTCAACTCCAAATAAACTTGAAAGACAATCTAGACCATAAGTACAATAACACCTATGTGAGTCCTAGGGCTGAGCTGCGCTCAGAGACAGTGGACTGGGTGGCACATGACCTATTGAGATACCAGCCATGGTGGCAAATGGAGTCCTGGCATCACCCCTACCCTAAACCTAAGCTACACTGCTCACAGCACCAAAAGAGACCTCTTCCTTCCGCTTGAGGGAAGAAGATGGAATAGTGGGGAGGACTTTGTCTTGCATCTTGGTACCAGCTCAGCCACAGTAGGATAGGGCAGTGGTCAGAGTCATGAGGCCTCCATTCCAGGTCTTAGCTCCTGGACATTTCTGGACAAACGCTGTGACAGAAGGGAACCCACTCCTTAAAAAGAAGGACCCAGTCCTGGCAGGTCTCACCACCTGCAAGCTGAAGAGTCCTTGAGCCCTGAATAACCAGCAGCAATACCGAGATGCTTCATCAAGGGCTTGGGGTGAGACTCTGACACTTGCTGACTTCAGATACCAGCTTAGCAACAGGACCTAGAGCACCAAATGGGCACTTGGGTCTCCGATTACAGGACGTAGTTCTGTGATGGAATTTCTGGACCTGCCCAGGGCCAGAGGTGAGCCAAGTGCCCAGAAGGATGGGTCCCTTGCCAGGCAGCATTTACTACAAGCTGACTGAAGATCCATGGAGCCTTAAGGGAATACCAGTGGCAGTCTGGCAGTACTCCCCATGAGCCTGTGGTGGCCAAAGGGACGGAAGAATGGGAAGGACTGCGTTTTGTGGTTTGAGTGCCAGCTCAGCTGCAGTACAGTAGAACACCAGGTAGAGTTCTAACATTTCTTACTGTAGTCCCTGGCTCACAGAAGGCACCTCTGGACCCACCTGGGGTATGGGGGAACTTGCTGCACTGAAGATAGTGACAGGCCTGGCTGGTGTTGCCAGAGTGACAGGCCTGGCTGCTGTTGCCACCTGGTGATTGTAGACTCCCAGGGCTTTGAGCAGTCATAGGTGGTAGCAGCCAAGGAGTGGTTACAGCAGACCTGGGGAGAGACCCAGTGCTGTGCTGGGTTCAGGTCTAACTCAGCACAGTCCTAGGGGTGGTGGCCACAGGGATGCTTGTATCACTGCACGCCCAGTTCCAGGTAGCTCAGATCAGAGAGACTCCATTTGTTTGGAAGAAAGTTAGGGAAGAAAACAAGAGTCTCTGCCTAGTAATCTAAAGAATTCTTCCAGATCTTGGACAAGACCATCAAGGCAGTACCTTGACAAGTCTGTAAGAACCACAGCATTAATGAGGTTGAGGTCCTCCCCACAAAGAGGATTCAGCATAAATTGCAATATGCAAGTCATTTCAAATATCTGGAAAGCCTTCCCAAGGAGGAAAAATTTCTTGAGCAATACCCCACAAGCACATGCAACCAAAGCAAAAAGGGGCAAATGGGATCACATAGAGTTAAAAATACTTCTCCACAGTAAAGGAAACAATCAACACAGTGAAGAGACAATCCACTGAATAAGAGAAAATGTTTGCAAACTACCCATCTGTCAAAGGGTTAATAACCAGAAAATATAAGGAGCTCAAATAACCCTATAGAAAAAAATCTAATAAACTGATTTTTTAAATGGGCAAAATATTTGAATTGACATTTCAGAATTCTATCAGATAAGTTGAACAAACAAATTGAAATAATAAAAAAGAATCAAGCCGAAGTTCTGAAATTGAAAAATAAAATTGGCACAGTGAAGAATGCATCAGAATCTTTTAATAGCAGAATTGATCAAGCAGGAAAAAGAATTAGTGAGCCTGAAGACAGGCTAATTGAAAATGCACAGTCAGAGGAGACAAAAGAAAAAAAAGAATAAAAAATAATGAAGCATGCCTACCAGATCTAGAAAATAGCCTCTAATAGCAAATCTAAGAGTTATCAGCCTTAAAGAGGAGGTAGAGAAAGAGATAGGGGTAGAAAGCTTATTCAAAGGGATAACAACAGAGAACTTCCCAAACCTAGAGAACGATATCAATACCCAAGTACAAGAAGGCGATAGAACACCAACCAGATTTAACCCAAAGGAGACTACCTCAAGGCATTTAGTAATCAAACTCCCATAGGTCAAAGATAAAGAAAGGATTCTAAAAACAGCAAGAGAAAAGAAACAAATATACAATAGAGTTCCAACACATCTGGCAGCAGACTTTTCGATGGAAACCTTACAGGCCAGGAGAGAGTGGCATGACATAATTAAAGTGTTGAAGGAAAAAACTTTTACCCTAGACTAGTATATCCAGTGAAAATATCTTTCCAACTTGAAAAAATAAAGACTTTCCCAGACAAACAAAAGCTGAGAGATTTCATTAACAACATACCTGTCCTCAAGAAATGCTAAAAGGAGTACTTCAATCAGAAAGAAAAAAATGTTAATGAGCAATAAGAAATTATTTAAAGTTACAAAACTCACTGGTGATAGTAAGAACACAGAAAAACACACTGTAATCATAACACTGTAAGTGTGGCATGTAAATTGTTCTTATCTTAAGTAGAAAGACTAAATGATAGTAAACAATAACTACAACAACTTTTCAAGACACAGATAGTGCAAAAAGGTATAAGTAGCAACAATGAACATTTAAAAAATGGGGACAAAGTTACGACTTAGAGTCTTTATTAGCTTTTTTTGCTTATTTGTTTGTTTATGCAAATATTATTGTTTTCAGTCTAACTAATGTGTTATAAGATAGTATTTGCAAGCCTCATGGTAACCTTAAACCAGGAACCATATAAATGATATACAAAAAATAGAAAGCAAGATGCTAAATCATATCACCAGAGGAAAAATCACCTTCACTAAAATGAAGACAGGAATGAAAGAATTAAGGAAGAGAAGACCAAAAACAACCAAAAAACAACAAAATGGGAGGAATAACTCTCTACTTATTAATAATAACATTAACTAAACTCTCCAATCAAAATACACAGAGTGACTGAATGGATTAAAAAGTAAAACCCATTGATCTGTTACCTACAAGAAACACACTTCACCTGCAAAGACACATAAACTGAAAATAAAAGGATGGAAAAGATATTCCATGCCAATGGAAACCCAAAAAGAGCAGGAGTAGTTATACATATGTCAGACAAAATAAATTTCAAGACAAAAACTATAAAAAGGACAAGGTCAGGATATAATAATAAAGGGGTCAATTCAGCAAGAGATTATAACAATTGTAAATATATATGCACTCAACACTGGAGCACCCCAATATATAAAGCAAATATTATTAGGGTTAGAGAGAGAGAGGCCCCAATACAATAATAGCTGGAGACTTTAACACCCCACTTTTAGCACTGGACAGATCTTCCAGACAGAAAATCAACAAATATACATTTGACTTAATCTCTACTATTGACAAAGTAGATCTTATAGATATTTACAGAACAGTTCATCTAAGAACTTCAGAATACACATTCTTTTTCTTAGCACATGGATTATTCTCAAGGATAGATCACATGTTAGGTCACAAAACAAGTCTTAAAACTTTTTTTTTTTTTTTTTTGAGATGGAGTCTGGCTCTGTCGCCCAGGCTGGAGTGCAGTGGCCGGATCTCAGCTCACTGCAAGCTCCGCCTCCCGGGTTTATGCCATTCTCCTGCCTCCACCTCCCAAGTAGCTGGGACTACAGGCGCCCGCCTCGTCGCCCGGCTAGTTTTTTGTATTCTTTAGTAGAGACGGGGTTTCACCGTATTAGCCAGGGTGGTCTCGATCTCCTGACCTCGTGATCCGCCCGTCTCGGCCTCCCAAAGTGCTGGGATTACAGGCTTGAGCCACCGCGCCCGGCCTAAAACATTTTTTAATAGAAATATCAAGCATTTTCTCTGACCACAATGGAATAAAATTGGAAGTCAACAACAAGAGGAATCCTGAAAACTGTAACAATACATAGAATTTAAACAATATGCTGCTGAATGGCCAGTGGATCAATGAAGTAACTAAGAAATTGAAAAATGTCTTGAAACAAATAGTAGAAACACAACACATCAAAACTTACGAGATGCAGGAAAGCAGTGCTAAGAGGGAGGTTTATAGCTATAAACACCTACATCAAAAAAGAATAAAAATTTCAAGTAAACAACCTAACTATGCAACTTATAGAACTAGAAAAGCAAGAGCAAACCAAACCCAAAATTGGTAGTAGAGAAGAAATAATAACCATCAGAACAGAAATTAATGAATTTGAAATGGAAAAAAAGTACAAAAGATGAATGAAACAAAAACCTGTTTATTAAAAGTTAAGCAAAATCAACAAACTTTTAGCTTGACCATGTGATTAAAAAAAGAGGATCCAAGTATAATCAGACACGGAAAAAGAGATATTATAACTGATACTGCAGATATTCAAAGGATCATTAGTGGCTACTATAAGCAACTATATGCAAATAAGTTGAAAAATCTAAAAGAAATGGATGAATTCCTAGACACAGAAAACATACCAAGATTGAACCATGAAGAAATCCAAAACCTGAACAGACCAATAACAAGTAACAAGTAAAAAATTATAATAAAAAGTCTTCCACTAAAGAAAAGCCTATGACCCAATGGCTATACTGCTAAATTCTACCAAACATTTAAAGAACTATCACAAATCCTACTCAAACTGTATCAAAAAGTAGAGGAGGACTGAATGCTTCCAAACTCATTCTACAAAGCTAAAATTATCCTGATACCAAAACCAAACAAAGACACATCATACAAAGGAATATACAGGCCAATATCACTGATTAAGATTTATGCAAATATCCTCAACAAATTATTAGCAAACCAAATTTAACAATACATTAAAAATACCATTCATCATGACCAAGTGAGATTTTATCCCAGGGATGCAAGGATTGTTCAACATATGCAAATCAATGTGGCACATCACATCAACACAATGAAGGAAAAACCATATGATTGCTTTAATTCATGCTGAAAAAGCATTTGATAAAATTCAACATCTCTTCATGATAAAAACCCTAAAAAAGGTTTAGAAGACCCTAAAAAAAGGGTATAGAAGAAACATATGTCAACATGACAAAAGACATATATGACAGACCCACATCTAGTATCATACTGAATGAGGAAAAACTGAAAGCCTTCCTCTAAGATCTGGAACATGACAAGGATACCCACTTTCACCACCATTATTCAAGATAGTAACAGAAGTCCTAACTAGAAGAGAAGGTATAAAAGGCATCCAAATTGGAAAGGAAGAAATCAAATTATTCTTGTTTGCAGATGATAGGATCTTATGTTTGGAACAATCTAAAAATTCCACAAAAAAAAATCTATTACAACTGATAAATTTAGTTACAATCACCACACGTACAATAAAATATATAGGAATTAAGCAAAGAAGTAAAAGCTCTCTTTAATGAAAACTATAAAACACTGGTGAAAAGAATTGAAGAAGACACCAAAAAATGGAAAGATATTCCATGTTCGTGGATTGATAAATCAGTATTGCTAAAATGTGCATATTACCCAAAGCAATCTACAGATTCAATGCAATCCCTATCAAAATACCAATGACATTCTTCACAGAAATAGAAAAAAAATTATCCTAAAATGTCTATGGAACCACAAAAGACCCAGAATAGCCAAAGCTATCCTAAGCAAAAAAATAAAACTAAAAGAATCACATTACCTGGCTTCCGATTATACTACAGGGCTATAGTAACCACAACAGCATGGTACTGGCATAAGAGCAGACACATAGGCCAACGGAACAGAAGAGAGTACCCAAAAACAAATCCACACACCTATAGTGAACTCATTTTCAACAAAGGTGCCAAGAACATATCCTGGGGAAAAGACAGTCTCTTCAATAAATGGTGCTGGGAAAACTGGATATTCACATGCAGAAGAATAAAACTAGATACCTATCTCTCACCATATACAAAAATCAATCTGAATGGAATAAAGACTTAATATAAGACCTCAAACTATGAAACCACTACTGGAAAACATTGGAGGAAACTATCCAAGGTTTCGCTCCAGGCAAAGATTTCTTAAGTAATTCCCCACCAGCACAGGCAACCAAAGCAAAAATGGACAAATGGGATCCCATAAATTTAAAAAGATTTTGCACAGCAAAGGAAACAATAATCAACAAAGTGAAGAGGCAACCCACAGAATAGGAGAAAATATTTGCAATCTACCCATCTGACAAGAGACTCATCACCAGAATATATAAGGAGCTCAAACAACTCTATGGGAAAAAAATCTAATTATCCAATCAAAAAATGGGCAAAAGATTTTAATGGACATTTCTCAAAAGAAGACATACAAGTGGCAAACAGGCATATGAAAAGGTGCTCAATATTACTGATTATCACAGAAATGCAAATTAAAACTACAATGAGATATCATCTCACCCCGATTAAAATGGCTTTTATCCAAAAGAGAGGCATTAATAAAAGCTGACGAGGATGTGGAGAAAAGGGAACTCTCATATACTGTTGGTGGGAATGTAAATTAATACAACCACTATGGAGAACATTTTGGAGGTTCCTCAGAAAACTAAACATAGAGCTACCACACAATTCATCAATTCCGCTGCTGGGTAAATATCTAAAAGAAAGAAAATCAGTATATCAAAGAGATGTCCTCACTTCCATATTTGTTGCAGTTTTGTTCACAATAGCCGAGATTTGGAAGCAACCTAAGTGTCCATCAACAAATAAATGGATAAAGAAAATGTGGTATTTATACACAATGGAGTACTCTTCAGCCATAAAAAAGAATGAGATTCAATCATTTGCAACAACATGGATGGAACTGGAAGTCATTATGTCAAGTCAAATAAGCCAGCCACAGAAAAACAAACATTATATTTTCTCACTTATTTGTTGGATCTAAAAGTCCAAATTATTGAACCTATGGAGAGTAGAAGGATGGTTACCAGAGGCTGGGAGTGTAGTGGGGATGGGAATGGGATGGAGGTGAGGATGGTTAATGGGCCCTAAAATAGTTAGCATGAATGAATAAGGCCTAGTATTTTATAGCTCAACAGAGTAACTATAGTCAATAATAATTTAATTGTACATTTTAAAGTAACTAAAAATGCGTGGTTTGTTTGTAACACAAAAGCTAAATGTTTGAGTGGATGGATATCCCATTTTCCATGATGTGATTATTATGCCTGTATCAAAACATCTCATGTACCCCATAAATATATACACATAGTATGTACCCACAAGATAATAAATAGAAAGAGAATATCACAATGATAATTCATGCAGGCAATACCAATGGATGAATGGTAAAATTAGTGGTAAAACTTTAAGGAGAAAGAGGATATACATATAACCTCAGTTTCTTCCCCAAAATATGAATTACTGTGATTGTTTTCTAATACATATTCAAAAATTCTTTGATACTCTTCTGCACAGCAGGTGGAACTTAATTCCCCTACCCTTAAATGTGGCTGGATTCAGTGACTGTTTATGAAAACAGTGCAGAAAAATAAAAATAGTAACTTTGCAGTGTAGAAACCCAGCAACACCAGTTTGACGGTCATTAAATCCAGCCACACTCAATCAGGGTTAACATCATTAGTAATAAGCTTTATTGACGGTATTGACCCCATGATATGATGCAATGAGAAAGTGATGTCACCTCTTTTAATATATATCATTAATCATATAACCTCAGACCAATCATGAGAAAACATTAAAATTGTCAAGGGTCATGAAATAAAAAAAAAAAACTGAGAAGCTGTCACATACTGACAGAGATCTAGAAGACACAACACCTAAATGGAATGTAGTACCCTGGACTGGATCCTGGAACAGCAAAAGGACATTAGTGCAAACATTGAGTAAATTTGAATAAATTTTACAGTCTAGTTAGCAGCATGTACCAATGTTAATTTATTAGTTTTGATAAGTGTAATATGGATATATATGATGTTATTACAAGAATTTGGGTGGAAGGTATATGGGAACTCTCTGAAGTCAGCTCTTGTTGCCGTAACATGCCCTAGACTTGGTGGCTTAAACAACAGAAGTTTATTTTCTCAGTTTTGCAGACAGAAGTCTGAGATCAAGGTGCCAGAATGGATAGTTTCTGGTGAGGGCTCTCCTCCTAGATCATAGACAGCTGCCTTGTTGCTATGTCCTCACATGACCTTTCCTTTGCACATGGGCAAGAGGAGAAAGGGAGATCATGTGAGTTTTGTGTGTCTCTTCTTATAAGGACACTAGTCCTATCAGATCAGGTCCCTACCCTTATGACCTCTTTTAACCTTAATTACTTCTTTAGAGGCTCCGTCTTTAAATAAAGCCATACTGAATGTTAGGGCTTTAACGTATGAATTCTGGGAGAACACAAACATTCGGTCCATAACATCTCTGTACTACGTTTGCAATTGCTCTGTAAATCTAAAATTATTTCAAAACAAAAAGTTAAAATGGGAAAAGGAACAAAAATGTAATGTGATAACTTAGTGGAGTCATTATGATGTTTTTTTCTCATCAATATATGCTAATATAGTTTGTTAAAAGCTAGTTGTTATCACTTGTGTTTTCATAAACACTAAACTGTCCATAAGTGTTTTTTATGCATGGTACTATAGCAGAAACATGACTTTAGTTGTGAAACACATAAGCTGCTAACAGAGAACTAAGAACTGACATTTTTATTAATGTATTATAAAATGTTATATGTATACCAATAAATAGACATCAATGAGGCAATGGGTTGCAAAATCTCATTTTGACAGCAGTCCAGCTCTCCAAGGTCAGTGAGTAATAAGACAAAAGTGTCAACCATTTAAGATAGAAAATAATTTCTGAAGTTTATTCTTGTTGCTTTCTCATCTCCTATAAAACACACACACAAGTGAAAATGCAAACTAACTAATTTCAGTGGTTTGTTAATAATCGGTCTGCAGTGAATTAAACCTGTATTCATTCTGTTATATGTCTTTGGCAGCTTGGAACTCTATATATTTTAGTTTTTCTCTATTCCCAAAATGCAGATTGCTTGATGGTGTGTGAGAGAGCTAATTAGATATAAATACCAACCAGCACCCAAATAACAAGGATCATAATGATCATACAGCTGTGCCATTCTATAAATTGGTTTCTTTTCTAATACTGCAGCAATTCAAACATTTTCTAGCTCCAAAAATGTTTTTCCCCTTCATGGGCCAGATTCAATTAAAAAAAAAAAAAGTCCTGCTAATGCAGGACTTGAGAGGCCAGAAAAATCTGAGGCTTTGTGAACTTTTGTTACAAAAGCTAGACGGAATTTTTATTGATTCTGGCCTTCTCTGATTCCTTAACTGATAACACAGCAACATATAGGACTAATGCTTATGGGATCAGTACAAGAAGAGAAAACTAGATTATAATTGAGGATTAAGAAATAACTAGCTGTCTTCTATAAAACTGAGCCTTATTCATTTCTGTTTTGTTTTGTTTTGCCATTTTCTGTTTTGATCTATCATTGAAAAGGTTTGGGGCAGCATTTCAATGTCACTTTAGAGAAAGCTCTACATTTTATTTAATTCAATGCATATTTATTTAGTGCTTACTCTGTGCCTGGTGCTATTTTAAGTGCTGGTAAGCCAGAGACTTGTTCTTCCTTCCCTCAAGGAACTAACAGTCTAGCTTGGAAAAAAGACCAAAACCCCTTAATATTATATGGAAAAATAAACATAAATGTTATTTCTGTGGGGCAGGGGAAGGTGAGGCACTGCCCTAGAAAATAATGGAGAACTGAGGAGTTACCTGAAATGAACAGATCCGGAAGACTTCACTGAGGAAGTGATATTTAAGCTGAGGCCTAATTTAAACTGATGAAAAGAAGCTACTCCATGCCTCCACAGAGAAGAATGCAGCAGAAATTCATGCTACTTACTTGATGATCGTATATCTCCATCCTGTTTTGAAGTTACAAAAAACAGCTACCAACTTGTAGTTAAAAATGGTTCTTGAACGCCTTGTTACCCTCTAAGACTCCATTAAAATGATAGCAAAAAGATTAAAGCAAGAAAGAGGCATACTATTAATAGGACCAAAAGAATAGAAAAGGAGATAACAGGAAACAAAATGTTGCAATACAGAAAGCAGATGGATGAGTGGAAACTGACTTGGCCACCTAGAAAGGCTGAATCCCAAGCTTACAGTAGAAGAAGCCAAGAAACAACCAGATTTTTATCACTGTACCTCCAAAATTCTCAGGAAAGGGTAGTACCAGGAACACCTGGAAGACGAATGAAGGGCTAAAAGCAGGAACAACTGGCTTTAAAAGTTTGCTTGAATTTACGTGAGAAGTTAGAACTCAGGCCCCTTCCCTACTTCACATAACTGACACGCTGCCTTTTCTCTACCTGGGGAAAAATAATGAAAATTATTCTCTAGCGAAGGTAACATGAACAGTCTCTGGAATGGGAGATACTAGGTTTAACTAAAGTTTGGACTATTATATTTAAAAAGGGATCATGTGAAAGTTCCTGTTTTCACTATTAAGAACCCCAGAATTCTTTCCCCACTAAGATTCCAGAATTCTGGCAGCCAAGCCTAAACCCTATGGTAAGGAGATCAGAAAATTCAAGTGTCCTCCAAGAAATGATTTATCCAGATTACACTACTATGAAGCCACAGTGAACAAAACTCATCCTCTACACGGAGCTTCCAATCTGCTTTTTAGAACATTAATTATAAAGTGGCAGTTGAGAATAACTAGGCAATTTGAAAAAAGTCTCCAACATAAAAGAGAAATATCAAAAAAATAGACATAACCAAACAATTTGGAGGAAACAGATTATGAATGAGAACATGATTTTAAAAGTACTAGTATCTTCAAAGGGATAAGAGACCCTAAAATTAAAATAATTTATCAGATAAGAAAAGCTCATAAGATAAATCTAGAAATATCCAAGAAAGTAGAGCAAAAAGGCAAAGAAGTAGAAAAAGGAGAAAAAGAGAGTAAAAAAATAGATTGATCCATGAGACTTAAATTCAAAAATAGGGTTTGCAGAAGGAGAAAATATAGAAATCAGAGGGAAGAAAATAAAGAGATAATCCAATGCAATTTCCCAGGCCTGAAGAACATGAGTTTCCAGATTGAAAAGGCCCATAAGTGCCTAGTACAGTGGATAAAAATTGCCCTCACCAAAACATTATTATAATATTTTAGAACACTGAAGCAGAGAAAAAGTTCCTAAAAGGTTCAGGGAGAAAGAACATGTTTCACACAAAAGCTCAGATCTCAGAATGGTATCAGATTTCTTAGCAATATTGGAAACTAGAAGACGATGAAACTATGTTTTCAAAATCCTGACAGACAATTATTTTCATCCTAGATTTCTTTACTTATAAACTATCAATCAGTCAAGCCAAGGGTAGAATAAAAACATTTCAGATATGCAGAGTCTCAAAAATTGTGCCACCCATGGGCCATTTCCTAGGAAGCTGCTACAGAATATGCACCTCTAAAATAAGAGAAAATACTAAGAAGGAGGAAGAAAACTGAGACTCTGTCAGACACACACACACACACACACACACACACACGCACACACACATTTGTTCTGGGAAGGACATTAAGAAAAGGAAATTGTGCTTCAATGTATGAAAGAAGATTTACACATGTGGGAAGAGCTTGGGGCCAAATTATTGATAAATACACAGAAAACTAAGCAATCAAAACCAAATTCATTAGTAATTGTGAGGAGAACTAAAATATGGGCAGGAAAGGGCAAGCAAATATAGCTTACTACATAGCTCAATTCAGTTAGGTATTTGCTTTTTAGTTTTAATCATGTAAAAACTAAAAATTTGCTAACTTCCTCTATAAGATGGGACATATGAAGTATAGTAGAGGTTATGAAAGAGAACTAACTTCTCATTTTCTATGGTACAAAGAAAATAAATAATGCCAAAAAAAGACCAAAATTAAGTAGCAATATAAATACATTATTTATCAATGTGATGGTAAGTACTGCAATGATGTTGCAAAAATAAGACTGGTTGTCTCTAACTGGCAAACAATATGGAATAGAGGGAGTCAGAGAAGTTATCTTAACAAGTTTTGCAGCACTACCTTAGTTAACTATTTAGGTAATGTACTTGTATAACTTTGATAGAATAAAAACTAAATTCAAACATGAAAGTGAATAATTGCCAAGAAAGAGGCTTGCTTACATATTCAGGATAAGTGTCAGTTTATACTAAAATAATAGCTCTAATTTCTCTGAAATAGAATGATGACAAATATCACAAGAAATTATTCATCTCTTGTTCATTCTTAATTGAATCCAAATTTTGTAGCAGCACTTGATGCCCCTCTTTACTTACTGGCCCATCAACAGAGTCTGGTACAGAATTGATGCTCAATAAATGTTACTTTCCTCTTAAGAACTCTTTGCCCTATATGATTTTACATTGGTTATCCTGATCTGTTGTTGTGTTAGGCTCCCTGTGTGGTCATCCTAGTTTCTCAACTGTATCTTAAATATTCAAAACCCAATTTCACCCCCAACATTCCTTGCCCTGCACACAGAACAATTTTGGAGGAAATACTGCTACACTTTATATTTCTAAAGGATTTGTAGACTTTTGCTCACTTGAAGTCTCGGGATCTTAAAACTGATCTTTATACGATCCTGAGTTTGTTCTTTTCTTTTTAAAATTTGAACTCATTGACTAAAAAGCTAAAGGCTTATGTTCAGAAAAAGAGATAGTTAATTAATGACAAAATATTCCATGGGATGTGTGGGGATTTAGTGGCACTGCTGTTTGTTCTGTTAACAAGAAAGTTGTTGAAATCTGTGTTAAGATATACTCTAAAAGTCTGACGTTCTACCATTTCTATATAGATCTTCTAAGAAATGCAAACTGTTGTTACTCAAGAATATTCACCTGTTTCATGAGCAAAGGGGTTCATGGTGTGGGCAATAATAAAACCAAATGATTCATATCATCAGTTCCCTCAATGTCACCAAATGAGTTTCTCCAAAAAGATTTTTAACAATGCAGTTTGTTTAAAAAAGGGTAAAGGTCACATTTTAAAAATTCAGCTTATAAACTTTGTGCTAATAGATTTAGTGAGATGGCAAGTCTGTACATCCATTTAAACCTGAGTTATATTACATCTCAGTGGACAAATGGTGCATTTTAATTTCTTATAATTTTCATAAAATAACACTTTTTTATTATTATGTAAGTAAAATAGAGAAAACATAATGTAAAAAAGCACACGCATAAGCAATAGAAAGTATAATATAGGAAAGCACAGGCGCAAAATAAAATAAATATCACATGTAATACCACCACCCAGAGATAGCCCGGTTAACATTTGTTAGATTGGTACACATTGTTATTCTGTTTTTTCTAAGTATATACATGTGGTGTGTGTTTGTGTGTTTGGAGATCCATTTATATTTTTTGCCAAATTTAGATTATCTACTCTACATTGTATTTTAACCTGATTTTAAAAATATTACTATGTTATGACCATTTGTTATGTTAACAGAGTTCTAATATGTTTTTTATTATACTTTAAGTTCTAGGGTGCATGTGCAGAACATGCAATTTTGTTACACAGGTATACACGTGCCATGGTGGTTTGCTGCACACATCAACCCATCATCTATATTAAGTATTTCTCCTAATGCTATCCCTCCCCTAGCCCCGCACCCCACAACAGGCCTTGGTGTGCGATGTTCCTCTCCCTGTGTCCATATGTTCTCATTGTCCAACTCCCACTTATGAATGAGAACATGAGGTGTTTGATTTTCTGTTCTTGTGTTAGTCTGCTGAGAATAATGGTTTCCAGCTTCATTTGTGTCCCTGCAAAGTACATGAACTCATCATTTTGTATGGCTGCATAGTATTCTATGGTGTATATGTGCCACATTTTCTTTATCTAGTCTATAATTGATGGGCATTTGGGTTAGTTCCAAGTCTTTGCTACTGTGCCAAAGGATTATAAATCATTCTGCTATAAAGACACAGGCACATGTATGTTTACTATGACATATGATTTTTAATGTGGTATATTGTTCAATCATATGAATATGCCATGATTCAAATAAGTTTCCTTCTATAGGGCATTCTTTCTAATATTTTCTGATTATAAATTAAGCTGATGTAAACATCGTTGTGCATGGATCTTGGTTTATATCTATTATAACTGCTTAAAAATAAATTTCTAAAATTGGAGTTTCTGCGTCAAACCCTTCTTACACTTTGACTCAAACAGTTCTACCTATAGAAACTTACTCTAAGCAAATAATTAATGCTTATTTTAAATCTGTTTTTGGAGACTGAATAGTCAAGGCAATCCTAAGCAAAAAACAAAACTGGAGGCATCCCATCACCAGACTTCAAACCATACTAGAAGGCTACAGTAACCAAAACAGCATGGTACTGGTACAAAAATAAACACCTAGACCAATGAAACAGAATAGGAAGCCCAGAAATACAGCCACACACCTACAACCATTGATCTTTGCCAGTCAAAAATAACAAGCAATGGAGAAAGGACTCCCTGTACAATAAATGGTGCTGGGATAACTGGCTAGTCATATGCAGAAAATTGAAACTGGACACCTTCCTTTCACTATATACAAAAATCAACTCAAGATGGATTAAAGACTTAAATTTAAAACATGAAACTATAAAAGCTCTGGAAGATAACCTAGGAAACCATTCCACACATAGGACCTGGCAAAGATTTTATGATGATGATGCCAAAAGCAATAGCAACAAAATTAAAAATTGACAAATGGGATGTAATAAGCTGAAGATCTGCACAGCAAAAGAAACTATCAATAGAGTAAACAGACAACTTGCAGAATGGGAGATAATATTTTCAAACTATGCAGCCAGCAACGGTTTAATATCCAGAATCTGTAAGGAACTTAAATTAACAAACAAAAAATAACCCCATTACAAAATGGGCAAAGTATATAAACGGACACTTTTTAAAAGAAGACATGCATGTGGCCAACAAGCATATGAAAAAATGCTCATCATCACTAATCGTTAGAGAAATGTAAATCAAAACCACAATGAGACACCGTTTCATACCAGTCAGGTGGCTATTATTAAAAAGTTAACAAAAATAACAGATGCTGGCAAGATTGTGGAGGAAAGGGGACACTTAAACACTGCTGGTGGGAATATAAATTAATTCAGCCATTGTGGAAAGCAGTTTAGTGATTTCTCAAAGAACTTAAAACAAAACTACCCTTCAACCCAGCAATCCCATTACTAGGTATATATCTGAAGGAAAATAAATAGTTATACCAAAAGGACACATGCACTTGTATATTCGCTGCAGCACTATTCACAATAACAAAGACATAGAATCAACCTAAATGCCCATCAATGATAAACTTGGTAAAGAAAATGCGGTATATATAAACCATGGAATACTACACAGTCATAAAAGAGAACAAGATCATGTGCTTTACAGCAACATGGATGGAAATGGAGGCCATTATCTTAAGGGAACTAATGCAGGAACAGAAAACCAGATACTGCATGTTCTCGCTTATAAGTAGGAGTTAAACATTGAGTACACATGGACACATGTGCACTTAAGAGTGGAAGGTGGGAGGAGGGAGAGGATAAAAAAAAACTCCCTATTGGGTACTATGCTTATTACCTGGGTGATGAAATAATCTGTGCCCCAACTCCAGATGACACACAATTTACCTATTTATCAAACCTGCACATATACTCCTGAAACTAAAATAATGTTAAAAAATCTACTTTTAAGTTCATTTAAATATACTGCTCACATAGTAAATAGAATAAACTTTGTTATTTAATTTTAATCAGATCACAAAATTTACATTTCTGCTCAAACTTCATCCTCATCACAGCTCATTGATAGAGAGTTTCAAGAAGTTCCCAGAATTACCTGTGAAAATAGTATCTATGCATCTATAATAAAACCCCATGCTGAGATCTGGTGTTGAATCTAATTGGAAAATTCTGTTCGTGTAGGAGAGTTTGATGAGATACATCTCAAAGACTGAATTGAGAGATATAAGTTTTGTCACAGTAAGAAAATGGTTTGATCTTTCCAAAAAAAAGACAATGCTTTGATCATTCCATTATAACGGCTATACTCAACCAAGAACAATATAGATTATCTGTCTATAAGTTGAATAAGGAGACCTACCCTTCTCCATCTTTGCTTTCACTGCTTTCATAAATCATTTAACTAACATAATGATATCTTTAAAGTTTTGCTTTAAAGCAACTAGGCAGACAGGCTTCATTATAAGCAATGAAAAAAACCATATTCAAGAGTCCGTAGAGAGGAGGAAAGCATGTGTCTTCCTTGCTAAATCCATTTTATGTTAATGAAAAAGCTGGCCACCACATTCCCTAACTCAGTGAATTTCTCAAAAACTGTGGCCAGAACAACCTGGGGTCCTTATTTAAAATTCAAGCTTCTGGCTCTACACTAGACCTACTGAATAAGGCTCTCTTGGGATAGAACCTGGAATGTACATTTTAAAAACAAATATCCTAGGTGACTCATTTATACAACCATCTGAGAATCAGTACTTTAAATGATTATAGAGCATATGAAAAATCCTTTTCATCTCTAAAGAGAGAATCAGGAATGAGAGTATTCTGATTCTTACAGACAGAAGAAGGGAGAATAACATGGATGCAGCTGGAAACCATCATTCTCAGCAAACTATCACAAGAACAGTAAACCAAACACTGCATGTTCTCACTCATAGGTGGGAATTGAACAGTGAGATCACTTGGACACAGGAAGGGGAACATCACACGCCGGGGCCTATTGTGGGGTGGGGGGAGTGGGGAGGGATAGATTAGGAGATATACCTGATGTAAATGACGAGTTAATGGGTGCAGCACACCAACATGGCACATGTATACATATGTAACAAACCTGCACTTTGTGCATATGTACCCTAGGACATAAAGTATACTAAAAAAAAAGGGAGAATAAATCACAAGTGTTCAGTCTCATAATCATGTCTAAAACACACACATACTATATATTATACATATGTACACATATATACATATATGGAGAGTATTGGTTTATTTATAATTATTTTCCTAAATGCTATTAAATATAAAAAGCAGAATATTGAACAAAGCATAGAGCAAATTGTCCTATAAATTCAAAATATATACATACACTAAATATTACAACATACTTTTTTTACAAGGTTTTATCCTTCAATAAGTATTGTTTCCTTGTTTCCTCAATAAATGGAGGTCAGAATTTTATTTGGGCAAGGGAAACACCATAAATCAATGGCAATTCCAAGCCTCTTTGTTGTTCAGTGTGTCCAAATAGTAGGATTAGGCCACAGGGTTGTAAGTGAAAGTGGTACGTGACAATTGGGGAAGTCTTAAAAGGAGTGAAAATGCTAGTCTATTTCCTGCTGACCAGAATACTGATGTGCTGGCTGGAATGCTGACATGGTGAAAGGGCTCAAGTGGCCAAATTGGTCAACTTTTGAAAATGGCTAAGCAATCAGATAATAGAAAATGAAGTTATAATAATGGAGTATCACACTAGCCTGAAACTGCCTACATTAAGTAAGCAAAAAACTTAGATTTTCAGTGTTATGTTAGTTGTTCATTCTACTCCTAAATTAACCGAATCTGTCTTTATGTTTAGAGAGAGGGGGATGAGAAGCATTAACATTCTAGGAAGTGAAAGATTAGAGAAGTTAGACTTAAACATGTATGCAAATATCAAATTTTGGTTCTTTGAGAAGATTTTAAAATACTGACAAACCTTTGGCTTGACTTACTGAGAGAGAGAGAGGGAGACAGAGACAGAAGACTCAAATACTAAAGTCAGGAATGAAAGAGAAGACACCAACGTTAATAGGGGACAGAAGGGATTATAGAGAAACTATGAAAAACTCTATGTCAACAATTAGATAACCTAGGTGAAATGGACATATTCCTAAAAAAGATACAAACTACCAAGACTGGCTCAAGGATAAATAGAAAATCTGAATGTAACTGTAACAAGTAAACAAAGTTAATTAGTAATAATAAAAAAAAGACGTTCCCACAAAAGCCCAGGACCCAGCTTCACTGGTTAATTATACCAAGTGTTTAAAGAAGAATGAACCCTATGTCTTCAAAAACACTTTTAAAAAAATAGAGATGGAGGGAATACTTCTCAATTCATTCTATGAGAACAGTATTATCCTGATACCAAAACCAGACAAAGACATCACTTATAAAGAATGCTACAGACAGGATATTCTATAAAGATAGAAAAATCCTAAAGAACATACTAGCAAACCAAATCCAGCAACATATAAAAAGATTTATACACCATGACCAAGCATGATTTATCCCAGGAATACAAGGCCAATTTAATATCTAAAAATCAATTAATTTAATACACCATATTAATAAATGGCAAAAGTCTATTATCATCTCAAAATCCATTTTTTTTTTCATGATGAAAACAACAAACTAGGAATAAAAGGCAATTTTCTCAACCTGATAGAGAACAGCTAGGAAAAAACCCACAGCTAATATCATAGTTAAAGGTGAAAGACTGAATGCTTTCCCCCTAAGATCAGGAACAAGGCAAGAATATCTGTTCTCACTATCTCTATTGAACATTATACTGGAAGCTCTAGCCAGGACATATAGGCAAGAAAAATAAATCAAACATCCGTATTGGAAAGGAAAAGGTAAAATTGTCTTTCTTTGCAGATGACATGATCTTGTATACAGAAAATCCTAAGGCATCCACCAAAAAATTTATGGCTAATAATGAGTTCAATATAGTTGCTGAATACAAGTTTAATTTGCAAACATCAACTGTATTTTTATTTTTATTTTGTTGTTTTTATTAAGCTCTTTTACAAATTTTACTTTTAAAAAATTTCTGTGAGTACATAGGTCATATGTTTTTATATCCTATCAGGGAACAATCTGAAAATTAAGTAAACAATTTCATTTACAATAGCATCAAGAAAAAAACACTTAGAAATAAATTTAACAAAGTAAGTATAGGAATTGTATTCTGAAACCTACAGAATATTGTTGAAATAAATTAAAGAAGACCTAAATAAAAATTTTTAAAAATTCAACGTTCATGAATTACAGGGCAAAATTTTATTTAGATGGATTTCTCCCCAATTTTATCTATAAATTTTATACAAATCATATCAAAATTCCAGCTGTTTTTTTTTTTGCCAAAAGTGATAAATTTATCCTAAAATTCATGTGGAAATGCAAGAGATGCAGAATAGTCAAAGCAGTCTTGACCAAAAAAAAACCAGGCTGGAGGATTCATACTTCTTGATTTCAAAACTACTACAAAGCTACTGTAACTGAGACAATATGGGACTGACTTAAAGATAGACCAACAGACTAAAGGAACAGAATTGAGAGTCCAGAAATCAATCCACACGTTTATGGTCAGTTGATTTTTAACAAAGGTGTTAGAGCAATTTCATGGGAAAGGAATAGTATTTTTGGCAAAATGATGTTGGGACAATTGTATATCCACATGCACAAGAATGAAGTTGCACTCCATGCTTACTCTATACACAAAAATCAACTCTAAGTGGATCATAGACCCACCTTCTCAGATAAGACATGGAAAAGAATGCATGAGAAGTGAAAAACAGATAAATATCTTCTCTGGAGAAATGTCTATTCAAATTCTTTGCCCATTTTAAATTCATTACTTGTCTTTTTATTATTGAGTTGAAAGAGTTTCTTATATATTCTAGACACAAATTTCTTATCACATGGATCCCCAAACCCCAGGGGCAGACTGGTACCAGTCCATGGCCTATTAGGAACTTGACCACACAACAGGAGGTGAGCAGTGGGTGAGCAAGCATTACCACCTGAGCTCTGTGTCCTGTGAGATCAGCGGTGGCATTAGATTCTCATAGGAGCATGAAACGCTATTGTGAACTGCATATGTGAGGGATCTGGGTTGTGCACTCTTTATAAGACCCTAATGCCTGATGATCTGAGATGAAACAGTTTCATCCCAGCACCATCTGGCCCCCACCCCACCACCACCGACCGTTGGTGGAAAAATTGATTATGGAAACTACAATTGTCTTCCATGAAACCAGTCCCTGGTGCCAAAAAGGTTAGGGACAACTGCCTTATCAGATATATGATTTCCAAATATTTTCACCCATTCTGTAGATTTTATTTTTACTTTCTTGATTGTATGACTTGTATCAAAAAGATTTTAATTTTGATAATATTCAATTTAAGTGTATTATTTTATGTGAATTATATCTCAATAAAGCTGCTCTTAAAGATCTAGGCAAAGACAATCTCCTTATGAGTTAATATGGTGGTTACTCCCATGCTGTTCTTTTGATAGTGAGTGAGTTCTCACAAGATCAAGTTTTATAAGGGGCTTTGAAATGTGAGGGCATGAGATCTTGGAGGGGTAAGGTGTGGAATTATATTGTTTGGCTGTGTTCCCACACGAATTTCATCTTGAATTGTCATGACGGGGGAAGCTGGTGGGAGGTAATTGAATCATGGAGGTGGTTAATATACTGAGAAATAATTGATGAAATGCCTACAGTGTTTTTGAGGAAACAGTATCACCAAAGTAACTACAAGGATGGCTGACAAAGTCTGTAATGCTCTTTCCCCTTTTGATGCCTAACCAACCCTGAGGCCCCAAACATGCACCAACAAAAAGACTCCAAGTTTTTGATCTGAAAGCAGAGATCATGGTGCCATCCAGAGAAATGAGGAAGTTTGGGGAAGAGGTGGAGGGAAGGAGAGCAAATTAAAGGTTTGTTTGCCAACTGTAGAACTGAGTGGTAGACATACTGAGTTATTTAAAAGGTCTCCTACTCTCCCTACCAACAACCACTGTATTAGTCCATTCTCACACTGCTATGAAGAAATACCTGAGACTGTGTAACCCATTTACTTTATTTAAAGTCTTCAAAGTCCCTCCGAGTCTTCTTTTTCTCTCACTTCACACAGTAAATCCATCAGCAAGTCTTCCTAGCTCTACTTCTCAAATATATTCCAAATCTATCCATATTTCACTACATCTGCCAACACTATCCTGGTAAAAGCCATCATAATCTTTCTCTTTGTCTGCCACAGTAGACTCCTAACTGCTCTTTCAAATTGTCCTCTTGCAACACTAGGGTCCATTCTCCACAGATGCCAGAGTATTACTTTTAAAGCCTAAATAAAATAAAATCGCTCCCTTGATTAAAACTTCCTATGGCTTCTCACTGTACTTGGATTATATTCCAAACACATTACTATGGCCTACAAGAGACTTTATGATAGGTGGTTTCCAAAGATTGCAACAATCAATCAAGAGCTAGAGTCTATTTCCCTCTGCTTGAAATTGAGTTGGCCCTGTGACTTGCTTTGACTGATAAGATGCAACAGAAATGACATTCTGGGACTTTCAAACTTAGATCACAAGAGGTCTAGCAGATTCTGCTTCTTCCTGAGTGGAAGCCAACTTCCATGTAAGTCTGACTACCCTGAGACCACCATGCTCTAAGGAAGCTGAAAGTAGTCATGGGAATAGATAGAGGCCATGAAGAGAAGCACCTATACATCAGGGATTCTAGAGCCTTCTTTGACAATTCAGTCCAGCCCAGCCACCAGATGAACACTATCAAATGTCTTCAGCTAACACCACACAGAGAAGAAAAACTATTGAACCAGGGCCTGCCCAAATTCCTGGCTCATGAACAGGAGCCAGGATATAAATAATAATATAAGAGAATAATAATAAATTGTTATATTAAGCTATTATGTTTGTAGTAGCTACATGTGCAGCCGTACATAATGGAAACATCCCTCATGATGCCTTTCCCCTATGCTCCAGACTCATCTGATACTAAGTTCTCTGTGTTCTAACCAGGCTTACTCTCTGTTTCTTCTTCTAATATGAAAATCTCGTTCCTGCTTCATGGCCCTTAGAGTCACTTTTCCCTTTGCCTAGAATTCTCTTTCCTCAGTTATGATCATAATTCATGTCTTCTCATCATGATATCATAGTTCGATTATCACCTCCTCCAATAGGCCTTTCTTACCCACATTACCTGAAGTAGCTCCACACCCCTACTGTGATAATTCTATCATGTTTCTTCATTTTATTAACATTATCTGAAATTGTTTTGACTATTTACTTAATTTTTCTTGTCTCTTTTTTTTTTTCCTGAGGACAAAACCTTTGTTTTGTTCACTGCTGTAAAATTGAAACTGTGAACAGTGTCTGGTATAGAGTAAGTGCTAAATATAGATTGAATTAATGAATTAATGAATAAAGGTGAAAGGGTGTTCTTACATTCCAGTAGTCCAAAAGTAGAAACTATTGGTTACTGTGGTGGATATTCTCAATTTTCCTTGCCGATTCCTCTCTCTACCCTTTTCACCTTTATCTGTGCCCCAGGAAGTTGGCTTTATGTCTGGGTCAATAGGTTTTCTTGCTCTCTTGGTTTTGGTTGGTTTTAGTCAATGGGAGGCACCAATAGGAGATTAGAGGGTCAGAGGAGAAAGAGGTCAGGGTATTTATTATGATAACTTCTTCCCAAAGAGTTAACTGGCAGCTACACCCCTTTTCCAAATATTACAGCTCGCAGCAGGTGGCCTTCTCTTACTGTAGGGTAATCTCTCCAGGATCTGGTAATATTTCCCTTCTCCTGTCCAGTTAGGCCATGGGTTGGTAAAAGCTGCTCTCTGTCATTAGCCCTGAGTGCTTCACCACTTTTTATTGCTTTCCCTTAATGCTGCCCAGACATTTAAAAATAGCCTTTTTATTTAAAATCTCTTCAAACACCTTCTGTAAGTGTACTATTATTACTGCTTTCCTAGTATATTTGGGCTACTATAACAAACTTCCACAAACTTGGAGGCTTAAAAATCACAGAAGTTTTTTTTTCTCAGAGTTTTAGAGGTTAAAAAATCCAAGGTCAAGTCACCAGCAGTTTCAATGTCAGGTAAAGACCTGCTTTCTCATAATGGAATCTTCTCACTCTGTCCTCACAAGGTGGAAGGGGCTACCTAGCCCTTGGCAGTTTTTTTTGTTTTGTTTTGTTTTGTTTTTTGAGACAGAGTCTCACTGTGTCACCCAGGCTGGAATACAATGGCGCAATGGCGTGATCTTGGCTCACTGCAACCTCTGTCTCCCAGGTTCAAGTCATTCTCCTGCCTCAGCCTCCTGAGTAGCTGGGATTACAGGTGCCCACCACCACACCCAACTAATTTTTTTTGTTTTTGTATTTTTAGTAGAGACAGAGTTTCACCATATAAGTCAGGCTAGTCTCAATGGTCTCGAACTCCTGACCTCAGGTGATCCACCCACCTTGGCCTCCCAAAGTGCTGGGATTACAGGTATGAGCCACCGCAACCAGCTGGTAGTCTTTTTTGTAAGGGCACTAATCTCAATCATGACAGCTCTGCCCTCATGATCTAATAACCTCCCAGAGGCCCCACCATGTAATACCATCACCTTGTGGGTTAGAATTTCAATATATTAATTTTGAAGGTTGCAAACATTCAGACCATAGCACCTACCAAGACCCTAACAGTTACTTTCTAGTTCTGAGCAATAGATCCTTATATGTAACTGTTTTAATTAATTTATAGTAGTAATAATTTTTATAAATATGCTATTATATATTTTTATTTTAGTTGGTCCACATACTTATTAATCTATGCCTAGATAGTTGAAAGATGGGTAGACATATTATCTCTTTCTTTTGAAATCGTTCTTTTGGACAATTATGAGCCTATCAGTACGTACATATACCTACACATTTACATACCCACACATGACATACCTGTTTCGGCTTTCAGAATTGCTTCTGCTGAGGCAAACTTATCATCGTACTTTGCAGATTTTGTTTTAGCCACCTCCAAATACTCTAGCAATGGAAACCCACTCCAGAACCGTTCAGCTCTTCTTTTACTAATATGACTCATATTGCCTCTGAAGAGAGTATCATCAAGGACAGGGTGTAGAAGTAGGAGAGTTTAGTGTAAGGTAATGCATAAAAATAAGTCAGTAAACAACCAAGATTGGTGCTGCCAGCACTGCATAGAGCAAATATGGATGTGAAGAAGGATAATTTGTCTTGTTTGGCTAGGTCTACACCAATATAATGAGAATATTTGTTGGTAAAAATGTTAGCAGCTTTGTGTAGACATTGGCAAGATTATCACTTTTGTGAGTCTAGCTGCACGTATGTGGCAATTGCAAATTAATTTAAATGCAAAAATAATTTCCCTAGAAGTTAGATGAAAGTATATGAGAGTACTGACTCAAAGTAGAATTTATCTTTAATTTTAAGTCAAATTTTAAAAATTATTTTCATGGAACATTCATGAATCTTTAAATTAGAGAAACACAAAGTTTTATAGCCTGGAGAATTCTAATGTCCTTTGTCTAAACTCCTCACCTTACGAAAAAGAATTCAAGGTCTGAAGTGGTTGCTTAAAGTCAAAACTGGGACCATAATTCCTTGTGTCTTTGTTTTCTAGCTTTTGTTCTTTCCTTTTTATCAATTGTTATAAATATGGCTTCCAGAGTGCAGGTGAGGTTTCAGAGGATCATTTGGTTGGTAGCTTATAGGACAGAGGGAGGCCAGAGAATGACAAACTCTTCCCCCATTTACTTCAATAAGAGCATATCTGTCCTTATTGGTTATATAAGTTTCCATGTAAGATTTTGCTTGGAAAAATTTCCTTGTGTTAAAAAGAGAGAGATTTGAAAAGCACCATTGTATGTCATGCTATTAACCTAAGGGAAAACTAGCTGAAGAAATTTGCAAAAAGAAAAATTGCATTGATTTGATTGAATCTGTTGATACACAAACACATATTTAAAAATTGGCTTTCTCAGGTAGCAAAAAAAGTTCCGATTTGTAGCATTTGCCAATTTCCATCTCACCATGGTTGATTTCAGCTACCAACATGATGTCAACCAGCTTGCAAAATTACTGAAAATTTAACAATTGGCTTTTACAAGCCATTGCTAGCTCCAACACAGCACAGCTTTGAATTCCTTCTGTGTGTAATTACTCACATGATTTTTCTGATTTTTATTCTTGTAATTCCATAAGCAACTGAGAATTTTTTTTCATTATGCTAGTAAATAAAAGACAATGAATTAGTTTACAGGCTTTGGAGAGTATTCTTCACTGTTGAGTTTTTATGGATTATTTTGTTTGTTTGTTATTCGTTTGGGGGTTGGGAATTGGATTTTGTCACAGGCAAACATGTATAATCTCTGAGCTACAAAGTAGTACGTCTAAAATGGAATGCTAATGAAACCACCGTAGATGAAAATCAGTGGCCATTCTGAAAGTGGATCACAATGTTTACACACATATAGATCTTTCTATAAACCAACAGCATTTACTTTTATATGTGCAGAAGTTCTATATTATCAAACATGAGGAAAAGTATCTTTGGGTGGGTTGCTCTTCTTGCTTCATCTCCCGAGGAAGTCGTTCTATTACATCCCATTATTCTCTTTGACCCCAGTAGGTGTTCCACGCTCAAATTGGCTCTTTTTTTCACCCAATGACCCTTCCACATATTTCTCATATTGTTCTACCTCCTGCTGCTCTTGAAACACAGAGATAGACAGAAATTTCCACATTAAAAGAGAAAGGTTTCTAGGGATAAGAAAAAGAAAATCAAAGAAGAAATAATTGTCCACATATTTATGTCAAGGTACTTTCAATGTATATGGCCTCTTTCTTCTGCTTTCATTAGTCCAAAGTGTAGAGGATTGATTGCCGCCTTTCTCACACCATGACATCCACATCTCTACCTTATACTGTGTACGATTTAATCCAACTGCATTTATCAAAATTGTTCCAGTTAATGTTTCAGCTCTTCTGTGCCATATATTTGACTTCTGTGATTAAAATCTCAGTGACAGTAAAGACATATCTGTTTTCTTTTATTTTCACAACTTTTTTTCAGATAACAGAAAGCACTTAATGATAGCAATAAGCTATCATGTTCACAGAGGTCTGTCTGCTTTCTTCCAATCTCTCTGTGTAGGCTGGTGAAGAGAATGAAACAAGGGTAAGAATCTCTAAACCAGTCTATAGATTTATTCCATCTTCTGAAGAACTTTCATGCTCAAATTGACTGAAAATGGATCTTTCAGTAAGAAGAGATGTCTTGTGGTGTATTTTTATCAATTGAAAATTACTTTGATTACTTTAAAATATAGTCAAGTCATATGCAAAAACCTAAGCAGACATAATTTCATAGTTAATCAAGTTTATTAATTATCTGTCACTACCTTATGATAGAGAAGTAGCAATAGCTCTAATACTGATGATGTTAGTTCACACCAATCCTGCTGCCATGAAAATTTTATAATAAATTCCAATCAACCCATGCTCCTTCATCTTAATTACCAATAAATGCCTTCAATTGGTGACAGTCCTTTGATTCCCACACTCATTGCTACATCATTTATTCTCTATCTTTGATAAGCATTACAGACTTTACTGATTTGGGGGAAGATGCTGACTTTTTCTATTTCAAACCATGTTATCTAGTTTGACTCTATTGTTCCTTTGGTTATGAAAGTTGGCACTATGATGACAGAACAGGAACTAGGATCAGCAGTCACAGTTGGATTTCAGGCTGAAAAAGTAAGTAAACTATGACATTACAGGGTTTTCTAATTTCAGTTAATCACAGATATATCTACATTTGCTTCATTTGTAAGGTAAAAGAATATTTTCAATACCTGATCTGAATTTTTATCCAGAGATCTGAGATTCAAGCTGTGTTCTTTCTGTCTCTTTCATCATTGCCAGTAATAAAGATTCTGCAATGAGAACTTAGCTGACAATTTGGTTGATGATGCATGAGCCCCAACAGAAAGCACTTTGGCTCTTCCTGAGTGGTCTCTTGTGCTGAATTCTTAATAGGATCAAAGGCCTGAGTCCATCAGAAAATTAAGATATGATTCAAAGATGCTTATAGGTGGCATATACAGCATTTCTAGGACATTTGGGATTCAGTGTACCACTTCTGTTTTGATTTAGGATGTCTATATAAATAACAGAGAATGGGAGAGGAGATACGAACAGCAGTTCACCTTAAATTATGCCAACTTCAAAGAACCCAGGGACATCAAAATACCTGTATCCAATCTAGTGATTTGATTAATACTCTAATTTTCAAACCTAAAATAATGTGGAAAACTTACAAGATTTCATCAAAAGCACATATAGTAAGGCTGGTCAACTGATAAATGACTTCTAAATTATTAGAAATAAAATTTCAAAAGATAAATAAATAGAGTATACCTTTTCTACTGATAACTATTTTATATGCTATAGCTTTGTCCATTTGACTGTAACCTGACCAATGTCAAGTTGGGTAACAAAACATAATATCTGGTCTCTTCCTCCATTTTAAATAGCAAGCTGCTGAAATTTTCATCTGTCCCCACCATGTTGACTTATGCTAGGTCCCACTATTTTTTAGCAAATTAGTCATTCTCAACTCCATCGAAGTCCAACCTAAGCATTATCTCATTGCCCTTTCTCTTTTACTATCCCCAATAAAAGTGTCTTCTATACATAAACCCCAATAAACTTGCATGGCTTCCTTCCATTCCTGTTCCAGGTAGTGGAGTTTTTTTCCTGACACAACCTGGGACTCTATGTTACATAAAAGAAGTGTACAGCATATTGCCTCTATGTGGAAGGAACAAAGGCAAAAAATACAGGACTATTAAACTTTGAGTTTATTTTCCATGTGGAAGACATGATGCTAACACATAGCTGTTAATGGCTTCAGTCCTTAAGACCATATAACATTGTTAGGATCATTTAACAAATAAGAAAACTGAAGTTTTAAGTCAGTTTTACTGAACTCCAAATCTCATACAATATGCCATATCCAAAAGATTCACTCGCCCAGTAGAATTGAAAACATACTGAGTAGGTATGAAAAGTAAAAAGTTGGGTTGGGAAGCTGGAGGCATCATGCTACCCAACTTCAAAATATGCTACAGGGCTACAGTAACCAAAACAGCATGGTACTGATACAAAAACAGACACATACACAAATAGAACAGAATAGAGAACCCCCCCAAAAAAGACCACACACCTACAACTATCTGATCTTTGCCAAACCTGACAAAAACAAGCAATGGGGAAAGGATTCCTTATTCAATAAATAATGCTGGGATAACTGGCTAGTCATATTCAGAAAATTGTAAACAGACCCCTTTCTTACACCATATACAAACTATAAAAACCCTTGAAGACAACATAGGCAATACCATTCAGTACATAGGTATGGGCAAAGATTTCATGATAAAGATGACAAAAGCAATTGCAACAAAAGCAAAAATCGACAAATGAGACCAAATTAAACTAAAAAACTTCTGCATAGAAAAAGAAACTAGCAACAACCTACAGAATGGGAGAAAATTTTTGCAAACTATGCATCTGACAAAGGTCTAATATTCAGCATTTATAAGGAACTTAAACACATTTACAAGAAAACCCCATAAAAAAGTGGGCAAAGGACATGAACATACATTTTTCAAAAGAAGACATACATGCAGCCAACAAACATATGAAGAATAGCTCAACCTCACTGATCATTAGAGAAATGCAAATAAAAATCACGATAAGATACCATCTCACACCAGTCAGAATGGCTACGATAAAGAAGTCAAAAAATAACAGATACTGGCAAAGCTATGGAGTAAAGGGAATGCTTGTACACTATTGGTGGAAGTATAGCTTAGTTTAACCATTGTGGAAGACAGTGTGGCAATTCCTTAAAGACCTGAAAACAGAAATATCATTTACATCAACAATCCCATTACTGGATAAATACCCAAAGGAATATGCATCACTGTATTACAAAGACACATGCATGTGTATGTTCATTGTCCCACTATTCACAATAACAAGCACAAGGAATCCACCTTGCCTATCAATGATAGATTGGATGAAGGAAATGTGGTACATATACACTATGGAATACTATGCAACCATAAAAAAGGAACAAGATCATGTCCTTTGCATGGACACAGATGGAGCTAGAGGTCATTACCCTTAGCAAACTAATTCAGGAACAGAAAACCAAATACTGCATTCTTGCACTTTAAGTGGGGACTATATGATGAGAATGCATGGACACATAGAGGAGAACAACACACACTGGAGCCTTTCGAAGGTGGAGGGTGGGAGGAAGGAGAGGATTGGGAAAAATAACTAATGGTTACTAGGCTTAGTACGTGAGTGATAAAATAATCTGTACAACAAAACCCCATGACACAAGTTTATCTATGTAAAAAAAAAAAAAACCTACACTTGTCCCTCTGAACTTCAAAGTTAAAAAATAATATTAAAAAAATAAAAAGTACTCATTAATTTGAAAAAAAAAGTTGGGTGGGAATGATAACATCTGTCTTAACAGGGAAAAAACACAAAATGAGAGACAGTCATTTAATACAGGAAATACAATTAAGTTCCATGTTACTTTAAAAATAAAAAAATACTGAGATTGTTTCTCTGCAGGAGGCTACTAGCTTGATCACTCTGAGAACCTTAACCAGTCAATGTAATCAGTTTGCTTGATTTTCACTATGCTGAAAAATCCAACTGGTGGTGTTGCTATTATCCATATTTAACCTGAGAGTCTAAATAAAAAGTGAATGATAATAAATGAAGGGTAATTAACTAGGCTCCAAGCAGCAGAGCTAAATCTATTTGTCGTAGTGGTTCATAATTTAAATGTAAGTTAATAAGCTAGAGATGTGGTAAAGACAGGAATTTAAATTCTTTAACAAGAAATAGTGTAGAGAATGACAAAAGACATGCTCGTGTGAAATTCTTATTTTGCTCAAGGAAAGCAAGTGACAAGAGGACTGACAGCAAGATCCTGTAGGACACTAAAGTTGAAATGGAAGGTGGAATGAGAGGAGAGGACATGTACCTAGCATCTTCTCTATGACAAATACTTTGCCAGGTGCTCTACACATAGGCTTCAGTGGAATAACATGGGAAGAAAGATTGAACAGAAATCCTGGAAGACAGAGCTTTGAGAAGGAGGTAGCTGTCAACAAAGTCAAATATCAAAGATTGATTCAGGTAAATGATCAATAGATTTGGCAGTTAGGATATTATTGTGGCCATTTAGGGTAGTAACGCAGGAGGAAATCAGAATGATATGGGTTTGGAGTTCAAGAAGTGTAGATAATTATTGTAGACAATTTTTAAAATTTATTTTTTAATGTTTAAAAAAATCTGTTTAGGAGACAGGGTCTTGCTATGTTGCCCAGGCTGGTCTCGAACTCCTGGCCTCAAGAGATCCTCCTGCCTTGGCTTCCAACAGTGCTGGGATTACAAGTGTGAGCCATCACTCCCACACTTTTTATTTTCAAGAAGCCTGGCAATTATAAAGTAGTGGCTAGAGGAGGAGAGAGCAAGATATATTATAGCAGTCTTCAGATTATAAGAAATACATAAATGTCGACATATAAATTCTTCTTTTTTGCTGCTGTACCACTAACCAGATAAAGACATCATTGTTTTCCTCTTGGGCCTCCTCTGGACTACGTATTGACTTTAACAATTTGATCAGCTTCATGCCAATGACTATTGGTCAATGTATTGTCTTCAACTCAGCCTTTCTTGATTGTCCCTATTTATTCATAGTTACATTTTTACTTGAATTAATTGGCCTCTGGTTCTTATAATTTGTGTGTATAGGATCTATTTTGTATCATTATATACAAGACTGGAAATCTAGGTATTGGTTGCACCTTGAGCAACTCAAACAATTCAGCATTTCCTGTCCTGCCGCATGAGAGATTTCACAATGATTTGTCACTGCTAAACAGCACCATTTGACCCAGTTTATATGAAACTCATATCATAAAACAAGAAAAATGATACTGGTTTCATTAATTATTTCTGCAGTTTGGTTTAGAAGTGTGATTTATGCTAAAACATCATTTAAATGGAAAGCATCCTATTTTCTCACATCTTCTTTTCTTTGTCTTCCCACCCTTTATTTTCCCATTCTTCACAACTACTGGCAATCTGATAACAAACTGTGCATTTCACAAGCTGTCTTTTTTGCTGTCTGGTTTTTACTTCCCTTTCCTACTGTGTTTAGAGTCACCAAAAAAGATGGAGAGCAAATGTTTTTACATGCGGTATTTTTCTTTTGTCATTATCAAAATACTAACCCCTGTGTAAAAAAGTAGCTTGTTTTCCCCTCAAAATCCTAATATGCTGACTGCCTTTAGACGTACTGATCTCCCTAAAGCTTAGATTCCTACCCACATCACCACCTCATAATGCTATTGTCTTTGTATCTGGGAGTTACACATATGAGTCTAAGGATAGGGTTTTGCAAAATAATAATTAATGTGTGTTTCCCATATTTGATAAACAATGGTATTTATACTTATTAAAGCTTTGCTTTCAACTTTTAATTAGGCTTTATAATAATAATTAATATTTTTCAGCTGCGCACTGCAATCACTGGCTTTAGAGAAATATAGAAATGTGGTAATTAGCATTCAGACTGCTAATGAAAATGTGAAAGTACTGAAGTTACAAATAGATGTAATAGTAATCACTGACTTTCTAGAGTCTAATTCGTATTTGTTGGTGTCCTAGAAGTAAACAAATGTATTAGAGCAAACCAGTTAAAATTGAAATGCTAAAATTTGGGGGATGAAAAAAGAAAAGTATTCTGTTAGTTGGCATATTATGTTTATACTGTCCATCATAAATAATCATTATTTTCAACCATTGTCTGTAACACTTCAACATGAATTTTCCATTTCTAATTATCTCAATAGCTACCAACAAAGTAAAAGTTTTTTCAAAACAAATGTGTGGTTCATTTACTTTGTTTTAAACTGTGTGTTATTGATACCACTCAGAATGGAGTATAAGGTTCACAAAATCAAATTACTGGCAGGATGTTGCCATTACAAAAATGTTGGAAACCACCGGGCTAAAGCTTGGTATGCACAAATACTGTTTCTAAAACCTTACATAAGTCTCTCAGTGGTGGTCCAAATCCGAATCAGATCACATCATAGAAGACTAATTTTGTATTCTCTGTGCTTTTGTCTAACTACCCACATTAATTCATTAGACAACAACTGAATGAAAGTAACAAAATATACATGCTTATTAAACGAGCAAGATTAGTAGGGTGATGTGATTGGTGAATGATATTTTAAAACCACATGTATAAATCTTTGAGACCACCTGACCAGAAATTGCTTAGCCACATTACCATTTCTCATTTTAATATAGCTATAAAAATCTTGTAGCAGCTCCCCGCCTCACTATTTGACTTAACCCTCTAGTGCCAGCAGATAACTGGGAAAGTTGTGCTTAGTGAAAAACATGGAAAGGCATAATTTTAAGGGATGGAAAAGGAATATTTTCCCCTGTTCAGAACAAGTTTGTAAGTCTTTGCACTTGGCTCAAATCATGAAGAAAACACATACACACAGACACTCACAAGCAAGCTTTTAACTGAAAGGTTAGTTTTTCTGTAAAGTCTGAATTCTACCTGAATCACAGAAACTTCAGTCTACAGACAGTCTTCAGAGATCTGGATAAAGTTGCAAGGCTATTAAGAAATGCTATGGGCTTTAGATTTTGACAGGGTTCAAAAGCCGATACTTTTATTTGAAAGTGTAATGTTCAAAGGAGAAAAAAAGATGGCTATAAGAAAGTAAACAATTTTATTTCTCTTGACTGATTTTACCAAAAAGTGTCAGCTATTTTTAAGAATACTGGGTATACGTTACATGGCAAAAAAACATTCTTTTAAATGGAATGTAATTAGATGGCTACAGAAAAAAAAAATGAAGGGTAATTAGACCAGTGTACACTACAGCCAGTATCTTTTATTAATATATTTGAACATCAGTTGTGGGCGGATAGCCAAGCAGCTTCCGGCCATATGAGCTGCCTCTTCAACATAAGCATTAGGGTCAACTTCAAGCTTGGAGAGGAGTCTCTGAGTTATTCTGCTTTTGTTCTTTATCTGAAGGCTCAGAGTGCAAAAATTATTGATGAAGCTATGGACCTGAAAAAAAGAGTTTCCATCAATTTCTACTTCTTTCCAAGTTGTGCAGTAAGATCTAACTTTGTACTTCAGTATTCTGCAATTACTGTTGTTTCCTTAGGATGAAGGACATAACTTTTTTGTGCCTCTGCGTAGCCCTAATAAATGACAGGGCCCTACATGGCCCAATCTATGAATGGAGTTGCATCTAAAAGAATGATAGATTCTTAAAGGCACCAGCCACCCTGGAAGATTTACACAACGCTACATACAAAGAGCTTAACAGAAATGTGATGTATGCATATTCCTCTCTCCTCAAAGTTCCTTAGCATAAAAATTGATAAAAATCTTCCCTTCCATCCACCATTTACTAAGTTAATTCATTGGCATAATGGTCTCTCTGTTCACTTCCTCTTTCTTGCCCTGCGGCACACTGCCTAGCCCTCCAAGCAGTCATCTCCAGTAGATCACTTTTCACCTACAGGCCACTCAAGAATGGCTAGTGATCCACAAGCTCCATTCCCTCCTTTTCTCCACTTTGAAGGATGTCTCTAAACCCCAGAGCCCTTCAGTTGATGTGGTTCTTCTCTACCTCTTGCTACTGTATTGCAAGAAATTGTCACAAAACATTTCTCATTACATTTGAAATGCCTAATCGTACCTAGCACTTTTCTAGGTTTAAAACTGTTTGCTGGTGGAAGAAATGTGCAGATTTCACTGGTGTCATATTCAGGAAATACTTCTTACAGCTCCTCAATTTTCCCCATGCCATATTAGAAAAAAAGAAGTTGCAATGCACTTTCTTCTCTATGAGAAATGTTAAAACGGACTCTCATCTTAAGGTACCAAAAACATAATCCGTGAGATAAACATTGCAGAAATTTTTAAATATTATGTAGGCCTACAAAAATATTGTTCTGCATTTCAAACTGACAATAGTGTCATTCGCATTGACCTGTGCCGCATCCTCTGTCTTAGAGTCATGTCCCTCTTTCTGATACCCCAGGACTAAGAGAACATTCACAAATGAATGCATAATTCTCTCACACCACATACACAGACACACACACACATACATACACACATACACACACACACTACTCCTAAGGGAAAGTCAATTGAACATTAAGATAAACAAAGTACTATTTGTTTAAGTCTTGATCTTCTGCATTCATAGTAAGGACCAGCGGCATAAGGAAAACAAAAGTCATTTTTATAAAATTTAAGGTAATATGACATTTTTGTTGTTATTCATGTAGAATTACATTTGGCATGATTAATAATGCAAGAGTTTGTATTACTCAGACACACTATAAATGAGAGTGATGAAAAGCAGAATAGAAACAGTTTCAGTGTATGCTTAGAAAAAAACTCCTGGAACTGTATTGAATGGGACCGGTTCACACCCATGCTGTCTAACCTCAGCTGTTCCTCCTCTGCTAGTGAGTAGTCCTTTTATTTCTTTTTAGTGACTTTCTATTGTGTTTCTTATGGTGATTTTTCTAGGCGGTTCTTCTGCAAATTCCCAAGCCTGCAGTTTCTGTTCTGTCTTCAAAAACACTCCTAAGAGATATCTCTCATTTTCTACTTTCCTGAGAAGATTGAGGGGCATGAACTTCTGCATCTTTCTCCTTTTCACATCAAATTATCTAGCACCCTATTTTCCCAACTTCTGTGCGAGCCCAAGAAAGACGTTTCCTTCTCCCTTTGTTAATTACTTCATCTTCGCTTTTGATACCATCTCATCCCATTTCCTCGGACACCTTGCCCCGTCATTCATTTCAGGCATCATTAGCTTAAGGTTGGAAATTAGCCCACAGACTTGTATTGTTTGATCTTCAGAGATGTTTCTTTTGTTCTTTGTAATACATTTAGCTGGGACACGCTCTTGACTTTGTCTCAGCCCTGATTCTTTTCTACTGTGTTACATTCACTGGCTTCAGTCAGTTACCTGCCCAGACTCTGAAGACTTTTGAGCTTCTTATCCCTGCTTTACCTCTTTAGGCCTTTTCACTGGCTCCTTTGCTTTCTATTCACTGTTTACTTTCTCAAAGTCTTCAAATTCTTCGTGTTCTAGAAATCCAAGTTATTTCTTCCCTGAACCTGGTCATCCCCTGGAACTATTATGATTCTAATATTTCCTGGCACCACTCTATGTCCTCACCTTTTGGCATCCTATTCTAATTTTGTGCAAAGATATCTCATACACACAGACAAGAATTAAATTCCAAATAAAATACATTTAAAAGTTGTAAATCAAAATAGAATTAAATACATCAAGAATTAAACTCTGAAAGTAAGAATAATATACATTCATGAATTACAGACCTAATTGTTCTACTAACCAACTTGGAACAAATAATTTAACCCCTAAGACTCAGTTTCTATATTTGTTATATGATTATCAATAGCTTCTCTTCCTACTAAGCAGGGTTGTTTTAACAACATAAGGGGATAATAATAGATTCTATTATTAATGTCTGCTATGTGCCAGACTCTGTGTTGACTGATTTATGTATATTACCTCATTTACTTCTCACAATAACCTAATGAAGAACTAGGTTATTATCACCATTTTATAAGGATGAAACTGAAATCTATTGAGCTTAAGTAGCTGGCCTGAGTTTACACAGTGAGAAACTACAACTCACGTAAAAATATTTGAGTATTTCATTTAAGCCCTGGTTTGAGTACATGTTGATTTTTCTAAGTATATCAGTCAAGTACAGAAACAAGTTAACATAGCTACTAGCATGTTCTGTCCCCTTGAGTCATTTAACTCCATCTGGATGTAAACCCTTACAGTACATTACCCAGTATTCTACAGTATTCTAGAACAATGTAGAACTTCTTAACCGGTTGTGTATATCTTCTTACTCATTCACACTGACCTCATTATTCCTAAAGATAGATAGATGAGAGAGCATGTCTGTTCTATCCCTGAATATAGCCTCTTGCAGGTTCCGGGGATGAATTACCAACTGAGAGTAGTGCTCTTACAATTATAACCACATAGGTATAAACTTCAATTTCTCCTTGTTTCTCTTCCACTGACTTCTAAAAATTACAACTGATAAGAAAATTGCAGTTATCTAACAACTCTGAATCACCTTAATTATGAACACCAGCTAAGACAGGAAACTTACCAATGGAACTGCTGGGCTCATATAAAGCTGCGTTAACTAAAAAGATCAACTTCGTTTTACTATCTTCTAATTTTTAAAATAGCTACACTGATTATTATAGATAGAAGCACAAAGACTTCCAACTAGAATTGAAATAAGTCACCAAAATATGTAAGTCTTTCATTCATTCTCACTGACTAAATGATCAAGATTGGCAGGGCAATTCCAAAGCATAAGCAAAGTAGTTTGGTATCAAAAGTACGGGGAAGACCTTCTGCTCCTCTCTGTAAATCTACTTCCATATTGAGGCTTGAACTAGAAACTTCTATAAACCAGGACTAAAATTTTCATTCTACATTGGGAGCCAAGGCTGAAAATGTAAAATCTCCCAGGAGAGACAACACACAGTTTACCTTATTCACACGAAAATGACTGATAACAGCTCTTGCACTGAACGCAGATTTTTTTAAGGAGATGGAAAGTTTCAAGGGATGCCTTTATCTCAGGCTTCTTATTTTCTAGTCTTGACAAAAAATGATGGATCTCTTCATTTGCATCCCCTGACTAACCAAACTTAGTGCTTGGCTACTTTAACAGGAAGCCTCTGTAAGCTCCAAACATGAGACAGAAGGTTGGTTCCATATCAAGATCCTTAATGCTGTTATTACCTCATATATAGTGCTCAGATCCTTTGCTTTAATACTGATCTTTTGTGGTGCAGGGTGTTCATCTGGGTTTCTGACTTCGTAATTGATGCCTAAGTTCTTTCTCTAGGTCCCAAACTTGTTGTTTACTCTGATCTTTAATATCTGTGTGATATGAAAAATACCTGACCACCCTGTTGCCCGTTTTCACTCTAGAGCTTCTCTTCTGGAATTCATCCTCTGTCTGGACTTATTTCAAGCTCCTTGTTCCAAACAGACAGTGAACATGATTAGGACATCACTTCCATGCCTTTCCCCTAAGCTAGTTTTCCATTTTGCCTCAGATATCCAACAAAAGCTTGACTCTTCCACTCTGTACAAAATAATTATAGGCCCATCATGGAGCAGAGGGGTGGATACAAATCTGGATATGTTTTGTCTTACTTAAAAAAGAGATTATTGGTGATGATAGAAAGGGGCATGGAAGCAGTACTAGGTACCAGTTCAGCATGTGGGCCTTGAAGTCAATGCTGCTTTCAAATTCAGACTTCTCCCTTTACTAGTTTTATGACAATAGGTAAGTTCTTTAGCTACTAAGTCTTCTCTTTTTCTTGTATAAAATGATGATAATAATAAATCTACCTCATAAGGCTATGGTGAACATTAAATATTAATTTTTAAATGATAATCATAAGTACTTACATAAATACAATTATGATAATTGTGGCAAAGCACGTAAGAAGCACATGAAAGAGTTCAACTGTTCAGTAACTGTAAGTCATTAATATTAGAAAGCTAGACTGTGGCATGGTTAATCTCTTTGATTTTGGCTGAGAAGGAAAATAAATCACAATTCTGAGAGATGGTCAAGAAGGTCTTACGTTGCATGCAACTTATTCAGCACACCAATTTGTTTAAATTGCAACTGAGAGTATCAAATATCAACAGTACCAATTATCGAGGCCAGTGCCTCAATGGTTGATTTCAGCACCATGATTTGCATCTCTTTGTGTTTCACCCTTTGTTGAGCTGGGTTTACGTTGTTGTTAGAGATTGTTTTATTTCCTTTCCATTTCTACCTTCTTTCTTTCACTTTAATAGCATTCTGCCAAGCTACAGCTTTGTTCTGAAAACATAGTAATGTGTGTCTGTTATTGTACCACTTTCCCTCAGAAAGGATAGTTAAGTTTTTTTTTTTTTTTTTTTTTAAGAATACTTGGAGGTAAGGTCACAGTATCTTTAATAATATTTGGTATGCAAGAGAATTCAATAAGATGTATGTTTTTTTTTTTTTTCGGGGAACAGAAAAGTCAGGTTTCAAAGGCCTCCATGAACCCACGTATTTTGGCTGTTGAGTTAATTTCTAAATAGTGACACCAGCAGGGGTCAATAGAGAAGAACACTCTGCTCATGCTATCTGACTTTAGAAAAACAAACACAAATCAGCAGGCTTTCAGGGCCAATGACATTCCCTTTTATCTGGGCAACCTGACACACATATATCTCCACAAACAGATTGTCCTCCTGAGGGAATATGAGTGCAGACTCAGCTAATAAATAATATGAAGACATCTGACCAAAGGGCAACATGTGGGGAAGAACAGTCATGTGACCTCGATACTGTATTCACTAAAGAAAAGACAAAACAAAGCAAACAACAATGAAAACAGAACAGAGCAAGTTGAGTCTGGTAAAGGGCAAGTCATTCACTGATTCAGAGTATTTAATCCTTTCCTCGTGCCCACATACAGCTTCTGAGAATCAAGAAAACACATTTTCGAATGAATACTACATTAGGAGTTATGAACTTTAACAAAGCAGCCAACATAGACAGAAAACACACAGATACACAATTAGAAATAGAGTGTATCAAACTGAGCTAGAAGTTCAGACTCCTATAAAGCGTAAGTCTAGTGACTATCAGTGACAAGTTCTTAAAGCAACCATAGGTATTAAGCAAAGGACACATGGCGAGATCAGTTAACAAAGGAACACAGACTTTGTAATGTGCTTACAAGTAACTCATGTTGCAGGAGGAAACTATTTTAGCAGTATTATCTTTTAACATGAAGGACAATGAGTTACCTAACAGCTGCTTCACATTTTTAAAGCCATTCCAATCTCAGTGAAACATACATAGGAAGAATTTGAAAAATAAACCTTCCTCAAACCCTCCTATAATGAGGCAAATACCATTGGAAACAAATTGGTTGCTTGGCGTTTGTTTCCACCTTTTAGAGAGAGTAAAAGGCCCTGGAATCACAAACGTTGATATCAATGAATTTTTGATCTCAGACATGTGGAGGTTCAGCAGCTATTTGCAGATTTTATTTCTCTTATTGTAACTAAACAGAAGAAATACAATTTTTAAAATATAAAAATGACTTAGTACACACTGTAGAGTTAGTAGATGCCAAATTTCTATTTTAAAAACGAAGGTGTTTTTAGACCAGAGGCCATGAAAGGAGAAGAGGGCTGAAATTAATATGGATTGCTTTTTAAGTTTGGGCGTGGGGCGGGGGGGGAATGAGATCTGCCCTCTTAACAAACTTTACAGTATACAATAGAGTAATGTTAGCTATAAGCACAAGTTGTATAGCAGATCTCTAGAAATTATTCACCTTGCATGACTGAAACTCTATATTCATTGAACACCAATTCCCCATTTCTCCCTCCCCTCAGCTACTGGCAACCACCATTCTACTTTCTGTTTCTATGAGTTTCACTACTTTACATACCTCATATAAGTGAGATCATACAAGATTTATATTTCTGTATCAAGCTTATTTTAGTTAGCATAATATCCTTCAGATTCATACATGTTGTAGCATATGACAGAATTTCTTTCCTTTAATGTGGATTATTTTTACTCTGTGAAACACAATACATATGATGTATTTCAATTCTGCATATAAATTTACTTCTAGACTAAGAATTTCCCCCTCAACACCTGTGAGAACTAAACATGTTTTTCTCCAAATTATTACATTTTATTATTTCTTATTCAAAGGTAAAATAGCAATCACCCCTAACTAAAGAGGTTAAGACAAATCTACACTATTTAAAATTCTCAAATACTAGAGAGACCAATAAAACATATACTTCCCTTGGAGTGATTTAATGAATGCAATAATTGGTCTGTTTTTCGTTTGATAATAAATATGTACGTGACTAGTTGGATTTTTAGAAAAAGATTACAAAGACCCCAGGAAAATATATGGGGTAAAGAATACATTGAAGAAGAAAGACACAAGAAAAGTAGAATCAATCGATAAGAATGGTGAGAAATATATGCTTATGCTTCAGCTGACATTTCCAGATGTCACCAATTTTCTACTCATACTTTTTTTCTTACTTCCGACAATAAACTCTTAATCAGGCCAGGGATTGAAAGAATGGAGAAACTTTGTGACCATCGTAGCATAGTTACGATTCATTTTATAATGTTTTGCATTCGTAACATTATCAAGATAATTGCTACAATTTGAATTTAACCTCCATCCAGGTAATTAAACATTTACTGAAAATCTTCATTGTACAAAAACACAGTATTAAGCACTGTGGAGAGGATAAAAAAGACTGAGAAGTCATTTCCTACTGTTAATACTTTATGGACTAGATACACAATATATTTTTATTCTGTGGCTTTAGAGTAATTAGTAAATGCATTAACAGGTGCAAAATTACATTGAAATTTCTACACAATATATTTTTATTCTGTGGCTTTAGAATAATTAGTAAATGCATTAACAGGTGCAAAATTACATTGAAATTTCTGACTTTCAGTGGATGATATATTCCTTAAAATGTATACATACATTTCCTCAAATGAAATTGCCTTCAGAGAAAAAAATAGGAGCTTAATTGAGGCAATACTGTTTTGAGAAGTTTGAGGAAGCACAGTTACCCCCAAATTTGTCTTTAACATTAATCCATATCTTCACAAATTGGTCTTGCTGTCAGTGGGGTAGAATTAAACATTAAAAGTGGAACACCTAAGTGTTCGATAGACCTACAGACACTAGTCAAAGCAGCGTAAGATTACTTCAAGAAGTTTTTGAAAATACAGCATTCTTTCTTGGGGTCATTAGCAAGGTTATGAGAGTAAAATAGTTTTTTAAAAGATTTCTGAAGAATAGCATCAGAAATGAGAGGATCAGTCAACAGTGGACTCTAGACAGAGTTCGGCCTACAGAGATCTGTGAGCCTTCTGTTTGGGACAGGGAAAAAGAGACAAAAGTTGACCCCTTGTGTGAGTGTGGCTGATCCCCCTGGTTTGTAAGAGACCAGGAAAAAGCTAAAATAGTAGGCGAATCTTCCCAGACTCTGAGGCCAGGCCAGGAATGTACAAGGAGACCAAAAATGTGCACAACTGACAACATGCCTGCTTTAAAACCATTAGCTCTAAATGATAGAACCATGTCGCCTTTTAATACTTGTGGGACTCCCATCGTATAGAGAACTCCAACAAATGTGTCTTGGTCCTCATCAACTGACAATGGATGACAAAGGAAAACAATAAATTGAAAGGATCCAGAAATCAGGGAGAGAAACAACTCAGAACAAGTAGAGCACATGCCCATGAAAACAGAACAAAACAAATACCCATCGGGTAATTTGTCAACAAAACAGCTAAGTAGACACATTTAAGTAGAGGACAATGTCTATTGAGACCCAAATTAGGAAACTAGAAAATCAAAAGAACAAATACTTCCAATTCAAAGCAGAAATATGAAGTGAAAGAAATTATGAGGGAAAGGGTAAGAGCCCTAGAAGATAGACTTAGGAGATTTAAAATGCAAAGAACAGTTCCAGAAAGATGTCAAGAACAGATGGAAGAGAGGCAACAATCAAGCAAACAGTAGAAGAAAATTTCCCTGAGCTGAAGAAGCAGCTAAGCTCAGACTAAAAGGGATCACCAAATTCTAGCCAGGATTAGTGAGACAAGACATACTTGTAAAATTACTGAGCTTTGAGGATAAAGAGAAAAATCTATCAGGTTTCCATTTATTCAGCAAATATTTATTAAATATTTACTGTGTCACTGTTCTAAGCATTGAGAAACAGTTCTTCCTTCATGGAGCTTATATTCTCAATCCATTCCCACCCTCTTTCCTTATCACACCCTCAGGGAAAAACCTCAATCTTGAATAAAAACAACTCCACCAACTTTCTCCTTGTACCCATACAGTTTGAATGTGGTCAGAGAAAAACACAAGACTGTGGTGACAGATTTCATGACCACTAACCTCAAGTGGGCCCCTGCTGCTTCCCAATAATTCGACTACATTTCCTAATCAAATTAGTTTACGTTTCTCCCAGATGATATTTCATTTTTCCACTTTTCTCAAACTTCCAGCTCCTCCCTTTCTTCACTCTCAGCTGATCATCTACATCCTAATAAATTAGCAAAATTGAAGTAATCAGAAGATAATTTTCACAGGTTCCCACTATTCTTACATAAAAAATCACCGTCATTCAGTGCTGTCTACCAAGCGCACGACCAGGCAAAATCTCCAAGAGATCACAGAACAGAAAAGCTTACAGAAAAGTTACAGTTTTTTACATCGCATGATCCAGTAAATCAATATAAAACACACAAAAGAAGCAACAGGGAACGAAATCTGACATGTCAACACACTTTGGATAGGATGTAAGTGGATGGACAGACCACACTACCCAAATCCTGGGTTACACAGTGTTCGTATGTCCTGTCTCTCGGTTGCATCAACTTACCCTACTGATGGTGCAGTTATGAGGACCAGAGATGAGGTTTGAGTAAAGGGGGAGATTCTGAGGAACAAACAGAAAGCATTTTTGGCTTTATTCAAATAGGAAAGACGCAGAAGTAAGTGTGCTTGGTCAATAGCTGTAGCTCACCAATTAACTTGATAAACAACTATAACGTTATCTTTGCTTCTTGGGCACATCACAGGTGGGACCAGAAAGAAAGTATACTTGGTGTTACCAATGAATGGCCAATTTGGGGGTGGCATAGTTGTTAATCTAAGTAGGGTATGATGGCATCTTATGATGTGCTCTTTCCATTCCTTTCTACCTGAAAGTAACACTCTTGTTTGATCCATCATATATCCGTTTATTTTGTCTTTAACAGGTCTACTTATCTGTAACATCTTACAAACTTATTCCATATCATTAACACATCTTAAGAATTCTGCCTACATCTCACAGCTACATGCTTACTCCATACTTATACTTACCATACATTGTAGACTTGTTTACATCCTGAAAGTTAATATCTTTCTTATTATCTGATTAACACTGTTAAAAACTGTGACGAGTATGAGATTCCATGCTATTTGCAAATTAACAAGTTAATTTGCCGTAGTTTCTCATGGCAGAGGATCTGAGATTTCTGGTCAGACATAAGGAAAGTTTATTTTCACAGCAATGGCAGTAGCCAGAGTATCATCATTTTCTTATACCAGCTGCCTAAACCATGGTTCTCACAAGGCAATGAAACAAGCGATGAGTGAAGCCTGCACACTTAGTGGGCTGTAATATAGGAAAGGAAATCCAAGCTTGGAAAACCAAAACCTTTTCTTTTCTTTTAATTTTTTAGAGACAGGGACTTGTTCTGTTACCCAGGCTGGATTGCAGTGGCACCATCATGACTCACTGCAGCCTTGACCCCTTGGGATCAAGTGATGCTCCCATCTCAGCCTCCCTAGTAGCTGGGACTACAGGTGTGTGCCACCAGACCAGGCTAACTTTTAAATTTTTGGTAGAGATCAGGTCTCACCTTGTTGCCCAGGCTGGCCTTGAACTCCTGGCCTCAAGTGATCCTACTGCCTTGGTTTCCCAAAGTGCTGGGATTACAGGTATGAGCCACCGCATCCAGCCTGTATTTCTTCACATAAATTGGAGATACTGTCTAGTGTCCTTTCCTTTCATTTTATTTCCTTTAGTCACTCCATGATGGCTTACTTTATCTGATTACTTGACTGGATCATGGAGTGCCCAGGTTAAAACCTATTTCTAAGTGTGTTTATTAGGGTGTTTCTGGATGAGATTAGCATTTGAATAAGCAAAGCCATTGGGCAAGGCTGCCTGAGGCTTGGGGTCCACTTCTTTTATTCTTGAGATGGAGTCTTGCTCTATCTCCCAGGCTGGAGTGCAATGGCGTGATCTTGGCTCACTGCAACTTCTGCCTTCTGGGTTCAAGCGATCCTACTGTCTCAGCCTCCCAAGTTGCTGGGACTACAGGTGTGCACCACCACACCTGGCTAATTTTTGTATTTTTAGTAGAGCCGGGATTTCACCATGTTAGCCAGGCTGGTCTTGAACTCCTGACCTCAGGCAATCCACCTGCCGCGGCCTCCCAAAGTGCTGGGATTACAGGCATGAGCCACTACGCCCGACTGGGGCCCACTGCTTGTACCAGTGTGCCCAGGGTGAGGTACACGGAGTTAAGGATTATTTTAGAGCTTTGAAGTTTAATGTCTGCCCTGCTGGGTTTTAGACTTGCATAGGGCCTATTACCCCTTTCTTTTGGCCAATTTCTCCCTTTGGAATAGGAATATTTACTCACTACCTGTACCACTACTGTATCTTAGAAATAAATGACCTGTTTTCAATTTTACAGGCTCAGAGCTGTAAGAAACTTGCCTCGAATCTCAGATGAGACTTTGGACTCTGGACTCTTGAGTTGATGTCAGACTGAGTTAAGACTTTTAGGGGCTATTGGGAAGAAATGATTGTATTTTGCAATTGAATATTTAAATGATATAGCAACTTTATATTCTTTTTAAATTTTTTTCTCAAATGATTTGTTTTCTTTTAGAAACTTGCCTGGACTTCAACTATAAACTCTATCTGCCTGACTGCAGCCATTAATGTCTCTGATTTTTTTTTTATTTTTATATTTAGTATATAGCTTTCTATTTAGTGTATAACTTTCTATTTCGTGTATAGCTTCCAAAAGTCACACCTTTACCTGCGTAACTTAGTGGGCAGAAGTTTTATTCAAACATCTTGAACCTGAAAGACACCTAGCCAATGCCAATCAATCTGTGTGTAGGTTCAGTAGTGTATTCAAATTTATAGTCAATTATCAAGTCTTCTTTGACCTTCATTTTTTGGTGAGCCCTCTTGAGACTTTCCCGATCATGTGTAATTTTTCTTTCAACCAGGGATATATGGGGAGCTACATTTGCCCTTCTATCCCTTTCTTATTTCCAATATATTTCTATTAAATTTCTGACCTGTCTGTTGTTCACCTTAACTGGGACAGCGACCTCAGTTAGCAAAACTGGGTTTCTCTCATTTTTCCTAACCTAGTACATTTTTAGTCAGAAAGCCATTGAATTTTTACTACTCACAATTAAGTCCTGCTTTCTGACGACAAATTTTCTTGTCTCCATGAGAAGCCACCAAATGGTAAAATATATATCATTCTTGCTGACCATACAAATTGGTGGGGAAATGAAGAGAATGAGAGCTTCCTCAGGCAAGGATACCATAATACCTTCACTGTTCTTATTGAAAGCTCTTGCAGTTTTTCAACAATAAACATTTCTCAATTTGTTGTTAGCCTTTGCTCAATTTCCAGTGCCCTGAAATGTTTACCTTTGACTATTTTGTCCAGTTTTATACTTACAATTTGCCACTAAGATCTTCCCATTCTCTGTAATCAAAAGTCCCTCTAACATTCTCTTCAGCAATTTAAATCATTAGGATTTTGCCCCCACTACTCCACCAAAATGTGTCAAAGTCATGAATGGTTACCATATTGTTCAATCCAATTTTCGGTCCTAAACTTTTTGACCTATTAGCAGCATTTTAACATAATTATCACTCTCTTCTTCTTGAAACACTTTACTTGGTCTCCTGGGCAATAGTCTCTCTTTTGAAAAGCCTCTTACATCAGTGACTATGCTTATGGTCTTCTTGGTTAATTCTTTCTAATTTTTAAGACCTTTAAATATTGAAGAACCTGAGGACTCAGTCCTCAGATCTCTTATCACCCTCCCTCACTTCTGGGTCATCTCATCCTGTCCGATGGCTTTAAATAGAGCCTAAACATTGAAGATCCCAAAATTTATATTAACTTTTTCAAACCAGGAAAAATGAGGAAACTAAAAAAGATAGAATAACATAAAATAAATTTTAAAAATAAAGATGATTACAATGAAACCAAACATATCAGTCACTGATTAAGTGTGAATGAAGTGACTTTTTGCATTAAAAGACTGAGACTATGGACTGTTTTTTTTTTTTTTTTTTCAAAAAAAAATCTGATGAGTGTGCCTTCTACAGAGAACATTCTTAAAGTAATAATGAAACAATGAAAATTTTAAAACTGGGAAAGAGGCTATCAGGACAATGCCACAGTAAGTAATAGTAACATTATTAAATCAATAGAAAGTAGCCTTTAAATTTAAAAGAATTAAGCATAGTAAAGGGCATGATTTATTAAAATAAAAAATGGAATTTACAGAAAAGATATTAGTCATATAGTTCTTTACATCAGAAAAGACAAATTTATTAAGCAAAAGTTTGCTATAATTGATTGATGATATTGATTGATTAAAGAAGAAATTGATTAAAATTTAATTATGATAAGAGATCAATATATCTCTTTCAGAGGTGGATATATTGAATCGGGCAAATATATGTTAACAATAGAATATAATACAATAGTTCCCTCTTATCCATGATTTTGCCTCCAGTAACCCACAGTCAACCATGGTCTGAAAATATTAAGTGGAAAATTCCAGAAACAATTCATAAGTTTTAAATTACATGCAATTCTGAGCAGCATGACAGAATCTTGTACTGTCCTACTCCATCCAGCCTGGAATGTGAATTGTCCCTTTGACCAGCATATCCAACTGTATATACTACCCTCCTGATAGTCACTTAGTAGACGTCTGGATTACCGGATGGACTTCTGCACTGCTTGTGTTCAAGTAACTATTACTTTACTTAATAGTGGCCCCAAAGTGCAAGTGCAGTTATGCTGGCAATTTTGATATGCCAAAGAAAAGCCATAAAGTGTTTCGTTAAGTGAAAACATGCAAGTTTATCATATGTACATATGTATGGGAAAAATCATAGTATATATAGGTTGGGTACACAGTGTATATAGCTACCTGTGCTTTCTGGGGTTTTTGGAACGTATTCACCACCATGGATAAAGGTAAACTGCTAAATTATGTTGGATTTAACTATGTAAAACAGTCATAGAACCTTGTCTTCCTCAAATAGAGACACTTGTTTTCACTTGCCCATTGAACATTTTAAAAAATCATGTATTCATCCAAAAATCAAAACTTAACACATTCAAAAGGTTCTACATTCAAGCTACGTTTTCTGTCATAATCGAACAAACTGGAAAGAAATTATAAAAAGCTGACCAAAAAAAAAAAAATCTTCACTACATGGAAACTAGAAAATACAACCTTAAATGACACTTACATCATAGAAGCAATCAAAATTGAAATTAAAACCTATCTCCAATAAGCTAAAAAGAAAGCACTTCTTTAATTAGAACACATGGGATGCAGGAGCCTCTTTAGCTAGAAGAAAATATACAGGCTTAAATGTCATAGATATTAAAAAAGAATTATGAAAATATATAATTATTTCTCATTTCAAATATTTGGAAAAGAACTACACAATAAGCCTAAAAGGTAGGAATATTTAATAAAGATAAAGCTGAAGTAGTGAATTGGAAAGCAAAAACTATATTATATACAATACACAAAGATAAACCTTTTTTAAAAATCAATAACATAGTTAATGGTCTCATCGGATAAAGAAAAGAGTAAAATTACAAAATTAGAGTCGTAAGTGAAACATCATTACAGATACATAAAAGTTTAGCATATTACAATTCTCTTCTAAAGAGAATTTAATACACAATTCCAGCACAACAAATTTGAAAACCTAGAGAAAAAATTGATGATCTTCTAACAAAATACAAGCTTTAATAATGATCCAAAAAGAATTGAAAACGTTGTACAACAAATACTAAAATAGGCAGAGTAAGATGGCAGAATAGAAGACTCCGCTGATCATTCTCCCTGCAAAGACACCAGTTTGACAACTATCTATATCCAAACAACACCTTGAAAGGAACTAAAAATCAGGTGAGCATTCAGAGTACCTGGTTTTAAGTGCATATGGCTGAAAGAGGCAGTGAAGTGGCAGGAAAAATAGTCTTGAATCACCAATGCCACCCCTCTCCCATCCCCCAGCAGTGGCAACATGGTGCAGAGAGCATATTTGTGAGTTCAGAGCAGAAGAACTCAGTAATTGTAAGGCACTGAACTCAGCATTGCCCTGTGATAGCAGGAACAAAAACCAGACCAAACTCAGCTGATACCAGCTCATGGAGTGAGCATTTAAACCAACTCTAGCCAGAAGGGAATCGCCAATCTCAGTGGCTGGAATTTGAGATCCCATCACAGGTTAATGCACTTTGGAGTCTTAAATAAACTTGAAAGGCAGTCTAGGCCACAAGGACAGCAGCTCCTAGGTGAATCCTAGTGATGAATTGGGCCCAGAGACAGTGGACTGGGAGGGTCTATGACCTTCTAAGACATTAGTAAGGGCAGCCAAGAGAGTGCTGGCACCACCCCTCCCCTAACTATAGGGTACATAGCTCATGGCTCCAAAAGAGACCACTTTTTTCTGCTTGAAGAGAGCTGAGGGAAGAGTGGGGAGGATTTTGTCTTGCATCTTGGATACCAGCTCAGCCATAGTAGGGTAGGGCACCAGTCAGAGTCATGAGGCCTCCTTCCCAGTTCCTAACTTGCAGACGACATTTCTGGACACACCCTGGGACAGAAGGTAATGTGCTGCCTTGAAAGGAAAGATCTAGTCCTGGCAGGCTTCATCACCTGTTAACTGAAGAGCCGTTGGGCCCTGAATAACCAGCAGCAATACCCAGGTGCTACATTGAGGGCCTCATATGAGACTCTGAGACATGCTGACTTCAGATATCAGTTCAGTCACAGCAGAGAGGAATACCTAGTGGATTCTTCAGGTCCCTGATTCCAGAAAATGGCTCTGGAATGGCATTTCTGGACATACCCTGGGCCAAAGGAGAACCCAAGTCCCTGAAGGGTGAGTTCCAGGCCAGGTAGCATTCACCACAAGCTGACTTAAGAACCCTTGGGCCTTAAGGGAACATTGGTGAGAGTCTGACAGTATTCCCCTTGGGACTGTAGTGGTGGTGGCCATGGAGTGAGGCTCCTCTGCCTTGGAAAGGGGAGGGAAGAGTGAGAAAGACTGCATTTTGTGGTTTGAGTGCCAGGTCAGTTGCAGTCCAATAGAACACCAGGTAGTCATCTAAGGTTTTTGACTCTTTTCCCTGGCTCCCAGATGGCATCTCTGAACCCATTCAGAGCCTGAGGAATCTCACTGCCCTGAAGAGAAGGACACAGGCCTGGGCTTTGCCACCTGCTGATTATAGAGCACCAGGGCCTTGAGCAAACGTAAGTGGTAGCCAGGGAGTAGTTACAGAAGGCGTTGGGTGAGACCCAATGGTGTGCTGGCATCAGGTCTGACTCAGCACAGTCCTAGAGGTGGTGGCCACAGGGGTGCCTGTGTCACTCAACCCCCAGCTGCAGGTGGATCAGAAAAGAGAGAGAGACTTCATTTGTTTGGTGGAAAGTAAGGGAAGAGAACAAGAGTCTCTATCTGGTAATCCAGAGAATTCTCTCAGATCTTGTTCAAGACCATTAAGGCAGTACTTCCACAAGTCTGGAAGAACCACATTGCTACTGGGCTTGGAATAACCCCTCAAACAGATAACAACTTCAGTCACAACACCCAAGTTCTTTAGAATAGCTGGAAAGCCTTCCCAAGCAGGATGGGAACAAACAAGCCCAGACTGAGAAAACAACAATAAATACTTAAATCTTCAATGACCAGACACAAATTAATGCCTACGAGTATTAATACAATCCAGGAAAACATTTCCTCAGCAAATAAACTAATTAAGACATAAGGGACCAACCCTGCAGAAACAGAGATATATGGCCTTTCATGCAGAGAATTTGACAGCTGTGTTAACAAAACTCAAAGAAATTCAAGATAACACAGAGAAGAAATTCAGAATTCTATCAGATAAATTTAACAGGAGATTGAAATGATTAAGAAGTACCAAGCAGAAATTCTCGAGCTGAAAAATACAATTGACATATTGAAGAATACATCAGAATCTTTTAATAGCAGAATCATCAAGCAGAAGATAGAATTAGTGAGTTTAAAGACAGGCTATTTGAAAATAAAAAGTCAGAGGAGACAAAAGAAAAAAGAATACAGAGCAATAAAGCACACCTACAGGATCTGGAAAGCCTCAAAAGGGCAAGTCTAATAGTTATTGGCCTTAAAGAAGCAGAAGAGAAAGAGATAAGGGTAGAAAATTCATTCCAAGGGATCACAGCAGAAAACTTCTCAAACCCAGAGGAAGATAGCAATATCCAAGTACAAGAAGGTTATAAAACACCAAGCAGATTTAACCCAAATAAGACTACCTCAAGGCATTTAATAATCAAACTCCCAAAGGTCAAAGATAAAGGATCCTAAAAGCAGCAAGAGGAGAGGAGAAAAAGAACATACAATGGAGCTCCAATACATCTGGCAGCAGAATTTTCAGTGGAAACCTTAAAGGCCAGGGGAGAGTGGCATGACATATTTACAGTGGTGGAGAAGAAAAACTTTTAACCTAGACTAGCACATCAAGTGAAAATATCCTTCAAACATGAAGAACAAATAAAAAAGACCTTCCCAGACAAACAGAAGCTGAGAGATTTCATCAATACCAGACCTGTCCCTTGAGAAATGGCGAAGGGAGTACTTCAATCCAAAAGAAAAGAATGTTAATGAGGATTAAGAGATTATCTGAAGGTAGCAAACTCACTGGTAATAGTAAGTATACAGGAAAACACAGTTGTTATAACATTGCAACTGTGGTATGTAAACTACTCCTATCTTAAGTAAAAAGGCTAAACAATGAACCTATCAAAAATAATAATTGCAACAGATTTTCAAGACATAGTACAATAAGATATAAGGAGAAGCCACAAAAAGTTAAAAAGTAGGGGGACAAAGTAAAGGTGTAGAGTATTAGTTTTCTCTCTGCTTGTTTATGCAAATAGTGTTAAGTTGTTATCAGCTTTTAAAAATGGATTATAAAATAGTGTTTCTCATGGACACAGAGAAGGGAATGATACACACCAAGGCCTGTTAGGGGTTGAGGGGTGAGGAGAGGGAACTTAAAGGACGGGTCAATAGGTGCAGCAAACCACCATGGCACACATATACCTATGTAACAAACCTGCACATTCTGCACATGTATCCCTTTTTTGTTTGTTTTGGGTTTTTTTTTAAGAAGAAATAAAGAAACATTTTTTAAATTTTTTTTAAAAGATAGTGTTTGTAAGCTTCATGGTACCTCAAACCAAGAAACACACAATGGATACACAAAAAATAAAAAGCAAGAAACTAAAGTATACCACCAGAGAATATCACCTTCACTACGAGGAAGACAGCAAGGAAAGAAGAAGAATGAGTAGTATACACACACACACACACACACACACACAAAAAAAAAAAAAAAAACAAATAACAAAATGGCAAGAGTAAGTCCTTACTTACCAATTATAACATTGACTCCAAATAGACTAAACTCTCTAATCAAAAGACAGAGTGGCTGAATAAAGGATAAAACAAGACCCAATAATCTGCTGCCTGCAAGAAACACATGTCACCCATAAGACACACATAACCTGAAAATAAAGGGATGAAAAAAGATATTCCATGCCAATGGAATTCAAAAAAAGCTGAAGTATTTATACATATATCAGACAAAATAGATTTTAAGAAAAAAATTATAAGATGAGACAAAGGAGGTCACTTTATAATGGTAAAGGGGTCAATTCATCAAGAAGTTATAACAATTAAAATTATATATGCACCCAACATGAGAGCACTCAGATATATAAGACAAATGTTGATAGACCTTAAGAGAGAGATAGACCCTAATATAATAGTAGCAGGAGACTTCAACACCACACTTTCAGCATTGGACAGAACTTTCAGACAGAAAATCAATACAGAAACATTTGACCTAATCTCCACTATAGACAAAATGAATCTAGTAGAAATTTATACAACATTTATCCAACTGTTGCAAAATACACTTTCTTTTCCTCAGCACATGGATCATTCTCAAGGATAGACCATATGTTAGGTCACAAAACAAGTCTGAAAACATAAAAAAAAAATTGAAATAATATCAAGGATCTTCTCTGCCCACAATGAAATAAAAACTACAAACCAATAAGAGGAATTTTTGAAGCTATATAAATACATGAAAATTAAACAATATGCTCCTCAATGACCAGTGAGTCAATTAAGAAATTAAGGTGGAAAGTGAAATTTTTTTTAAAACAAATGATAAAGGAAACACAACATGCCAAAACCTATGGGATACAGCAAAAGCAGTTCTAAAAAGGGAAGTTTACAGCTACAGGTGCCTACACCAAAAATAGGAAAAATTTTAAATAATCTAATGATGCAACTTATAGAACTAGAAAAGCAAGAGCAAACCAAATTCAAAATTAGTAGAAGAAAATAAATAATCAAGATCATAAATAAATGAATTTGAAATGAAGAAAACAATTAAAAAACCAATGAAACAAAAACTTGGGTGTTTTTTTTTTTTGAAAAGATAAACAAAATTGACCAGCTTTGAGCCTTTTAGCCAGACTAACCATAAAAAAGGGAAGATCAAAATAAATAAAATCAGAGATGAAAAAGGCAACAATACAACTGATACTGCAGAAATTCAAAGGAGCTACTTTGAGCAACTATATGCCAATAAATTGGAAAATCTGGAAGAAATGGAAAAATTCTTATACACACAGAATCTACAAAGATTGAACCAGGAAGAAATTCAAAACCTGAACAGACCTATAACAAGTCATGAGATCAAAGCCATAATAAAAAGTTTCCCAGTAAAGAAAAACCCAGAACTGATAGCTTCACCACTGAATTCTACCAAACTTGTAAAGAAGAACTAAGGCAATCCTACTCAAACTATTTTGAACAACAGAAGAGGAAGGAATACTTCAAAATTCATTTCTATGAGTCCAGTATTACTCTAATACCAAAACCAGAAAAAGACACATCAGGAAAGAAAACTATAGGCCAATATCTCTGATAAATATTGATGCAAAAAAACCTCAATAAAATACTAGCAAACTGAGTTCAATAATATATTAAAAGATCATCCATCATGACAAAGAGGGATTTATCCCAGGGATGCAAGGATGGTTCACAAATCAATCAATATGATATATCACATCAACAAACAAAGAACAATAACCATGTGATCATTTCAATTGATGATGCAAAAGCATTTGATAAAACTCAACATCCTTTCATGATGAAAATGCTCAAAAACTTGGATATAGAAGGAACAAACATCAACTTGATAAAAGTCATGTATGACAGATCCATAGCTAGTATCATACTGAATCAAAAAAAAAAAAAAAAAAAAGCTAAAAGCCTTTCCTCTAAGATCTGGAACTTTGCAAGGATGCCAACTTTTACCACTGTCATTCGACATATTACTGGAAGTCCTACCTAGAGCAGGCATACAAGGGAAAGGAATAAGGGCATCCAAACTGGAAGGAAGAAATCAAATTATCCTTGTTGCAGATGATACGACCTTATATTTGGAAAACATAAAGATTCCAGCAAAAAACTATTAGAACCGATAAACAAATGCTGTAAAGTTGCAGGATACAAAATCAACATACAGAAATCAGTAGCCATTGGCATTTCTATATGCCAACAGGGAACAATCTGAAAAAGACATAAAAAAATTTCATTTACAATTGTCACACATAAAATAAAATATCTAGGAATTAATCAAAGAAGTGAAAGATTTCTGCAATGATAACTATAAAACATTGATGAAAGAAGTTAAAGAAGACACAAAAAATGAAAAGATATTCTATGTTCATGGATTGAAAGAATCTATATTGGGGGGGCGGAGCAAGATGGCCGAATAGGAACAGCTCCAGTCTCCAACCCAGCGCGAGCGACACAGAAGACCGGTGATTTCTGCATTTTCAACTGAGGTACTGGGGTCATCTCTCTAGGGAGTGCCGGACAATCGGTGCTGGGCAGCTGCTGCAGCCTGACCAGCGTGAGCTGAAGCAGGCGAGGCATCGCCTCACCTGGAAGCGCAAGGGGAAGGGAATCCCTTTTCCTAGCCAGGGGAACTGAGACACACAACACCTGGAAAATCGGGTAACTCCCACCCCAATACTGCGCTTTAAGGAAACAGGCACACCAGGAGAATATATCCCACACTGGCCGGGAGGGTCCCACCCACGGAGCCTCCCTCATGCTAACACAGCCGTCTGCGGCGATCTATCCGCAAGGCAGCAGCGAGGCTGGGGGAGGGGCGCCGCCATTGCTGAGGCTTAAGTAGGTAAACAAAGCCGCTGGGAAGCTCGAACTGGGTGGAGCTCACAGCAGCTCAAGGAAGCCTGCCTGTCTCTGTAGACTCTACCTCTGCGGACAGCGCACAGCTGCAGTCCTTAGGGGAAAGAGCGGGGCGGTGCAGACGCGAACGACTCTGTCTGACAGCTTTGGGAGAGCCGTGGATCTCCTAACGCGGAGGTGAGATCTGAGAACGGACAGACTGCCTGCTCAGGTGGGTCCCTGACCCCTGAGTAGCCTAGCTGGGAGACATCCCCCACTAGGGGCAGTCTGACACCCCACACCTCACAGGGTGGAGTCACCCCTGAGAGGAACTTCCAAAGAAAGAATCAGACAGGTACACTCGCTGTTCAGCAATATTCTATCTTCGGCAACCTCTGCTGCTGATACCCAGGCAAACAGGGTCTGGAGTGGACCTCAAGCAATCTCAACAGACCAACAGACAGTCCTTCTGACTGTCAGACGGAAAACTATCAAACAGGAAGGACACCTATACCAAAACCCCATCAGTACGTCACCATCATCAAAGACCAGAGACAGATAAAACCACAAAGATGGGGAAGAAGCAGGGCAGAAAAGCTGGAAATTCAAAAAATAAGAGCGCATCTCCCCCTGCAAAGGAGCGCAGCCCATCGCCAGCAACGGATCAAAGCTGGTCAGAGAATGACTTTGACGAGATGAGAGAAGAAGGCTTCAGTCCATCAAACCTCTCAGAGCTAAAGGAGGAATTACGTACCCAGCGCAAAGAAACTAAAAATTGAAAAAAAAGTGGAAGAATTGACAGCTAGACTAATTAATGCAGAGAAGATCATAAACGAAATGACAGAGATGAAAACCATGACACGAGAAATACGTGACAAATGCACAAGCTTCAGTAACCGACTCGATCAACTGGAAGAAAGAGTATCAGCGATTGAGGATCAAATGAATGAAATGAAGCGAGAAGAGAAACCAAAAGAAAAAAGAAGAAAAAGAAATGAACAAAGCCTGCAAGAAGTATGGGATTATGTAAAAAGACCAAATCTACGTCTGATTGGGGTGCCTGAAAGTGAGGGGGAAAATGGAACCAAGTTGGAAAACACTCTTCAGGATATCATCCAGGAGAACTTCCCCAACCTAGTAGGGCAGGCCAACATTCAAATTCAGGAAATACAGAGAACGCCACAAAGATACTCCTCCAGAAGAGCAACTCCAAGACACATAATTGCCAGATTCACCAAAGTTGAAATGAAGGAAAAAATCTTAAGGGCAGCCAGAGAGAAAGGTCGGGTTACCCACAAAGGGAAGCCCATCAGAACAGCAGACTCTCGGCAGAAACTCTACAAGCCAGAAGAGAGTGGGGGCCAATATTCAACGTTCTTAAAGAAAAGAATTTTCAACCCAGAATTTCATATCCAGCCAAACTAAGCTTCATCAGTGAAGGAGAAATAAAATCCTTTACAGATAAGCAAATGCTTAGAGATTTTGTCACCACCAGGCCTGCCTTACAAGAGACCCTGAAGGAAGCCCTAAACATGGAAAGGAACAACCGGTACCAGCCATTGCAAAAACATGCCAAAATGTAAAGACCATCGAGGCTAGGAAGAAACTGCATCAACTAACGAGCAAAATAACCAGTTAATATCATAATGACAGGATCAAGTTCACACATAACAATATTACCTTAAATGTCAATGGACTAAATGCTCCAATTAAAAGACACAGACTGGCAAACTGGATAAAGAGTCAAGACCCATCAGTCTGCTGTATTCAGGAGACCCATCTCACATGCAGAGACATACATAGGCTCAAAATAAAGGGATGGAGGAAGATCTACCAAGCAAATGGAGAACAAAAAAAAGCAGGGGTTGCAATCCTAGTCTCTGATAAAACAGACTTTAAACCATCAAAGATCAAAAGAGACAAAGAAGGCCATTACATAATGGTAAAGGGATCAATTCAACAGGAAGAGCTAACTCTCCTAAATATATATGCACCCAATACAGGAGCACCCAGATTCATAAAGCAAGTCCTTAGAGACCTACAAAGAGACTTAGACTCCCATACAATAATATGGGAGACTTCAACACTCCACTGTCAACATTAGACAGATCAACGAGACAGAAAGTTAACAAGGATATCCAGGAATTGAACTCATCTCTGCACCAAGCGGACCTAATAGACATCTATAGAACTCTCCACCCCAAATCAACAGAATATACATTCTTCTCAGCACCACATCGCACTTATTCCAAAATTGACCACATAATTGGAAGTAAAGCACTCCTCAGCAAATGTAAAAGAACAGAAATTATAACAAACTGTCTCTCAGACCACAGTGCAATCAAACTAGAACTCAGGACTAAGAAACTCAATCAAAACCGCTCAACTACATGGAAACTGAACAACCTGCTCCTGAATGACTACTGGGTACATAACGAAATGAAAGCAGAAATAAAGATGTTCTTTGAAACCAATGAGAACAAAGATACAACATACCAGAATCTCTGGGACACATTTAAAGCAGTGTGTAGAGGGAAATTTATAGCACTAAATGCCCACAAGAGAAAGCAGGAGAGATCTAAAATGGACACTCTAACATCACAATTAAAAGAACTAGAGAGGCAAGAGCAAACACATTCAAAAGCTAGCAGAAGGCAAGAAATAACTAAGATCAGAGCAGAACTGAAGGAGATAGAGACACAAAAAACCCTCCAAAAAATCAATGAATCCAGGAGTTTTTTTGAAAAGATAACAAAATTGAAGACCGCTAGCAAGACTAATAAAGAAGAAAAGAGAGAGGAATCAAATAGACGCAATAAAAAATGATAAAGGGGATATCACCACCGACCCCACAGAAATACAAACAACCATCAGAGAATACTATAAATGCCTCTACGCAAATCAACTAGAAAATCTAGAAGAAATGGATAATTCCTGGACACTTACACTCTCCCAAGACTAAACCAGGAAGAAGTTGAATCCTGAATAGACCAATAGCAGGCTCTGAAATTGAGGCAACAATTAATAGCCTACCCACCAAAAAAAGTCCAGGACCAGATGGATTCACAGCTGAATTCTACCAGAGGTACAAGGAGGAGCTGGTACCATTCCTTCTGAAACTATTCAATCAATAGAAAAAGAGGGAATCCTCCCTAACCATTTTTATGAGGCCAACATCATCCTGATACCAAAGCCTGGCAGAGACACAACAAAAAAGAGAATTTTAGACCAATATCCCTGATGAACATCGATGCAAAAATCCTCAATAAAATACTGGCAAACCGGATTCAGCAGCACATCAAAAAGCTTATCCACCATGATCAAGTGGGCTTCATCCCTGGGATGCAAGGCTGGTTCAACATTCGCAAATCAATAAACGTAATCCAGCATATAAACAGAACCAAAGACAAGAACCACATGATTATCTCAATAGATGCAGAAAAGGCGTTTGACAAAATTCAACAGCCCTTTATGCTAAAAACGCTCAATAAATTTGGTATTGATGGAACGTAACCCAAAATAATAAGAGCTATTTATGACAAACCCACAGCTAATATCATACTGAATGGGCAAAAACTGGAAAAATTCCCTTTGAAAACTGGCACAAGACAGGGATGCCCTCTCTCACCACTCCTATTCAACATAGTGTTGGAAGTTCTGGCTAGGGCAATCAGGCAAGAGAAAGAAATCAAGGGTATCCAGTTAGGAAAAGAAGAAGTCAAATTGTCCCTGTTTGCAGATGACATGATTGTATATTTAGAAAACCCATTGTCTCAGCCCAAAATCTCCTTAAGCTGATAAGCAACTTCAGCAAAGTCTCAGGATACAAATTAATGTGCAAAAATCACAAGCATTCTTATACACCAGTAACAGACAAGCAGAGAGCCAAATCAGGAATGAACTTCCATTCACAATTGCTTCAAAGAGAATAAAATACCTAGGAATCCAGCTTACAAGGGATGTAAAGGACCTCTTCAAGGAGAACTACAAACCACTGCTCAGTGAAATCAAAGAGGACACAAACAAATGGAAGAACATACCATGCTCATGGATAGGAAGAATCAATATCGTGAAAATGGCCATACTGCCCAAGGTAATTTATAGATTCAATGCCATCCCCATCAAGCTACCAATGACTTTCTTCACAGAATTGGAAAAAACGGCTTTAAAGTTCATATGGAACCAAAAAGAGCCCGCATTGCCAAGACAATCCTAAGTCAAAAGGACAAAGCTGGAGCGTCACGCTACCTGACTTCAAACTATACTACAAGGCTACAGTAACCAAAACAGCATGGTACTGGTACCACAACAGAGATATAGACCAATGGAACAGAACAGAGTCCTCAGAAATAATACCACACATCTACAGCCATCTGATCTTTGACAAACCTGAGAGAAACAAGAAATGGGGAAAGGATTCCCTATTTAATAAATGGTGCTGGGAAAATTGGCTAGCCATAAGTAGAAAGCTGAAACTGGATCCTTTCCTTACCCTTATACGAAAATTAATTCAAGATGGATTAGAGACTTAAATGTTAGACCTAATACCATAAAAACCCTAGAAGAAAATCTAGGGTACCATTCAGGACATAGGCATGGGCAAGGACTTCATGTCTAAAACACAAAAGCAACGGCAGCAAAAGCAAAATTGACACATGGATCTAATTAAACTAAAGAGCTTTGCACAGCTAAAGAAACTACCATCAGAGTGAACAGGCAACCTACAGAATGGGAAAATTTTTGCAACTACTCATCTGACAAAGGGCTAATATCCAGAATCTACAAAGAACTCAAACAAATATACAAGAAAAAAACAAACAACCCCATCAAAAAGTGGGCAAGGATATGAACAGACATTCTCAAAAGAAGACATCCATACAGCCAACAGACACATGAAAAAATGCTCATCATCACTCGCCATCAGAGAAATGCAAATCAAAACCACAATGAGATACCATCTCACACCAGTTAGAATGGCAATCATTAAAAGTCAGGAAACAACAGGTGTTGGAGAGGATGTGGAGAAATAGGAACACTTTTACACTGTTGGTGGGATTGTAAACTAGTTCAACCATTATGGAAAACAGTATGGCGATTCCTCAAGGATCTAGAACTAGATGTACCATATGACCCAGCCATCCCACTACTGGGTATATACCCAAAGGATTATAAATACTCTACTACAAAGACACATGCACACGTATGTTTATTGCGGCACTATTCACAATAGCAAAGACTTGGAATCAACCAAATGTCCATCTGTGACAGACTGGATTAGAAAATGTGGCACATATACACCATGGAATACTATGCAGCCATCAAAAAGGATGAGTTTGCGTCCTTTGTAGGGACATGGATGCAGCTGGAAACCATCATTCTTAGCAAACTATCACAAGAAGAGAAACCAAACACCGCATGTTCTCACTCATAGGTGGGAACTGAACAATGAGATCACTTGGACTCGGGAAGGGGAACATCACACACTGGGGCCTATCATGGGAGGGGGAGGAGGGAGGGATTGCATTGGGGAGTTTACATGATATAACGTCATGCACATGTACCCTAGAACTTAAAGTATAATAAAAAAAAAAAAAAAAAAGAATCTATAAATTGTAAATGTCCGTATGTACCCAAAGCAATCTACAGATTCCATGCGATTTATGCCAAATACCAAGTCATTCTTCATAGAAATAGAAAAAACTATCCTAGAATTTATTGAAACCACAAAATATCCAGAATAGCCAAAGCTATCCCGACCAAAAAGAACAAAACTGGAGGATTCACATTACCTGATTTCAAGTTTTACTACAGAGCTATAGTCACCAAAACAGCATGCTCCTGGCATAAAAACAGACATATAAAACAATGGAACAGAAGAGAGAATCCAGAAATAAATCTACACACCTACAGTGAACTCATTTTTAACAAAGATGCCAAGAACATACACTAGGGAAAAGACAGTCTTTTCAATAAATTGTGTTGGGAAAACTGGATATCCATATGCAGAAGAATGAAACTAGACCCCTTATCTCTAAACATCCACAAAAGTGAAGTTGAATGGATTGAAGACCTAAATCTAAGACTTCAAAATACAATTACTACATGAAAACAACATGCGGGAAACACCACAAGATATTGGTCTGGGCAAAAAATTTCTTGAGTAATACCCTACAAGCACAGGCAACCAAAGCAAAAAGGGACAAATGTGATCACATCAAGTTAAAAAGCTTCCACACAGCAAGGGATACAATCAATAAAGTGAAGAGACAAGCCACAGAATGGCAGAAACTATTTTCAAACTATTCATCTGACAAGGGATTCATAATCAGAATATATAAGCAGCTCAAACAACTCTATAGGAAAAAATCTAACAATCTGATTTTAAAATGGGCAAAAGATTTGAACAGACATTTCTCAAAACAAAAACACAAATGGCAAACAGGCATATCAAAAGGTGCTCAGCATCATTGATCATCAGAGAAATGCCAGTCAAAACTACAGTGAGATATCATCTTATCTCAGTTAAAATGGCTTACATTCATTTTAGTAACAGGCAATAACCAATGCTGGCAAGGATATGAAGAAAAGGGATTCCTCATACACTGTTGGTGAAAATGTAAGCTAGTACAACCACTACAGAGAACAGTTTGGAGGTTCCTCAGAAAACTAAAAATTGAGCTACCATATAATCCAGTAATCCCACTGCTGAGTATATACCCAAAGAAGGGAAATCAGTGTGTGGAAGAGATTCTGCACTTCCATGTTTGTTGCAGCACTGTTCACAATAACCCGGATTTGGAAGCAACCTAAGTGTCCATCAGCAAATGAATGGATAAAGAAAATGCATTTCTTATACACAATGAAGTACTCTTCAGCCATAAAGAAGAATGAAATCCTGCCATTTGCAACAACATGGATGGAACTGGAAGTCATTATGTTAAGTCAAATAAGTCAGTCACAGAAAGGACATTTATTCAAGAAACCTAAAAATCAAAACAATTGAACTCATGGACATAGAGAGTAGAAAGATGGTTACCAGTGGCCGGAAAGGGTAGTGCATAGGAAGTGGTGGGGAGGTGGGGATGGTTAATGGGTGCAAAAACAAAATAGTTAGAAAAAATAAATAAGACCTAGTATTTGATAGCACAACAGGGTTACTATAGTCAATAGTAATTTAATCATACATTTTAAAACAACTAAAATATTATAATTTTATTTTTTGTAACACAGGATAAATGCTTTTGGTGGTGGACACTCCATTTTCCATGATGTGACTGTTTCATATTGCATGCCTGTGTCAAAACATCTTATGTATCCCATAAATATACACACTTCTATGTACCCACAAAAATGAAAATGAAAATTTGTTTTTAAATGCTAAAAAGTTACTTAATAAAGTCCAGCAGCAATCTCTAGTAAAGTATCTAAATAACATGGCAAGGAATAAAACTACTTAAATATAACAAATACTATCAAAAACCCCAACAAATTATTATATCAAACAATCATACCCTAAAACCAATATAATTAAAATCAATAACTGAGGCATCAAGTTTTTCTTGTTTATTTGACTATTGTCTTGGATACTCTAGCAACTGTAATAAAGTTAAATAACTAATAACTGGCATAAACATTAAAAAGAAGAAAAAAATGAGTATAGGACCATTACTGGAAAAACTAAATGTACTCTACAGAAAGAAGTAGATTTAATGAGTTGCCAGAATAATACATAAATAAGAAATATTAAGTGCTGTTCTTTATCCTATAATAAGAACCTAGAAAAAACAGTGGGAAAAAATTTTTCATTCACAATAATGAAAAATCTTATAAAATTGAAATAAAGTGAAAGAACTTATATGAAGAAAATGATAACATTTACAGAAGAATTTGAAACAGTCCTGAGTAATATTGTAGAACTATTAGTAAAACAAAAAATAATCTCTGAAATCAATGCAATTCAATTAGAATCCCAACAATATTTTCCTCATATACTTGGGTAAAACGATCTTACAATTAATTGAAGATTAAATGCAATATAGCCAAAACTTATGAAAAATACGTGGGTTGAACCTTGCTTCGTCAATAGAGCATACTGTAAATTAACTGTAATCAAATCATATGCAAGTAGATCATTAGAACACAATGGAGAAAGCTGAAATAGAATCCAGTATATATGGCCATTTAACATGGCAAGGTTGATATTTTAATCCTTTAAGAAGGGACGGATTATCTATAAATTTTACTGGCATAACCAGCTATCCATATAAAAGAAAATAAATGTAATCCCCTCACGTAAAGCAAACAAAAACATTAATAAGCTTCAAAAGGATTAAAGGCTTAAATGTGAACAAATAAAATTTATGTAAGAATATAGGAGTCTACCTATAAAATTGTTGACCAGAGAACATAATCAGCTTCGGAACCTAAACTAGAAACTCAGGAGTTTTAAAAGAAAAAAATGTAAACGTATCAGACCACATAAAATGTAATATTATGAAAAAATAGTGATACCAGATATATATATAGTTTACATATATAGTGGAAAAGATGTTTTCATAGGTATCTAGTGAAAATATGAATTAATATTTTCTGGAAATTATTTTTGATATATATATTCAATCTAGAAATCTCAATTTTAGAAAATAAAAACACCATTCCCAGGAAAGATGGCTGAATACAAACAGTTTTGGTCTGCAGCTCCCAGCGAGACCAATGCAGAAGGTGGGTGATTTCTGCATTTTCAACTGAGGTACCTGGTTCATCTCATTGGGACTGGTTGGACAGTGGGTGGAGCCCACCAAGGGAGAGCAGAAGCAGGGTGGGGCTTTGCCTCACCCAGAAAGTGCAAGGACTTGGGGAACTCCCTCCCCTTGCCACGGGAGCCATGAGAGACCATGCCGTGAGGAACAGTGGACTCTGGCCCAGATACTATGCTTTTCCCATGGTCTTCACAACCTGCAGACCACAAGATTCCCTCGGGTGCCTACACCACCAGAGCCCTGGGTTTCAAGCACAAAACTGGGTGGCCATTTGGGCAGACACTGAGCTAGCTGCAGGAGGTTTTTTGTTTTTACCCCATTTGGCACCTAGAATGCCAGCGAGACAGAACTGTTCACTCTCCTGGAAAAGGGGCTGAAGCCAGGGAGCCAAGTTGTCTTGCTCAGTGGATCCCATCCCATGGATCCCAACAAGCTAAGATCCACTGGCTTGAAATTCTCACTGCCAGCACAGCAGTCTGAAATTGACCTGAGTTGCTCAAGCTTGGTTGGGGGAGGGGCGTCTAACATTGCTGAGGCTTGAATAGGCAATTTTCCCTCACAGTGTAAACAAAGCCACCAGGAAGTTCAAACTGGGAGCAGGACCCACTGCAGCATAACAAAGCCACTGTAGAGAGACTGCCTCTCTATATTCCTCCTCTCTGAGCAGGGCATCTCTGAAAGAAAGGCAGCAGCCCCAATCAGGGGCTTATAGATAAAACTCCCATTTCCCTGGGACAGAGCACCTGGGGGAAGAGGCAACTATGGCTGCAGCTTCAACAGACTTAAATGTTCCTGCCTGCCAGCTCTGAAGAGAGCAGATCTCCCAGCATAGTGCTTGTGCTCTGCTAAGGGACAGACTGCCTCCTCAAGTGGGTTCCCAACCCCCATGCCTCCTGACTGGGAGACAACTCCCTGCAGGGATTGACAGACACCTCACACAGGAGAGCTCTGGCTGGCATCTGGCAGGTGTCCCTCTGGGAGATGAAGCTTCCAGAGGAAGAAACAGGCAGCAATCTTTGCTGTTCTGTAGCCTCCGCTGGTAATATCCAGGCAAACAGGGTCTGGAGTGGACACCTAGCAAACTCCATCAGACCTGCAGCAAGGGGCATGACTGTTAGAAGGAAAACTAACAAACAGAAAGCAATAGTATCAACATCAACAAAAAGGACACCCACACAAAAACCCCATCTGAGGGTCACCAAGATCAAAGACCAAAGGTAGAAAAATCCACAAAGATGAGGAAAACCCAGCGCAAAAAGGCTAAAAATTCCAAAAACCAGAATGCCTCTTCTCCTCCAAAGGATCACAACTCCTTGTCAACAAAAAAAAAAAACTTGATGGAGAATGAGTTTGACGAACTGACAGAAGTAGCCTTCAGAAGGTGGACAATAAGCTCCTCCAACCTAAAGGGGCATGTCTAACCCAGTGCAAGGAAACTAAGAACTTGATATAAGATTACAGGAACTGCCAACTAGAATAACCACTTTAGAGAAGAACATAAATGACCTGATGGAGCAGCAAAACACAGCATGAGAACTTCGTGGCGCATACACAAGTATCAACAGCCGAATCAATCAAGCAGAAGAAGGGATATCAGAGATTGAAGATCAACTTAATGAAATAAAGCTAGAAAACAAGATTAGAGAAAAAAGAATGTGAAAAGGAACCAACAAAGCCTCCAAGAAATATGGGACTATGTGACAAGACCAAAGCTACATTTGATTGGCGTACCTGTAGGTGATGGGAAAAATTGAACGAACTTGAAAAACACACTTCAGGATATTATCCAGGAGAACTTCCCCAACTTAGCAAAACAGGCCAATATTCAAACTCAGGAAATAGAACATCACTAAGATACTCCTCGAAAGAGCAACCCCAAGACACATAATCATCAGATTCACCAAGGTTGAAATGAAGGAAAATTGTTAAGGGCAGCCAGAGAGAAAGCTCAGGTTATCCACAAAGGGAAGCCCATCAGACTAACAGTGGATCTCTCTGCAGAAACCCTACAAGCCAGAAGAGAGTGGGGGCCAATATTCAACATTCTTAAATAAAAGAATTTTCAACCAGAATTTCATATCCAGCCAAACTAAACTTCATAAGTGAAGGAGAAATAAAATCCTTTACAGACAAGCAAATGCTGTGGGATTTTGTTACCACAAGCATGCCTTACAAGAGCTCCTGAAGGAAGCACTAAATATGGAAAGGACAAAACAGTACCAGCCACTGCAAAAACATATGAAAATGTAATGCCATTGACACTATGAAGAAACTGCATCAACTAATGTGAAAAATAACCAGTTAGCATCATAATGACAAGATCAAATTCACACATAACAATATTAACCTTAAATGCAAATGGGCTAAATGCTCCAATTAAAAGACACAGACTGGTCAATTGGAAAAAGAATCAAGATCCATTGGTGTGCTGTATTCAGGAGACCCATCTCATGGGCAAAGACACACATAGGCTAAAAATAAAGGGATGGATGAATATTTACCAAGCAAATGAAAAGCAAAAAAAGCAGGGGTTGCAATCCTAGTCTCTGATAAAACAGACTTTAAACCAACAAATGTCAAAAAAGACAAAGAAGGACATTACATAATGATAAAGGGATCAATGCAACAAGAAGAGCTAACTATCCTAAATATACATGCATCCAATACAAAGAGCACCCAGATTCATAAAGCAAGTTCTTAGAGACCTACAAAGAGACTTAGATTGCCGCACAATAATAGTGGGAGACTTTAACACCCCACTGTCAATATTAGATCAACAAGACAGAAAATCAACAAGGATATTCAGGACTTGAACTCAGCTCTGGACCAAGCAGACCTAATAGACATCTACAGAACTATTCACCCCAAGTCAACAGAATATACATTCTTCTCAGCACCACATCACACTTACTCTAAAATTGATCATGTAATTGGAAGTAAAACACTCCTCAGCAAATGCAAAAGAATGGAATTCATAACAGTCTCTCAGACCAAAGTGCCATCAAATTAGAACTCAGGATAAGAAACTCAATCAAAACTGCAAAACTACATGGGAACTGAACAACCCGCTCCTGAATGACGACTGGGTAAACAACAAAATTAAGACAGAAATAAATAAGTTATTTGAAACCAATGAGAAAAAAAGACACAACGTACCAGAATCTCTGTGACATAGCTAAAGCAGTGTTTAGAGAGAAATTTATAGCACTAAATGCCCACATGAGAAAGCAGGAAATATCTCAAATCATCACCCTAATATCAAAATTAAAAGAATTAGAAAAGCAAGAGCAAACAAATTCAAAAGCTAGAAGAAGACAAGAAATAAATAATATCAGAGCAGAACTGAGGAGATAGAGTCACAAAAAACCCTTCAAAAAAAAATCAGTGAATTCAGGAGCTGGTTTTCTGAAAAGGTTAACAAAATAAATAGACCGCTAACCAGAAGAATAAAGAAGAAAAGAGAGAAGAATCAAATAGACACAAAAAAAATGATAAAGGGGATATCACCACTCATCCCACAGAAATACAACTACCATCAGAGAATACTATAAACACTTCTACACGAATAAACTAGAAAATCTAGAAGAAATGGATACATTCCTGGGCATATTTACCCTCCCAAGACTAAACCAGGAAGAAGTCAAAGCCCTGAATAGACCAATAACAAGTTCTGAAATTGAGGCAGTAATTAATAGCCTACCAACCAAAAGAAGCCCAGGACGAGACGGATTCACAGCCAAATTCTACCAGAGGTACAAAGAGGAGCTGGTAGCATTCCTTCTGAAACTTTTCCAAACAATAGAAAGAGAGGGACTCTTCCCTAACTCATTTTATGAGTCCAGCATCATCCTGATACCAAAACCTGGCAGAGACACAAAAAAATAGAAAATTTAAGGCCAATATCCCTGATGAACATTGATGTGAAAACCCTCAATAAAATACTGGCAAACTGAGTCCAGCAGCACATCAAAAAGCTTATCCACCATGATCAAGTTGGCTTCATCCCTGGGATGCAAGGCTGGTTCAACATATGCAAATCAATAAATGTAATCCATCACATAAACAGAACCAATGACAAAAACCACATAATTATCTCAATAGAGGCAGAAAAGGCCTTCAATAAAATTCAACACCCCTTCATGCTGAAAACACTAAATAAACTAGGTATTGACGGAACATATCCCAAAATAATAAGAGCTATTTACCACAAACCCACAGCCAATATCATATTGAATGGGCAAAAGCTGGAAGCATTCCCTTTGAAAACTGGCACAAGGCAAGGATGTCCTCTCTCACCACTCCTATTCAACATATGACCAGGGCAATCAGGCAAGAGAAAGAAATAAGGGTATTCAAATAACAAGAGAGGAAGTCAAATTGTCTTTGCAGATGACATGATTGTATATTTAGAAAAACCCCATCATCTCAGTCCAAAAACTCTTCAAGCTGATAAGCAACTTCAGCAAAGTCTCAGGATACAAAATCAATGTGCAAAAATCACAAGCCTTCCTATACAACAAAAACAGACAAACAGAGAGCCAAATCATGAGTGAACTCCCATCCACAATTGCTTCAAGGAGAACTACAAATCACTGCTTAAGGAAATAAGAGAAGACACAAACAAATGGAAAAACACTCCATGTTCATGGATAGAAAGAATCAATATCATGAAAATGACCATACTGCCCAAAGTAATTTATAGATTCAATGCTATTACCCTCAAGCTACCATTGACTTTCTTCCTAGAATTAGAAAAAAAATATTTTAAATTTCATATGGAAGCAAAAATGGCCCATATAGCCAAGACAGTCCTAAGCAAAAAGAACAAAGCTGGAGGCATCATGCTACTTGACTTCAAACTATACCTCCAGGCTACAGTAACCAAAACAGCATGGTACTGGTACCAAAACAGATATATAGACCAAGGGAACAGAACAGAGGCCTCAGAAATAATACCACACATCTACAACCATCTGATCTTTGACAAACCTGACAAAAACAAGCAATGGGGAAAGGATTCCCTATTTAATAAATGGTACTGGGAAAACTGACTAGCCATATACAGAAAACTGAAACTGGACTCCTTCCTTTCATGTTATACAAAAATTAACTCAAGATGGATTAAAGACTTAAACACAAGACCTAAAACCATAAAAAACCCTAGAAGATAACGTAGGCAATACCATTCAGGACATAGGCATGGCCAAAGACTTCATAACTAGAATACCAAAAGCAAAGGGAACAAAGGTCAAAATTGACAAATGGGATCTAATTAAACTGAAGAGCTTCTGCACAGAAAAAGAAACTATCAGAATGAACAGGCAACCTTCAGAATGGGAGAAAATTTTTGCAATCTATCCATCTGACAAAGGGCTAATATCCAGAATCTACAAGGAACTTAAGCAAATTTACAAGAAAAAAACAACCCCATCAAAATGTGGGCAAAGGATATGAACAGACACTTTTCAAAAGAAGACATTTATGTGGCCAACAAATATATGAAGAAAAGCTCATCATCACTGGTCATTAGAGAAATGCAAATCAAAACCACAATGAGATATCATCTCACACCAGTTAGAATAGCGATCATTAAAAAGTCGGGAAACAACAGGTGCTGGAGGGGATGTGGAGAAATAGGAACACTTTTACACTGTTGGTGGGAGTTTAAATTAGTTCAACCATTATGGAAGACAGTGTGGAGATTCCTCAAGGATCTAGAATCAGAGATACTATTTGATCCAGCAATCCCATCACTGGGTATATACACAAAGGATTATAAGACCTTCTACTATAAAGACACATGCACACATATGTTTATTGCAGCACTATTCACAATAGCAAAGACTTGGAACCAACCCAAATGCTCATCAATGATAGACTGGATAAAGAAAATGTGGCACATATACACCATGGAATACTATGCAGCCTTAAAAAAGAATGAGTTCATGTCCTTTGCAGGGACATGGATGAAGCTGGAAACCATCATTCTCAGCAAACTAACACAGGAACAGAAAATCAAACACCACATGTTCTCACTCATAAGTGGGAGTTGAACAATGAGAACATATGGGCACATGGAGGGGAACATCACACACTGTGGTCTGTTGGGGGGTGGGGGCAAGGGGAGGTATAGCATTAGGAGAAATACCTAATAGAGATGATGGGTTGATAGGTGTGGTAAACCAGCATGTCACATGTATTCCTACGTAACAAACCAGCATGTTCTGCACATGCATTCCAGAACTTAAGGTATAATAAAAAATAAAGTAAAAAATTTAAAAAAAGATATGGACACCTTATCTACTATGTTCACTTATTACTATTATACACTTATTTTACATATATGTGTATATATGGATGTACATATATATACCTTCATATACATATATACATATATCATCATTGTTGATTGTGACAAAAAATGTAAAAAGTGCATGTGTTTCAAAAAGGACATTGTTAAATAAATTCTCCCACATTTTCAAAATACTATCTTCTGAAGTCATTAAAAAAGAATGAATCACTTCTATGCAAGCTTTCTTTGAAGAATTTTCAAAAAATATATTTGAATAAGAAAACAAAATGCAGAAAATATCTGGGAGTGGGGTCCAGAAATCTGCATTTTATAATTATTCAATGAAGTTTGAGAATTATCCAAAAGTTTTATGGCCAAAAATCATCTCCACCTGGTGAGATCAAGATTGATCAAGTCTTAGGTATAAACAGTGGTTCGGTATGTTTTAACCCAAGCAAATACAATCTTTCTTTAATGCTGTTAGCCTCTTAGAAAGCTAGACAATATTTTCTTGATTGGCATTCAGCCCCTAACAACTAACTCCACCTACCAAATATCAGGTGGCATTTTTCCACGAAAGCATGTTCAGAAACAATGTTGGGTAGAATATTCTTGTGTGCAGTCTCATAAGGATCCTTCTTAAGTATCAAGATTTAGTTTATAATACAAATAGTCTTTCAGGGCTATGATTCTTGGTCATTAGATCTCTTTCTCCAGTTCCTATGTGCATTTTAATATTTTAAATAAATATCCACCATCCCTACCATGCCACACACAAAATAAACATTGTAGCATTGAGCCATAGGAAGTATTGTTAGAGCCTACCTGTGTCATTCATGGCTTTAACAAATTCATAATTAGCCCTGATTTTATACCAAGGATTATACTAGTTTTTCTGAGCATATGATGATAAAAAAAAATTAGACATGTTTTCTACCCTCTTGTATCTTAGATTCTAGTGGAAAAGATAGACAATAAGTATGTATGATTATTATATGTAAGTAAATCCCATAATGCTTTGATTCATATATTTTTTTACATTTAATCATCTCTGAGATCTTGTGGCATCTTATAATTTATGGTGTATCATAACTTAATTGGCAGAATTTTTAGTTTGTTTTCAGTAATCCGTACAAATAATGGTGCATCTCATATTGATGACATCTAAAATTCACTGAAACAAGTGTTCACAAACTAGGATATATATTATAAAGAAAAAACCCCAGGAACATTAGAGAGGATGGTGGACCTGCTGAGGAGAGATCAAAGAACGGTTTCCTTTATTTCTTTTCTTTGATCCTCACCAACTTCTGCTATACTCATAAGAATGTTTTCTAATCCTCAGAACATTGAATACAATCCAAGAAAAAAGACCAAGAATATGTAAATTTTGATGCTTTCTTTCCAAATATTACCCTAAAGGTTACCTGCTACAATGTGGTCTGAATTACGGTAATGGAGGTGGGGTGGAAATAAAATGGAACCATCTGTGAGATATTTAGGACATAGAGTAAACAAGACAGATTTGATGTGAGATATGAGAGGGTCTGATATGGGTTGACTGGTATGAAACCTTGATGACATACAGAAACAATTGCTGAAGAAAATTTACTAGAATAATAGAAACTAATTTTTTCAGAGTAATTTCAAATGGCACACATGTCAAATTATATGATCTCTAAAGACAGAAGCAGAGACTTTTAACATGATGAGCTGACATGTAACACAGAATGATGTTTTATACAAGGTAGTATGTTTCAGATACCACATCAGATAAAGCAAAAGTGGGAAATACATCTGAACAATCCATAATTTGGATCTGATATTTAATTCACATGACTAGTTAGTACTGTTGATGTTAACTATAAAGTCATGTTTGTTTAATATGGTTTTTAACTAGTAAATCTTAAATCCAGTGAGAAGAATTGTTTCTTTACCCTCAAACAATGGCAGGATAGCATTTTAAATATCTAAAAGCAACATGCATTTTATAACTAAAGAAATAAGAGTAGTAATATTTATTTGTAATAATAAGACCAGAAAAACATTTTCAAAAGGAGTATCTTTTACTATGAAAGACATTATCACTATGATGATAATATCTAAAGTTTTGGAACCAGTAATAACCATTTCTTTCTAGTTATACAGTAGAGGCTTTTCAAGATTGATCTCATTTATTATCTCCATGTTGTCAGAAAATGGCCAAAATTTTATTTTTAATTTTATATATACTGAAGGCACCTGAGATACATGAAAAAAAAAACTCGCATGAGATAGCATTGATACAGGTAATTGGAAATGTTTAGTTTATGCATTCATGGGTTAGCAGAGCACCGTGTTGGTGTCAGATACAGATGGATTGAATCCCCTAGCTCACCCTCATTTGCCATATATGTAAAATAGAAAACACAATTTTGTTCCAAATAGGGTTTTGTTTTGTACGGTTTGAATGAAATAAAGTATGATGACGTAAATGGCATTATTCTTTTAATTTTATATAATCAAATATTGGTTATTTGGATAGATTTAGAATTTTTTTCTTCTTTTATCAGAATGCTTATCTCTGATTTGGCATATCCTTAGTTTTAAGTCCTGATGTAACTCTCTTCTTTGCAGTGTTAGTCCTAAAAATAAAAACTCTTGAAAATATGCTGCTTAAGCATACAACAGACTAGCTCTGAGCAATATTGTGCTTTTGACTGCAAGCAGAAACAAATGTGAAATCATAAATTGCATGGTAGATTTCTTCCCTGAGCTTCCTTGTAGTGTTTGCTGTACAGGTAAACACCCAATTGGAGAACACTGACCACAAAAATGATACACTTTAAATTATGAGAACCATATCCTTATCCATCTATTCAACAGACTGTTTCTTTAAATACAGAGAAAAACAGGTTTACTGTGCTGCAGTATTCATAAGAACTGATTCATTCTACCATAGTGTGACTTGGACAGAATGATAAACAACAACGTTATCATTTTGCAGGGCAAGATATGGCCCAATTTAAAAATAGCTCTAAATTATTAAGAAGCACTTAAATAGTATATGTCATCGTCCAAAACATGCACCACATTACCATGAACAAATTTGAAATGCCTGTGTTTTAAGGAATAAATTGGTTAGCATGTAGTATAAATTCTTTAGTTTAAGCATATATGTGTTCCTTATGATGTGTTGTATTCATTTCCTATATACTGTAATCACAGAATGCAGTTAGCATACCAATTTTGAGTTTTACTCAAGCTGCAGGTAACACTAATTACTGAGCACACAGTTTGACATCTGCATTGAACATATCTGTATTCATAAAATATAATTATCCTTGGTAGTGGGACAATATGTTCTTATTAATGAATACCAATATAAATGTTTTATATTATTTTAGATGTAGATATATTTTAGTCCATACCCAAACAAATGTATTCACAGTTTCTTCCCTAATTTTCTAGAGTAAACCCTGCCTATTTTACACCACAGGATGCCAACATATTTCCTAAGGCAAATAATTAAAGAAACCTTGAAATATTTCAGTACAAAACCAAAAGACAAATATCACAGCAAACATAGAAAATATACATGTTAGGTTTTAAACAAACAGATGTATGTATTCCCCTTTTTGGATAAAGATAACATTTATAGTCTTTCTGTAAAATACGTTTGAATTGTTTTCCCTCCCTGCTGACAAAATAGATTAGTCTAGCTGATTTCTGACCGTAAAAGGTTTTGCACTTTTGACTCAACAATTTAACTGCTACCAAATTACCCATTTACCAACATTCTGTTTGTCAAATTAGAGAGAAATTTGCATTTGTCATTTTGGTTCTTTCTCATTCTACAGTTCCCCTAACATTTGCCCTTATCCTAATTCTTTCCTTAACAAATGGAATACGTGGTGTGGAGGTGTTCCCTTCCCATGTCAACCTAGCAGCAACTTCTTCCTGTAGATAATGTTAAATATATTTTTAAATAATGCTAATAGCTTTAAATCAGAGAAATCAAACATGTTAGAGTCAATGTAATCCAACCTCATCTCTGTTGGTTGCATATTTAGAGCCAGTATCCCAGGCCCGTATCTACTTTTAACAATATGTATGAATAAGACATATCGGGATACCGCAATGAAATTGAAACAAAAGATATGGGTCCTTTAACCGTGTGCCATGTGTTATATTTAAACTACTGAATTGAAGGATGCCTTTTGGTTTGAAATTACAAGTACATGTGAATGAGAACCACAGATATCTATCCTTCGAGGCTTTTCTTTTCCACCGGCACACTATTTCCTTATAGCCATAAAATAGATTGAAGAGTCAGTAGTGCCAAGGTGAAGCGTGACATCAAAGTCATGGAGGACCTTAGTACAGTGGAGGAAGGCCCTTCTACCCCATATTCTGCATCTACCTTACTGGATATTTATTTATTAAAACCACAACTGAGGCAGAGCTCCTCTGAGGAAGAGACATGACTGTTATGTATCTCAGTATTCCTCATGACTATTACAGTGTGTGCCACATAGAAGATACTGAATAAATGATTGATGAATGAATGAACAAATGAACAAGTAAGTAAATTGCTAACCAGCCCTAAGAGGGTTCTATGTGTCCAAATGAGAATTGGATGGGGATTTCTTTTTAGCACTTACTGGCAGAATAGTCAGAAAGGTGGTTAGAATAGCACCAGATGCAATTTTCTCTCTGAGTGGGTCAATCCTTTGCCTCTTCTAGGCTCTCAGAGAGCACAATTACATCCTAATACAAATTGCAAGGAGCCAAAAGGAAACTTTCATGCTAGTGCCCACTGACCATAGTCTACACAGGTGCTGGGACATTTAAATATGATGTTGTTCTACAGATCTTCTTGTCAGATATCACCAATTTATTCAAAGAAGCACAAATTCAGAGAAAACAGTTAAATCAATGCTTGTCTGAGTGAAGCAAAATCAAATAGTAATGTAATGCACTGGATTGGGTGACCTAGGACTGTATTATCCAGAGGCTAAAATCAAATGACCTAACTAATTAAGATGCCTCTTCTCTCTCTTCTGGCCACCAAATGGCTAATCAATTTGGCAGATATTCAGTGACTCTGACTCTTTAGTTTATATTATATAACATAGCCATAGACCAAACTGGCCCAGACATGTTTGAAATGCTCACTCAGCATGTGCTTTCCTTTGGGGACCACAGCATACCAATTTTGAGTTTTACTCAAGCTGCAGGTAACACTAATTACTGAGCACACAGTTTGACATCTGCATTGAACATATCTGTATTCATAAAATATAATTATCCTTGGTAGTGGGACAATATGTTCTTATTAATGAATACCAATATAAATGTTTTATATTATTTTAGCCACGTTTAAGCCACATATATCTGTTTAAGCCACGTTTTTATGAAAATAGAATATATATCAAGGTGTGTTCTGTTTCTATGTTTATCCGTTAAAAAATCTGGCTTAATGCACACACATAGACCATATACATTTAACTATTAGGCTTTGGAAAAATGCCACTAATGTGCTTTAAGGCACATATTAAATGTTAATCTTTTCTTTTTTAATGAATAATAATCCACAATAAATTCACAACTTTTGTGTTGGGGCAGATTAATTACATTTGCCATGTTCTGGTACCACCATGGCAGGGGTTAAAAAGCCTGAAATTAAGCAGTTATAGAATAATTCTTTTCTTTAAAGGATGTGTTTTAACAAAACACGATAATGATTACAAATGCTAGGATGTTGAAAATATAGTGTGGGCTACAAAAAGGTGAGAGAATTTACCTCAATGAAAAAGTTACATAATGAGAGATTCTAGCAGATATTTTATGAGCAGACTATAAAAACACCAAACCCTGAATAGAAATTTAGACATACCTACTGTTTATAGTATTTTCTCAAATGGCTGTACGTTATGCTGGTCAGAAAAGAGAAACAAAATATCCTTCAATTACAAATAAGCATACAAAGATTTTCCTCTCATTTTTGAAGGAAGTTATATATTCTTACTCTCTTGGCTGCTGTAGATACGATTTCTAGGGACCCAAGCACGCGTCTTACTAAATTCATTAATTATAAAGGATAAAGTTATGCCTCTTTTCGATGCCCTTGTCAATGAATTCCTAACTGTCTGAATAATGAAAGGTTAGATGTATAGTTTGAATAGATGACATTTAAGGTCTCTTCCACCTTCAATACTAGATACATCAGTTATTCTAATAACATGAGGTTTTACTTGCTAAGGCTGGTGAAATGCTAAGCATGTAAATGACTCATCTCTCCTCCAAAATTCAAGTTGATCCTTAGAGATTAAAATGAAACTCTACCACACAGGGAGAATAGCTTAAGGAGACCAAATGATACACATCTTTAAAAGCTTTCCTTTGGTTTCAAACAGCTTCTCCAGTGAGAAAATGTTGCTTGGGAATATTAAGGGCATATGACTTCTAAGGAGAGCAGAGTTCATTGCCATCAAGAGATTTTTGAAGGTGAAAATCAGAGTACTGAACAAAAGAAGATATTGATTAAGCAACCAAAGGAAAAGGATGGGATCTTGGCAGATCTTAGTAAATACTTAAGTGCTTTAAAAATGCCTTTGGGGGACTTAGGGAAACAAATGCTAAATAAGTAGGAATTATCTTCGGAAATGAGAACAATGCATGTTAATGGAAAAGACTTTAAACCCACATAAGTTTCTTCACCTTCCAAGAATTTGGCTAAAAGTTCAAAAGGCAGGAAACTGGCATTTTAGTATTCTGTTTGAGAAAGAGAAAGATAAATTATGAAAGTAGAATTAATTTTTGCTCTGATCTGATAAAAATTTCAAGGGTCATCAGTGTTCATATTTTAGCACGTCAGGATGCATACTCAATTAAGTGTGCCAAATTCTGTCCAGAAAAAAAAGCCTTCCTTATTCTGAATGGGAAATCTGCAATATGACAATATCTGTGTAATCATGTCCTTAGATTTACACTAACTGTAAATAATAATTGAGCTACACTTCTATGAATGTATTTCAGAACGCCAGAAATTTTAAAATGGTGGTTATTATTTTTGCTATACTTAACTATCTCAAAAATTCTCTTTGCCATTTTTATTCTTTTTGCATTAACTCAGAATTTGGGTGAGACACTTCATGATTCCACTGAGTAATGTAAGCAGGTAGGACAAAAGATAAATGCAAAACTCAGCCAATGGCAGGAGACAAGTGCTGGAGGAACTCTCATGGCAATAGAAGCTGAATTGCGAGGTGCAGCTGGCTGAATAGGGGTGCACCTAAGAAGCACTGAAGTTTTAATCACAACTGAAGAAATATTTGAGACGCAAAATCCAAAAAAGAACAGGATCCTGAAAGAACAGGATCGCAATAGCTAGGCATAAAACAGAGACTTTGTGGAAAACACTCCTTAGAATTCTAGTTAGAAAGGGAGCTATCCAAGAAATCTGCATGTAAATAACTGGGACATCAGACAGGGAAGCAGATTGAAATCCAGGAGTAGGGAACAAGGGTCCGTGGGCCTTATCTAGTGTTGAGAAATGGGGAGAGTTGAAATGCAGAGCCAACAAAGATCATCTCTAAGCCCCTCAAGGTCTAGGTCTGATTAGTATCAAAGGAGATGAGAGCAATACAAGACTCAGTAAAGGAGGGAGTAGGTATTCACCACCAGAAGCTGACATTGTTTGAATATTGTAACTGAAAACTATGCAATATTTAATGCATATAGAAGAATATATTTAATAGATATTGCCATATACAGCACATAATAATAAAATAAACACCTGAGAGCCCAGTCTCCAAACTAATTGCCCCACGTTACCAAAGCTATCTGTGGACTTCTTCCCTATTTCAGCCCCTTGCTTCCTCCAGAGATAATAACTCCATTCACAATTTCATGTTTATTATTCTCTTGTTTTATAAACTGGTTTTATCTCGTATTTATATATTTATAAACAGTATATTATTTGTTTTGCTTGTTTTTTAGCTTTATGAAAAATGAAATCACATTATATATAGTCTCTTATGATTTACATTTCTACTTTTCCCTATGATTTATACATTTTTTGTGCATGAGTCATAATTTGTTATTTTTCAATGCTATATGATATTTTATTTTTTCAATATACCAAAATGTATTCATCCATTTCCTTATCCAGCCTCTTAGCATTATTGTGAATAACACTGCTGTACATATTTCCTATATTGTTCTCCTGGTGAACATGTGCCATAATTTCTCTAGAACCTACTTTTGAGTTAGATTTCTGTGCCATAGTGTAGACAAGTGTTTAACTTTACAGAATAACACCAAATTGTTTTCCAAGATGTGTGTCAAATTTGCTTTCCCCTCAGCAGATTCTAAGTGTGCCTATTGATCCTCATGCCTGCCAACATTTTGTATTGATAATTCTATTTTCTCAGATATATAAAATGTTATCCCACAGTTCTCTTAATTTGTATGTCTCTGATTAGTAATGAAATAAACATCTGTTTTTATGCCACAACACATTTCACATATTACAAAATTCCTGTAGTGACTCTTGCCCATTTTAGCTATTGGGCTGTGATTTTTACTTTTTGATTTGTCATGCTTTTAAAAATATATTTATTTAAAACTATTCTAGATACCAATCATTTTGCAGTTACATGTTTTGTAAATACATTTCCTCAATTTTAGGCTTGCTATGTCACTCTTAGTAATGAACTGAGGTTCTAAATTTTAATGTATGCTAATATATCTAATCTTTTATGGTTATTTTTTGCATCTTATTTTAAAAAAGAAAAACATACACTGAGCTCATAAAAATATTCTCCCATGTTTTTTGTCTTAATTTTTTTACATTATTTTACAAGTGAGCCAAGAGGAGAAAGGTGAGATAGAAAGAAATAAGAAAACAATGAACATTTCTGAGCACTTAATATATTTGAGGTATTGTACAAGGGGCTGGATTTTTTCATTAATTCATATATTGACTTCTTTACATACAATGTTTCCATTTAATCCTCGACTTTCCCACATATTAGAAGCCTGCACTGATGATCATAACCTGGAGAGTATTTAGAAAAGATTTCTTAGATCCCATATACCATTGCTTAATTGAATTGTGCCTAGTGTTGGGTTCTATTTAGTTATTATTGTCCGTACTACCCCACTGCTAGGCTCTGACTGTCTTAGAAGCATGAGTTTTGCAGACAACCTAGACAATTTCATGCAGGGTAGGGACTATATACGTAAAAAGGTGCCTTCCATGGTTTGCATGCTTCACTAATATGTGTGTGTAAGGAGCGAGAAAAAGACCGCATGGTAATCCAGGATAACCACCACCATCACCACCACCACCACCACAACAAAACACTTTAGATTTTTCTAGGAGCTTTATTCAGGACACAGTGTCTTGTTTTCCTTCTAAAATCAATGCAGAAGCACTGCATCAAATAAATGAGCTCCTCACACCCCCTGAGCTCCAGATGTTTGGTTAGACAAGCAAACATTTAGATTGGAGAAAAATTTAAAGGATGACTCTTTCTATATAATTCAGAGGGGGTACTGCAATATTCTCTACAGCTATTTTCTACTTAAGAGCACTATAATAAATATGCTGTGATTGTTATCTCCTAGATGAAGGTGATGGCATGTCACAGAATGGTCTGGTGTCCAAGTGACTTCAAGTTCTGGGAATTGGTGAACATTTCTTGTGGAATATTTATGATGTGGGCTTAAATTATGTTTGCTATGGATGTGTTCTGAATATAAACTTAAAAGATGAAATAATTGCCTTCTTCCCAGAGAAGTTAACGTGTCTCTTTTCCATTTCTTTTCAAGTGTCTACTTGGTCTAGGAGCAGGAGAACACTTTGAAACCTAAGTATGTGACATTGTGCTTGCTGATTAATATAAATTAAATTATTTTAATGAACTAGCTCTTCTATTGATTCCAAAATAACCTCAAGCTTCAGATACTTACAAACTCAAAAACAAACTACAAGTCAGACCATTACACCTATTTATTTCTCTTACTAAAAGGTCAGCTGAAGGATTGTTTATGCTTTAGTTTGGTAACTTTCTTTTTTTACTATTATTATACTTTAAGTTCTGGGGTACATGTGCACAATGTGCAGGTTTGTTACACAGGTATACATGTGCCATGTTGATTTGCTGCACCCATCAACTCGTCGTTTACATTAGGTATTTCTCCTAATACTATCCCTCCCCCCTCCCCCCGCCCCACAACAGGCTCTGGTGTGTGATGTTCCCCGCCCTGTGTCCATGTGTTCTCATTGTTCAATTCCCACCTATGAGTGAGAACATGTGGTGTTTGGTGTTATCTTCTTGTGTTACTTTGTTGAGAATGATGGTTTCCAGCTTCATCCATGTCCCTGGAAAGCACATAAACTCATCCGTTTTTATGGCTGCATAGTATTCCATGGTGTATATGTGCCTCATTTTCTTTATCCATTCTGTCATTGATGGGTATTTGGGTTGGTTCCAAGTCTTTGCTATTGTGAACAGTGCTGCAATAAACATACATGTGCATGCGTTTGCTAACTCTCAACACAAATATCTATGGTTGGTTTATGATGCTGACATCATTGCAATCCACATCAAGGGATACAATGTTCAAAACTCATGCCTATAAAATGAATATAGATGTGCCAGCTTCTTTAGAATGACTGGAAGAGAAGAGCATCCATCACATAATATCATAAGTGACAAAGAATCTAGTTTACTCCATTCAGCTATAAAGGGTCAGTGGTTCATAAGGACAACTAGGACACTTTTATTCACCACTAAGTGGTGAATCCTTAGATATAGGATTATACAGTCACAAGCTATGGTTGATATTTTATAGGGTTTGTGATTGTAGGAAGTTGTCAGTTGTGACCCATGGCCATGCTTCAAAATAATCCACCTTATTTCCTGCTCTTCACTGCTATGGTACATTGTTTTGAGATCTGGTACATTATATATTTATAACAATTCTTCTAATCCCCAGGCTTGTGACTGGTCTGCATCATGTCACCACACAGATATCATTTATCTTCCACAGATAATAAGACATGATAAAATGTCACAGGACTAACACTACAGATGAGACAGCAGTTGCCATAAGACATACCCAATTTAGTTTATTATATAAGCCACACTTTTATCACTAAGATGTCATTGCAATGAAGAGGTGACTTTTATAACAATGATAATGTAATTTTACATGTAGGGAACTATTTACAGTTTCTAAAGCCCTTTCAACTTGCATCATCTCATATAATCCCTACAATAACTTGATGGCATGTACAACAGGTATCATGTCCCCAAATAACAGATGAGAAACTAATACTAACAGAAAGTTAAGTGATTTGCTCAGATACAAAAATTTGTGTAAATAGCTAGGCCAGACTTAAGAACCAAGATTATTGTCCTTACTTCTTTAAAATAGGATGATGTGAATATGTCAGCATTTTCCTAACTTTTCCTCTGACCCTTAGCATAACAAAAAAGGTCCCACAATAATACATTAGATCTAAAACCTCTACCATCACTTAAGCCAGAGCAATTATACTCTTTTGTATTTTTTAAAAAATATTTGAACTCTGTGTAATATTTCTAATGAAAAAATAGTAACAGGATACAGAAAAAAAAATCATTGAAATAGATTATCTCCACCTCTGACTTTATTTCTTCCTGTGATTAGTCAAGTGGTAATATATAAAAATCCTTCTACTCCCCATTTCTAACTTCATTACAGCTTTAGCATATTATTATCACTATGACCAATTAGTCATATATAAAATAAAAACCATTCTATTTTCACTAGTAAGTTTAAGTGTAATTTTCTAAACACACACACATATACTTCCTGGTTCAGATTTAGGACCTGCGGGTTTGAAGACCATGATCACATAATATTATAAGTGACAAAGAATCTAGTTTACTTCATTCAGTTATAGGGAGTCAGTGGTTCATAAGGACAACTAGGACACTTTTATTCATCACTAAGTGATATAGGATTATACAGGTCCTGATGATGGCATTAACTGATATCAAGCTGTGGCAGAGGAGATATGGTAATTTAGGGGAAAAATGAGCACACCAAGCAGATTTTCATATGTGTCTTGAAAGTCTTTCATTCTATTTTTTTTAGATATATAAAATGTTATTCCACAGTTCTCTTAATCTGTATGTCTCTGATTAGTAATGAAATAAACATCTGTTTTTATGCTCAACACGTTTCACATATTACAAAATTCCTGTAGTGACTCTTGCCCATTTTAGCTATTGGGCTGTGATTTTTACTTATTGATTTGTCATGCTTTTAAAAATATATTTATTTAAAACTATTCTAGATACCAATCATTTTGCAGTTATATGTCTTGTAAATACATTTCCTCAATTTTAGCTTGCTATGTCACTCTTAGTACTGAACTGAAGTTCTAAATTTTAATGTATGCTAATATATCTAATCTTTTATGGCTAGTATTTTTTGCATCTTATTTTAAAAAAGAAAAATATACACTGAGCTCATAAAAATACTCTCCCATGTTTTTTGTCTTAAGTTTTTTACATTATTTTACAAATGAGCCAAGAGGAGAAGGTGAGATAGAAGAAATAGAGATGGGTTTAGTCTATTTTCCAGGTAGTAAGGGTGAAATCATAGATACAACATAAAGTGAGAGTTCAAAAATGCTGTCATATAATAAGCAGAAAATAGTTGGAAAATAAAAATGTTTTAATGGTTTTACACTAGCTACGAAAGTATTGACTGAATAGGAGTGAATTTAATAAAAGGTTGCGAGACCTCTAACCCCAAAACTACAAAACATTGTGAAGACATTAAAAAGGACCAAAATAAGTGAGAATTTGAAGAGTCAAGTTGTTAAGATGACAATTCTCTTAACTATCTACAGATCTACAGATTCAAAGCAATATAAGTCATAATCCCGGCAAGATATTTTTAAAAAATTGGCAAGCTGATACCAAAATGTATATCAAAACATAAGGAGTCTAGAATACCCAAAGCATTTTGGAAAAAGAAATAAAGTTGCAGATTTTATACAAAATGATTTCCATATATACTACAAAGCTAAAGCAATCAAGAAACCATGGAACTGACATAAGGATTAGCAAGTAGAAAAATGGTGCAGAATGGAGAACCAGAAATAGACCCACACTTCCATGATTATTTGATTTTTGATAAGGGTTACAAAGCCATCCAATTATAGAAGGAAAGTCTTTTAAAAATTTATGCTAGGCCAGGTGCAGTGGCTCATGCCTGTAGTCCCAGCTGAAATGGGAGGATCCCTTGAGACCAGGGAGGTGGAGGTTGCAGTGAGCCGAGATCGTTCCACCGTACTCTGGTCTGGGTGAAAAAGTCAGACCCTGTCTCAAAAAAAAAAAAAAAAAAAAAGGAGCACCTACATGGAGATGTGTGAACAACTTTGATCCTAGTTTTATACCCAGTACACAAAAATTAATTTGAGATGGATCATGGACCTAAACAGAAAAGCTAAAACTATAAAGCATACAATGAAAACAGGAAAATATCTTCATGACTTTGAGGGAGCACAGAAAGTAAAGAAAAATATGATAAACCATACCATCAACATTAAAAATTTCTCTGGGGAGTGGCCAAGAAGATCAACTAGAAGCAGATAATGTGTGTGGTTCTCACCAAGAGGAATGGAAGGGGTAAGTAAATACAGCACCTTCAACTGAAACATCCAAGTACTCACATTGGCACTAATCAAGGAAACAACTCGACCTACTGAGAACAGTGAAAAAGCAAGGGAGGGTGACAGCCCACCCACAGCAACATGGAGCCAAGAGAAGCTCCCCTGCCCAGAGAAGCCGTAAGTGAATGTGCAATCCCAGGAACCCACGCTTCTCCCATGGACCTTTGCAACCCTCAGGTTAGGAGATCCCCTCATGAATCCACTCTATCGGGGCCTTCAGTCTAACACACAGACCTCTGTTGAGTTTTGGCAGAGCAGCCGCTCAGGTGCACGCAGACTCAGGAGCTTTAGATGCTCTGGCTTTCCAGGCATCCCACCAAAAGTAGTTGCAACTCCAGCAAAGCGAGAAGTTAGCCTCCCCCACCCCTGCCCGGCCATACGCACCCCCAGAAAGGAGGCTGAATCCAGGGGGCTGAGCAGTGACAGTCTGTGGGCCACATTTCCATGGTGCCTCACAGGATAAGACCCAGTAACTTGGAATTCCAGCCTGCAGCTAGTAGCAGCATTGCACCTTCCTGGGATGGAACTCCTGCGGGGAGGGGTGGGCCACCATCTCTGCTGTTTGAGATACAGCCCTTACTACCTTTGGGCTTTGGAGAGTCCAAACAGACCAGGGGTGAATGAGATCCCCCAGCACAGCACAGCTGCTCTACTAAAATGTAACCAGACTACTTTTTTGAGTAAGTCCCCGATCCTGTTCCTCCTGACTGGGTGGGACCTCCCAACTGGGGTCTTCAGGCACCTCCAACAGGTGTGTTCAGCCAGCAACAGTCCTGCACCTTCCTGAAACAGAGCTCCCACAGGGAGGGGCAAGCTGCCATCTTTGCTGGTGATACCTCCAGGTACCATCACAGCCTTCACTGGTGATACCTCCAGGTACTGGAAAATTCGAGGCCACTAGGGACTGGAGCAGACCCCCAGCATACTTTAGCAACCATACGGAAAAGTGGTCAGACTGTTATGGGGTGCCCATTCCCACATCTCCTCACCGAGCAGGTCCTCCAAGCCTGGGCTTCTAGCCATCCTCCGACAGAGCTATCAAGCCAGTAGCAATTCAGCAACTCCCTGGACAGAGCCTTCAGGGGCAAATGAAAGCCTATCTGTCACTGCCTCTGCAGTGGAACTGCCCTTCCTACCCTCAGGTTAACAAAAAAGCCAAAGCCCTAAGTGCTTTATCCATACCTCCAACAAGCTGCAGTCGAACCAAGGAGAGGAGGCCAGTCCATCTCCCACAGATCCTACACACCCCCACTGCTTATCACCAGACAAGAAATCCCAGGCTTAGACACACAACACAGACCCTCCATCCTGGGCTGATTGCCCTGAGCTACTGCTGACCAACATCTCTCTGGGGTGAAGCCCTCAGGAGAGAAGCGAAGTGGTGGAGCAGCAAGCCAGCTGATGTGGAGCCCAGAGGGTTTGGTGCAGAATCATCTGTAGCAGAGCATGGTGAGAGACAGTCATCCACCTGTGCTCAACTTGCTCTCATAAGAGACTTTAGCCCTAGGCGAATTGTTGAACCTGATCTTCACAGGGAGGTCTTGTACATCAGACAGGGCTGGTCCAATCTAAGCACTTCTTGGTCTGTTGGCCTCTCCTGGGACCCCAGCCTGGTCACACCTGCTTACAGGACAGTCTTGGGTCCCCTGGGGGACCATACCATACCCACACCATAGCTTCTGAGCCAGTGGGCCATGCCTGACTCATGGAGAGCTCCAGCAAGGTGGCACCTATGACCATGCACCAGCCCACACATTGCTTCCCCATATTGCAGCATCCCCTGAGCCCACAGCAACTCCCCACATCACATTGCTGGTGTGTGTCTGCACGAGTTTTACTTTAATTGCCCCACCAACACACGGGATTGCAGTATGCTTCCCGACCCCCACAGACTGCCACTGCAGACAGAGCCTTGGCGGGCACAAATGCAGCAAGCCCAACCCCTGCCAGTGCCTGCTCTTGCACTAACACTGTTCAGAGAACAGGGGATCCTCCCACACCCTGAGTAATAACTCTTGCTTGCAGGGCTCAGAAGAGGCACCAGACCTGCACTGGCCAGGACTTCACCATAAGCCAACAACACCTCCAGTGCAACAGCACAAACAGTCTCCAGCAAGGGCCCCCCGACTCCCCACACCCAACTGCCGATAATATGTGTGGCTCTCATGGAGAGGAATGCCTACTGTGGTGAATGCCCACAGGGATTTGGGCACTTCTGAATCCACTAACACTTGGCTGCAACTGCTGCACCTCAGTCCCCACAGTTCAGTAGACTCCAAACCTGGAGTATCCAGAGAACAAAGTCAGGGTCCAATACAAGTCCCCCAGAGTTACAGCACACAGTCCAGGAGTTGGGAGATGAACATTGGCCCATTAAATCTTTCAGAAATGAAACCAGTTGGCTGAATCCACCTTATACTATAATCAAACCCTCAAGCTCATCAAATAGGATAAAAGAAAAAAAAAATCCAAAGGTCAACAACCTCAAAGATTGAAGGTAGATAAGCCCACAAAGATTAGAAAGAATCAGCACAAGAATGCTGAAAACTCAAAAAGCCAGAGTACCTTCTTTCCTTCAAATGAACGCATCATCTCTCCAGCAAGGGTTTGGAACTGGGCTGAGGCCGAGATGGCTGAAATGATGGAAGTGGAATTCAGAATATGGATAGGAACAAAGTTCACTAAGCTATAGGAGTATGTTGTAACCCAAAGCAAGGAAACTAAAAATCGTGATAAAACATTGCAGGAGCTGACAGATGAAATAGCCAGCATAGAGAAAAATGTAACTGACCTGACAGAGCTGAAAAACACACTACAAGAATCCCATAATGCAATCACAAGTATTAATAGCAGAAGAGACCAAATAGAGGAAAGAATCTCAGAGCTTGAAGACTGCCTTTCTAAAATAAGACAGGCAGACAAGAGTAGAGAAAAAAAGAATGAAAAGGAAATAAAAAGAACTCTAAAATTATGGGATTATGTAAACAGATCAAATCTACTACTGATGCGCGTCCCTGAAAGAGATGGAGAGTATGAAACCAACTTGGAAAACATATTTCAGGATATCATTCATGAGAACTTTCCCAGCCTAGCTAGAGAGACCAACATTCACATCATTCACATACAGGAAATACAGAGAACCCCTGTAAGACACTCCCTGAGAAGTTCATCCCCAAGACACATAATCATCAGATTCTCCAAGGTCAAAATGAAAGAAAAAATGTAAAAGGATAGTAGAGAGAAAAGTCAAGTCACCTACAAAGGGAAGCTTATTTGACTAAAAGCAAACATCTCAGCTGAAACCCTACAAGCCAGAAGATACTGGGGGCCAGTATTCAGCATTCTAAAAGAAAATAAATTCCAACCAGGAATTTCATATCCGGTCAAACTAAGCTTCATAAGTGAAGGAGAAATAAGATCTTTTTCAGGCAAGCAAATGCTGAGGGAATTTGTTACCATCAAAGCTGCCTTACAAGAGCTCCTGAAGAAAACACTAAATATAGAAAGGAGAGACGATTATGAGCCACTACAAAAATGCACTGAAGTGCATAGAGCAGTAATACTATAAAGCAATGACATAAACAAGTCAGCAAAATAACCAGCTAACATCAGGATGACAGGATCAATCCACATATATCAGTACTAACTTTTAATGGAAATGGGCTAAATACCCCCAATTAAATGACACAGAGTGGCAAGCTAAAGAACCAAGACCCATTGCTATGCTATCTTCAAGAGACCCACCTCACATACAATTACACACATTGGCTCAAAATAAAAGGTTGGAGAAAAATCTAAGCAAATGGAAAACAGAAAAAAAGCAGGGGTGGCAATCCTAGTTTCTGACAAAGCAGACTTTAAACCAACAAAGATTACAAAAGAAAAAAAGAAGGGCATTACATAGTGGTAAAGGATTCAATAAACAAGAAAATCTAACAATCCTAAATACATATGCACCCAACACAGGAGCACCCAGATTCATAAAGCAAGTTCTTAGAGACCTTCAAAAAGACGTAGACACCCAACAATAATAGTGGGAGATTTTAACATGCCACTAACAATATTAGACCATTGAGATAAAAAATTAACAAAGATATTTAGGACATGAACTCAGCACTGGATCAAATGGACCTGATAGATATCTACAGAACTCTCCACCCCAAAACAACAGAATATGCATTCTTCTCATCACCACACAGCATATACTCAAAAATTGATCACATAGTTGAAACACTCCTCCACAAATACCAAAGAAATGAAATCATAACAAACAGTTTCTTGGACCACAGTGCAATCAAATTAGAAATCAAGACTCATAAATTCACTCAAAACTATACAGTTACATGGAAATTGCATAACTTGCTCCTGAATGACTTTTGGGTAAATAATAAAATTAAGGCAGAAATCAAGACTTTCTTTGAAACTAATAAAAACAAAGATACAACATACAGAAATCTCTGGACACAGCTAAGGCAGTATTAACAGGGAAATTATAGCACTAAATGCCACATCAAAAATTTACAAAGATCCCAAATTAACAACCTAACATCACAACTAAAAGAATAAGAGAACCAAAAGCAAACAAATCCCAAAGTTAGCAGAAGTCAAGAAATAACCAAAATCAGAGCTGAACTGAAGGAGACTGAGACATGAAAATCCATTTGAAAGATCAACTAATCCAAGAGCCATTTTTCTGAAAAAATTAATAAAATAGATTGCTAGCTAGACTAATAAAAGAAGGAGAAGATTCAAATAAACACAATCAGAAATGTCAAGGAGGATAGAAACAACCATCAGATTTTATTATGAACACTACTATGAACATCTACTAGAAAATCTAGAAGAAATGGATAAATTCCTGGACACATACATCTTCCCAAGACTGAACCCTGAACAGACAAATAACGAGCTCTGAAACTGAAACCCTGAACAGACAAATAACGAGCTCTGAAACTGAAACCCTGAACAGACAAATAATGAGCGCTGAAACTGAGGCAGTAATAAGTAGCCTACCACCACCACCAACAACAAAAAGCCCAGGACCAGACGGATTCACAGCTGAATTCTACCAGATGTATAAAGAAAAACTGGTACCATTCTGATATGCTTTGGCTGTGTCCTCAACCAAATTGAATTATAGTTCCTATAATCCCCATACCTTGTGGGACAGACCCAGTAAGAGGTAATAAAATGGAGGTGGTTTCCCCCATGCTATTCTCATGATAGTAAGTTCCCAGAAGATCTGATGGTTTTATATGGGGCTTCCCCCTTTGTTTGACTCTCATTCTTCTCCTTCCTGCCATCATGTGAAGAAGAATGTGTTTGCTTCCGCTTCCACCATGATTGTAAATTTCCTAAGGCTTCCCCGGCCATGCAGAACTATTAGTCAATTCAACCTTTTTCCTGTGTAAATTACCCAGTCTTGGGCAGTCCCTTACAGCAGTGAGAGAATGAACTAATACAGTAAATTGGTGCCACAGAGAGTTAGGGCACTGCTGTAAAGCTATCTAAAAATGTAGAAACAACTTTGGAGTTGGGTCAACAGGCAGAGGTTAGAACAGTTTAGAGGGCTCAGAAGAAGACAGGAAAATGTGATTAAGTTTGGAACTTCCTAGAGACTTGGAGGGCTCAGAAGACAGGAAGATGTGGGAAAGTTTGGAACTTCCTGGAGACTTGTTGAATGGTTGTGGTGAAAATGTTGATGGTGATATGGACAGTGAAGTCCAGGCTGAGGTGGTCTCAGATGGAGATGAGGAACTTTTTGAAAACTGGAGCAAACATGATTCTTGTTAGGCTTTAACAAAGTAGTGGCATTTTGCCCCTGCCCTAGAGATCTGTGGAACTTTGAACTTGAGAGAGATGATTTAGGGTATTTAGTGAAAGAAAAGCAGAAAAGTGTTTAAGAGGAAGCAGAGCATAAAAGTTTGGAAAATTTGCAGCCTCATGATGTGATAGAAAATAAAAACCCATTTTCTGGGAAGAAATTCAAGCCAGTTGCAGACCCCATTTGTATAAGTAACCGTGAGCTGAATATTAATCACCAAGACAATAGGGATGATATCTCCAGGGCATGTTAGAGACCTTAGCAACAGCCCCTCCCATCACAGGTCTACAGGCCTAGGAGGGAAAAATGGTTTCCTAGGACAGGCCCAGCACACCCCCTACTGTGTGCAGCCTAAGGACTTGGTGCCTGCATCCCAGCTGCTCCAGCCATGGCTAATAGAGACCAAGGTATAGCTCGAGCCATGGCTTCAGAGGGTGCAAGTCCCACCACACCTTGGCTTCCATGTGGTATTGAACCTGCAGGTGCACAGAAGTCAATAATTGAGGTTTGGAAACCTCCTCCTGGATTTCAGAGGATGTATGGAAACTCCTGGATGTGCAGGCAGAAGTGTGCTGCAGAGGCAGAGCTCTCATGGAGAACCTCTGCTAGGGCAGTGCAGAAGGAAAATGTGGGTTCAGAGCCTCCACAGGGTCCACACTGGGGCACTCCTTAGTGGAGCTGTGAGAAAAGGGCCACGGTCCTCCAGACCCCAGAATGGTAGATCCACCAACAGCTTCCACCATGTGCCTGCAAAATCCACAGGCACTCAATCCCATCCCATGAAAGCAGCCAGGAGGGGTCTGTACCCTGTGAAGCCACAGGGGCAGAGTTGCCCAAGGCTGTGGTAGCCCACCTCTTGCATCAGCATGCCCTGGATGTTAGACATGCAGTCAAAGGGGACCATTTTGGAACATTAAGGTTTAATGACTGCCCTACTGAAATTTGAACTTGCATGGGGCCTGTAGTTTCTTTGTTGTGGCCAATTTCTCCCATTTGGAATGGGTGCATTTACCCAATGTCTGTACCCCCATTGTATCTAGGCAGTAACTATGATTTTACAGGCTCATAGGTGGAAGAGAATTGCCTTGTCTCAGATGAGACTTTGGATTTGGATTTTTTAATTAATGCCAGAATGAGTTAAGATTTTGGGAGACTGTTGAAAAGGCATGATTGTGTTTTGAAATGTGAGGACAGGAGATTTGGGAGGGGCCGGGGTGAAATGATATGGTTTTACTGTGTCCTCACCCAAATCTCATCTGCAATTGCTGTTCTCGTAATCTCCACATGTCATTGGAGGGACCCAGTGGGAGGTAATTGAATCATGGGGGTGGTTTCCTCCATGCTATTCTCGTGATAGTGAGTAGGTTCTCACGATATCTAATGGTTTTAAAAGGGTCTTCCCCCTTTGCTGGGCTCTCATTATCTCCCTCCTGCCGTCATGTGAAGAAGGAAATGTTTGCTTCCCCTTCCGCCGTGATCATAAGTTTCCTGATGCAGCCCCAGCAGTGTGGAACTGGGAGTCAATTAAACTGCTTTCATTATAAATTACCTAATCTTGGGTAGTACTTTATAGCAGCATGAGAACAGACTAATACACATTTATACTGAAACTATTCCAAAAAATTGAGGAGGAGGGACTTCTCACTCACTCATTCTATGAAGCCAGCATCATCTTGATGCCAAAACCTGGCAGAGATACAGCAAAAAAGGAAAACTTCAGGCCAATATCCTTGATGAACATCAATGCAGAAATCCTCAACAAAACACTGGCAAAGCAAATTCAACAGCATATCGAAAACCCCATCCTCCACAATCACGTAGGCTTTATCCCTGGGATACAAGGTTCATCCAACATACACAAATCAATACATGTGAGTCATCATATAAACAGAGCTAAAGACAAAAACCACATGATTATCTCAATAGATGCAAAAAAGGCATTTGATAAAGTTCGATACCTACTCATGTTAAAAACTCTCAATATGCTAGGTATTGAAGAAATGTACCTCAAAATAATAAAAGCCATATATGACAAACCCACAGCCAACATCATACTGAAGGGGGAAAAGCTGGAAGTATTCCCCTTGAAAACCAGCACAAGACAAGTATGCCCTCTCTCACCACTCCTATTCAAGGTAGTATTGGAAGTTCTGGTCAGGGCAATCAGGCAGGAGAAAGAAAGAAATGGAATGCAAATAAGAAGAGAGGAAGTCAAACTATCCCTGTTTGCAGATGGCATGATGCTATATCTAGAAAACCCTAAAGTCACAGTCCAAAAGCTTCTTAGGCTGATAAGTGACTTCAGCAAAGTCTCAGGATACAAAATCAACGTGCAAAAAATCATAAGCCTTCCTATACAACAACAACAGTCAAGCCAAGAGCCACATCAGAAACAAACTCCCATTCACAATTGCCAGAAAATAACAAAATACCTATGAATACAGCTAACTATGGAGGCGAAAGATCACTACAAAGAGAACTACAAATCACTGCTCAAATAAATCAGAAATGACACAAAAAATGGAAAAACATTTCATGCTCATGGGTAAGAAGTATTAATATCATGAAAATGGCCATACTTCCCAAAGCAATTTATAGATTCAATGCTGTGCTACTAAACTACCATTGGCATTCTTCACAGAACTAGAACAAACTATTTTAAAATTCATATGGAACCAAAAAAGAGCCAAAGTAGCCAAGGCAATCCTAAGCAAAAGGAAGAAAACCGGAAGCATCAAATACCTGATTTCAAACCAAAACAACATGGTACTAGTAGAAAAACAAACACATTGACCAATGGAACAATGGAACTCAGAAACAAAACCACAACCTACAACTATCTGAACTTTAACAAACTTTACAAAAACAAGCAATGGGGAAAGGATTTCCTGTTCAATAAATGGTGCTGGAGTAACTGGCTAGTCATATGCAGAAAATTATAACTGGACCCCTTCTTTACACCATATATAAAAATTAACTCAAGATGGATTAAACACTTAAATGAAAACCCCAAAACTATAAAAACCCCAGAAGAAAACCTAGCCAATACCACTCAGGACATAGGCATGGGTAAAGATTCATGACAAAAAACGCCAAAAGCAATTGAAACAAAAGCAAAAATTGACAAATGAGACCTAATTAAACTAAAGAGCTTCTGCGTAGAAAAAGAAACTTGCAATGGAGTAAACAGTCAGCCTACAGAATGGGAGAAAATTTTTGCAAACTATGCATCTGACTAAAGTCTACTCTCCATCATCTATAAGGAACTTAAACAAATTACAAGAAAAAAATGAACAACCCCATAACAAAGTGGGCAAAGGACATGAACAGACATTTTTCCATAGAAGACATACGTATAGCCAACAATCATATAATGAAAAGCTTAACATCACTGATAATTAGAGAAATGCAAATCAAACCACAATGAGATACCATCTCCTACCAATCGGAATAACTATTATTAAAAAGTCAAAAAATAACAGATGCTGATGAAGTTTTGGAGAAAAAGGAATGCTTACACTTCCACTGTTGATGGAAACGTAGATTGGTTCAACCATTATGGAAGACAATGGGGTGATTCCTCAAAGACCTAGAGGCAGAAACACCTTTTGAGCCAGCAACGTGATTACTGAGTGTATCAGTCCATTTTTCATGCTGCTGATAAAGACATACCCAAGACTGGGTAACTTATGAAGAAAAAGTGGTTAATGGACTCACAGTTCCACGTGGCTGGGAGACCTCACAATCATGGTGGAAGGTAAAAGGTATGTCTTACAGTGGTGGCAGGCAAGGGAGAGAATGAGAACCAAACAAAAGGGGCTTCTCCTTATAAAACCATCAGATCTCATGAGGCTTATTCACTACCACAAGAACAGTATGGTGGAAACTGCCCTCGTGATTCAATAATCTTTCCCAAGGTCCCTCCCACAACACGTGAGAATTATGGAAGCTAAAATTCAAGATAAGATTTGGGTAGGGACACAGCCAAACCATATCACTGAATATATACCCACAGGACTATAAATCATTCTATTATAAAGACACATGCACATGTATCTTCATTGCAGTACTACTCACAGTAACAAAGACATGGAGTCAACCTAAATGACCATCGATGATAGACTGGATAAAGAAAATGTGGTACATATACATCACGGAATACTAGGGAACCATAAAAAAGAATGAGACCGTGTCTTTTGCAGGGACATGGATGGAGCTGAAGGCTTGTATCCTTAGCAAACAAGCTCAGGTACAGAAAATCAAATACTGCATGTCCTCACTTATAAGTGGGAGCTAAATGATAAGACCTTATGAACACAAAGAAGAAAACAACAGACACTGGGGTCTACTTGAGGGAGGAGGGTGGGAATATGGAGAGGAGCAGAAAAGATAACTATGGGCACTGGGCTTAATACTTGGGTATTAAATAATCTGTACAACAAATCCCCTGACATATGTTCACCTGCGTAACAAACCTATACATGTTCCCCTGAACTTAAAATACAAGTTAAAGTAAAATTCTCATCAAAATATACAATTAAGAAATGAATAAGCAGCCAAATACTGGAAGAACACAGTTGCAAATCACAAAAGACCAGTGTTCAGGAGATATATACTAATATATATATATAATTAATATATCCTAAAGTTAATTGTAAAAAGACTAACAACCAAAATAAAAATCGTATAGAGGGGTGGAGCATGATGCAGCGAATAGAAGCCTATGCGTTCATACTCTGCTCTTTTTTTTTTTTTTTTTTTAATTTTTTTTTATTTTTTATTATACTTTAAGTTCTAGGGTACATGTGCATGACGTTTATATCATGTATAACTCCCCAATGCAATCCCTCCCTCCTCCCGCCCCCATGATAGGCCCCAGTGTGTGATGTTCCCCTTCCCGAGTCCAAGTGATCTCATTGTTCAGTCCCACCTATGAGTGAGAACATGCGGTGTTTGGTTTTCTCTTCTTGTGATAGTTTGCTAAGAATGATGGTTTCCAGCTGCATCCATGTCCCTACAAAGGACGCAAACTCATCCTTTTTGATGGCTGCATAGTATTCCATGGTGTATATGTGCCACATTTTCTTAATCCAGTCTGTCACAGATGGACATTTGGGTTGATTCCAAGTCTTTGCTATTGTGAATAGTGCCGCAATAAACATACGTGTGCATGTGTCTTTGTAGTAGAGTAATTATAATCCTTTGGGTATATACCCAGTAGTGGGATGGCTGGGTCATATGGTACATCTAGTTCTAGATCCTTGAGGAATCGCCATACTGTTTTCCATAATGGTTGAACTAGTTTACAATCCCACCAACAGTGTAAAAGTGTTCCTATTCTCCACATCCTCTCCAACACCTGTTGTTTCCTGACTTCTTAATGATTGCCATTCTAACTGGTGTGAGATGGTATCTCATTGTGGTTTTGATTTGCATTTCTCTGATGGCGAGTGATGATGAGCATTTTTTCATGTGTCTGTTGGCTGTATGGATGTCTTCTTTTGAGAAATGTCTGTTCATATCCTTTGCCCACTTTTTGATGGGGTTGTTTGTTTTTTCTTGTATATTTGTTTGAGTTCTTTGTAGATTCTGGATATTAGCCCTTTGTCAGATGAGTAGGTTGCAAAAATTTTCTCCCATTCTGTAGGTTGCCTGTTCACTCTGATGGTAGTTTCTTTAGCTGTGCAAAAGCTCTTTAGTTTAATTAGATCCCATGTGTCAATTTTTGCTTTTGCTGCCGTTGTTTTTGGTGTTTTAGACATGAAGTCCTTGCCCATGCCTATGTCCTGAATGGTACTACCTAGATTTTCTTCTAGGGTTTTTATGGTATTAGGTCTAACATTTAAGTCTCTAATCGATCTTGAATTAATTTTCGTATAAGGGGTAAGGAAAGGATCCAGTTTCAGCTTTCTACTTATGGCTAGCCAATTTTCCCAGCACCATTTATTAAATAGGGAATCCTTTCCCCATTTCTTGTTTCTCTCAGGTTTGTCAAAGATCAGATGGCTGTAGATGTGTGGTATTATTCTGAGGACTCTGTTCTGTTCCATTGGTCTATATCTCTGTTGTGGTACCAGTACCATGCTGTTTTGGTTACTGTAGCCTTGTAGTATAGTTTGAAGTCAGGTAGCGTGACGCCTCCAGCTTTGTCCTTTTGACTTAGGATTGTCTTGGCAATGCGGGCTCTTTTTGGTTCCATATGAACTTTAAAGCCGTTTTTTCCAATTCTGTGAGAAGAAGTCATTGGTAGCTTGATGGGGATGGCATTGAATCTATAAATCACCTTGGGCAGTATGGCCATTTTCACGATATTGATTCTTCCTATCCATGAGCATGGTATGTTCTTCCATTTGTTTGTGTCCTCTTTGATTTCACTGAGCAGTGGTTTGTAGTTCTCCTTGAAGAGGTCCTTTACATCCCTTGTAAGCTGGATTCCTAGGTATTTTATTCTCTTTGAAGCAATGTGAATGGAAGTTCATTCCTGATTTGGCTCTCTGCTTGTCTGTTACTGGTGTATAAGAATGCTTGTGATTTTTGCACATTAATTTTGTATCCTGAGACTTTGCTGAAGTTGCTTATCAGCTTAAGGAGATTTTGGGCTGAGACGATGGGGTTTCTAAATATACAATCATGTCATCTGCAAAAGGGACAATTTGACTTTTCTTTTCCTAACTGGATACCCTTGATTTCTTTCTCTTGCCTGATTGCCCTAGCCAGAACTTCCAACACTATGTTGAATAGGAGTGGTGAGAGAGGGCATCCCTGTCTTGTGCCAGTTTTCAAAGGGAATTTTTCCAGTTTTTGCCCATTCAGTATGATATTAGCTGTGGGTTTGTCATAAATAGCTCTTATTTTTGAGGTACGTTCCATCAATACCAAATATTGAGCGTTTTTAGCATAAAGGGCTGTTGAATTTTGTCAAAAGCCTTTTCTGCATCTATTGAGATAATTATGTGGTTCTTGTCTTTGGTTCTGTTTATATGCGATTACGTTTATTGATTTGCGAATGTTGAACCAGCCTTGCATCCCAGGGATGAAGCCCACTTGATCATGGTGGATAAGCTTTTTGATGTGCTGCTGAATCCGGTTTGCCAGTATTTTATTGAGGATTTTTGCATCGATGTTCATCAGGGATATTGGTCTAAAATTCTTTTTTTGTTGTGTCTCTGCCAGGCTTTGGTATCAGGATGATGTTGGCCTCATAAAAAGAGTTAGGGAGGATTCCCTCTTTTTCTATTGATTGAAATAGTTTCAGAAGGAATGGTACCAGCTCCTCCTTGTACCTCTGGTAGAATTCAGCTGTGAATCCATCTGGTCCTGGACTTTTTTTGGTGGGTAGGCTATTAATTGTTGCCTCAATTTCAGAGCCTGCTATTGGTCTATTCAGGGATTCAACTTCTTCCTGGTTTAGTCTTGGGAGAGTGTAAGTGTCCAGGAAATTATCCATTTCTTCTAGATTTTCTAGTTGATTTGCGTAGAGGCATTTATAGTATTCTCTGATGGTTGTTTTTGTATTTCTGTGGGGTCGGTGGTGATATCCCCTTTATCATTTTTTATTGCGTCTTTGATTCCTCTCTCTTTTCTTCTTTATTAGTCTAGCTAGCGGTCTGTCAATTTTGTTGATCTTTTCAAAAAACCAACTCCTGGATTCATTGATTTTTTGGAGGGTTTTGTGGTCTCTATCTCCTTCAGTTCTGCTCTGATCTTAGTTATTTCTTGCCTTCTGCTAGCTTTTGAATGTGTTTGCTCTTGCCTCTCTAGTTCTTTTAATTGTGATGTTAGAGTGTCCATTTTAGATCTCTCCTGCTTTCTCTTGTGGGCATTTAGTGCTATAAATTTCCCTCTACACACTGCTTTAAATGTGTCCCAGAGATTCTGGTATGTTGTATCTTTGTTCTCATTGGTTTCAAAGAACATCTTTATTTCTGCTTTCATTTCGTTATGTACCCAGTAGTCATTCAGGAGCAGGTTGTTCAGTTTCCATGTAGTTGAGCGGTTTTGATTGAGTTTCTTAGTCCTGAGTTCTAGTTTGATTGCACTGTGGTCTGAGAGACAGTTTGTTATAATTTCTGTTCTTGTACATTTGCTGAGGAGTGCTTTACTTCCAATTATGTGGTCAATTTTGGAATAAGTGCGATGTGGTGCTGAGAAGAATGTATATTCTGTTGATTTGGGGTGGAGAGTTCTATAGATGTCTATTAGGTCCGCTTGGTGCAGAGATGAGTTCAATTCCTGGATATCCTTGTTAACTTTCTGTCTCGTTGATCTGTCTAATGTTGACAGTGGAGTGTTGAAGTCTCCCATTATTATTGTATGGGAGTCTAAGTCTCTTTGTAGGTCTCTAAGGACTTGCTTTATGAATCTGGGTGCTCCTGTATTGGGTGCATAGATATTTAGGAGAGTTAGCTCTTCCTGTTGAATTGATCCCTTTACCATTATGTAATGGCCTTCTTTGTCTCTTTTGATCTTTGATGGTTTAAAGTCTGTTTTATCAGAGACTAGGATTGCAACCCCTGCTTTTTTTTGTTCTCCATTTGCTTGGTAGATCTTCCTCCATCCCTTTATTTTGAGCCTATGTATGTCTCTGCATGTGAGATGGGTCTCCTGAATACAGCAGACTGATGGGTCTTGACTCTTGATCCAGTTTGCCAGTCTGTGTCTTTTAATTGGAGCATTTAGTCCATTGACATTTAAGGTTAATATTGTTATGTGTGAACTTGATCCTGTCATTATGATATTAACTGGTTATTTTGCTCGTTAGTTGATGCAGTTTCTTCCTAGCCTCGATGGTCTTTACATTTTGGCATGTTTTTGCAATGGCTGGTACCGGTTGTTCCTTTCCATGTTTAGGGCTTCCTTCAGGGTCTCTTGTAAGGCAGGCCTGGTGGTGACAAAATCTCTAAGCATTTGCTTATCTGTAAAGGATTTTATTTCTCCTTCACTGATGAAGCTTAGTTTGGCTGGATATGAAATTCTGGGTTTAAAATTCTTTTCTTAAGAACGTTGAATATTGGCCCCCACTCTCTTCTGGCTTGTAGAGTTTCTGCCGAGAGGTCTGCTGTTATTCTGATGGGCTTCCCTTTGTGGGTAACCCGACCTTTCTCTCTGGCTGCCCTTAAGATTTTTCCTTCATTTCAACTTTGGTGAATCTGGCAATTATGTGTCTTGGAGTTGCTCTTCTGGAGGAGTATCTTTGTGGCGTTCTCTGTATTTCCTGAATTTGAATGTTGGCCTGCCCTACTAGGTTGGGGAAGTTCTCCTGGATGATATCCTGAAGAGTGTTTTCCAACTTGGTTCCATTTCCCCCTCACTTTCAGGCACCCCAATCAGACGTAGATTTGGTCTTTTTACATAATCCCATACTTCTTGCAGGCTTTGTTCATTTCTTTTTCTTCTTTTTTCTTTTGGTTTTCTCTTCTCGCTTCATTTCATTCATTGATCCTCAATCGCTGATACTCTTTCTTCCAGTTGATCGAGTCGGTTACTGAAGCTTGTGCATTTGTCACGTATTTCTCGTGTCATGGTTTTCATCTCTGTCATTTCGTTTATGATCTTCTCTGCATTAATTAGTCTAGCTGTCAATTCTTCCACTTTTTTTCAAGATTTTTAGTTTCTTTGCGCTGGGTACGTAATCCTCCTTTAGCTCTGAGAGTTTGATGGACTGAAGCCTTCTTCTCTCATCTCGTCAAAGTCATTCTCTGACCAGCTTTGATCCGTTGCTGGCGATGGGCTGCGCTCCTTTGCAGGGGAGATGCGCTCTTATTTTTTGAATTTCCAGCTTTTCTGCCCTGCTTCTTCCCCATCTTTGTGGTTTTATCTGTCTCTGGACTTTGATGATGGTGACGTACTGATGGGGTTTTGGTATAGGTGTCCTTCCTGTTTGATAGTTTTCCGTCTGACAGTCAGAAGGACTGTCTGTTGGTCTGTTGAGATTGCTTGAGGTCCACTCCAGACCCTGTTTGCCTGGGTATCAGCAGCAGAGGTTGCCGAAGATAGAATATTGCTGAACAGCGAGTGTACCTGTCTGATTCTTTCTTTGGAAGTTTCCTCTCAGGGGTGACGCCACCCTGTGAGGTGTGGGGTGTCAGACTGCCCCTAGTGGGGGATGTCTCCCAGCTAGGCTACTCAGGGGTCAGGGACCCACCTGAGCAGGCAGTCTGTCCGTTCTCAGATCTCAACCTCCGCGTTAGGAGATCCACGCTCTCCCCAAAGCTGTCAGACAGAGTCGTTCGCGTCTGCACCGCCCGCTCTTTCCCCTAATGGACTGCAGCTGTGCGCTGTCCGCAGAGGTAGAGTCTACAGAGACAGGCAGGCTTCCTTGAGCTGCTGTGAGCTCCACCCAGTTCGAGCTTCCCAGCGGCTTTGTTTACCTACTAAGCCTCAGCAATGGCGGGCGCCCCTCCCCCAGCCTCGCTGTGCCTTGCGGATAGATCGCCGCAGACGGTGTGTTAGCAGTGAGGGAGGCTCCGTGGGCGTGGGACCCTCCCGGCCAGGTGTGGGATATATTCTCCTGGTGTGCCTGTTTCCTTAAAGCGCAGTATTGGGGTGGGAGTTACCCGATTTTCCAGGTGTTGTGTCTCAGTTCCCCTGGCTAGGAAAAGGGATTCCTTCCCCTTGCGCTTCCAGGTGAGGCGATGCCTCGCCCTGCTTCAGCTCACGCTGGTCAGGCTGCAGCAGCTGACCAGCACCGATTGTCCGGCACTCCCTAGAGAGATGACCCCAGTAGCTCAGTTGAAAATGCAGAAATCACCGGTCTTCTGTGTCGCTCGCGCTGGGAGTTGGAGACTGGAGCTGTTCCTATTCGGCCATCTTGCTCCGCCCCCCCCCCCCCCCCCCCCCCCCGCTCTTGGAACACCAAATTTAATAACTATCTTCAGGAAAGAGTGACAATTAAAGGATGCCAAAAGATATTCATACAATGGAAACCAAAAAAGAAAAGGAGTAGTATACATAGACAAAAGATCACGACAAAAACTGTAAGAAGAGAAAAAAGGTCTCTTATTAATGATAAAGGGGCCAATTCAGCACAGAAGATTAAGATTGTAAAGATACATGAACCCAACTCTGGAGCACCCAAATATATAAAGCAAATATTGTTAGACCTAAAGAGAGGGATAGAATCCAATACAATAATAGCTGGAAATTCTAACATCATAGTTTCACCATTGGACAGATATCTCAGACAAAACTCAACAAAGAAACATCAGACTTAATCTGCACATAGAACAAACGGACCTAATAGATATTAGAGAACATTTCACATTGCTGCAGAATGCACATTCTTCCTAGCACACATGGATTTTTTTTTTTTTTTTTTTTGTTACATTTTTAAAAAAATCTCATTTATGGTTTTAAACGTAACAACAAAAACCTTTCCAAAGCAAATGCATTTCATCATGTTTTTACACAGGACAAGTTTTTTTTTTTATTTATTTTTTTTTTTTTATTATACTTTAAGTTCTAGGGTACATGTGCATAACGTGCAGGTTTGTTACATATGTATACTTATGCCATGTTGGTGTGCTGCACCCATCAACTCGTCAGCACCCATCAATTCATCCTTTATATAATGTATAACTCCCCAATGCAATCCCTCCCTCCTCCCCCCTCCCCATGATAGGCCCCAGTGTGTGATGTTCCCCTTCCCGAGTCCAAGTGATCTCATTGTTCAGTTCCCACCTATGAGTGAGAACATGCGGTGTTTGGTTTTCTCTTCTTTTGATAGTTTGCTAAGAATGATGGTTTCCAGCTGCATCCATGTCCCTGCAAAGGATGCAAACTCATCCTTTTTTATGGCTGCATATATTCCATGGTGTATATGTGCCACATTTTCTGAATCCAGTCTGTCACAGATGGACATTTGGGTTGATTCCAGTCTTTGCTATTGTGAATAGTGCCGCAATAAACAGCACATGGGTTATTTTCAAGGACAGGCCATATGTTAGGTCACAAAACAAGTCTGAAAATATTTTAAAAATGAAATAAAATCAAGCATATTCTCTGGCCACAATGAAATAAAACTACAAACCAGTAACAAGAGGAATTTTGGAAACTAAATGAACACATGAAGATTAAACAATACACTTTGTATAGTTGTGGAGCTGAGGGTCCCAGCTTCTGGCTTAGTGTTGGCCAGAGGTGCCTTTATGTCCTTGCCATGTGGTTTTCTCAACATGGCTGCTTACTTATTCCAAGCTAGTTAGGGAGAGAGAGTCTCTAGAAAGAGTCTACTAGCAAGATAGGCATCTATATAACGAAATTATGAGAGTCATATTCCATCACCTTTTCTATATTCTGTTGGTTAGAATCAAATCACAGGAATTCCCTACGCTCCAAGTGGGTGGATAATACTAGCACATGAATACCAGGAGTTGAGGTCCATGGGGTAACCACCCTAGAGTCTGTTGATATGATGTTTATAAAAGTTTTATTTATAATAGCAAAAAACTGGAAAGAGCAAAGCTGTTCATAGGAAACTTAATGAACAAACTTTGGTGTGTAAATATAAAGGAATACAATTCAGCAATGAGAAGAAACTAACTATTGATACATGCAGCATGGATAAATCTTTAACACATGTTTATCAGTGAAATAAGCCTTTCACAAAAAAAAAATGTTCTATATTATTCCATTTGTGTGAAATTTTACAATGGGAAAAACTAATTTATGGTGAGAAAAACAAGAACAGTGGTTTTCCCTAGGGGATGGGGATTGAATGGGTTGGGAAAGGACATGAGGGAACTTTCTCGATGAAGTAACATTCTATATCACTTTTATAAAGTAATGTGCCTGACTGGCGAACTGAATTTCAATCCCTAAAGTGGTGGGAGTCATACTGGATCAGTGACACTAATACAATACATACTAAGGATTTTTTTTTTTCCTGAGTTTATCATTTAGTTAGGTTTCAAAAATGTTTTTAAGATAAAGCTAATGTGAGCATCTTCATTACAAAACCATTTTAAATAATAAATGTAGAAGAAATTATGGAATTAGGAAAATCACCGTTTTGTAATGCCCAATGTGATAACTGATTCAGGTAATAATTATCAGTGGATCTAAAACAATTTGGTGAAAGAATGTTGGACAGCAGGACATCAGATGGTCTTAAAGTATCACCCCACAGATTACATATTGATTGTGAAGAGGAAAAGATACTTACACTGAAAAACTCTGGTATGAACAACATAAATGATCAGACTTAGCATGACTTGGAAAGAAATGAACTGAGAATATATGCTGTTCATATTATACAAATGGAAAGTATACGGAACTCTATGAATTTTTTTTTTTTTTTTGGCAAAAATGTTTAACTTGAATCTATTCATGAGGAGACAATCTGACATACATGACCTGAACTCTTTAAGAACGTCAATTTTATAAAAGACAAAAAGGCAAGGAGGGCTATTTCATATCAAAGGAAGCTAAAAAAGATATAACTTTCAAACACAGTAAGTGATTCTTGAATAGATCCTAGGTTTAAAAATAAAGCTCTAAAGGACTTTGGAAGAACAGCTGGGGGAGTTTGAATATATACTATTAGATAATATTTTTTGAACACTGTTAATTTCTTGGATGTGATACTGGTATTGTAAGTATTTAAGATAACTTCCTTGTTCTCAAGAGACACATACTGAATGTTTACAGATGAAGTTCATGCTATCTAAAACTTTTTTTCAGATGGTTCAGCAAAATAATAGATAATAAGTATATACACAAAATAGATAGATGAAGTAAATTTGGCAAGATGATAATTGGTAAATTTAAGTTAAGTGTATGCATGCTCTTCTTTCAACTTTTCTTTAGGTTTGAAATTGCTCAAGTTAGAAAACTTGGTGGGACTGTAATTCCAGTTCTAGCCATGATGGCATACTTAGTGCTAGACTTTCCCTTCTACTGTAAATAACTGTAAAACTTGAAAAAACACATGAAACAATAGTTTCCAGGTATTGCAAAATAGGCAGCACAGGTAACAGTGGGGGACAGAAGAGAAAAACAGGAGGTGAGGCTAATTATTTCCCTAGCTTTCTACCAAGTGGTACTTTCCAGATTGCATCACAGGGAAGTGGAGCCCAGAGCATGGCAGTCTTGCTGAGCTGAAGAAATAGAGTTTAGAATTAGGTACTGAGTAGGTGACTGGAATTTTTTGAGGCAGAATAACAGACAAGAGGAAACTAAACAATGAAGGGGCTCCAGAAATTTACAGAAGGGTCACAATAAATATTTAGATGAATACTAAGATATATATAGCGGAAAACAACTATTGAAGATCCATGAATGGAACTGAATAGAGATTCGAGTTTGTGAAGTACTAGCAGTCATTAAAGTTTAACCAACCAGATAGAAGAAACATTACTGAATTACGTTAACATTCTGATGAGACTTGAGAAAAAATCACATCTAAGGTACAAGGCTATTTCAACTCTAGAACAAGCACTACTTTAGATCTGCCCTAATGAAGCTTAAAAACAAGCCTCAAGAAATCAGCTGATGCACAACTAATGACCTGCCAAAAGAAAAATTCAATATGCCCTAAAGGACTATAACAAAAGAAATTTAAGACTATAGCACTGACAGTGTCTAACATGTAATTTAAAAAATACCAGACATTTGAGGAAACATGAAAATGTGACCCAAAATGATGAAGGAAAAAAAATCAATCAATAAAAATCACCTAGAAATGAGATAGATGTTAGAATTAGCCAAAAAATAGCTTAAAAGAGCTATTATAAATAAATTCAAGGATTTAAAGAAAAGAACATATGAGTAATAAGATGGAGAACTTTCAGCAGGAAAAAGGAAGCTATCAAAACAGAACCAAATGGAAATCTGATAAATGAAAAGCACAAAACTGAAATAAAAAACAATAGATGTGGTTAACAGCAGATTAAACACTAACAAAGAAAAGACCAATAAACTTGAAGACAAGGCAACAAAACTATACAAATGAAAACTCAGAAAGAAATAGAGGCTGAAAAAATAAAATAAACATTTTCAGTAACCTGAGTGATACTATCATGTAGTCAAATACAGAAATAATGGGTTTCCCAGAATAAGAGGAGAAGGATTGGGACAGAATAAGTGTTTGAAAAAATAGTGGCCAAAATTTTCCAAAATTTATGAAAAATATAAATCCACAGATCCAAGAGTCTAAACATCAAACAAGGTAAGCACAAAGAAAACCACATCTATGGACATCACAATACAATTACTCGAAATCAAATACAAAGAAAGAAGATATACCACATAAAGAACAATAATAAGAATGTTGATTTTTCATCAGAAACAATACAAGACAGAAGAAAATGAACTGACATATTTAAACATTTGGGAAAATAAAAACTATTTATCTTGAATTTGATATCCAGTGAAAATATCCTCCAAAAATCAGGGTAAATTAAAAGACATTTTCAAATAAATAAAGTTGATCTGAACTATAAGAAACTACAAGAAAGGAATAGTACCAGCTGGAATCTCAGAGCTTCAAAAAATAATAAATAGCCTGAAGACAAAGATAAGATTATAGTAAAAAATGCAAATCCCATCCACAACAAAGTTGTAATAGATATGAAAATATCAGAAAAAGTAGTCCTTGGGACACAAATATCACTAAAGAAAAAAAGAGATAGTTCGTGTTGATAAAACTGTCAATATATCAAAAAGGCATACAATTCTTAAATGTGTATGCACTTAATAACAGAGCTTCAAAATATATGAAGAAAAACTGAGAGAATTATAGGAAAAAATAGACAATTCACAATTGTAGTTGGAGATTTTAACACTCCTCTCTTAATAATTACTAGAACAGCTAGACAAAAAGTCAATTATGTATACATTATTTGAATAACACTATTACCAAGGTAACCAAATTCACATTTATAGAATATTGTATCTGTGATGGCCTCAATGGGTACCCCCTCAAAATTTATATGTTGATATCCTAAACACCCCAGGTCATGGTATTAAAAAGTGTGATCTTTGGGAGGCGATTAGGTAATGAAGGTGGAACCTTTGTGTTTGGTCTTAGTGGCCTTATAAAAGAGATCTCACAGAGCTAGCTAGCCCCTTTCACCATGTGATGACACAGTGAGAAGGTTCTGTCTATGAGGAAGTAGGCCCTCACTAGACATCAAATCTGCCAGGACCTTGATCTTGGACTTCTCAGCCTCCAGAACTGGGAGAAATAAATGTTTGTTTGAACATTTCATGCTCATGGACTGGAAGAATCAATATCATTAAAGTGGCCATACTGCTCAAAGCAGTCAGTTTCAATGATATTCCCATTAAACTACCAACATTACCAACATCATTTTCACAAAACTAGAACAAAATATTCTAAAACTCAGGTGAAATCAAAAGAGAGCTTGAGTGGATAAAGTGATCCTAAACAAAAGCCACAGAGCTGGAGGCATCACATTACTTGACTTCAAACTATCCTATAAGGCTATAGTAACCAAAACAGCATGGTACTGGTATGAAATTAGACACACAGACCAATGTGAGAATGCAGAAATAAAGCCTCAAACCTACAATCATTCGATCTTCAACAAAGTCGATAGGAATGGGGAAAGGACTCCCTATTCAATAAGTGGTGCTTTGATCGCTGGCTAACCATATGCAGAAGAATGAAACTGGACCCCTACTTTTAACATATACAAAAGTTAATTTTGAGGTGGATTAAATATTTAAATGTAAGACCTGAAACTATAAGAATCCTAGAAGAACACCTAGGAAACAGCATTCTGGACATCGACTTCTAGAAAGAATTTGTGACTAAGTCCTCAAAAGCAATTGCAACGAAAGCAAAAATTGACAAGTGGGACCTAAGTAAACTAAACATCTTCTGCATAGCAAAAGAAACAATTAACAGAGTAAACAGACAGCCTATAGAATGGGAGAAAATATTTGTAAACTATGCATCTAACAAAGGTCTAATTTCCAGAATCTATAAGGAACTTAAACAAATCAACAAGCAAAAACAAATAAAGCCATTAAAAACTGTGAAAAAGACATGAAAAGACACTTCTTAAAAGAAGAAATACAAGCAGCCAACAAACATATGAAAAAATCCTCATCACTAATCATCAGAGAAAAGGAAATGAAAACCACAATGAGATACCATCTCACACCAGTCAGAATAACTATTATTAAAAGTCAAAAAATAACAGATGCTGGATAGACTATGGAGAAAAGGGAACACTTACACACTACTGGTGGGAATGTAAGTAGTTCAGTCCCTGTGGAAAGCAGTTTGGAGATTTCTCAAGGAATTTAAAACGCAACTACTTTCAACTCAGCCCAGCAAGCCCATTATTGGATATATATCCAAATTAAAACAAGTACTTCCACCAAAAACACAGATGAACTCACATATTCATCACAGTATTATTCACAATAGCAAAAAGACATGGAATCAACCTTGGTGCCCATCAATGGTTAATTGGATAAAGAAAATGTAATACATCTACAGCATGGAATACTATGCAACATAAAAAAAGAATGAAATCATGTCCTTTGCAGCAACATGGATGCAGCTGGAGGCCATTATCCTAAGTGAAATAACATAGAACCAGAAAACCAAGTACCACATGTTCTCACTTACAAGTGGGGTTTAATCAGTGGGTACATATGGAATAAGATGGCACCATAGAACTGGACTCCTGAGCAGAGAGGATGGAGAGGGGCAAAGCTTTGAAAAGCTAACTCTTTGGTGTCTAGTCTCATTACTGGGTGACAGGATCCTTCAGACCTCCAATCTCAGCATCATGCATATACCACGGTAACAAACCGCACATATACCCCCTAAAATCTAACATAATTTTGAAAAAAAAGTCAATTAAGTTTACCTTACATGATCTGAAAAAGGATACTAAATTAAACTCAACAAGTAGAAGAAAAGACCTTATAAGTTTAGAGCTGAAATGAATAAACAGAAAATGACCGACATAGAGTAAAATCAAAAGCAAAAAAAAAGTTGTTTTTTGAAAAGCCCCTGAATTTAATAAACTCTAGGTAAACCACAAAGTATCAACAACAAACCGGAAGTAGAACATTTTTAAAATCCTACAGATATTGCCAGGATATTGGGATGTATTATGAACATCTTGATGACAACAAATGTTACAATTTGATAAAATGGACAAATTAATTGATGACAAAAATTACAAAGATTGATACAACAATTTTATTATTGAATTGATGTACATCTCTACTAATAAATGATTGTAATTTTAAAATGTTGTCGGCGAAATGGCCGAATAGGAACAGCTCCAGTCTCCAACTCCCAGCGCGAGCGACACAGAAGACCGGTGATTTCTGCTTTTTCCAACTGAGGTACTGGGGTCATCTCTCTAGGGAGTGCCGGACAATCGGTGCTGGTCAGCTGCTGCAGCCTGACCAGCGTGAGCTGAAGCAGGGCGAGGCATCGCCTCACCTGAAGCGCAAGGGGAAAGAACCCTTTTCCTAGCCAGGGGAACTGAGACACACAACACCTGGAAAATCGGGTAACTCCCACCCCAATACTGCGCTTTAAGGAAACAGGCACACCAGGAGAATATCCCACACCTGGCCGGGAGGGTCCCACGCCCACGGAGCCTCCCTCACTGCTAACACAGCCGTCTGCGGCGATCTATCCGCAAGGCAGCAGCGAGGCTGGGGGAGGGGCGCCCGCCATTGCTGAGGCTTAAGTAGGTAAACAAAGCCGCTGGAAGCTCGAACTGGGTGGAGCTCACAGCAGCTCAAGGAAGCCTGCCTGTCTCTGTAGACTCTACCTCTGCGGACAGCGCACAGCTGCAGTCTTAGGGAAAAGCGGGGGCGGTGCAGACGCGAACGACTCTGTCTGACAGCTTTGGGGAGAGCCGTGGATCTCCTAACGCGGAGGTTGAGATCCGAGAACGGACAGACTGCCTGCTCAGGTGGGTCCCTGACCCCTGAGTAGCCTAGCTGGGAGACATCCCCCACTAGGGGCAGTCTGACACCCCACACCTCACAGGGTGGCGTCACCCCTGAGAGGAAACTTCCAAAGAAAGAATCAGACAGGTACACTCGCTGTTCAGCAATATTCTATCTTCGGCAACCTCTGCTGCTGATACCCAGGCAAACAGGGTCTGGAGTGGACCTCAAGCAATCTCCAACAGACCAACAGACAGTCCTTCTGACTGTCAGACGGAAAACTATCAAACAGGAAGGACACCTATACCAAAACCCCATCAGTACGTCACCATCATCAAAGTCCAGAGACAGATAAAACCACAAAGATGGGGAAGAAGCAGGGCAGAAAAGCTGGAAATTCAAAAAATAAGAGCGCATCTCCCCTGCAAAGGAGCGCAGCCCATCGCCAGCAACGGATCAAAGCTGGTCAGAGAATGACTTTGACGAGATGAGAGAAGAAGGCTTCAGTCCATCAAACCTCTCAGAGCTAAAGGAGGAATTACGTACCCAGCGCAAAGAAACTAAAAATCTTGAAAAAAGTGGAAGAATTGACAGCTAGACTAATTAATGCAGAGAAGATCATAAACGAAATGACAGAGATGAAAACCATGACACGAGAAATACGTGACAAATGCACAAGCTTCAGTAACCGACTCGATCAACTGGAAGAAAGAGTATCAGCGATTGAGGATCAAATGAATGAAATGAAGCGAGAGAGAAACCAAAAGAAAAAAGAAGAAAAAGAAATGAACAAAGCCTGCAAGAAGTATGGGATTATGTAAAAGACCAAATCTACGTCTGATTGGGGTGCCTGAAAGTGAGGGGGAAATGGAACCAAGTTGGAAAACACTCTTCAGGATATCATCCAGGAGAACTTCCCCAACCTAGTAGGGCAGGCCAACATTCAAATTCAGGAAATACAGAGAACGCCACAAAGATACTCCTCCAGAAGAGCAACTCCAAGACACATAATTGCCAGATTCACCAAAGTTGAAATGAAGGAAAAATCTTAGGGCAGCCAGAGAGAAGGTCGGGTTACCCACAAAGGGAAGCCCATCAGAATAACAGCAGACCTCTCGGCAGAAACTCTACAAGCCAGAAGAGAGTGGGGGCCAATATTCAACGTTCTTAAAGAAAAGAATTTTCAACCCAGAATTTCATATCCAGCCAAACTAAGCTTCATCAGTGAAGGAGAAATAAATCCTTTACAGATAAGCAAATGCTTAGAGATTTTGTCACCACCAGGCCTGCCTTACAAGAGACCCTGAAGGAAGCCCTAAACATGGAAAGGAACAACCGGTACCAGCCATTGCAAAACATGCCAAAATGTAAAGACCATCGAGGCTAGGAAGAAACTGCATCAACTAACGAGCAAAATAACCAGTTAATATCATAATGACAGGATCAAGTTCACACATAACAATATTAACCTTAAATGTCAATGGACTAAATGCTCCAATTAAAAGACACAGACTGGCAAACTGGATCAAGAGTCAAGACCCATCAGTCTGCTGTATTCAGGAGACCCATCTCACATGCAGAGACATACATAGGCTCAAAATAAAGGGATGGAGGAAGATCTACCAAGCAAATGGAGAACAAAAAAAAGCAGGGGTTGCAATCCTAGTCTCTGATAAAACAGACTTTAAACCATCAAAGATCAAAAGAGACAAAGAAGGCCATTACATAATGGTAAAGGGATCAATTCAACAGGAAGAGCTAACTCTCCTAAATATATATGCACCCAATACAGGAGCACCCAGATTCATAAAGCAAGTCCTTAGAGACCTACAAAGAGACTTAGACTCCCATACAATAATAATGGGAGACTTCAACACTCCACTGTCAACATTAGACAGATCAACGAGACAGAAAGTTAACAAGGATATCCAGGAATTGAACTCATCTCTGCACCAAGCGGACCTAATAGACATCTATAGAACTCTCCACCCCAAATCAACAGAATATACATTCTTCTCAGCACCACATCGCACTTATTCCAAAATTGACCACATAATTGGAAGTAAAGCACTCCTCAGCAAATGTACAAGAACAGAAATTATAACAAACTGTCTCTCAGACCACAGTGCAATCAAACTAGAACTCAGGACTAAGAAACTCAATCAAAACCGCTCAACTACATGGAAACTGAACAACCTGCTCCTGAATGACTACTGGGTACATAACGAAATGAAAGCAGAAATAAAGATGTTCTTTGAAACCAATGAGAACAAAGATACAACATACCAGAATCTCTGGGACACATTTAAAGCAGTGTGTAGAGGGAAATTTATAGCACTAAATGCCCACAAGAGAAAGCAGGAGAGATCTAAAATTGACACTCTAACATCACAATTAAAAGAACTAGAGAGGCAAGAGCAAACACATTCAAAAGCTAGCAGAAGGCAAGAAATAACTAAGATCAGAGCAGAACTGAAGGAGATAGAGACACAAAAAACCCTCCAAAAAATCAATGAATCCAGGAGTTGGTTTTTTGAAAAGATCAACAAAATTGACAGACCGCTAGCTAGACTAATAAAGAAGAAAAGAGAGAGGAATCAAATACGCAATAAAAAAAAATGATAAAGGGGATATCACCACCGACCCCACAGAAATACAAACAACCATCAGAGAATACTATAAATGCCTCTACGCAAATCAACTAGAAAATCTAGAAGAAATGGATAATTTCCTGGACACTTACACTCTCCCAAGACTAAACCAGGAGAAGTTGAATCCCTGAATAGACCAATAGCAGGCTCTGAAATTGAGGCAACAATTAATAGCCTACCCACCAAAAAAAGTCCAGGACCAGATGGATTCACAGCTGAATTCTACCAGAGGTACAAGGAGGAGCTGGTACCATTCCTTCTGAAACTATTTCAATCAATAGAAAAAGAGGGAATCCTCCCTAACTCTTTTATGAGGCCAACATCATCCTGATACCAAAGCCTGGCAGAGACACAACAAAAAAAGAGAATTTTAGACCAATATCCCTGATGAACATCGATGCAAAAATCCTCAATAAAATACTGGCAAACCGGATTCAGCAGCACATCAAAAAGCTTATCCACCATGATCAAGTGGGCTTCATCCCTGGGATGCAAGGCTGGTTCAACATTCGCAAATCAATAAACGTAATCCAGCATATAAACAGAACCAAAGACAAGAACCACATGATTATCTCAATAGATGCAGAAAAGGCTTTTGACAAAATTCAACAGCCCTTTATGCTAAAAACGCTCAATAAATTTGGTATTGATGGAACGTACCTCAAAATAATAAGAGCTATTTATGACAAACCCACAGCTAATATCATACTGAATGGGCAAAAACTGGAAAAATTCCCTTTGAAAACTGGCACAAGACAGGGATGCCCTCTCTCACCACTCCTATTCAACATAGTGTTGGAAGTTCTGGCTAGGGCAATCAGGCAAGAGAAAGAAATCAAGGGTATCCAGTTAGGAAAAGAAGAAGTCAAATTGTCCCTGTTTGCAGATGACATGATTGTATATTTAGAAAACCCCATTGTCTCAGCCCAAATCTCTTAATGAGCAACTAGCATCAGCAAAGTCTCAGGATACAAAATTAATGTGCAAAAATCACAAGCATTCTTATACACCAGTAACAGACAAGCAGAGAGCCAAATCAGGAATGAACTTCCATTCACAATTGCTTCAAAGAGAATCAAATACCTAGGAATCCAGCTTACAAGGGATGTAAAGGACCTCTTCAAGGAGAACTACAAACCACTGCTCAGTGAAATCAAAGAGGACACAAACAAATGGAAGAACATACCATGCTCATGGATAGGAAGAATCAATATCGTGAAAATGGCCATACTGCCCAAGGTGATTTATAGATTCAATGCCATCCCCATCAAGCTACCAATGACTTTCTTCACAGAATTGGAAAAAACGGCTTTAAAGTTCATATGGAACCAAAAAAGAGCCCGCATTGCCAAGACAATCCTAAGTCAAAAGGACAAAGCTGGAGGCGTCACGCTACCTGACTTCAAACTATACTACAAGGCTACAGTAACCAAAACAGCATGGTACTGGTACCACAAGAATAGACCAATGGAACAGAACAGAGTCCTCAGAAATAATACCACACATCTACAGCCATCTGATCTTTGACAAACCTGAGAGAAACAAGAAATGGGAAAGGATTCCCTATTTAATAAATGGTGCTGGGAAAATTGGCTAGCCATAAGTAGAAAGCTGAAACTGGATCCTTTCCTTACCCCTTATACGAAAATTAATTCAAGATGGATTAGAGACTTAAATGTTAGACCTAATACCATAAAAACCCTAGAAGAAAATCTAGGTAGTACCATTCAGGACATAGGCATGGGCAAGGACTTCATGTCTAAAACACCAAAAGCAACGGCAGCAAAAGCAAAATTGACACATGGGATCTAATTAAACTAAAGAGCTTTTGCACAGCTAAAGAAACTACCATCAGAGTGAACAGGCAACCTACAGAATGGGAGAAAATTTTTGCAACCTACTCATCTGACAAAGGGCTAATATCCAGAATCTACAAAGAACTCAAACAAATATACAAGAAAAAACAAACAACCCCATCAAAAAGTGGGGAAAGGATATGAACAGACATTTCTCAAAAGAAGACATCCATACAGCCACAGACACATGAAAAAATGCTCATCATCACTCGCCATCAGAGAAATGCAAATCAAAACCACAATGAGATACCATCTCACACCAGTTAGAATGGCAATCATTAAGAAGTCAGGAAACAACAGGTGTTGGAGAGGATGGGAGAAATAGGAACACTTTTACACTGTTGGTGGGATTGTAAACTAGTTCAACCATTATGGAAAACAGTATGGCGATTCCTCAAGGATCTAGAACTAGATGTACCATATGACCCAGCCATCCCACTACTGGGTATATACCCAAAGGATTATAAATTACTCTACTACAAAGACACATGCACACGTATGTTTATTGCGGCACTATTCACAATAGCAAAGACTTGGAATCAACCCAAATGTCCATCTGTGACAGACTGGATTAAGAAAATGTGGCACATATACACCATGGAATACTATGCAGCCATAAAAAGGATGAGTTTGCGTCCTTTGTAGGGACATGGATGCAGCTGGAAACCATCATTCTTAGCAAACTATCACAAGAAGAGAAAACCAAACACCGCATGTTCTCACTCATAGGTGGGAACTGAACAATGAGATCACTTGGACTCGGGAAGGGGAACATCACACACTGGGGCCTATCATGGGGAGGGGGGAGGAGGGAGGGATTGCATTGGGGAGTTATACATGATATAAACGTCATGCACATGTACCCTAGAACTTAAAGTATAATAAAAAAAAAAAAAAAAAAAAAAAAAAAGAAAAAAAAGTAAAAAAAAAAAAAAAGAAAAAACAGAAGTCAGGAAACAACAGTGTTGGGAGAGTAGTGGAGAAATAGTGAACAACTTTTTACACTGTTGGTGGGATTGTAAACTAGTTCACCAGTATGGAAAACTATGCGATCCTCAAGGATCTATAACTAGATGTACCAGCTACCCACCACCCACTCTGGGTATATACCCCAAGGATTATAATTACTCTACTACAAAGACACATGCACACGTATGTTTATTGCGGCACTATCACAATAAAAGCCCCCCCAAAGAGACTTGGAATCAACCCAAATGTCCAGCGTGACAGACTGGATTAGAAAAATGTGGCACATTACACCATGGGACTACTATGCAGCCCCAAAACAGGTGAGTTTTGCGTCCTTTGAGGGACATGGATGCAGCTGGAAACCATCATTCTTAGCCAAACTATCAGCAAGAATAGAAAACCAAACACCGCATGTTTCCACTCATAGTGGGAACTGAACAATGGAACACTTGGACTCGGAAGGACTCACAACTGGGGCCCTATCATGGGGAGGGGGGAGGAGGGAGGGATTACCTTTGGAGTTATACATGATATAAAAGTCATGCACATTACCCTAGAACTTAAAGTATAATTAAAAAAAAAAAAAAAAAAAAAAAACAAGAATAAATGATTGAAGATTGATAACACGCCAACTGTTTAGATAAGATCTGAACTGATAGTCAGGTGCCAAAGAATATCCCAAGCAATATCCCGGAGATATTCCAGAATATCCCAGGCAGAATTCCAAATAATGCCAGCATCAAAGCGCAGAGGCTGAATGACGGTGAATGCCACGGGCTTTGAGATGGATTTTCACACAGCTGTCTTCTGGATCTCAGGCACCAGACCACGAGGGCTGTACCATGCTCAATTTCATCCCTGGCAGACCGACACCACTGGACCTGCATCCACAGCAAGACATGATTGAACTCCAGGGTAGCTGCCACTTAGGTTTTCAGGCTAAAATCTCAGTGGCAAAAGGAATGGAATATAAGCATAAAGAACATATATGGACCGTGTGTGCTCAGTAAGTGGCTGCTATTATGATTAGTATTCATAAATTATGGCTTACTTAACTCTTTGATTTTCATGATTATAGCAAATGTATTTCATTTCCCCCAGGCAAGAAAATGCTATTTATGAAATTATAAGTTAATAATTAACTATAAAAAAAAAAATGTTTCTACATGGCTTTAATTGTAAGTTGCAGTAAATATTTAAACAAGAAAAATATTAATATTATAAAATTCTGTCAGAAAATAGAAGAGTGACATTTCCCAATTAATGTTATAAGGTCAGTAGTATCGTGCTATTAGTGAGGCAAAGGTATTAGAAGAAAACCACAACCTAATTTTCCTTATAAATATACATACAAATTATCCTTAACACAAAATATATCCATAAATTGAATATAGCAAGATAGAAAAATAATATTCATTGCGATCAGAATGATTTATCTCAGTAATTCAAGGTTGGACTAACAGGAGAAAATAGGTCAATGCAATTCAACACTTGAAACAGAATAAAAAAGAAAAAAATTGTAAGATCACCTCAATAGATGCAGAAGAAGCATTTTACAAAATTCCACATGCATTCATAGCAAAAACTCAAGAATGAGAAAGTGCCTCAATTTGACAAAAGACATATACCAAAACACATAGCTAGTATCAAACTCAGTGACAAAAGATTGAATGCTTCTCCCCTAAAATTGGAAACAAGTCCTGGAAGTCTGCTTTTACTGGAAGCCCTGGCCAGTGAAATAAGGCAAGGACAAAATAAAAACCAAAAATATTGAAAAGGAAGAAACTAAACAGCCTGTATATGAAGATGACACAATTTGGCATGTGAAATATGCCAAGAATCTACAGAAAAGCCACATGCACTAATAAGTGAATTTAGCAATGTCATACTATACAAGGCAATATCCAGAAAGCAATTATATGTATATATTAGCAACCATTAACAATGAAATTAAAAATATTAACATTTGCAATAAGATCAATAAGATAAAATACTTAGAAATAACTCATTTAAATATGTGCAAGACCTCTACACTGAAAACTACAACACATTGCTGAGAAAAATTAAAGGAGACCTAAAGAACCGAAGACAGGCAGTGTTTATGGATCAGAACACTCAATAGTGTTAAGGTGTCAGTTTTCCAAAAATTGAGCTGCAGTTTCAACGTAATCTTAATTGAAATTCCAGCAGCCTTTTGTATTAAACCAAAAGAGAACCTAATTCTAAAATATATGTGGAAAAGCAAATGACCCGAAACAGCCAAACCTATCTTGCAAAAAGGTAAGACAAAATTAGAAGACTGATGCTATCTGATATCAAGGCTTATTATAAATGTACAACTACCAAGAAAGTGTGGTAGTAGGTTAACTACAGACAGATCAATCAATGGAAGATAATATAGACTATAGTAGATCCATACTTGTAGAGCCTGTTGATATTTTACAAAGGTACCAAGACAATTCCATGGATAAAGGAAAGTCATTTCAACAAATGATGCTGGAATAACTGGACACATATATGAAAACAATGACACACAGCTCCTACTTCATACCATACACGTATATTCTAGAAGAATCATAGAGCTAAACATAAAAGTTAAATTATAAATCATCTAGGAATAAACATAGGAGAATCTCTTCACAATCGTGTGGTAGAAAAATATTTCCTTGACAGTATCCAGAAATTGTTAACTAAAAAAGAAAAAAAAAAAAGAATAAATTGGAATTCAAGAAAATCAGTCTTCTTTTCATTAGAAGATAACAATAAAAAATGGATAGTCAAACTGCAGATGAGGTGAATATAGTTGTAACACATAGCTCTAAAAAAGTGTATTAGTCCATCCTCACATTGCTATAAGGAAATATGTGAGACTGGGTAACTTATAAAGGAAAGAGGTTTAATTGTCTCATGGTTCCACATGGCTGGGGAGGCCTCAGAAAACTTACAATCATGGCAGATGGTGAAGGTGAAGCAAGTCACCCTCTTCACAAGGTGGCAGGAGGGACAAGTGCTGAGCGAAGGGGGAAGAGCTCCTTATAGAACCATCATATCTCATGAGAACTCACTATCATGAGAACAGCATGAGGGAAACTGCCCCCATGATTCAATTACCTCCACCTGTTCTTTCCCTTGACATGTGGGGATTATGGAGATTATGATTCAAGATGAGATTTGGGTGAGAATACAAGGCCTAACCATATCATTCTGTCCCTGGCCCCTCCCAAATCTCATATCCCTTTCACATTTCAAAACCAATTATGCCTTCCCAACAGTCCCCCAAAATCTTAATTTATTCCAGCATTAACCCAAAAGTCCAGTCCAAAGTCTCAATTGAGACAAGGCAAGACCCTTCAACCTATGAACCTGTAAAATAAAAAGCAAGTGAGTTATTTCCTAGATACAATGGGTGTACAGGCATTGGGCAAATATGCCCACTCCAAATGGGAGAAATTGGCCAAAATGAAGGGGCTACAGGTCCCATGCAAGTCCAAAATCCAGCAGAGCAATCAAATCTTAAAGCACCGAAATGATCTACTTTGACTCCATGTCTCACATCCAGGTCACACTGATGCAAGAGGTGGTATTTAAAACACTGACTATACCAAATGTCAGCAGACGTGGAAGAACTGACACTCTCCAACACTGCTGGTGGATAAATAAAATGTTAAACCACTATGAAAACAGTTTAGCAGTTTCTTATAAAGTTGAACATATACCCTCTGCTCTGATCTGAAAGTGTCCCTCAAAATTCATATATTGACACTTAGTGGCCAATGTGATAGTAATAAGCAGTGAGGCCTCTAGGAGGTGATTAAACTATGAGGGCATAGTCCACATGAATGGGATTATCAGGCTTATAAAAGGGCTGGAGGGAATTAGCATTTGTCCCTTTTTGCCGTTCTATTCCTTCTGCCGTGGGAGAATACAACATTTGTCCCCTGGAGGATGAAGTGGCAAGGTACCGTCTTGGAAGCAGAGAGTAGCCCTCATCAGACATCAAACCTGCAGGTGCTTTAATCCTAAATTTCCTAGCCTCCAGAACTGTGAGGAACAAATGTATATTGTTTCTAAATTATCTAGTCCATGGTGTTTTGTTATAGCAGCACAAATAGATTAAGACACCCTTCTTATGACCCAGGAGTTTCACTCCAAGAAATGTATGCAAGAGAAATGAAAATATACACCCACAAAAAGCCTCATATAAGAAAATGCATAGCAGGTTTAGTCAAAATAGGAAAAACTAAAAACAACCTAAATGTCTGTCAACAGGACAATAAAGTAATTGTGAGATGTGTATACAATGGACTTCTACTCAACAGTAAAAAGGAATGAATTCTTGATACATGCAACAACATGGATGAATCTGAAAAACATTGTGCTTATCAAAAGAAAATGGCCACAAAAGAGCTCTTGCTGTATGATTTGATTTACATGAAATTCTAGAACATGCAAAGCTAATCGATAATGAAAGAAATCAGAGCAATGGTTGCTTCAGGGGGACAGTCAAGGATTCATTGGGACATGGTTAAAAAAAATTTTCTTGGGGTGTTGGGAGTATTCTATATATATATGAGTATGTGAGTTACAGGAAGCATTTGAAAAAACTGATTGATCTATACACTTAATATCTGCATCTTTCACTCTATGTGAATTAGATTTCAGCAGAAAAAAGATCTGGAGCTTAAAAACAAAAAAGTACTCGTAGTGGGAACAAGGAATATTAAAGAAAACATAATGAATTAAATTTAATTAATAGTATTTAAAATCTCGCTGCTTATTCCTAAAGTTAGATCACATTTTTCAGTATGCTATCAGAGGTAATTCCCTCTTTAGGGTTAGAATTGAAATAAGTTTCAGAACTTTAAACTCAATTTTGTGCTAAAATCTTTATTTCAAACAATGTATCTGGGGAAACCCTATTTGCCCATAGCATGGAAAAATTGATACAAATATCTAGAAGGAAATATATTTATTTTAATCATCAGATCTGCTCAGCTTTCGAATGAGGATTCCAAACTTTTTCAGTGTTACATAAATTTTTTAACGTAGCTCACTTGGCTGTTGAATCTTTCTATTTTTAGTGAACCGCTGTAAAAATAAATCTTACGGTGTTATTACACATACGAGATATAGTTTTTGTCAGTTAACAACACCTAAAAAACTGGCCACTCAAAATGTAAGAATGCATACTGCTCCACTAACAATACATGAAACTTGAAGTCAGAACTCCCAAAATACTTCCAAGAATAAATTGAAAATTTCAAGGCATTTTGAATCACGATAATATTTCAGATAAGTTCTATTATAGCCATTGCATCAAGTATCACCAAAACAAATAATTTATAATTCTGATTGGCTGAGTCAGACCATTCTTCTTACTAGTTTTGTTTATGTTTCAAACTCCTGTTTGATTTCATGCACAAATAGTAAGCATATGTCTATGATACACACTATGTCATTAAAAACCAAATATATATATATATATGTATTAGGTCATCTTCATAACAATCATATAGTCTCTTACACAGCATTTATAGTATATAGAACAGCTGTCAATCATCAGTATCTACAAATCTAATTGATAATTTGTGATGATCAGTTTAAAACATGAGACATTTTTCCAAAACTTTCAAAAAGATGAAGGGTCTTAGTGAGAAAACTTTTTTAGAACCCACTTCAAAAATGTGACAAACAAAGAAAAGAGAAAGCTTAAAGTGGTAAAATCTCTGTCTTCTTCACAGGGCCTACTTGATTTGTGATTCCATGTTTTCTTCAAGAGCTTAATTGAACTGCATTGTTTTGAGTTTTCACTTTCAATTAACATCCGCTACAAAGTGTGAACTTACAGAGCCTGTTTTTGGCAGTTTCATACTTAGCAAGAAAGTTTCTGCCTGTGTATTGTGAAATAATTTAAATGAAAATGTTATAGGTATCAAATTACAGCTAAAAGAAAGGAGGACAAAGCTGTGCTTAAGTTTACTGCTATTATTAGAGTAGGGCACCTGAATTTAATTGGGCTAAAATAATCTGTCTATCTCCCTGCTATTTACAAATCTATACGTGGGTTTAGTGTTTTGATTCTAGGGCCCATAAAATAGGGTGCACTAAAAACTAGAACCCTGCTATATCTGAAATACCATTTAAAAAATTATTTCATCTGTGAAAATATGGACTTGTTCCAGCATGGTACTTCCCCCTTAGCTTACCTTACACTGGATGCTATATATCAAGACAGTAAGACGTTGCATTTTTTATGAGCAGATTATTATTTGTAAAGATTAGCTGTTTTTGGTTCTGGGAAATGTTAGAGGCTGTTTTGCTACACTTTATAAATAAGGAAAATATATGATAGGGTAATTCACCAGTTAGAGGATCACAAAATCCTTCAAAATCCACTAGTTTCATTTTGCAATTGTAAAATAAATGTCTGGACTTTGTCATTTACGCTTACCAGAATCAAATGCACATAATCACATAGCTTTGAATTCTGACATGAAATTCTGAATCTTTTATCCATTTTATTGATAGCATGAGAATCTCCTCCCACAATGGTATTTGGTTCAATGTATACCTTCCAATGCTTTAGCGTTATTGCTCAAGTAGAGCCGAAGGCAAGTTGTATTGTGAAGTGTTCTGTAAGTGATAGGTAAAAATCATGGTAATTCAAGTCATACTTCATGTGACCAATACCTCAGAGCACTTTAAACGGAGAATAGGTATTAATGAGGTCAAGTAAAATAATTTCTCTAGCTAACCTTTTCATTTTTTGCACGGCAGTATTAAAAATGGTGCAAAGTGGCATTAATTGCCTTCAAACCTTCACACTTAGGCAATCTGAGATTCTAGAGAATTCTTACTTCTATCTTGACCCCATTTTAAAAAGTACTATTCTCCCTGGACCTGTATAGGGATAGACCGGCATTATCAGAATCCAAAACTAAGGAAAAGTTAAAGAATAGTCTGTCAGCAAAGTTGGAAGGAATCATTGTACATGGATCATTTTTTCTTCCGAGGTGACTACCTTCTATGATACTTAAGAACAACAAGACTAATGTAATAAGGAAATAACCCATTTATGGGCAAAAATATACAATGAGTAGATGCCAGTTTGCAAAGTGTGAAAAGATAACACGTATATGTTTATATTTTCATGTTGTGCAACTTTACAACCTTACACTCCACACTTCCCAAAACCCCAGGGATAGCTCATAACATCAAACTACCAAGATTAAGAACAAAAATAACCCTTTGGCTCAAAGATACAATACCTTACATAAAGCATTCCCTCAAAATAACAAAGAAACTGATTTCATCAGTTGATACGTTGATCAGAATACTATGCAATTCTCTCTCTCTTTTTTTTGGCATTTAAGCAAATGTATTCAAACATTTTAAAAACAGAAATGAAGCTTCTAATGCATAAAATTGTGTTTGAGTAGTGTCTTTCTTCAATAACTTAATTTAAACCCATGGAAAATTAAATAGCAAATGAAGAATGGCTACGAATTTCACTGAAAGAACTAGAAGCGAATGCTGAATGGGTTATGTCAAGATACTAATCTATGCTGCTTCGCAGTGCAGCCATAGACTGAAAGGCATGCAGGCAAGTTTTCAGGAAAAAAAAGCATCCTAACCTTGCAGTCTTCACCCCTATGTGGCAAAAGTTGCTCTGGAAATGACAAGGAGAGATAGTGCAATACGAATCCCTGTCAGAGAGCTGTGGCAATAATATTCTGGGTCAAACCAGTATACTCAATATGCTTCCTATCAAAATAGCACAGTGGCTATATGGTGCCCAATAAAACTGGAAAGCTGGAGTTGTGATTGTGAAAGCACTGCAGATTAATGAACAATTCACCTTCTTCTTTGTGTTTTCCAGAATAAAGTGGAGTGGGTCTCACAGAGCCTTGCAAGAGCCCATACCCAGAAACAATGAGGTGGAAAAAAATGAAAGAGAAAGAGAAGAATAAAAAATAAGCCCGAAAAATTTTACCAGAGAGTCAGTGAGGACAAGTAGAAAAATATGGCACTTTTCTAGTCTTGCCATCATCAGCAGCAGTAATCCTCACAGTTCCCAAGTTTGTGTTAAAGCTTCAAAGCAGGGTACTAAATCCTTTCACAAGTTTTCTTAAAGCTTTGCCAGTGACAAAAAAGCGCAGGGCATATTCTTACACAGTTTAAGTAAGGACATTTAGCAATATTATGTACTATTAAGAATTTTAAAGGAATCTATAGTGCTAGAATATTGCTTTGGATTTAGAGAATTTATTCAATGACTGCATATACTGCCAAAGGAAGCGTTAGTTTACCTTGTCTCCTTACCTTGGTATTCGGCACCAGATCAGAATGCATGAAATGATTCTGTTTTGTTTCTATGAAATGACCAAATGATGAGATAAATATTTGTTAAGATCTTCTCTTCAAAAGACTCTGTTAGAATTACCTTCTGCTAGATTTGATTGTATCAGTGCTTATAATCATTCTACAAATCAGTAAAGGATCCTGAGTTGCTGGGCTCAGAAAAAGCAGCACACTCCATTTTCATCCTAGATAGACTGCCCACTTACCTCATCGCCTTTTGCTGCACTCCGTCCTGTAGTGGGGAAAATGGAGAAACTGTAAAAAGAAATTATGTCTGATTTTTGTCCTTCAATTTTTACACAGTCGATTTTTTGTTCAAAAGTGAAGTTCAGAATTCATTCTCAAGGGATGTAAAATTTTCAGAATTATCTTTCCACGAGCTTCCTTCACACAGGAGTCAGCTTTGTCTAAGAAGCTCTCATTGGTATCAACATAATACTTTTGATGTATGCAGTATCTATGGTTGCTTTCCCTACTTTCACCAAGAATACCATATTTGCTGCACGTAGTTTTTACACACTTGCATGTAATATTTTTGAAGGATTATGCTGTGTATGTTTCATTGAACTCTACCTTGCTTGAACTTCTTAACCCATGTTGATTTCTATTTTTGTATTTTCCCACACGTTTTTCGTACATAAATTCTTTTTTAGGAGATAGCCTTTTCTATTAAATTAACTGCAGACAATCAGGGGATTTATTCCTGCAAAGTCTCACAATTAGAGATTCATTTATTCATCCATTCAAGTTTTACTGAATGTTGTGCTGTACACAATACTCGACACTAGAGATAAAAATATAAATAAAGTGCAGGACCTACCTGATGAAACTCTTGCTCTGTTATAACTACAAGAGTAAGTGATAGATGCTATAGTAAGTGGCTATGAAGAATCTAACTCTGCTTGGGGACAGTGGAAATAGGTGGTGCCTTCACGAAGAGATTATATTAAGTGAGTCTTGTAAGAAGGCTAATGGTTCCCAAGAAAGATAAGACAAGAGGGAGCAACATAGGCTGGGCGCGGTGGCTCAAGCCTGTAATCCCAGCACTTTGGGAGGCCGAGACGGGCGGATCACGAGGTCAGGAGATGGAGACCATCCTGGCTAACACGGCGAAACCCCGTCTCTACTAAAAATACAAAAAAAAACTAGCCGGGCGAGATGGCGGGCGCCTGTAGTCCCAGCTACTGGGGAGGCTGAGGCAGGAGAATGGCGTGAACCCGGGAGGCGGAGCTTGCAGTGAGCTGAGATCCGGCCACTGCACTCCAGCCTGGGCGACAGAGCGAGACTCCGCCTCAAAAAAAAAAAAAAAAAAAAAAAAAAAAGAGGAGCAACATAGCACGGTGGAGAAACCATTCAGATACTAAGTAGTTGAGTGTATGTTTCTTCTTGGTGCATGACACTGTAAAGTGTAGAGTTAAAAACAAATGCCTGCACCTGAACACCACCCTCCCAAGATTCTGATTTATTGAGTTATGATGAGTAAAGGCTATTTTTAAAATCTCCCTGGTTATTCTAACCGCAGCCAGAGTGGAAAGCCACTGCTTTGTATAGTTGGGAGCCATTGAAGGATTTTAAGCAGAACAATGAATGAAAATGTAAGGAAACAAAACTATTTTGTTTAGATTGAAGAACTGAAAGACTGAAGGCTGAGATACTAGTAGAACAATAATACCAAGATGTAAGTCCTCAGCTGTTGCTAATCCGAAACAAGGTTTTCACTCGTACCAAGCAAAATGACCATTATTTTATGAATCTTTTTGTGAGCATATCTACTCACTTCTCTTGGTTATACATGTGGAAGTAGAATTTCTGGGTCATAGGATAAGCATATATTTAACTTTTTCTAATATAAGCTTCTGTAATATATTTAGCATATGTTAAGAAAAATGCCAAACAGTATCAACTAAATTTATTCAGAGTTGCTGCATAAAATTATACTTCCATCACCAATATATGAAAGTTCCAATTATTCTACATGCTTGCCAACAGTTGGTATTATGTATTTTGAATTTTTACCATTTTGGTGGGTGTATAGTGATATCTCGTTGTGGGTTTTCTGTATGTGTGTGTTGGGTCATCCAAACAAAATTACTGTTTTTTACTTTATTTTATCTATTTAGCTGATCCATGGATTAGTATAACTTCAGTTTCTTACATGTAACCATGATTATATAGTTTTGGTAACTTTTTATGGGCTATAATTCATATGCTATAATTTTCATCCTTTTAAAGTATACAATTCAGTGAATTTTTAGATATTCATAAAGTTAGACAGCTATCAACACTACATAATTCCAGAATATTTTCCTCCTACAAAGAGAAACCCCATGCTCATTAGCAGTCACTCCTCATTCTCCTGGGACTCCAACTCCTGGCAACCATTAATCTACTACTTTTGGTCTCTATGGATTTGACTATTCTGGACATTTCATATAAATGGAATCATACAATACGCTGCCTTTTGCATCTGGCTTCTTTAAGTTAGCATAATATTTTCAAGTTTCATCCATGTTGTAGCATCGATCAGTACTTCTTTTCTTTTTCTGACTAAATAATATTCCATTGTATGAATATACCACATTTTGGTTATCCATCCATCAACTGGTGGATATTTTTGTGGTTTCTGCTTTTTCACTATTATGAATAATGCTATTATAAACATTCAAGTATGAGTTTTTCTGTGGGCATATTTTTCTGTTTCCTTGGATTTACATCTAGAACTGAAATTGCTGGATCATGTGGTAACTATTTGTTTAACTTTTTCAGGAACAACCAAGTTGTTTTCCAAAGAGGATGCATAGACCAGTTTACATTCCTACCAGCGGTGTATTAAGAGTCTAATTTCTCCACATATTTGTCTACACTTGTTATTTTCTGTCTTTTTAATTAGAGCCATCCTAATGAATATAAAATGGATATCACATTGTGGTTTTGTTCATTTTCTTGACTAACGATATTGAGTATCTTTACATGTGATTGGTCAGCCACTTGTGTATCCTTCTGTGTAGAAGTATGCATTCAAATCCTTCATTCATTTTTTAAATTGGATAATTTGTCTTTTTTTCTTAATGATACCTAAGAGTTTTTGTTACAGTCTAGACACAAATCCTGAGAAAAAGATGTTCTTAACTTAATGGAGTCAAATTTCCTTCTTTACTTAATCTTATATAGTTTTGTTTTATGGGTTTTTTTCCTTATATAAAATTTCTAAAATACCACTCCATAGTCATAAAGGTATACTCATGTTTTCTTCTAGAACAGAGTTTGACAAACTATTTTCTGTAAAATACTGGATAGTACATATACATGACTTTGCAGGCCATGTAGTCTCTTTCATAACTACTCGACTCTGCTATTGTAGCATGAAAGCAATCATAAATAATACAGAAATGAATGGGCTGGTTGTGTTACAATTTTATTTACAAAAAGAGGCAGAAGTCTGGATTTGGCCTAAGGGCTATAGTTAGTTGATATCTGATCTAAAAGTTCCATTGTATTATTTTTTACATTTAGGTCCATGGTCCATTTAAATTTGATTTTTGTGTATAGTTTCACATAGGTATCAAGGCCCATTTTCTTTTATATAGACATTCAATTACTCTGATACTATTTAATAAAATTATTCTTTCCCCCACTTAGTTACAGTGAAATCTTAGTTATAAGTCAAGTGACTCTATATATGTAGGCCTGTTTCTGGACTGTCTTTTCTGTACCATTGGTCTACTTGTCAATGTTTTCATCAATATTACACTGCTTTAACCATTGTGGGTTTATAATTAGTCTTGAAGGACAGGAGCATAAGCCCTCCAACTTTGTTTCCTCTTTTTCAAAACTGTATTGACTATTCAATACTTTTGCATTTCAATTCAAATTTCATAATCAGCTTGTCAGTTTATACACATACACATACACTCACACACACTGCAGTTATTTGATTGAGACTGCATTTACTTCATAGATCATTTTGGACGAATCGACATCATAACACTATTGTGTCCTCCAATCAATCCATAAACATGCTACGTTTTTCTATTTATTTAAATCTTTTTCAATGTCTCTCAGAAATGTTTTCTTGTTTCAGGTATAATGGTTTGTCATATCTTTCATTAGATTTAATTCTAAGTACCTGATGATTTTTCTTGCTATTTTAAATGACATTTTTAAAAATTTTTTTATTATTATACTTTAAGTTCTAGGGTACATGTGCACAATGTGAAGGATTGTTACATATGTATACATGTGCCATGATGGTGTGCTGTCCCCATTAACTCATCATTTACATTAGGTATATCTCCTAATGCTGTCCCTCCCACCCGTCCCTACCCACAACAGGCCCTGATGTGTGATGTTCCCCTTACTGTGTCCAAGTGATCTCATTGTTCAATTCCCACCTGTGAGTGAGAACATGCGGTATTTGTTTTCTGTTCTTGTGATAGTTTGCTGAATGATGGTTTCCAGCTGCATCCATGTCCCTACAAAGGACACGAACTCATCCTTTTTTATGGCTGCATAGTATTCCATGGTGTATATGTGCCACATTTTCTTAATCCAGTCTGTGACTGATGGACATTTGGGTTGATTCCAAGTCTCTGCTATTGTGAATAGTGCCGCAATGAACATACGTGTACATGTGTCTTTATAACAGCATGATTTATAATCCTTTGGGTATATCCCCAGTAATGGGATGACTGGGTCAAATGATATTTCTAGTTCTAGATCCTTAAGGAATCGCCACACTGTTTTCCACAATGGTTGAAATAGTTTACGGTCCCACCAACAGTGTAAAAGTGTTCCTATTTCTCCACATCCTCTCCAGCACCTGTTGTTTCCTGACTTTTAATAACTGCCATTCTAACTGGTGTGAGGTGGTATCTCATTGTGGTTTTGATTTGCATTTCCTCATGGCGAGTGATGATGAGCATTTTTTCATGTGTCTGTTGGCTGTATGAATGCCTTCTTTTGAGGAAGTGCCTGTTCATATCCCTTGCCCACTTTTTGATGGGGTTGTTTGTTTTTTTCTTGTAAATTTGCTTGAGTTCTTTGTAGGTTCTGGATATTAGCTCTTTGTCAGATGAGTAGATTGCAAAAATTTTCTCCCATTCTGTAGGTTGCCTGTTCACGCTGATGGTAGTTTCTTTGGCTGTGCAGAAGCTCTTTAGTTTAATTAGAACCCATTTGTCAATTTTGGCTTTTGTTGTCGTTACTTTTGGTGTTTTAGACATGAAGTCCTTAACCATGCCTATGTCCTGAATGGTATTACCTAGGTTTTCTTCTAGGGTTTTTATGGTTTTAGGTCTAACATTTAAGTCTCAAATCCATCTTGAATTAATTTTCATATAAGGAGTAAGGAAAGGATCCAGTTTCAGCTTTCTGCTTATGGCTAGCCAATTTTCCTAGCACCATTTATTAAATAGGGAATCCTTTCCCCATTTCTTGTTTCTCTCAGGTTTGTCAAAGATCAGATGGCTGTAGATGTGTGTGGTCTTATTTCTGAGGGCTCTGTTTTGTTCCATTGGTCTATATCTCTGTCTTGGTACCAGTACCATGCTGTTTTGGTTGCTGTAGCCTTGTAGTATAGTTTGAAGTCAGGTAGCATGATGCCTCCAGCTTTGTTCTTTTGGCTTAGGATTGTCTTGGCAATGCGGGGTCTTTTTAGTTCCATATGAACTTTAAAACACTTTTTTCCAGTTCTGCGAAGAAAGTCATTGGTAGCTTGATGGGGATGGCATTGAATCTATAAATTACCTTGGGCAGTATGGCCATTTTCACAATATTGATTCTTCCTATCCATGAGCATGGTATGTTCTCCCATTTGTTTGTGTCCTCTTTGATTTCACTGAGCAGTGGTTTGTAGTTCTCCTTGAAGAGGTCCTTTACATCCCTTGTTAGTTGGATTCCTAGGTATTTTATTCTCTTTGAAGCTATTGTGAATGGGAGTTCATTCACGATTTGGCTCTCTGTTTGTCTGTTACTGGTGTATAAGAATGCTTGTGATTTTTGCACATTGATTTTGTATCCTGAGACTTTGCTGAAGTTGCTCATCAGCTTAAGGAGATTTTGGGCTGAGATGATGGGGTTTTCTAAATACACAATCATGTCATCTGCAAACAGGGACAATTTGACTTCTTCTTTTCCTAACTGAATACCCTTGATTTCTTTCTCTTGCCTGATTACCTTAGCCAGAACTTCCAACACTATGTTGAATAGGAGTGGTGAGAGAGGGCATCCCTGTCTTGTGCCAGTTTTCAAAGGGAATGATTCCAGTTTTTGCCCATTCAGTATGATATTGGCTGTGGGTTTGTCATAAATAGCTCTTATTATTTTGAGATACGTTCCATCAATACCGAATTTATTGAGAGTTTTTAGCATGAAGGGCTGTTGAATTTTGTCAAAGGCCTTTTCTGCATCTATGAGATAATCATGTGGTTTTGTCTTTGGTTCTGTTTATATGCTGGATTATGCTTATTGATTTGTGTATGTTGAACCAGCCTTGCATCCCAGGGATGAAGCCAGCTTGATCATAGTGGATAAGCTTTTTGATGTGCTGCTGGATTTGGTTTGCCAGTATTTTATTGAGGATTTTTGCATTGATGTTCATCAGGGATGTTGGTTTAAATTCTCTTTTTTTGTTGTGTCTCTGCCAGGCTTTGGTATCAGGATGATGTTGGCCTCATAAAATGAGTTGGGGAGGATTCTCTTTTTTTCTATTGATTGGAATAGTTTCAGAAGGAGTGGTACCAGCTCCTCCTTGTACCTCTGGTAGAATTCGGCTGTGAATCCATCTGGTCCGGGACATTTTTGGTGGGTAGGCTATTAATTATTGCCTCAATTTCAGAGCCTGCTATTGGTCTATTCAGGATTCAAATTCTTCCTGGTTTAGTCTTGGGAGAGTGTCAGTGTCCAGGAAATTATCCATTTCTTCTAGGTTTTCTAATTTATTTGCGTAGAGGTGTTTATATTATTCTCTGATGGTAGTTTGCATTTCTGTGGGGTTGGTGGTGATATCCCCTTCATCATTTTTTATTGCGTCTATTTGATTCTTCTCTCTTTCCTTCTTTATTAGTCTTGCTAGCAGTCTATCAATTTTGTTGATCTTTTCAAACAACCAGCTCCTGGATTCATTGAATTTTTCAAGGGTTTTTTGTTTCTCTATCTCCTTCAGTTCTGCTCTGATCTTAGTTATGTCTTGCCTTCTGCTAGCTTTTGAATGTGTTTGCTCTTGTTTCTGTAGTTCTTTTAATTGTGATGTTAGGGTGTCAATTTTAGATCTTTCCTGCTTTCTCTTGTGGGCATTTAGTGCTATAAATTTCCCTTTACACACTGCTTTCAATGTGTCCCAGAGATTCTGGTATGTTGTATCTTTGTTCTGATTGGTTTCAAAGAACATCTTTATTTCTGCCTTCATTTCATTATGTACCCAGTAGTCATTCAGGAGCAGATTGTTCAGTTTCCATGTAGTTGAGCAGTTTTGATTTTCTTAGTCCTGAGATCTAGTTTGATTGCACTGTGGTCTGAGAGACAGTTTGTTATAATTTCTGTTCTTTTCCATTTGCTGAGGAGTGCTTTACTTCCAACTATGTGGTCAGTTTTGGAAGAAGTGCGATGTGGTGCTGAGATGAATGTATATTCTGTTGATTTGGGATGGAGAGTTCTATAGATGTCTATTAGGTCTGCTTGGTGCAGAGTTGAGATTAATTCCTGGATATCCTTGTTAACTTTCTGTCTTGTTGATCTGTCTAATGTTGACAGTGGGGTGTTAAAGTCTCTCGTTATTATTGCGTGGGACTCTAAGTCTCTTTGTAAGTCTCTAAGGACTTGCTTTATGAATCTGGGTGCTCCTGCATTGGATGAATTTATATTTAGGATAGTTAGCTCTTGCTGATGAATTGATCCCTTTACCATTATGTAATGGCCTTGTCTCTTTGGTCTTTGATGGTTTAAAGTCTGTTTTATCAGAGACTAGGATTGCAAACCCTGCTTTTTTTTTGTTTTCCATTTACTTGGTCGATCTTCCTCCATCCCTTTATTTTGAGCCTATGCGTGTCTCTGCATGTGAGATGGGTCTCCTGAATACAGCAAACTGATGGGTCTTGACTCTTTATCCAATTTTCCATTCTGTGTCTTTTAATTGGACCTTTTAGTCCATTTACATTTAAGGTTAATATTTTTATGTGTGAACTTGATCCTGTCATTATGATATTAGCTGGTTATTTTGCTCACTAGTTGATGCAGTTTCTTCTTATCATTCATGGACTTTACATTTTGGCACGTTTTTTCAATGGTTGGTACCAGTTGTTCCTTTCCATGTTTACTGCTTCCTTCAGGATCTCTTTAGGGTAGGCCTGGTGGTGACAAAATCTCTCAATATTTGCCTGTCTGTAAAGGATTTTATTTCTCCTTCACTTATGAAACTTAGTTTGGCTGGATATGAAAATCTGGGTTGAAAATTCTTTTCTTTAAGAATGTTGAATATTGGCCCCCACTCTCTTCTGGCTTGGAGAGTTTCTGCCGAGAGATCTGCTGTTAGTGTGATGGGCTTTCCCTTGTGGGTAAACCCCCCTTTCTGTCTGGCTGCCCTTAACATTTTTTCCTTCATTTCAACTTTGGTGCATCTGACAATTATATGCCTTGGAGTTGCTCTTCTCAAGGAGTATCTTTGTGGCGTTCTCTGTGTTTCCTGAATTTTAATGTTGGCCTGCCTTACTAGGTCCGGGAAGTTCTCCTGGACAATATCCTGCAGAGTGTTTTCCAACTTGGTTCCATTTTCCCCATCACTTTCAGGCACACCAATCAGATGCAGATTTGGTCTTTTCACATAATTCCATATTTCTTGGAGGCTTTGCTCATTTCTTTTTACCCTTTTTTCTTTACACTTCTCTTCTCACTTCTTTTCATTCTTTTGAACTTCAATCGCTGATACTCTTTCTTCCAGCTAATCGAATTGGTTACTTAAGCTTGTGCATTTCTCACGTAGTTCTCATGTTATGGTTTTCATCTCTATCAGTTCTTTTATGGTCTTCTCTGCATTGGTTATTCTAGTTATCCATTCATCCATTCTTTTTTCAAGGTTTTTAGTTTTTTTGCACTGGTTACATAGTTCCTCCTTTATCTTTGCAAAGTTTGATCGACTGAAACCTTCTTCTCTCAACTTGTCAAAGTCATTCTCCGTCGAGCTTTGTTCTGTTGCTGGTGATGAGCTGCGTTCTTTTGGAGGGGGAGATGCGTTCTGATTTTTTGAATTTCCAACTTTTCTGAACTGCTTTTTCCCCATCTTTGTGGTTTTATCTGCCTTGGTCTTTGATGATGGTGACGTACTGATGGGGTTTTGGTGTGGGTGTCCTTTCTGTTTGTTAGTTTTCCTTCCAACAGTCAGGACTCTCAACTGCAGGTCTGTTAGAGTTTGCTTGAGGTCCACTCCAGACCCTGTTTGCCTGGGTATCAGCAGCGGAGGCTGCAGAAGATAGAATATTGCTGAACAGCAAGTGTTGTTGTCTGATTCTTGCTCTGGAATCTTCATCTCAGGTATACCCAGCCGTGTGAGGTGTGATCTGTCAGTCTGCACCTAGTGGGGGATATCTCCCAGTTAGGCTACTCTGGGGTCAGGGACCCACTTGAGCATGCAGTCTGTCCATTCTCAGATCTCAACCTCCATGCTGGGAGAACCACTGCTCTCTTCAAAGCTGTCAGACAGTGACTTTTACATCTGCAGAGGTTTCTGCTGCTTTTTGTTTAGCTATGCCCTGTCCCCAGAGGTGGAGTCTACAGAGGCAGGCAGGCCTCCTTGAGCTGCAGTGGAGTCCACTCAATTCGAGCTTCCTGGCAGCTTTGTTTATCTACTTAAGCCTCAGCAATGGCGGGTGCTTCTCCCCAACCCTCTCTGCTGCCTTGCAGTTAGACCTCATACTTCTGTGCTAGAAATGAGGGAGGCTCCGTGGGCGTGGGACCCTCTGGACTAGGTGTGAGATATAGTCTTCCAGTTTGCCGTTTGCTAAGAGCCTTGGTAAAGCGCAGTATTATGGTGGGAGTTACCGGATTTTCCAGGTGTTATGTGTCTCAATTTCCTTTGGCTAGGAAATGGAATTCCCTTTCCCCTTGCGCTTCCCAGGTGAGGTGATGCCTTGCCTGCTTCAGTTCTCACTGGTCAGGCTGCACCCGCGGACCAGCATCAACTGTCTGACACGCCCCAGTGAGATGAACCTGGGACCTCAGTTGAAAATGCAGGAATGACCCATCTTCTGTGTCGCTCATGCTGGGAGCTGGAGGCTGGAGCTGTTCCTATTCGGCCATCTTGGGCACCACTCTCCTTAAATGGCATTTTTAATTTTATTTGCAAAATTTCTTAGTATTTTACAGAAATAGAAATATTTCTCAATCTTGACTTTTTTCAGGTGACCTTGATAGGCTCACTAATTAATGTGCTTATATCTGAAATCCAAAAGTTTTAAAACAAATGAGGAAACTACTGAAATTGTGTAGAATAGAGGTCATAAAAACACAAATTAAAATGACAAGTGTAAGAAGAGATTTGAGAAACATATATATAAATCCATAGTAATTGAAATGTTTATGATTATGCAAATGGAATAGTAGAAGGAGTCTATCAGGTTTCAGTCTTGGATAAATAAATGATTAATGCTGACATTTACCAAGATAGGAAGCACAGGGAGAAGCAAATTCTTTGGAAAAAGTAAGATTCTTTGTTAGTAAATTTCTTTGAGTTGGCTATAAGATGTACAAGAGAAAATTTCTGTTAGTGGATTGAAAATAGAAATCTGGACTTAAGCTATTGCCAGTTGTTAGAATACAGGTGATAGTTGAAGCTAAGAAAAAATAGTCAAAAACAAGAACAACATGTAGGGTGAAAAAAAAAGAGCTAAATATTTTAGTACTGGCAAGTACCAATATTAAAGGAGCATTGAAGGGAGAAAAGCCAACAAAGGAGAACAAAAAGAAATACTCAAAGTCGGGCATGGTGGCCCATGCCTGTAATCCCAGAACTTTGGGAGGCCGAGGTGGGCGGATCATGAGGTCAGGAGATCGATATCATCCTGGCTAACACGGTGAAATCCCGTCTCTACTAAAAATACAAAAAAATTAGCCAGACGTGGTGGCGACTGCCTGTAATCCCAGCTACTTGGGAGGCTGAGGCAGGAGAATGGTGTGAACCCAAGAGGCGGAGCTTGCAGTGAGCCAAGATCACACCACTGCACTCCAGCCTGGGGGACAGAGAGAGACTCCCTCTCAAAAAAAAAAAAAAAAAAAAAGAAAAGAAATACTCGGCCGGGCGTGGTGGCTCAAGCCTGTAATCCCAGCACTTTGGGAGGCCGAGACGGGCGGATCACGAGGTCAGGAGATCGAGACCATCCTGGCTAACATGGTGAAACCCCATCTCTACTAAAAAATACAAAAAACTAGCCAGGCGAGGTGGCGGGCACCTGTAGTCCCAGCTACTCGGGAGGCTGAGGCAGGAGAATGGTGTGAACTCGGGAGGCGGAGCTTGCAGTGAGCTGAGATCCAGCCACTGCACTCCAGCCTGGGCGACAGAGTGAGACTCCGTCTCAAAAAAAAAAAAAAAAAAAAGGAAATACTCAAAAGAGAACTAAGAGAGTAATCACAGAAACCAGTGAAAGATTTTCAAGATGTAGAGCATGTCCGGCAATATCAAATGTTGTAAAATGGTCAAGTGAGAAAGGGATTGAAATTGAAATTACCAATTTAGAAGTCACTAATTACTTCTTTCAGAGATATTTCAGCTATATGATGGGAATGGAAGCTAGATTCATGTAGGTTAAATTGAAGATGATGAAGTGAAAGCCAACTGTGAAAAATATTCTTCATAAACTCCTGTATGTGAAGAGAAGGAGAGAAGGCTCTAGAGTCACAAACCAATGTCAATAGGGTCAAAGGAAGGTATTTTGAAAGGAGAATATTTGATCAGTTATACCTCTAGTGGAAGGACCCAAAGAGTTTGAGGATATAGATGTAAGAGAGAATAATTGATGGAGCAAAGGCTTGCAGTTGATGGAAGAGAAGTGGATCTGATGCATAAACACCATCTGAATTAAACTAAACTTACATGTAATTTGAATAAATAGAAATATAAATGCTTGGGTATTAGTATACAGCAGTTGGATATACGTTTATAGCTTCTAATTTTTTTTTCTCCAACATCTAGTCTCCCACGTCTAATGTCTGTTTAACATCTTTGGATTATTTCTAAATTGTCCTCAAATAGGTGAAAATTTTTCCCTGTTCTGCTTGAACTTTACCTCCTTTCACATATTACATACAGTACCATATATGCCTTAAAAGCCTTTAGAAAGGATTTATTCTGTGGTAACATGCCTTAATTATGGGTACAAAAATCAAGTTACAGATTTAAGTAATATGTGATGGTTTTGTGGAGATAAAAATTTATAAAGAACAGGCAATTTTCCTGTCCTTTGCTATATAACCTACCATCAACCTCTACCTCTCCATCTCCTCTAAATACAAAACTCCAAATAGAGGCCGGGTGCAGTGGCTCAGACCTGTAAACCCAGCACTTTGGGCGGCCAAGCCAGGAGGATCACCTGAGGTCAGGAGTTAGAGACCAGACTGGCCAACATGGTGAAACCCCATCTCCACTAAACATACAAAAATTAGCTGGGCATGGTGGCACATGCCTATAATCCCAGCTACTTGGGAGGCTGAGGCAGGAGAATCGCTTGAACCCGGGAAGTGGAGGTTGCCGTGAGCTGAGACTGTGCCGTTGCACTTCAACCTGGGCAACAGAGCAAAACTCTGTCTCAAAAAAATTACCAGTGGAATCTGGTTACTAGTAAAGCCATGTATGTTCTGAAGATTTTTCTCAAAGCTATTGATGATTAAGGAGGTAGGAGGTATGCAGACTTTTTTTTTTTTTTTTTTTTTTTGAGCCAGAGTCTCGCTTTGTCGCCCAGGCTGGAGAGCAGTAAGGCAATCTCGGCTCACTGCAAGCTCCACCTCCTGGGTTCACACCATTCTCCTGCCTTAGCCTCCTGAGTAGCTGGGACTACAAGCATCCACCCCCAGGCCCAGCTAATTTTTTTTGTATTTTTAGTAGAGATGGGGTTTCACTGTGTTAGCTGGGATGGTCTTGATCTCCTGACCTCATGATCTGTACACTTTGGCCTCCCAAAGTGCTGGGATTACACAGACGTGAGCCACCGCACCCAGCCAGTATGCAGACTTTTTAAGAAGAGTGTCAATTACTTGTATTTAATACACTAAACATCAACAAAGAAATAGTAAATTTTAGTAGACTATGACAAGTAGTTAACAATATCAGTGAGGATGTTGAGAAACATCTGAGAAGTGGAGGTATATGATTACATTAATCAAAGAAACTTTGAAGGCAATAAATTGAAATTTACAGGTTTAGATAATTATAACAGAAAATGAGCAGTCAAGATAATCTTTAAGAATCTTCCTCAGTATGCATGTAATATTAAGACAGCATTATAAAACTCAGATTTATTCCCTGAGCTGATCCCTATGGACAAGCAAGTGAGTATTTCTAAATGTTTCTTTCTGCATTTACTACAACATGCAAAACACATAAGGTGATGAGTCAGAAGTTAATAAATAGATGAGTCTGAGTTCCTAAATTAATTCATTAGTGTAATATTCATGGAATATATTTTCCTTTCAATGCACACACATAATTCATATTAGCATTAGTGGGAGGAAGTTACACTTGCATGAGAAGAATATAGCAATCAACATGCAAAACTCTAAGAGAATTCTTTGTGAAGGATTTGCTATTTCACTGCATATTGCGAAAGTGATGTCTGCATGACACCAAATGGAAACATTCATTCATCCAAATGTTTCTTAGTAGCTGCATGTTTTATTATAGGTAAACGGTATAAAATATGTATTGCATTTTATCCATACCAAAAAAAGGCAAAAAATATTTGTTAAAGACAATTTGTTAAAAACAACCATGTGCCAAGCACTGTGCTAAGTCCCTGACAAGTGTAGTTATCACCACAAAAATACGCTGTGAAATCATTCCAAAACTCAGCGGCTTAAAACAGCAATCATTTACTCTCATGAGTCTGTGGGTCAGTTAGGCATTCGATGATCGAAGTTGGGCACAGCTTGCGGTTTTTCTCATTTCAAGCTGGCTTTGCTCATGGATGTGGAGGTTGTCTAGGAGTTGTCTGATCTAGGCCGGGCCCAGATAAGGTGGTTTGTTCTGCCGCAGTGTCTCTTCTTCAAAAACCAGCAAGAATATTTGTTTTACGTTGATGGTAAAGGAAGAAGACAGAAAGCTGAATGGAGTAAGAACTCGACATATTTTGTCACATTATGTCCTACAGCATGCCATTGACTGAAGCAAGCTACAAAGTTAAACTTAAAGTCAAGGGTTGGGGAAATAATACTCTGCATCTTTAGTGGAAGAAGTTGCAAAGTAACCAGGCAAAGGACCTGGATTTAGAAAAGGGTAAAGAATTGAACCATTAATAGAATCTGAACTGTACACTATCTGACTTAATCTTCAACACATCTCCACAAAATAGCATTATTTTCCTCATACTACAAGTATGAAATGGGATCATGAAGAGGTTAAGTGACTTTTCCAAGTCATAGAGGTAATAGGTGGCAGAGTTAATGCCAAAGTTCATGGTCTTTGTGGTTGCTCCAATACATCATTTCTTATGCATATTGTTTGGAATTTTACAGTTGAAATGAGGTCTGCCAATTGATACAGAAATGATAATGGCAGATCCACAATAAACCCATATATATGATTGTAAGCATATAGAGTCATCAAATAATAATAATAATAAAAATAGCCACTTGATTGAATCAACAAAGTTAACACCATATGTTAGTGTTAAATTGCTCATAAATGCAATACCTCTGTCACAGAAGTCTGTGACAATGTGACTTTGTCCTTGTAAACGTCTCTTATTATCCCCAGTTGTGAAGAAACCACATAATCGTTTTTTCTCTCTTTCTGATTCTAGGCTGGTGGATAGTGAGGAAGTGAGTTGTAAAAGCAGACTCATCATAATTCCTCACAGGTACAAACATACTTTTAGAAAAGGAACAAGTTGAAGGAACACATGTCATGTGACCTTGGTTTTCTAAATAAAGTATATTAATGGTAATACTATCATTTACTCGAAGATAAACAAAAACATATTCAAGTCTCCTCTGTCTTTAAAATAAGTACAAGTATACTTTTTCCTGCCCCTTCCTCACGTTACTATTGTATCTTCCCTTTTCCATTCAATGGCAATCTGTGTTTGCTGCTCCACTCCCTGATAACACATTCCCTGAATGCTTAGCTTCTTTCTTCTCTGTTCTGCTGAGACTTGCTCTTTCTAATGTTATCTTTCATCTCTCAGTCACCAGATATTTTTATCAGTCCTCATCCTCTTGGCCCTCTTTCCAGTATGTGACATTTGCCTACTCTTCTGCCGCTGGAAACTTGATATTTAGAGGAAGTGCAAAGATGTTAAAATGTGGGCACTGGATCCAGTCTATCTAGATCGAATCCTGACTCTTTCATTTCAGAGTGCTGTGACATGAGAAAGTCAGTGAACTTCTCCAAGCCTCAGCTTTATTATCTGTAAAATAGAGGGGATGCTATGACCACAGAACCAAAATCATATGGCTGTTAGGATTAAATGAGGTAATATATGGTAAGTACTTTGAAAAGTGCCTGGCACACACTAAGTGCTCAATAAAATCTTCCTCCTTTGATGATATTCCATTGTCCTGTTTCCTTCCTCCAGTTTTGAATATACTGACTTTAACTCCTCCTCTCAATCCCTATTTCTTTGTGTTTCTCCAGTCAATTCTTGTACTTATCTCATACTACTTTTTAAATCTTACCCAAAATCATGATTATAACTATTATACTGATGCCCCCAAACTCTCAAATATATTTCTGGTCTTACCACTCTCTAAACACTACTCCTTTTTTCAATTTAATACAATTTTCTCCTACTCAGTTTTCTACTAACAAACAGAAAATCTCAGTGGTCTCATCAAATAATCCCCTTAGATACTTTAAGATCACACTTTTCATGCCTTAGCCTTCTTTTTGCTAAGCTGAATAACTACAATTCCTTTGACTTTTTCTTGTAGAGCTTATTTTCCACTCCTTTGAAATTCTTTATTATACTTTTTTGTACTCTCCTGTATCTCTCTACTCTTTTCACAGTATAAAAATTCACTCTTCATAATACTTTAAAAATGTTTTGACTAATGTTGGATACAATGGAAGTGAATTCTAACCTTGGGTGTTAATCCCCTACTGGGCTCCCTTATTCCATTTGTGGGTAAGAATAGAACTTTCCTAATCTGCTTGATTCTAGCAGTTCTGTTCCAAAGGATAAAAAGGTAAGATTAATATAATTTGAATGACATAATGATGACCTCAGTCAAAGCTGTGGGTTTTACACATGGCAATTTGCCATTCAGTAATTCATATAGTGCATTATATGAAGGGATCTCAATAAAACAGAGTTCAGGATTGGACACTTCTAGGCTTATTCCACATTCCAGAAGATCTGGCTTCTAGGAGTTTCAGGAACTGTTTGTCTAGCAATTACAACTATGCTAGAAAGAGTCATATTATATAGCTCTACTGTGTATAGATGGACTGTAAAGAGCCTATAAGAATCCAGAACACTACAAATTTCCAGACATCCTGAGGGCTATAGGGAAGTTTCAAAAGCACTGATAAGAAGCAGGTTGCAGACATAAAGCAGATATTGACTTGTGTTGAAGACAGTCACACAACATATTGAACTATGAGGTAAATATTTATCTTATTTTAGATCGATATTTACTGCAAGAAACAGTGCATCTTTGTGCTGACCAAAAACCCAAGTTGAGTTATGTATCTTTATATACATTCCATTACCAAAATTAATTGTAACAAGAATTTTTCTACTTTTTTTGACACCTGAGGAATATTTACAGCCACTCCAGAAAGGAGGTAGCACTTTCTGTTTTATTGCTGTGGTCCATTTACTACATATCTATTAATCAAAAGGAAGAACCAAAGAATATAAGTTGTTAGCTTTGTTATAATCACCTTTGTGCTTTCTTCCTGGAAAAGTTTGCAACTTATTAACTTGAGTGTTAATCCCCTACTGGGCTCCTTTCTTCAGTTCATGGATAAGAATAGAACTTTCTTGCTCTGCTTGATTCTAGCAGGTCAAGTAACTGAGGATAGGGACTAGAGAAGAAGAAACTTCGGAGAGAGAAGACTCAACTTAACATTTTGGTCCTAACATTTACTAAATATTTGATCTTGGAAAACTGTTTAACCACTCTGAGACTCAACTACACAGTGGAGAAGAATATCAGTGTCTGAATTATCAGGTTATGAGACTCAAATGAGATAAAGTTTTATCTCTCACTACCGCTTTATATCCAAATATCTTTATTTTTTTTTTTTTTTTTTTTTTTTTTTTTTTTTTTTGAGACGGAGTCTCGCTCTGCCGCCCAGGCTGGAGTGCAGTGGCCGGATCTCAGCTCACTGCAAGCTCCGCCTTCCGGGTTCACGCCATTCTCCTGCCTCAGCCTCCCCAGTAGCTGGGACTACAGGCGCCCGCCACCTCGCCTGGCTAGTTTTTTGTATTTTTTTTAGTAGAGACGGGGTTTCACCGTATTAGCCAGGATGGTCTCGATCTCCTGACCTCGTGATCCGCCCGCCTCGGCCTCCCAAAGTGCTGGGATTACAGGCTTGAGCCACCGCACCCGGCCCCCAAATATCTTTAAGCAGTTGCCTAAATTCACATTTTTCTAATCCCTATGCTCTCACTCATCACTCATCCCACAGCAATCTGTCTTCCATAGCTATCACCAGATTAAAATTGCTCTTCATTTATCATCCATTTCTACACTGATAAGTCCAATGGATTCTCAGTACTCACCTTGTTTGACTTCTTGATAGCATTTCTCACTCTTGTCCATCCCCTAATTGAAAGATCACTATCCCCTGGCTTCTAAGTCTCTGTGTTCTCCTTAATTTCTATTTACCTCCCTAAGGTTATTCCTTCCCAGTTTTCTTCAAGACCTGATCCTCCCCTACCCAGGCATTAAAGATTGCTGTTTTTCATTACTCTGGACTAAGCCCTCTTCTCTTGTCATTATGCATACTCTCCCTGTGTGATCTCACTCACTCTTGTAGTTGACCACTACCACCTGTGAGCTGTTCACTCCAAAATCTATAACATGTTTATTTATTCAAAAACCAGACAGTGGGGTGCTCCCAAGATGGCCAAATAGGAACAGCTCCAACCTCCAGCTCCCAGCGTGAGCGGAACAGAAGACGGGCGATTTCTGCATTTTCAACTGAGGTACCGGGTTCATCTCACTGGGGCATGTGGGACAGTTGGCGCTGGTCTGCCAGTGCAGGCTGACCAGTGAGAGCTGAAGCCGGGCGAGGCATCGCCTCACCTGGGAAGCACAAGGGGGAAGAGAATTCCATTTCCTAGTCAAAGGAAATTGAGACACACAACACCTGGAAAATCTGGTAACTCCCACCATAATACTGCACTTTACCAAGGTTCTTAACAAATGGCAAACCAGGAGATTATATCTCACACCTGGTCCAGAGGGTCCCACGCCCACGGAGCCTCCCTCATTTCTAGCACAGAAGTCTGAGATCTAACTGCAAGGTGGCAGCGAGGTTGGTGGAGGGGTGCCCGCCATTGCTGAGGACTAAGTAGGTAAACAAAGCCGCTAGGAAGCTCGAATTGAATGGAGCCAGCCTGGTTCTGTAGACTCCTCCTCTGGGGACAGGGCATAGCTAAACAAAAAGCAGCAGAAACCTCGACAGAGGCAAATAACCCTGTCTGACAGCTTTAAAGAGAGGAGGGGATCTCCCAGCACGGAGGTTGAGATCCGAGAATAGACAGACTGCATGCTCAAGTGGGTCCCTGACTCCTGAGTAGCCTAACTGGGAGACATCCCCCCCTAGGTGCAGACCAACACTTCACACCTCACATGGCGGGGTACACCCCTGAGACGAAGCTTCCAGAGCAATAATCAGACAACAACATTCGCTGTTCAGCAATATTCTATCTTCTGCAGCCTCTGCTGCTGATACCCAGGCAAACAGGGTCTGGAATGGACCTCAAGCAAATGCCAACAGACCTAAAGCTGAGGGTCCTGATTGTTAGAAGGAAAACTAACAACAGAAAGGACACCCACACCAAAACCCCATCAGTACGTCACCATCATCAAAGACCAAGGCAGATAAAACCACAAAGATGGGGAAAAAGCAGCTCAGAAAAGTTGGAAATTCAAAAAATCAAAGCGCATCTCCTCCTCCAAAGGAACGCAACTCATTGCCAGCAACGGAACAAAGCTGGATGGAGAATGACTTTGACAAGTTGAGAGAAGAAGGCTTCAGTTCATCAAACTTCTCAGAGCTAAAAGAGGAACTATATAACCAGTACAAAGAAACTAAAAACCTTGAAAAAAGAATGGATGAATGGGTTATCCATGAATAATCAATGCAGAGAAGACCTTAAAAGAACCGATAGAGATGAAAATCATAACATGAGAACTACGTGACAAATGCAAAAGCTTGAGCAACCGACTCAATCAACTGGAAGAACGAGTATCAGCGATTGAGTATCAAATGAATGAAATGAAGTGAGAAATCTAGAGAAAAAAGAGTAAAAAGAAATGAACAAAGCCTCCAAGAAATATGGGATTATGTGAAAAGACCAAATCTATGTCTGATTGGTGTGCCTGAAAGTGACGGGGAAAATGGAATCAAGTTGGAAAACACTCTGCAGGATATCATCCAGGAGAACTTCCCCAACCTAGTAAGGCAGGCCAGCATTCAAATTCAGGAAACACAGAGAATGCCACAAAGATACTCCTCGAGAAGACCAACTCCAAGACACATAATTGTCAGATGCACCAAAGTTGAAATGAAGGAAAAAGTGTTAAGGGCAGCCAGAGAGAAAGGTCGGGTTACACACAAAGGGAAGCCCATCAGACTAACAGCAGATCTCTTGGCAGAAACTCTCCAAGCCAGAAGAGAGTAGGGGCCAATATTCAACATTCTTAAAGGAAAGAATTTTCAACCCAGAATTTCATATCCAGCCAAACTAAGTTTCATAAGTGAAGGAGAAATAAAATCCTTTACAGACAAGCAAATACTGAGAGATTTTGTCACCACCAGGCCTGCCCTACAAGAGATCCTGAAGGAAGCAGTAAACATGAAAAGGAACAACAGGTAGCAGCCATTGCAAAAACATGTAAAGTCCATCAATGCTAGGAAGAAACTGCATCAACTAGCGAGCAAAATAACCAGCTAATATCAAATGAGAGGATCAAGTTCACACATAACAATATTAACCTTAAATGTAAATGGACTAAAAGGTCCAATTAAGACACAGACTGGAAAATTGGATAAAGAGTCGAGACCCATCAGTTTACTGTATTCAGGAGACCCATCTCACATGCAGTGACACACATAGGCTCAAAATAAAGGGATGGAGGAAGATCGACCAAGCAAATGGAGAACAAAAAAAGGCAGGGGTTGCAATCCTAGTCTCTGATAAAACAGACTGTAAGCCATCAAAGATCAAAAGGGACAAAGAAGGCCATTACATAATGGTAAAGGGATCAATTCATCAGGAAGAGCTGACTATCCTAAATATAAATTCATCCAATGCAGGAGCACCCAGATTCATGAAGCAAGACCTTAGAGACTTACAAAGAGACTTAGACTCCCACAACACCCCACTGTCAACATTAGACAAATCAACAAGACAGAAAGTTAACAAGGATATCCAGGAATTGATCTCAACTCTGCATCAAGCGGACCTAATAGACATCTACAGAACTCTCCACCCCAAATCAACGGAATATACATTCAGCTCAGCACCACATCGCACTTCTTCCAAAATTGACCACATGGTTGGAAGTAAAGCACTCCTCAGCAAATGGAAAAGAACAGAAACTATAACAATCTGTCTCTCAGACCACAGTGCAATCAAACTAGATCTCAGGACTAAGAAACTCAATCAAAACTGCTCAACTACATGGAAACTGAACAACCTGCTCCTGAATGACTACTGGGTACATAATGAAATGAAGGCAGAAATAAAGATGTTCTTTGAAACCAATGAGAACAAAGATACAACATACCAGAATCTGGGACACATTGAAAGCAGTGTGTAGAGGGAAATTTATAGCACTAAATGCCCACAAGAGAAAGCAGGAAAGATCTAAAATTGACACCCTAACATCACAATTAAAAGAACTAGAGAAACAAGAGCAAACACATTCAAAAGCTAGCAGAAGGCAAGAAATAACTAAGATCAGAGCAGAACTGAAGGAGACAGAGACACAAAAAACCCTCGAAAACTTCAATGAATCCAGGAGCTGGTTTTTTGAAAAGATCAACAAAATTGATAGACCACTAGCAAGACTAATAAACAGGAAAAGAGAGAAGAATCAAATAGATGCAATAAAAAATGATAAAGGGGATATCACCACCAACCCCACAGAAATGCACTCTACCATCAGAGAATACTATAAACACCTCTACGCAAATCAACTAGAAATCTAGAAGAAATGGATAATTTCCTGGACACTGACACTCTCCCAAGACTAAACCAGGAAGAATTTGAATCCCTGAATAGACCAATAGCAGGCTCTGAAATTGAGGCAATAATTAATAACCTACCAACCAAAAAAAGTCCAGGACCAGACGGATTCACAGCCAAATTCTACCAGAGGTACAAGGAGGAGCTGGTACCACTCCTTCTGAAACTATTCCAATCAACAGAAAAAGAGGAAATCCTCCCTAACTCATTTTATGAGGCCAACATCATCCTGATACCAAAGCCTGACAGAGATACAAAAAAAAAAGAGAATTTTAGACCAATATCCCTGATGAACATCGATGCAAAAATCCTCAATAAAATACTGGCAAACCAAATCCAGCAGCACATCAAAAAGCTTATCCACCATGATCAAGTGGCTTCATCCCTGGGATGCAAGGCTGGTTCAACATACCAAATCAATAAAAGTAATCCAGAAAATAAACAGAAACCAAAGACAAAAACCACATGATTATCTCAATAGATGCAGAAAAGGCCTTTGATAAAATTCAACAGCCCTTCATGCTAAAAACTCTCAATAAATTCGATATTGATGGAACATATCTCAAAATAATAAGAGCTATTTATGACAAACCCACAGCCAATATCATACTGAATGGGCAAAAACTGGAATCATTCCCTTTGAAAACTGGCACAAGACAGGGATGCCCTCTCTCACCACTCCTATTCAACATAGTGTTGGAAGTTCTGGCTAGGGCAATCAGGCAAGAGAAAGAAATCAAGGGTATTCAGTTAGGAAAAGAAGAAGTCAAATTGTCCCTGTTTGCAGATGACATGATTGTATATTAGAAACCCCATCGTCTCAGCCCAAAATCTCCTTAAGCTGATAAGCAACTTCAGCAAAGTCTCAGGATACAAAATAATGTGCAAAAATCACAAGCATTCTTATACACCAGTAACAGACAAGCAGAGAGCCAAATCAGGAATGAACTTCCATTCACAATTGCTTCAAAGAGAATAAAATACCTAGGAATCCAGCTTACAAGGGATGTAAAGGACCTCTTCAAGGAGAACTACAACCACTGCTCAGTGAAATCAAAGAGGACACAAACAAATGGAAGAACATACCATGCTCATGGATAGGAAGAATCAATATGTGTGAAAATGGCCATACTGCCCAAGGTGATTATAGATTCAATGCCATCCCCATCAAGCTACCAATGACTTTCTTCACAGAATTGGGAAAAAACTGCTTTAAAGTTCATATGGAACCAAAAAAGAGCCCGCATTGCCAAGACAATCCTAAGTCAAAAGGACAAAGCTGGAGGCGTCACGCTACCTGACTTCAAACTATACTACAAGGCTACAGTAACCAAAACAGCATGGTACTGGTACCACAACAGAGATATAGACCAATGGAACAGAACAGAGTCCTCAGAAATAATACCACACATCTACAGCCATCTGATCTTTGACAAACCTGAGAAAAAAAAGAAATGGGGAAAGGATTCCCTATTTAATAAATGGTGCTGGGAAAATTGGCTAGCCATAAGTAGAAAGCTGAAACTGGATCCTTTCCTTACCCTTATACGAAAATTAATTCAAGATGGATTAGAGACTTAAATGTTAGACCTAATACCATAAAAACCCTAGAAGAAAATCTAGGTAGTACCATTCAGGACATAGGCATGGGCAAGGACTTCATGTCTAAAACACCAAAAGCAACGGCAGCAGCAAAAGCAAAAATTGACACATGGGATCTAATTAAACTAAAGAGCTTTTGCACAGCTAAAGAAACTACCATCAGAGTGAACAGGCAACCTACAGAATGGGAGAAAATTTTTGCAACCTACTCATCTGACAAAGGGCTAATATCCAGAATCTACAAAGAACTCAAACAAATATACAAGAAAAAAAACAAACAACCCCATCAAAAAGTGGGGAAAGGATATGAACAGACATTTCTCAAAAGAAGACATCCATACAGCCAACAGACACATGAAAAAATGCTCATCATCACTCGCCATCAGAGAAATGCAAATCAAAACACAATGAGATACCATCTCACACCAGTTAGAATGGCAATCATTAAGAAGTCAGGAAACAACAGGTGTTGGAGAGGATGTGGAGAAATAGGAACACTTTTACACTGTTGGTGGGATTGTAAACTAGTCCAACCATTATGGAAAACAGTATGGCGATTCCTCAAGGATCTAGAACTAGATGTACCATATGACCCAGCCATCCCACTACTGGGTATATACCCAAAGGATTATAAATTACTCTACTACAAAGACACATGCACACGTATGTTTATTGCGGCACTATTCACAATAGCAAAGACTTGGAATCAACCCCAATGTCCATCTGTGACAGACTGGATTAAGAAAATGTGGCACATATACACCATGGAATACTATGCAGCCATAAAAAAGGATGAGTTTGCGTCCTTTGTAGGGACATGGATGCAGCTGGAAACCATCATTCTTAGCAAACTATCACAAGAAGAGAAAACCAAACACCGCATGTTCTCACTCATAGGTGGGAACTGAACAATGAGATCACTTGGACTCGGGAAGGGGAACATCACACACTGGGGCCTATCATGGGGAGGGGGGTGGTGGGAGGGATTGCATTGGGGAGTTATACATGATATAAAAGTCATGCACATGTACCCTAGAACTTAAAGTATAATAAAAAAAAAAAAAAAAAAAAGAAGAAGTCAAATTGTCCTGTTTGCATATGACATGATTGTGTATTTAGAAAACCCCTCATCTCAGCCCAAAATCTCCTTAAGCTGATGAGCAACTTCAGCAGTCTCAGGATACAAAATCAATGTGCAAAAATCACAAGCATTCTTATACCCAGTAACAGACAAACAGAGAGCCCAATCAGGAATGAACTCCCATTCACAATAGCTTTAAGAGAATAAAAAGGAATAATCCAACTTACAAGGGATGTAAAGGACCTCTTCAGAGAACTACAAACCACTGCTCAGTGAAATCAAAGAGGACACAAACAAATGGAAGAACATACCATGCTCATGGATAGGAAGAATCAATATCGTGAAAATGGCCATACTGCCCAAGGTGATTTATAGATTCAATGCCATCCCCATCAAGCTACCAATGACTTTCTTCGCAGAACTGGAAAAAAGTGTTTTAAAGTTCATATGGAACTAAAAAAGACCCCACATTGCCAAGACAATCCTAAGCCAAAAGAACAAAGCTGGAGGCATCATGCTACCTGACTTCAAACTATACTACAAGGCTACAGCAACCAAAACAGCATGGTACTGGTACCAAGACAGAGATATAGACCAATGGAACAAAACAGAGCCCTCAAAAATAAGACCACACATCTACAGCCATCTGATCTTTGACAAACCTGAGAGAAACAAGAAATGGGGAAAGGATTCCCTATTTAATAAATGGTGCTAGGAAAATTGGCTAGCCATAAGCAGAAAGCTGAAACTGGATCCTTTCCTACTCCTTATATGAAAATTAATTCAGATGGATTTGAGACTTAAATGTTAGACCTAAAACCATAAAAACCCTAGAAGAAAACCTAGGTAAACCATTCAGGACATAGGCATGGTTAAGGACTGCATGTCTAAAACACCAAAAGCAACGACAACAAAAGCCAAAATTGACAAATGGGTTCTAATTAAACTAAAGAGCTCTGCACAGCCAAAGAAACTACCATCAGCGTGAACAGGCAACCTACAGAATGGGAGAAAATTTTTGCAATCTACTCATCTGACAAAGAGCTAATATCCAGAACCTACAAAGAACTCAAACAAATTTACAAGAAAAAAACAAACAACCCATCAAAAAGTGGGCAAGGGATATGAACAGGCACTCCTCAAAAGAAGGCATTCATACAGCCAACAGACACATGAAAAATGCTCATCATCACTGGCCATCAGAGAAATGCAAATCAAAACCACAATGAGATACCATCTCACACCAGTTAGAATGGTAATCATTAAAAATCAGGAACAACAGGTGCTGGAGAGGATGTGGAGAAATAGGAACACTTTTACACTGTTGGTGGGACTGTAAACTATTTCAACCATTGTGGAAAACAGTGTGGCGATTCCTTAAGGATCTAGAACTAGAAATATCATTTGACCCAGACATCCCATTACTGGGGATATACCCAAAGGATTATAAATCATGCTGCTATAAAGACACATGTACACGTATGCTCATTGCGGCACTATTCACAATAGCAAAGACTTGGAATCAACCCAAATGTCCATCAGTCACAGACTGGATTAAGAAAATGTGGCACATATACACCATGGAATACTATGCAGCCATAAAAAAGGATGAGTTTGTGTCCTTTGTAGGGACATGGATGCAGCTGGAAACCATCATTCTGAGCAAACTATCGCAAGAACAGAAAACCAAATACCGCATGTTCTCACTCACAGGTGGGAATTGAACAATGAGATCACTTGGACACAGTAAGGGGAACGTCACACACCGGGGCCTATTGTGGGGAGGGAGGAGCGGGGAGGGATAGCATTAGGAGACATACCTAATGTAAATGACGAGTTAATGGGTGCAGCACACCAACATGGCACATGTATATACATATGTAACAAACCTGCACGTTGTGCACATGTACCCTAGAACTTAAAGTTTAATAAAATAAAATAAAATAAACCAGATAGTACATATTATCAACCCAGATCTCTTTCCAGATTGTCAGACATGTGTATTTGACTGTTCATGATAAGTTTATTATTTTTCTAATAAAACCAGATCCTTCCCATTCTGTCTTCTTTATATTCGTACCCAGTTGCTCCAGCCCAAAATGTGGGTGTCATCCTGTCTTTCCCACTTCTTCAGTTTCCACAATAAACCAGCACCTATTTTGATTGATTTCACCTTTCTGAATGGGGTGAGTGAAGGAGCTATGTAAATAAATAAGGGGAAACATTCTAGGCAGAGGAGACAGCCAGGCTGTCCTCAAGGAACAGCAAGGAGGTCAGTATTTCTAAACAGATTTTTCTGGGACGTGGTGAGAGAAAAGTGATAGGGTATGAAGTCTGAAAGTTAGAGGGAGAGCTCTCACTTAAGGTCTTTGCTCAAATGTCACCTTATCAGAGAGGCCTCCCTGACTACCCTCTATAAATTAACATTGTCTACAATCACATTTGCATTTTCCTATTTCTTGCTGATATGGTTTGGCTGTGCCCCCACCAAAATCTCACCTTGAATTGTAGTTGCCATAATCCCTACAAGCTGTGGGAAGGACCAGTGGGAGGTAACTGAATCCTGGGGGTGATGGTTTTGTAAGGGGCTTCCCCTACACTCAGTTCTCATTCTTCTCCCTCCTACCATCATGTGAAGATGGGCATGTTTGCTTCCCCTTCTGCCATGATTGTAAGTTTCCTGAGACCTCCCCAGTGATGCAGAGCTGTTGGTCAATTAGACCTCTTTCCTTTATAAATTACCCAGTCTCAGGCAATTCTTTATAGCAGTGTGAGAACAGACCTGTACAGTAAATTGGTACTACAGAGAGTGGGCACTGCTGTAAGGATACCCAAAAATGTTGAAGAGACTGGAACAGGGTAACAGGCAGAGTTTGGGACAGTTTGGAGGGCTCAGAAGAAGACTGGAAAATGTGGGAAAAGTTTGGAATTTCCTAGAGACTTGGAGGGCTTGGAAGACAGGAATATGTGGGAAAGTTTGGAATTTCCTGGAGACTTGTTAAATGGTTTTGACCAAAATGCTGCTAGTGATACGGACAATGAAGTCCAGGCTGGGGTGGTCTCAGATGGAGATGAGGAACTTGTTGGGAGGTAGAATAAAGGTGACTCTTGCTATGTTTTAGCAAAGAGACTGGTGGCATTTTGCTTCTGCCCTAGAGATCTGTGGAACTTTGAAATTGAGAGAGATGATTTAGGGTATCTAACAGAAGAAATTTCCAAGCAGCAAAGTATTCAAGATGTAACTTGGGTACTTTTAAAAGCATTCAGTTTTATGTATTCACAAAGATATGGTTTGGAATGGGAACTTACGTTTAAAGTGAAGCAGAGCATAAAAGTTTGGAAAATTTGCAGCCCAATGATGCAAAAGAAAGAAAAACCCAGTTTCTGAGGAGACATTCAAGCCTGCTGCAGAAATTGCATACGTAGTGAGGAGCCAAATGTTAATCAGCAGGAAAATTGAGAAAATGTATCCAGGTCATGTCAGAGGACTTCGCAACAGCCCTTCCCATCACAAGCCAGGAGACCTAAGAGAAAAAAATTGTTTCCTGGGCCAGGACCATGGCCTTGCTGCATTGTGCAGTCTCAAGACTTGGTGCCCTCCCTCCCAGCTGTGGCTAAAAGGAACAAACATACAGCTCAGAGCATTGCTTCAGAGGGTGCAAACCCCAAGAGTTGGCAGCTTCCACATGGTGTTGGGCCTGTGGGTGCATAGAAGTCAACAATTTAGGTTTTGGAGCCACCCCCTAGATGTCAGTGGATATATGGAAACACCTATATGTCCAGGCAGAAGTTTGCTGCAGAGGTGGAACACTCATGGAGAACCTCTGCTAGGGCAGTGCAGAAAGAAAATGTGGGGTCAGAGCCCCCAAACAGAGTCACCACTGGGGTATTGCCTAGTAAAGCTGTGAGAAGAGGGCCACAGTCCTCCAGACCCCAGAATGCTGGATCCACCAACAGCTTACACCATACACCTGGAAAAGCCACAGACACTCAATAGCAGCCCGTGAAAGCAACTAGGAGGGGGGCTTCACCCTGCAAAGTCACACGGGCAGAGTTGCCCAAGGCTATGGGAATCCACCTCTTGCATCAGCGTGACCTGGATGTGAGACATGGAGTCAAAGAAGATCATTTTGGAGTTTTAGGATTTGACTGCCCTGCTGGATTCTGGACTTGCATGGGGTCTGTAGCCCCTTTGTTTTGACCAATTTCTTCCATTTGGAATGGGTGTATTTACCCAATGCCTGTGCCCGCATTGTATTCAGGAAGTAAGTTATTTGCTTTTGAATTTACATGCTTATAGGTGGAAGAGACTTGCCTTGTCTTAGATGAGACTTTGGACTTGAACTTTTGGGTTGATGCTGGAAATAGCTAAGATTTTGAGGGACTGTTGGAAAGGCATGATTTTGTTTTGAAATGTGAGGATATGAGACTGGGGAGGGGCCAGGGACTGAATGATATGATTTGTCTGTGTCTCCACCCAAATCTCATCTTGAATTGTAGTTCCCATAATTCCATATGTCATGAGAGGGACCCAGTGGGAGGTAATTGAATCTTAGGAGTGGTGGTTTTATAAGATGTTTTCCCTTCACTCAGTTATCATTTCTTCTCCTTCCTGCTGCCATGTGAAGAAGGACGTGTTTGCTTCCCCTTCCACCATGATTGTAAGTTTCTTGAGGTCTCCCCAGCCATGTGGAACTGTGAGTCAATTAAACTTCTTTCCTTTATAAATTACCCCATCTTGGGCAGTTCTTTATAGCAGCATGAGCACACTAATACGCTAACTTTATATTATCTATACAATGTATCAAGTTTATTGATTATTATTGTGTGTCTACTCCTTATCTCCCCTAGTAGGTTCTTATTTCCAGCAGGGCAAATATCTTGTTTATGTCTTTTAATAATGTCACTCCAATGCTCAGGAAAATGCGTAATGCATGGTAATGACTCAGTAATTATTGACTGGATGAATATGTAAAATGCCTGGAGCATAGTTTGTGCTCAAGAAATTGTAACATTATTATTATTATTATTTGTGAGTAAAGTATTTTGAAAAGTTAAACATGTAAGTGCTAAACTAGGAAAGCACAAGCACAAGGTGCTTATTAATTGACTAGAAGTAAATCTGGATGAGAAAACCAATAGTATTCACCAGAGATCCAGAACATGTCATGTACACATTTCTGCTGTCCATCTCACACAAGTATAGGGCGATAGGGTTGTTAAACTCTGGTTGCTGCTGGCAGCTGGAGAGTGCTAGTAATACAAAAGCTACTCTTTGGCTCTTTCTTATGGTGTCTATGGAGCAATCTCATCAAATGGAGGCAACTCTGATGATACTATTAGTAGCAATAGAAAGAGCAAGACCTCAGTGCAACCTCACTTTCAGGCTTTCTGCATCTAACTAGTTGCTGCCTGTTTCCAAGCTCTTCAGTAGCCTTTGGTCAAGCACTTCTCATAATGCCCATTCCTGAGGCTGTGTCCACCCCTGACAGTGGCCCAGCACATTAACTAGCACAAAGGGAATCTTTATTTTATTACTTTGTAAGGGGCAGGGCACAACACAGATTCATTTCAAACAAACTTAATTGTCTTGGGAAACTGAGCAACATGCTACAACAAAAATGTTTATATTAAATCAGAAAAAAAACATATTATAGGAAAAACAGCTTTCTGATAAACATTAATAGGATTCTATATTTGAAACTGTCTCTGAGGAAAACAACCATGAGTTATAGTAAATAGCTCAATCAAGTTAGCTGTGTGTAGCAGTTGATTCCCTAAAGCCTTAAGATTATTGGGGGCATTAATAAGGGGAAAGGAAATGCTATTACTAGAAGCAATGGATCCCTTTTACTCTTGGGATCAAGACTCAGCTTTGAGTAGTGGACTGTATACTGAAGCTGAGAAGAGGTCATGGTAAAAACGATCCTGGTGGTGTTTAGTTGTTGTGTACGTACCAGAAGCAGAAACAAAATTAGAGCAGTATGTTCTTTGAAACTATTTAAGTCTACAGGAAGGTGCATATAAGATGCAATGAATTTGTCTTTTCAGTGAAATTTAAAAATTAGAAAGAGAAGTTATGTTTTCAGGTTTCAGGCCCAGAAACTTGTACTGGGCAGGAGGTCAAAGGGGTAAATCTAAGAGCCAGGCCTGAAGTGGACATGGAAGTAAGCAAACCCTATAAGATACACAGCTCGAGACAGGTTCATTTCCATTGCTAAAGAAAGTGAGGCCTTAAGATGGGTCAGAGTCTCCCAAATTTCATCACTTGAAATTTTATCTAAATCAGCTCATTTCTTCACTTAAATACATGTACTAATTTTATTTTATTTTGAGAGGGAGTCTTGCTCTGTCACCCAGGCTGGAGTGCAGTGGCCGGATCTCAGCTCACTGCAAGCTCCGCCTCCCAGGTTCACGCCATTCTCCTGCCTCAGCCTCCTGAGTAGCTGGAACTACAGGCGCCCACCACCTCGCCTGGCTAGTTTTTTGTATTTTTTAGTAGAGACAGGGTTTCACCATGTTAGCCAGGATGGTCTTGATCTCCTGACCTCGTGATCCGCCCGTCTCGGCCTCCCAAAGTGCTGGGATTACAGGCTTGAGCCACCACGCCAGGCCACATGTACTAATTTTACAAGTGAGCTATGTTGTAACTGACAGATCAATATCACTTGTTATTAACAAAGGGTGACCATACAATAAATACAATATGGATTAAACAATATTATTAAGTTCCAGCTAGATACTATTGTTAGTCCTATTCTCTTAGCTTGAAGACCACTTTTGTCTTTTTTCAAAGAAGTACTGGCAACTGTTAGAGAGTTATTAATGACAAACCAGCACCAAACCAAGAATTTCTCATTAATGTAATCGGAAGAACTGAATGAGCATTGAAAAGAGATTAACTTTCTCATTATGAATCATCTATTACGTGCCTGTGTCCCAACAGTACTAAGTATTCCATGCTTAGGAAAACATAAAGCTAAACAAGTAACAGTTTAAAAGCCATAGTCTAAGAGGAACCAGATACAAGAAGGAAGAGCAAAACAATAATTAAAATGTAGGATGAACAGTCAGGGAATGGAATATTACAGCGAATGAAGATATGAGGCCGTGTCAATCAGCTTGTTTGCAGTTATACCGAGGTTAAAAATAATCTCACTGGCTTAACCACAGCCAATATTTTTTCTCCCTCACAGCCCCATCAGTGACTGTGAGTCAGCTCTAGTTCTGCAACCTGTGCCTTTTCATTATGGGTTCTAAGCTAAAGGAGTGTCCCCTATTTTCATCTCTTAAAGCTTCAACTCAGATACAGTACACATCATTTCACTCATATTTGATTGGCTGAAGAAAGTCACATGGCCAAGCTTCAAATAGAATAAATGAGGCAGAGAATATACTCCTCTACATGGAAATACTGCAAGTCCCATGGCCATGAGCTGCAATGCATTATCCTCCTATGAAGGGAGTGAATGATTGGACCAATAATACCATACCATAAGGGCCATGCTAGAAAACCAGGGGCAGCTGTAACTGTCATTACCATTTATGGAGCCCTATTATGTGCCCATCCCCTTTTAAGTGCTTTACATGCATTTTTCTCATTGACTCCCATCAACAACCCTATGAGGAAGGAATTCTTATCCAAGGAGAGAGCTGTATCCTTCCTGGGGACTGGTGAGGAGGAATATATGTGATAGTTACTCCTAATGCAGCAATTTAAGAGAACAGCAACTTTATGGGAGTTATTGGCTAAAGAGGAAGCCCTATAGTGTCAAGACATGAAGCACACAACAGAAATTCTGGAAGCATTCATTACGAAGCACACATGAGACAATATACTGAGCCTGTTATTTTGAAGCTGAAAAGTGAGGAATGAGAGGTTCTTCACGTAATAATTTGAGCAAGAAGAAAGGATTTTGTTTGTTTTTCAGTTACAAGTTAATAACGTCTGGAATACATGAGTTAGTTTTTTTTTAATGTAGTTTCTCCTCAAATCTTGTCTTTTAAGTAAATTTTTAAGTTCTTTTATTTTGTTGAAATTGTTATTTTATTTGTCTTTTTCTGTCAGTTTCTTATCATTAATGTAGTGCCTTTTCATTAATGAATTCTAATACATTTTAATTGTTTTGTTATCTGTTCCTTTGTTCTATTGCTTTCACTATTGTACTACATTATTCTTTATATGTTAAATTCCTTTTTATTTCATTTAATGATCTCAATTAGAAAATTGTTCCATTGCAAACATGTTGCCAGTTTTATTGTCTATATATTTTTATTCCCATGTTTTATTATTTCTTTTCATTTTTATTTTAATTCATTTATTTTAAATTTATTTTATATTTCTACTTCATTTTTTAAAAAATAGGTGATCTTTTTATATTTCATTGTTTGTATTACATTTTTGAATCAATACTTGGAATGCAGTAAATGTAGGTTTGTGGAGGATAACTATGCATCTATTTCTTATGAAGGAGAATAGACCTCTGAGATGATGCTCAGGGACAATTCCACCCCAGTGTGAATCAAGGGCTAGGAAAATATACAGGTTAATGGACTGACAACACATGATGAAGACTGGATAAAATATTAAAGCCTGAAATTCATTACTCACTGAAAGCTAAACAGACTTTTTCAATTCCACTTACCAGTGGAGGTGTTTCCAATATACACCCTCAGCCTGAGTCTAAGCCGATCATACTTTGGGTGAGGCTGAGACCACTGTTAGCAGTTTATTACTGCCAGTAGACAAGACTTAGGTTGGCAAGGGCAGACAAGTATGTAGTCCTCACTTATTTGAACACTTTCAGGTGTGGTTTCTACACTTGTGTTTAACAGTCTTTCAAATTCAAACAAAACACAAAGAACACTAAAGGTTAGAAGACCAAATTTGGTTGCCAACTCAGTATTTCATCAAGTTAGTGCATTTTAGTAAATAACCTTCTACTGTCAACATTGTTTCTCAGAACAAAAGAATCTTTATATCAAAAATAGGAGGAAATAGTCTTAGAATAAAAGAGACCATTAAATTAAACAAACTGAGCTCTGTTAAAACTTAATATACACTTATTTTTCCCATTTGCCATGTACCAATAAAACAGAACCACAGAAAGTCATCAACCTATAGACCAGTATCTTGAATTCAGTGCTATAAGTTCTATATTTTATTATTGAGGCCACAGAAAAGTATATGCTTTAACCACTTTAACTTAGTCTTTCCCAGAATTTCCTTCACAGCTACCTTTGTATATTACCCTCTCCGCTTTTATAAGAAATCTTACAGAATATTCTGCATTTACTTTTAAAAGTGTTCATTTTTCATTGTCCTGTGCAATGAATTACATGATAGAATTGAGCCATTTAAAAACTTGCCTCTGCTCAGGAACTGATATGGGTTTGATATGGGGCCTTTTCATAAGTTGGTAACTTACTTTTTTTGTCGGGGGTTCCAGGAAGCTCAGAGCCACCATTTCAACTCAATTACAAAAAATTAATTTATTTTTAAAATTAGCATACATACACTTACCTTTTTCTTGGTTTATATTTTCTATTTACTCTCCTATTGCCATGTTATAAGGCCTCACAATGCCTTTCTAGATAGATGTGGGTTACAAATTAGTATAAAATTTAACTAGTGGTCTCATTGCTTTTGATTAATCTCCACATTCTATTGCCTCTATTTGACTTTAAGTTTCTTGAGTGTGGAATCAATGATTGATTCACCTTTGTATTTTGATAGTGTTTAACACACAGAAGTAGATGAAATGCATACTTGTGAAATGGCTTCCTGGCTGGCTCACTGGCTGGATAAGGCTTTATTTCTCTCGCTTGGCTAGACGTATCATTTTTTATGTTGAATATTTAGGGACCATATAAAGTAGAAAAAAACCTGTGTAACCATTAATGTAGGAAATCACTAAGTGTTAGATGTCTATTTTTTAAAAAAGGCCTTTTTCCGAATTGTTGGAAAACTATTAATGAATTTTTAAGGATAACACCAGCATATCTGCCACATGCAAAAGTATGAAAGAATGCTATACTTGTACTTATACTAGTGTCTCTTCCCACACTGAAATGTTTGAAAAGATATTGTGTAATGTTGCCAGGTTGCATTTTGCTGTCATTTATCTGACACTCTGTCGGCTTAACTAGAATATGTGGCTTTATCACATATTTCATTCAAGAATGTCATACCATTTTCAATCTTACTAGCTCCCTCATCCTTAACCCACTTTTATTCTGCATCCACATTCTAATAGTGTCCTGTTTTAGAAGCAAATTCCTTCCTCATTGAAAATGAATTAGAAGGTCAGCCATTTTTGAAAATTTCAGATACAGAATGATCACAGTTTTGTAAGTATGTCTACTAATTAGTAAGAGAACTCAGACACTGCTTTTACTCAAACAATACTTCAGCATAGGAGTGTGGATCATCTCCAAAGCACTCAAGTACTCACCCAACAGCTCATTGTCTGGGCAACTCTCTGCATCATGAATAATGTAACTATGGGCAAGTGTAGGGCTCCGGGATAAGGTAACCTAAGAAACTCTTCAGAGAGATTTTACATTTGAAAGGGAGAAAGGTTTTCATCTAAAACACACATTAGCAACACAGAAAATGAATCATTTGCATTGCAGAAGGCAGAAATTGGAGCCAACATGTTTGGCTGTTATTGAAGAAGATTCCACCAGGTGTGCACGCTTTTTCAGGTCATGGTGAAGAGGGCAAAAAGCCATCGCAATCCAACTCCTTCATAAAGGAAAGGAACGGCTGAAGACCCTTCAAGAATGGCATGACATGTTTTGGAAAGGAAGTAACTCTGTATTCAAAAGACATAGCTCAGGTAGCTGTGCCACCCAGAACCCAGAGACACCCAGGAGATTAACAATTGGCCACTGTGCAAAAGGGTGTCTCCCTCAGATCAGAAATAATGGTACTCTTAATGTCTATTCAATCTAACTCCAGCTCACCTACCATGTAAATCAAGGATTTCATTCATTTTATTATTTTGAGTTGCACATCTTGTCATAACAAATACAGCGAATTTAAAGAAAAGCTCTAGGTGAATTAATTGCTCCCAGAAGTGATTATATTTTACTGCCAGAGGCCAGGGAAGAACTGAGAGGCAGTGAAAAGAGATCAAAATAACCTTTGCTGTTTGAAAGATTCAGCATCATTTACTGGCAGAAGTATTAAGACTTGCCAGCAGTCAGACTTTGCATTTGGCCTTTCAAAATGTACTGAAATTGAAGCCAGAATGTTGGGGTACGCTTATATAACTGTCTGACTCTGAAGCTGTTCAGAAATAACCTTATTCTGCAGTACCCTGTCTAGAGATAGCACAGACAATGTTTGGATTGGATTACGGGGTGGATATTTTACAACTGAATTATAGTTTTCAATTTTTTAAATTTACTACACATATATGCTATGCAAATACCGTGTCAGGTTTTGGAAATGATATCCATGTATAAGGGTATTCACTTCTAACTACATTGTGATCTACAGGTGCTCAGTAAGAACCCCTGCCATTGTCTCAAGGCAGTGTCTGTCAATCTAATTTAATGATTATAAAGATCTTTCTCTGACTCTAAGGACCAGGAATTCATTCAAGCAGACATCCCGTAGGGAGGTTTCTTAGTTGGATGGCAGGAGATCTGTGCCCAGGGGTCCTTTCATTATACCTATTTAAAACTTCTTACTATAAAGCCAAAATTCTGCTACCTTTCATGATACCACAGAGAAATTATTTTTTCTAAATTTCTAAGTGGGCCGGGCGTGGTGGCTCAAGCCTGTATCCAGCACTTTGGGAGGCCGAGACGGGCGGATCACGAGGTCAGGAGATCGAGACATCCTGGCTAACACCGTGAAACCCCGTCTCTACTAAAAAAATACAAAAAACTAGCCAGGCGTGGTGGCGGGCGCCTGTAGTCCCAGCTACTCGGGAGGCTGAGGCAGGAGAATGGCGTGAACCCGGGAGGCGGAGCTTGCAGTAAGCTGAGATCCCGCCACTGCACTCCAGCCCGGGCGGCAGAGCGAGACTCCGTCTCAAAAAAATAAATAAAAACTAAAATAAAATAAAATTTCTAAGTGGATGTCTCATCCATGAGATTACAATCCACAAAGACTGCAAAAATACTGACTTGAAAATTTAGCATAGTATTAGGTACCCATGGGCACTCAATAAATATAAGATGGTGATGATGATGACACTTTAGATTCAAGAGGATGTAAATTCTGTTTCTTTAAGCACTTAGAATTAGTTGAAGAGCTATGCATTTTGCAAAATGCTTGCCTAAATCTGGTCAAAATCACTCAGCAACTTGTGGTAACCCCTTTAATCCTCTACAGTCTCTTAAATTGCCAGTATGTATGATGGCACATTTTACTTCTCAATGACACTGGAAGGTATTTATTCCTGCAGTAGAACTGTTCTTTATATAGGAAAACAGATTTTTATAAGCTTAATAATGTCATCATCTACACACCTTCTTTATTTTCTATATCCAGTATATTTTCCAGCTTTGTCTTAAAATAATTATTAATAGGAGTTAGGTAACATCTTATGTTCTGAGAAGTTCAGGCATATTATATACTGTCCTCATCTTTCCAGCATCAGTACGTAAGTGGTGCTCTGGAAAATGCTATTCCCATTTTAAAAGCTTTCCAGCATCAGTACGTAAGTGGTGCTCTGGAAAATGCTATTCCCATTTTAAAAGCAGAATAACTAAATCTGAAAATAATTGGTAGTGATTTTATGGGTTATTTGAGAGAATTGTCAAAATTGAAATACAAAAACGGGTCTATCTTTATAGATCTTGCTAGCCAGAAGGGAAAATTCTGAAAATTTTAACAATACTCTGAGTGAATACATACTGCTTCACTCAACACTTTAGAAACAATACTATTTTTGTAAATAGAGCAGCAATTCTCAACAAGGAGGTGTGGCTTCCCCATGGGACATTTAATAATATAGGGGGAATTTTTGCTGCCATAATGATTGGAGACCCTACTGACATTTAGTGAACAGAGACCAGAGATTATAGATTTCCTGAAATATAGAAACACTCCTGCATTGAACTTGATACACCTCTTCATCCATCCCACAAAAACTAGAGTCTTTTTCTTCTCAGTAAGTGGCAAATTTCCCCATCTAGAAGTTCAAAAGAACTGTTTCATGACATGGGGGTTGTGGGAGCATGCAGACAAGTGATTATAATGAAATTGAGATTATGGAAAAATTGAAGTCATTAGAAATGACAAGGACTAGTGAATGACAATGTCTATGGAGTCGATAATTACAGGGAAAGCCAGGTGTTATTTGCAGTGCTCAAACCCCGTCTTGATTCCTGATTATGGAAGGTAAAATGTCTAGAGGAAGCAGGGTCTTCGCCCCAGTATGGGGTCTCACTCTTGACTTTGATGGTGTTAAGAACACCTGGAGAAGCTGAACATCATTCCTGGTATTCAGGCTTCTTGTTTCACTCTAATGATGGGGTAGAAGTCAAGAAAAGGTGTGATCTGATTCCCAGTGCACAAGGCCTATTAATTCCATTTGGAGGAGGAGAATTATTACTTTTGAAGATTCGTGTGGATTTCCCTTGACCCCTGTTGATGGAGTTGAAAATGCCTTCTGGGGAAACCGGCTACAGTGCCAAATGTGCAGGTCCCATTTTTACCCCCATTAATGGTGAGCTTACCCAATAAATAGTTTTAAATACCAGAGATATAGCTAAGCCTACTAAGTTTTTAACTTTGGTTCATAACTTTCTTCTGAATATCATACTTGTATTTCCAACTGCCTACTCAACATCTCCACTTAAATGTCTAATAAACATTTCAAACTTGACATCTTCAAAACTGAACTTGATATTCCTCTTCTTTCACCCCACAAAAGTTGCAAGTTTTCCCATCTCATAAATAGGAACTTTCACCATGCAGAATCTTTTTCAGGCTAAAAATTTGGAAATCATTTCCCATCACCCTCTTTCTATCATACTCCATCCAATTCATCAGGAAATTCTATTGGCTCTTTGAAACTTGTACAAAACTCAGCTATTTCTCACCATCTTCAGTGATAAAACCCTGATATAGTCACAATCGTTTCTTGCCTCAACTACAATATCCTCCCAACTAGACTCCCTGATTCCATCCTTGTCCAGCCCCAACCCCATCCCCAACTGTTCCCAACATAGCATCTATTTAAATCATAAATAAGATATCATGTCACTCCTCTGCTTAAAACTCTGCAATGGCTTCCCATTCAGAGTGAAATTCCTAAAGTGGTCTACAAGTCCTACAAGATATTGCTGCCTCCCACTACCTCTCTGACCTCATGTCCTGCTACTGCCCACGTCATACACTTGATTTTGGCTAGACTGGCTCCCTTGCTGCACCTTAACCAGGCATGAGCCCTCATTACAGCCTTCGAACTGGCTGTTCTTTCTGCCTAGAATTCATGGTTAACTTCTTCAGCTCTTTCGAGATTTTCTGCAGATATTACCTTCTCAATGAGGCCTGTCAAAACCACTGTCATTTCAAATTCGAGCCACCTAGCACTCCTTGGCAATTCCAATAGTTACCCTGCTCTATTTTTTCCCAAGACACTTAATACCTTTCAATATGTGATTTAATTGGTTTTGGTTTTCTGTGTTTATTGTCTCTCTTCTTCCCAGTCCACTCCCAACTAGTCTGTAAGCTCCCTGAGGGCAGGGATGCTTGCATGTCTTGTTCACTATTCTATTCCAAGTATCTAAGACAGTGCCTGGCACTTAATGAGTGCTCAATAAATATCTGTTAAATCACTTTCAAATGTCCAACACACATCATGTAGTTGAAAATTTTTTTACACTATAATTTGAGGAAATATTATTCTTTGTTTTGTCTGAAACTTAATAAGCTTCTTTTCCCTTTTTAAAAATAATTAGAGGAAATCATGTCATAAACAGCAATTACATTTACAGTATTTGGGTATTTAGGTATTTGGCACCTACAAAGTAAACCTTGGTAGCTGTCATGTCATAATGATTTTTACCTGTAGTTATAAGCATCTATTTTATTATGTCTTCTGAAGTGGTTTTGACTGACCATTTGTATATTTAGATACATATTATTTTCTTTTCATTTACCTTTTATATTATTGATAGAACATTGTATTGTTCCTTTCTCCCCTTGAATAGTGTGACAGTAGGTTTAGTATCTATAAATTTTATTTCAGAATTTTAAAGTAGGTTTTAGAAATAAGTATTAGAAAGGTAATACAGTTATTAATACTTCCAGATTAATACTGCCATTTTTCATGTTTAGTTTGTGACTTTCCAGGGGTAGCTATTTGGACTTCTCTAAAATTATGGAGCAGAGAGCTAGATCAGATCCACTGATTTTTTTTTTTTTTTTTTGAGATGGAGTCTCGCTCTGTCACCCAGGCTAGTGTGCGGTGGTATGATCTCGGCTCACTGCAGCCTCTGCCTCCCAAGTTCAAGTGATTCTCCTGCCTCAGCCTCATGAGTAGCTGGGATTATAGGCATGCACCATCATGCCCAGCTAACTTTTGTATTTTTAGTAGAGACAGGGTTTCACCATGTTGGCCAGGCTGGTCTCGAACCCCTGACCTTAGGTGATCTGCCCGCCTCGGCCTCCCAAAGTGCTGGGATTACAGGCGTGAGCCACTGCACTCAGCCCAGATCCACTACTTTATGAAAAGTATTCACCAGCTCCACAGACTTTCTTGCCAAGGCTAGGAAACACAATTTGCATGTCTAGGATCATAAGTAACCATAAATTCTCTGCCACCATTAGCTACAAACACAAATTGGACACCTTTTTCTGAAAGGCTGTGCTCCTGTCTGCTTCCCAGCACAAACCTTACAAGTCATTTCTGTCCACAAAATACAAACTCAGGTGTGTATCTGCTTGGCTGTGTCTAGTGTAAAACATGTTCCTAGCTCTATTGTCCTGAACCCATTTCCTGTCTATTTTTTCCCAATTTGTCAAAGGTACTTTCCTTAAGAAAGTACCTTTAGAACCTGCTTTCTGACTTTTACCTCTTGGCTATACCAGCATCATCTACCCCTTCCAGGATGAAGCTCTTGAGCTATATTGCATCCATCCCTATCTGCTGGATTATTTATGTTCCTGGCTAGTTATACCAGGCTGATATCCCGGAATGGCTAGCCACTAAATTTTGACAATTTGAAAGCAAACTAAAATGATTTTATTTTTTTCTCCTAAAGTTCTTCTGCCTTTGTAACCTTGACTTCTATTTGAATGTGTACTTATACTACGTTTTAATGCGTGTAGTTACCTCCCCTGTCTTTTTGGTCTATGCTAGATGAGTCTAAGACTTAGCTTAAAACCGGTCAATCATTTTACTTCCATATATTGCAGATGACACTGCTAATGGTTGTGTTGCACATTTGTGCACTTCTGGCTGAAAAGTCTAATCTACAATCTTTAGTACCAAATAAACAGCAGATTTTAAAGTGCCTGTCACTTGTCTGAATCTCAAAGCACTTAATAATGAAAGTTTGATTCTCTCACATAGGTTGGCATAAAGAAACTCTGGGTGAACAGCAGGCTGATATTTTATAATGTAACTTATTTTAAGGAAATCATTGGGGTTATAAGATATCATCATCTACTTGGGCACTTGGCCAAGACAATGAACTGAGCATTGGTATTCATGCATACTCTATCGCAATTTGTATGTCATTTTAACGACCCCTGGTATTCGTGATTTAGCTTTTAGTTTCTGTAATCAAAAGATTAGCGAATCCCTCCCTCCTTTCTGGCAGCTATTCACTCACTGCCTCTTTGTCTTCTTTCTCTACTCATCACCAAGCTATAGCCGTGCTCTGAGCTGACCCTAATTTTCCTGCTTTGTCTTCAACTGAGGGGCAGCTACCACTGTCAACAGCAAAGCAGGAAGGAAAGAGGGAGAGAGTGGGGCAAAAAGGGTGATAAAGCACTACCAAGAAGGAGCACATGAATGAACCTGTGATGACTCTTATCCTCTTCATACTCTCCATTGCCATTCAACTCCCAACCCTTACCCCTAGTAAGGGCTGTCGCCTGAGTGGCCAAGTGTTACCTGGGGAAAAGCTGCTGCTATCAAAATCACCTTGAAGCTGAACCAAAGTGAAAACCACATCCCAACCTCTGCTTAAACTAGAAGCCGCCTAGAAGTTCCTGGAGTGTGTGATGGTTGAACTTGCCAAGAGTCCTTCTGGAACTCCCCAGAGTGCCAGAAAATTCAGAAAACAGCAAGACTTGCAGGGTTGCAGCTGGTCTACAAATCAATAACTCTTTGGCATCAAAGAATCTTAACTTCGAGGCACAACATCAGCAGAAAGGTTTGCCATTAATGCTACTGTTTGACAAACAAGCTGAGAACTGTTGTGTGGACTTTGGGCACAGAAACCTACCAGCTTAGTTCTTCCTCACTATGATGGCTGATACTGTTTGTGCAGAGACCCCAGTAAACCAGTCGTCAGAACTCATTCTTTAGCTGGTAGCTAATGTCACATCCCCAGCAGCCTAGAGTACATGGAAAAGTCAACATTGGATGCAATTTGTTACATCTGCCAAGAAATTTACAGGGAGCAGCTACAGGATAAATCTAAAGAGATTGGAGGTCCTAATAGTAATGTGAAGTTAGTGGCTACTAAGGCACTCCTGAACTACTGGAGTTCACCAAAGGAAACATTGACGAAGAGTCTGAAAGGCAATTTATTTTGCAGGTCATCTACGGAGCAAACTATTATCAAGATAATTAGGTATGAGTAGGTACATTACAGAATCTGGTCAAGAAAATGTCCCTATATTATCAGTACATGGACACATACATGAGTCCTGCTCTTTTTGTGGTCACAAATGAAGTAATGAATAGTGACTTTGATGAAGCGGTTCTATCAGGAATAAAATTCTGTTCCAGTGCCTGTGATGAAAAATAGATTTCATCATTAAAGCTTAAGAGGCAGCAGAAAAAACAAGGCCCCCACAGCACACAGCGAGTTCTGTGCCAAGGGAGCTCTACAATTGTGGTTCCAATGATTACAAGGCACTAGCAAAAAGTGATGAAAATGATCAAGTTCCTGACCACGTGATGTGAAGATGACATTGTCCCACATGTTCTTCTTTCCGTTAAAGAACATTCAAGAACCCCAATTAGTCATACCAGGATACTACTATGGTGGCTTTTGCCTGTATCTTGGAAGAACAGACACCCAAAAAGCTACAACTCCTAGTCATACATGCAATGTTTATCTTAGCAGAATGAATCAAAGACCCCTGTGTAAGAGGTCTTTTTATATACAAGTATACAGACCGAGGGCAGATTTTGAAAGCTGCTTCATGAAGCTGCCATCACGGGTCTCTACTTGGCTGCCCTGCCACAAAGTCTGATGGAAGGCCTGAATGATGAACCCAGAATGTCTTCAAATGCATGCTGGGCTTTTTCCAGTCTCACTGAAGCTGCTTATGAAACTTCGTAAGTGATGGCCAGGCAGACACTGCTACTTCCTGGTTATCCTCATATTTCAGAAGCTCATGGAGACCCCAGACAGCTTGTGCTGACCAACAGAACAACCTGAGAAGTGCTGCATATGATGCTTTGACGGAAATTGTGAAAAATATTACCAAGCACTATTACCCTTCAGTTCAAAAATTGCCTCTGGCAGCTCTGGTCTGACTGCAAAAGGTGTATCAGATGAAATCACATATAAGAGTGCTTTTGATAAGATCCAATTCAATGACCTTTGGTCTTTACTGTACCTAACTCTTTGAAATGTCCCCTGAAAAGTGCAGCATCTAGATGAGATCATAGTCTCCCTATTAAGGATTTTCCAAGTCACAAGTAGGTCTGGAGGAATGCAAGAGGATGACCTAATGGCAGTTAGCACATTGGGGGAAATGTTGATTGATGAATTTCTAAAGTACATAGAAGCCTCTAAACTCTTTCTGAGCAAGGATATTGTATTGAAATATTATACTGAGTGTCAGGTTTTATTGGAGACCATAGGTTTAGTGGAAGACTTACGTCACATTTTGAAATTCAGTATCTTACCTTTTGTTGATGGAGAACATAGGGAATGAGAATATCCATAGGTTTGTGAAGACACAGATTCTGTGTTTGGTGATATTGCCCTTATTATTGGTGGAGAGTTTACCACATACATAAATGGTATTCATACAAATGGCATTCAGCAAACCTCCAAATCCCAGATGAACAAGTCAGACTATGAATGACATGGTGGATTATCTGAATGAGTTAAGAGAAGATTGCTGGGAAGCGTAGACTATAATTGTCCAAGGATCAAAGGGTGGCTAGAAGAATGCATGCCCAGATATACTCCTGATGCAACCAATAGTAGAAATAGTATGTCTTTCCTCTACCACATTGCTAGATTGAGAATCATATAGAAAGCATAGGTACTGGTACTGCTGAACTGATAGGGAACTTATGTACACCATTTAAGAAAGATGAGGCTGGGTGCAGTGGCTCACGCATGAAATCCTAGTGCTTTGGAAGGCCGAGGAGGGTGGATCACCTGAGGTCAGGAGTTCGAGACCAGCCTGGCCAATATGGTGAAACCCCGTCTCTATTAAAAATACAAAAATTAACCAGGCGTGGTGGCAGGCACCAGTAATCCCAGCTACTCAGGAGGCTGAGGCAGGAGAATCAATCACTTGAACCCAGGAGGCAGAGGTTGCAGTGAGCCAAGATAACACCACTGCACTCCAGTCTGCAGAATAGAGCAAGACTCTGTCTCCAAAAAAAAAAAGAAAGAAAGAAAGAAAGATGTACTGAAATTAGTAACAACTAGGCTGATGATTACTGAAGTATTGACTAAGGGACAGAAATTCAAAACAAAACAAGCCCTTGCTCCATGGGCAGCAGCATAACTGAAGAAGCTGAAGAACCAAGGCTGATCTGTGGCCACCAGGATGATACCTGAGATTACCACCGGGCATTTCCAATCTTTCAACAAACTGGAACAGAACAGTTTGCACAGATACTGAAAGCACACCACACTGAAAATCTTGGTACAGTAGCAGCAGCTGTGAACGACAGCACCGTTGGTTAGCTATATAAACACTGACTTCAGAGAAACCATTACGTTAGCCATCTTAAAAAAGAGAAAAATAAATGATTTACTTAATTGAGGAAGAAGAATAGGAGGAGGTGGAGGGAACAGGGGAAAAGGGGGAGGGCAATAAGAGGGAGAAAAAAGTTATCTCTTCCCAAGCAATGCTACAATTTGCTTTTCTGTATTTCAGCTAGTGCTGAGTGGAATGACTGATTTTTTCCCAAGAAGAGAGACTAGGTTTTGCAGTTGTGTTTCATCCTAAAAATCAGCCTGACCTATGCAACTGAAGATGACAATGGAGCCTGGGTTTGTACTTTTACCACACAGTACTGCATGCATGCAGGTTAAAAGGAGGATGAGGAATACTTTACAATCTGAGTGTAGATGAATGAAGCTGAATCCACATTGTCAGCTTCAAGCCATTGAAGTTTATCTTTTACCTTAAAAAAAGCAGGGGAGACTAGATGTTGCATTTCACAAAAACTAACTGAATGTTTGTCTGCTGAAGGAGAACAGGAGATATAAAAGAAAAAGAAAGCCACTTTTTAGGGGTTTGGCTATTTGTTTTGAATTATTATCATATGTTAGAAAAAGCACTCACAAATTGTCAGAAGAAAAATGCAGGCTTCTAAAAGAAAAAAAGACACACAAAGCTCCACAGCCTAAAAAGTGATCGAAATTGGTAACACAAAGAGAATGCTCTCTTTTGCCTTGTATGTGCATACTGGACATCCACCTTCCCTAAAAGAAAAGATGTCAAGGAGTTTACCAAAAATATACAGTAAAAATAAATACACAAAAATACATCAAACTTTAAGTGACTATTTTGGTCTGAAAATGAGGATAAATTTAATAATCAAACAAACAAAATCTAATAAAATAATCATTTGGAAATGTTTGACTTTCTATTCTTTTTTATTTGATTGTTTCCAATATCGTATTCCTTTCTTGCTATTCTTTAGAATCAACTAACCACAAAACCAATAAAAAATATACGCATAAAGGGTGTGTTTGTGTGTAATTACAGCTTTCATGATGAAAACACCACTTATAAAATGTTTTATGCTTCTACTGCAGTTGAAGATTCATACAATGATTTCAAACATTCCACAGGAAAAATCAATAAATTTTGGAGAAAATATAAATATATTCCTCTCCAAGAGAAGAGGGGGAAAAAAAATCTTGTCTCTTTTACATAAAGCTATGTGGAAATTGAACCTCATCTAATAGCCCTTTATAATTACATTTGGCAAGTGGTATAGTGTGATAAAATATTCTCAAACTATATATAAAAGACCCTTATACTCATTCCAAGCCTCATGCTTCTGAACTGGTGCAATTTTTTTTTTCAAAGCAATAGGGTTAGCAGGTTAGTTTGAATCAAGCCAAATACTGATAAAAGCAAATCTCTTTTGATGGACAGGCCTCAAAATTTTGATGAAGGCTGCTGGTTCAACTAAGCATTGATTAAATGTGTGGATGCTTATCTAATGCTTACCTGAACTTATCTGAAATTGAACATCTTTGTTCTAAAAAACTGGGCCAAAAATCTGACACTGACTTCAGAGCCTTGGTTCACAACAGGTCACTATACCAAAAGAGCACCCCAACTAGGGAATGGTGACATGCTGGAAATAACAGCAGGGGGATTAGAAATTAAAACTCAAAAATTCTGAAAATGTATGGGACAATGAGTCTCAAGGAGGTGGGTGGCATATATAAATATCAGTGAAGGAAAATGTTTGGTGTGTTAATTTGAAAACAAAACAGAAATGTCTTAACTTTTTAATATTTTTATACCTGGCAAAAGTTAATTTATTTCTTTATGAGTTACTTTATTTTGAAATTTCATATAACATTGAAAAAGAGTGTGGGATTTTTGTGTTCATCAAGAGAAAATAAAGAGAAAACTTCCACTTCCAGTAACATGGCGTAGATGTACTATTTCCTATTCCTCATGCTAAGTACTAGAAACTCTTGGGGATTATACGTGAGACAAACATAAGAAGACTCTGAAAGTGAGGAGAAAAAAGCCAGACTGGCTAAGAACCTTAGGACCCAGGAAAGGAAAGATGGTGACCAGAAGGCCATTGGAGGAATTACAAAGTGGTACATCTACTCTGGAATATAGTTTGGTGGTTTCTTAAAAAACTAAACATAGAACTGTCATAAAACCCAGCAATTGTACTCCTGAGCATTTATCCCAGAGAAAGGAAGAGTGATGTCTGCACAAAAACCTGTACACCTTTGTTCATAGCATTTTTATTTATAATAGCCCAAAACTATAAACAATGGGCATATGCTTCAAGGTGTGAATGGTTTAAACAAACCATGGTATATACACGGCATGGACTACCACTCAGCCATAGAAAGAAACAAACTATTGATACACACAATAACCTGAATGAATCTAAAGAGCAATGGCTGACTGTAGAAGGCCAGTTTCATAAGGTCACAACCTTGATTCTCTTTATATAACATTCTGAAAATTAAAAAAATTCTAGAGATGGAAAACACAGATTACTGCTTTCTAAGGGTGAAAGATGAAATGGATGGTATAAGGGAGAGGTGGGTATAACTCTAAAGGGGTAACATGAGAAAGATCTTTGTGGTGATGGAATAGTTCCATGACTTGATTGTGATGGTAGGTACACAAATCTACACATGTGATTAACCGACATAGCACTAAATACATATATTATACTGAAGTCAATTTCCTGATTTTGATATTGTGCTATAGGTACTTAGGATGTGGTCATTGGGAGGAAACTGAGTGAAGGGTACTTGGAATTTCTTTACTCTATCTTTGCAACTTCCTGTGAATCTATATTTATTTCAAATCTAAAACATTAAAGAAGATTAGGCCTAGAAGATCGAAAAACACTGGTAGAGGGGGAAAAATGTAGACAAGAGGGCATTTGTTAATCTCAATTTTGAGAATTGTGCCACATTGTATTTGAGTAAAATTTCAGTTCAAGATTATAGTTTTATTTTAATCCCTGAGTTTGTGCTTTTTAAAGTTTGGTAGTGGTATTATTTGGGAGTCATAGAAATACAGAATACTAACACAAAGGCTTTCAATTTCTGGTCCTGATCCATCGGCACCCTTCTAGAGAAATTGTCTCAATAAAATCTGTGGTCTAAATTCATAGCATTTGTCATTTGAATTAAATGTTTTGGGGGAAAAGGACAGGATATTTGCCCTGAAAACATAAACTTCACTGTCAACAGTGACCCAGCAATATTTATAATATCTTTTCTGCATCTTTTCTCAGTATAACCAATATAGCCACTACTAGAATATTACTAGGTTGGCTGTGGTCTCAGAACACATGCTCAGGAAAGTGTCCTGTATTATCTAGAAACAGCAACCAAGACCTTAAAGAACAGGGGCTTAAATAAATTTTAAAAATCAGTTTTTTCTAACATAAAGTCATTCCAAGGTAGGCAATTCAGAGATGATAATTGTAACTCCAAGGTCACAAAGTATGAGTTTTTATGTTTATAATTCATTATCTTTTGCAGTGGCTTCCATATGCAAGATTACCTCACTGTTCAATATGGTTACTGGGGCTCCAGCCATTATGTCCCCATAAACATCAGGAAGCAGGAAATGGGAAGGGAAAGAGTATATATACCAAATGCTGGCTATTTCTTAAGGAGAGTTCCTGAAAATTGCATCCCATCTCTCACTTACCTCTCCAGGGCCATCCAGAATAATATTAGGTTATGTTATTAACTAAGAAAGAGAGAATGGATATTAGTTAGGCAGCTAGTACTCTTTGTGAAATATTAAAACAATTATAGCCAGCATTAGGGTTTATAAATAAGCACAAAGATTATCCAGTCAGGCCAAAAATATTCTATACCTGGCAAAAGACAATCTTTGGCAAAGAAGAGAATAGGTTCTCTAGAATTGGAATGTGATGGGCCATATAAACAGTGACATTCTGGTCAACAAGAAATTGGAGAATTGGATCAACAAAAATATGAGGATTGCAGAGTGTCAGGTGCAAAACTTAAAGGGAAAGTGAAGACTGAAACAGGCACAGTTGTTCAGAATGTCTAAACATTTCCTGCACCTAAATCTGGACCTACCAAAAGTGGCTCACCCAGCAGATTAAACAATTTCATTGACAAGATCTTATAAGTTCTATAATAAATAGAAAGACTGAGTCACTAGCAACAAGAATATTAAAGAGCTTTTCTCTGAACTTACGGGAAAAGGCCATTTATTTATGAATTAGCATTTCTCGAAAAATAAGCAAAGATGCCATTATTTATTACCATTTTACAGATGAGGAAACTGAGGCTCAATTAAGTCAGTTAAGACACTTGCACACATTCATACAGCCACGAAGTGACAGAGCCTAGATTCTTTGTAGTCAGAACACTGTACTATTATCTGCTGCACAAATCATCATTACTTAAAAAATATTTTAGCTACATGTTTTATCTAGATCTAAAAGGCATTTACTACTCCTTTCCAGGAGCAGATTATATTTTCCAGACAGCTTAGAAAGTTTCTATTATTCAAGGCTATTGGAAAATACGGTTTCTGGAAAATACTGTATGGTTACCAGGGAGAACTGAGCTTGCCAGTGCATTGGAGGCTTCCTAGCCAGCTGAGTCTCCCTCAAAGGGATCCATCTTCTCTCCAGAGAGGAAGAGCCCAGCTGCATCCCTCCTGCAGCATTTTGTCCAGCTGCTTTAAAGTGCTTTGCTTGCAGGAGCAGCCACGGCCAGCTCTTTCTACTAAAGATAAAGGATCCTATGGCAAGCATTCCTGTTGCAAACCATACCTTTCTGCAGTTGCTTGTTTGTTTTATTTAAAGCCATTTTGACAGTGCTCTGCTTGCTCTGCTTCTATAAATAATCGGCCTTAATGATAAAATATAACCTGCACATTCAAATGTGCATTTACTTCTATATATCTTCATGCTCTGAGTAGGCATAGCTACAAAGACATCAGTTTTGAACATGAGCATATGGTTCTGAGAACTTCATATTTCAAATCCACAATTCAACTTAAGAATTGAACATAATGTTTTCATTAACACTGATGATACATAAAACTGCTTCTTAAAAAAATAATAAAACCTGGACTTGAGCTGTGAGGTTGGAGCTCTGAAGATAGTTAGGATTGAAATTTTATGTTGAAACAAATTATGTCTGAGAGCAAGATAAAGCATACATAAAATATTGCCCAAATTCACAGTGCTTTCTATTCAGTCCTTAAAAGAAACTTGTAAGCAAATGTTCCTGCATTACATGACAAGTGACTTTTAGTTCACTGCAGGTGTTCTATCACTGACTTTTGCACTGACTCTTTCTCATTTGTCTGCATAGTGTAAATATGTCCTCCTGGCTGGTCATTAGCTTCCTCAAACCCTCCTCAGAGCCTCTTTAGGTGCATATGTCAGAAAGAGACTGCAGAGAGACAAGGTAGTTGCACGTAATTGCAAATTAATATAGAGTGACTTGGAACTCTACGGAACACCTGGTTGTGGACACAGAGAAATGAAATATTGTCACTTAAAAGCATTTAACAGATCTTTCATTTAAATGTATTTCTAACAAAAGACTCCAAATATTCCCTGTCTTACGTGCCCCAAATGGAAGCATTCAATTTATCCATTAATGGTGAGCCTAGGGAGCTACAGTCCAACTTCCTCCCACTGTGCCCAAACTGTTCTTAACAGGCCATCTCTTTGAGTATAAAAAGGAGTTCAGGCGTCATGCAGAATAAATCCTTGCCTTAATTTAAAAGCCTTACAAGAAATGGAAGATCCATGGTGAGACTCGGGAGAACTCGCCATGGAGACTTCCTCTTCTTGTTGCATGTCAGAAGTATCTCACGAAGAAGGAAAAGATAAGGCCAAAGGACATGTGCAGTAGACGGAATTCCTTGAAATCTATATTCCTCTTCCTTCCAGACAGTGGAATCTTTCTCAGGCTGCCACAGACCTCCCTTCCCACTGCCTTCTAGTTGCCCCTAGCACTTCACTTTATATCGTGTAATCCACTTTCCATTTGGTCCCCTCGCTCAGGTTCCACTCCCTAATTATTCTTCTGAGTTTCTGGGTGAGCAGTATTAGTCTTTATAACTTTTAACTTAGAAAATCTGAATGCTGTGAGAGACATTAAAGATTCTCTGGTCTCATTTCTAAATTCATTTCCTGTAGTCCCACTCTTCCAACTCTATGTGCTACTGCTTCTCATAGAACCACAATTCAAAAAGGCTCCTCTCTCAAGGCAGTCAATGTATTTCTGATGTTCCAGGTCATGGCAAGTTCACCAGTTTGACAGCTCATGCATTTTTAGCATGCTTCCTTTCCTGTCGGTAGCAGAATAATCTCTGTGTCCTATGATAATCTCCACAAGAACAGATTTTTATTCCAAGTTCAGTGGTAATGTAGCAGCACTATATGCATGCTACAGACATAGACGGAAGCTTGTGAATGTAATTTATGATTAAAGACTTCAAAGCTATGTTGGAACACCTTAGCATAGACATGTAACTGCATTACTCATTGGAAGAGTTCATTCCTACACCTGGTTTTATAATGCATTGAGCGGGGTCCTTTGGGCTTCCTGTAATTGTTGTTCAAAATCCATCAGGGTCACAACAGAATTAGCTCAATGGTGAGTAAAATCCATTGGAAAGCAGGGAAATTGCATTTCTGTTGCAGGTGCAGGCTTAAATGTCCTTTCCCCCTACATATCCGCCCAGAATTTCTCATTGCTACTAAGGAGAATAAAGGGAAGGCCCATTTAGCATAACAAATGATTTTCCTTCTGACTTTACCTTGAAACCCCTTCCATTGTGAGGCAGGTGAGAGGAGCCTTATGTTGCCTGTATTGCGCACTAGCCTGCCTGCTGTGCCACACTTAAAGAGGTGTTATGATGCTGGGGAAGTCCTTAGAGCACATGGGAGATAAAGTTTCAAAGTGCTGAAAACTTCTAGCTCAGCAAATGCATTGGCAAGTCGGTAGCCATTACAAATATATTTTGAAAATTGATTTTCCTCTGAATCAGAGTAAAGCAGATATCAGAATTCCAAGTTAGTGCCCTGCAAAATTCTTCTTTGTCTCAAATAGGAGGTGAAACAGGACCCACGGCAGGAAGGATTGTCAATCTCAACATGGTTCTCTTGATGGATGCAATAAATGCTGAGGAGTGGAAAAATACTGAATATCAGAGGTCAGAAAAGTCAGGAAACTCCCCTTAATGCTAAAACAACAAGGTTATCTGGAAAGCCCCCAGCAGGGCAAGTGGCCGTTTGTGGTTTGGTCAAAGGGCGGGAACCAATGAACAACTGACTAATGTTTAACTTTAAATGTTAGCCAATTGTAAACCTACAACTGTAAAAATCCCCAGTGACTCTGTAACTTGCTGTAACTTGTTTGTGTCTGACTATAAAAGACGGCTGAACACCGAACTCGGGATCTCTCCCTAGGATCTGATGCCTAGCTGGAGGGAACCGAGTTCGAACTCGAAATAAAGCGATCCCTGCCCGCTTGGCTTTGTCTCTGGACTCTGGTGGTTGCTTTCGGGTCATCGCGGGTCTGGGCATTACAATGGGACCCTATGACTGCATGGAGGAGAGGGTTGTCTACTGATGTTAGAACTGTCTCCTCGGGGGTTTCCTCCAGTCTGTTTTCTGTGGGTGTGCATGAGTGTGTGTGTGTGTGTGTGTGTGTGTGTGTGTGTGTCTGTGTTGTTAAATGCCAAACTTTGTGAGACATCAGTGGCTGGCCTGAGTGGCCTGAGATACTCTCAAATTTCTGAAAAGTTTAATCAAACTTTAGAGCCGAATACTCACACGTAGTCATGAGTTTCCTCCTCCTTTTTCCAAACTCTGATTTGGACATCACAAAAATTGGACGTCACAAGAATTGTTGTAGTTGCTCCCATTATAAAATGTTGATTTACATAATGCAGCTACAGTGTGACTAAAATTGTTTGCTCTTTAGTAGAATGAGCATGCTTGGCTTTTCACATATAAAAAAAGACATATTGTTAATAAGCCCCTCTTCCATTTAGATTTCAAAACAAAACTTTAAAATTTCTTTTCTTTATACCTTGCAAATAGGAAGCAGATACAGCTGTGTGAAAACTGTTGCCAAAACTGGCAAAATTTAAAACTGACATCTTTACAGGAAGTAATGAGATTCTTAGTCTAGCAAGTATGCATGTGAAATAAACCATGTATATATGTGTATGTGTGTGCACAAACACACGCACACCACTTCTAATAAAAATAGTACCCTGGTCATACAAAAGACACAGACCAATGGAACAGGTTAGAGAATACATAAGTAAAGCTGCACACCTACAGCCATCTGATCTTTAAAAAAGTTGGCAGTAATGAACAATGGGGAAAGGATTCCCTTTTCAATAAATGGTGATGGTATAACTAGCTAGTTAGATGCAGAAGATTGAAAACGGACCCCTTCCTTTACCATACACAAAAATCAACTCCAACTGGATTAAAGACTTAAATGCAAGACCTAAAACTATTAAAACCCTAGAAGAAAACCTAGGAAATGCTGTTTCATACATAGGCTTTGGTAAATATTTCATGATTAGATGTCCAAAAGCAATTGCAACAAAAACAAAAATTGACAAGTGGGACCTACTAGCTTGGTGCAAAAGTAATTGCGGTTGGGCTCATTACTTTTAACGGTAAAAACCGTGATTACTTTTGCACCAACCTAATAATTAAATAAAGCGCTTTTGCATCGCAAAAGAAACTATCAACAGAGTGAACAAGACAGCCCACAGAATGGGAGAAAATATTTGCAAGCTATGTATCTGACAAAGGTCTAAAACTCAGAATTAATAAGGAACTTAAACAAATCAACAAGCAAAAAGCAAACAACCCCATTAAAAGAATGAGCAAAGGAAATGAACAGAACTTCTTAAAAGAAGACATACATGCAGCCGACAAGCGTATGAAAAAAAGCTCAATCATCACTAATCATTGGAGAAATGCAAATCAAAACCACAATGCAATACCATCTCACGCAAGTCAGAATGGTTGTTATAAATACACTATTAAAAAGAAAGAAAAAGAAACACGTGTTGATGAGGATGTGGAGAAAAGGGAACACTTATACACTGTTGGTGGGAATGTAAATTAGTTCAACCCCTATGGAAAACAGTATGGAGATTTCTCAAAGAACTAAAAACAGAACTATCATTTGACCCACCAATCCCACTACTGGGTATCTACCCAAAGGAAGTCATTTTATCAAAAGACACCTGCACTTGTATGTTTATTACAGTGCTATTCACAAAAGCAAAGTCATGGAACCAACCTAAGTGCCCATCAATAGTTGATTGGATAAAGGAAATGTGAGATATATATATGCCATGATATACTATGCAGCCATAAAAAAGAACAAAATCATGTCCTTTGTAGCAACATGGATGAAGCTGAAGGTCATTATCTTAAGTAAAATAACTCATAAACAGAAAATCAGATACCACATCTTCTTACTTGTAAGTGGCAGCTAAACAATGGCTATCCATGGATATAAAAAATGGAACTAATAGACACTGGGGACTCAAAAATGGGAGAGGGTGAGAGGAAGTGAGGGTTGAAAAATTACCTGCTGGGTACAATATTCAATATTTGGGTGATAGTTACACTAGAAGCTCCAACCTCACCATTACACAATATATCCATGTAATAAATGTGTACGTGTACCCTTGAATCTAAAATAAAATAACAATAACAACAACAAAAATATGTGCCTGAATCTGATTGTGAAAATACAGAAAACAAAGCCAAAAAAAACTGGAAAATTATCTCAATAATCGTCATGGGGAAATGATAGGAAAGATACTTGTGACCCATGGTTTTACCCTTAGATGTTTTATCACAATTTCAACAGTATGGGTAGTGAATGAAAGTAGCTTGAAATTCTCACGCAAAGAGGTTAGATAAAGTTGACTAAGTGTCACTGAGACTTGGGAAGATAGTCAATGAAAAACTGCAATTAATGGTAATAATCTATTCAAAAACAGAAAGCACATCAGATGTTGCAAAGTTACAGAGCAAACAAATCCATGAATCTTGAGGCAAAAGCATAGTGAGGAGAGATACCAAAATACCATTATCTTGCGAATTCCATATGACCTGTTTGTCCACCTGGAGGATATATGGAGGATACTTTGAATATTTATCACACAGCTAACTGGTGCATTGGCAAAACAAACCTTAATGGGGACTTGAATTTCAAGAACTATGCATCTCAGTATTCTGAAAGCAGAGCATATGATGAATTCTTGACTTGCCTAACAATTTTACCTTCTAGTCATTCTTTATTGAAGAAGCAATGAAGAAAAGGATTTCTCTGGAAGTAGAGTTGTCAAGAATATGTATTGCACACACATAGTATTTTGATTTCAGCAAAATATATAACAAAAATGCTGTATGATTATTAGGGATAAGATGCTAAAATATGTATATGGATTGTACTATCCAAGCAGTTTCTGAGAGCACTGGGCAAGACACTAAACAAAAGAGTGTTATATTGATTCAAGGCAACATTTACTTCTGGAAGCAGAATAACCAGTTACATTTGAGTAGCTTAAATAGTCAGGAATCATATGAGTTTCATAAATACTTAAATGCATAAACAAATAAATAACTTTATCCCTAGAAACTGAAACATTAAGTGACACGGTGACTACTTCAGCTAAGTATACCTCTGTATAAAATAGACTTTAACCTACTCATTCAAAGACCAGGAGTATAAAGTTTATGCAATCAAAATTCAGCAGCAAGAACAAGCTAAAAGGATATCATACATGCATAGAAATTTATAAGTGGAGTCTCCTTGCATGATCTCTTATGGGCCAAAAAACTTTAAAGCCAAGCAACTAGATAACTCCTCAAGGGACCTGGGAATGTTCTCATCACTTAAGTGATCACTTGCAAAATTATAAACTTCTTATGGACTAAATATAAAGATAATTCTGGCAATTGCCTACACTAGCTACCAGTGGGATACTAACTGTGGAGCAAAGAAGGAGGAGGGTGTTAAAAGAATTTATCAAAATAATTACAGGAGAATACTTTCATTAAAAAAATAAATTGGTATAATTAGAATAGAATCATAACTCTTTAACAAGTGCTTCTGCATACACTCCATCTTTGTTACCTTAACAATTTGACATTCAGTTAAAATTAAGTACTTCTTCTCAAGTATGGAACAATTCTGATTTACTGTTCTATTCGATTCTTTGCATAATTGGAAATAATGCAGAATTAGTTACTTTTAGCAAGAGATTATCTCTCTTAACCTTGTTGAATTGTATCCATTCTCTGCAACTAAGTAATGCAGAAAAATGAGATAAAAAAGGTGACTTGTCAAAATATAACAGGAGTGTCTTTCCTGTAGGACAAAGAAATACTAAAAATTAAAATAGAAAGAAACAAGAGTTGAGTTATAAATACCTAATAGGATTTGTCAGTTATAATACAACTCAGTATGTTTATAGCTCCTTTTATTTAAAATCCAGATATTTCTTGATCCTCAAATATTTTTTACAAAGACATTAAAAGGGAGTATAAAAAGATACTTTTCAAGTCTGCTTTGAATTCCTTCAAAATAGATTCTCTAAGACTCTGATAACAACCACATTATCATAATTGGCTCATACATGTCCATGTTGTGAGGACATGAAAAGAAGTCATACACAGGCAAAGACTTCATGAAAAAAACACCAAAAGCAATTGCAACAAAAGCCAAAATTGACAAACAGGATCTAATTAAACTAAAGAGCTTCTGCACAGTGAAAGAAACTATCATCAGAGTAAACAGGCAACCTACAGAATGGGAGAAAATTTTTGCATTCTCCCCATCTGACAAAGGTCTAATATGCAGCCAGAATTTACAAGGAACTTAAGCATATTTACAAGAAAAAACAAACAACCCCATCAAAAAGTGGGCAAAGGATATGAACAGACACTTCTCAAAAGAAGGCATTTACATGGCCAACAAACATATGAAGAAAAGCTCAACATCACTGATCATCAGAGAAATGCAAATCAGAACCACAGTGAGATACCATCTCATGCCAGTCAGAATGTCAAATATTAAAAAGTCAGGAAACAATAGATGCTGGTAGGGCTGTAGAGAAATAGGACCACTTTTATACTGTTGGCAGAAATGTAAATTAGTTCAACTATTGTGGAAGATGGTATGGCAATTCCTCGAGGATCTAGAACCAGAAATACCATTTGACCCAGCAATCCCATTACTGGGTATATACCCAAAGGATTATTAATCATTGTACTGTAAAGACACATGCACACATATGCTTATTGCAGCACTATTCACAATAGCAAAGACATGGAACCAACCCAAATGCCCATCAATGATAGACTGGATAAAGGAAATATGGTATATATATATATGGTATATACATGTATATATATGTGTATATATATACATATGTGTGTGTATATATATATATATATATACCCCACGGAATACTATGCAGCCAAAAATAAGAATGAGATCATGTCCTTTACAGGGACATGGATGAAGCTGGAAGCCATCATCCTCAGCAAACTAACACAGGAACAGAAAACCAAACACCGCATGTTGTCACTCTTAAGTGGGAGCTGAACAATGAGAACTCATGGACACAGAGAGGAAAACAACACACATCAGGCCCTGTTGCGGGGTGGGGGGTGAGGGGAGGAAACTTAGAGGACGGGTTAATAGGTGCAGCAAACCACTGTGGCACATGTATACCTATGTAACAAGCCTGCACGTTCTGCACATGTATCCCTTCTTTTTTTCTTTAGATGAAATAAAGAAAAAGAAACCATAAGGAGCCACGACACCCAAAATGCATACAAATTGGAAAATAAGCATTTCTAAAATATTTTCCCAGGTAGAAGAGTTCAAAACTTCAGCTTGTTCCCCTAATCTTTTCAATGAGGAGTCCACACTGTTGAAAAAACCTTTCTTTCCCCAATTCAACTTCCCTCTCTTTTTTCCTAATTTCCTAGCTATATTTCCTTCATTATGTCTTTTGTACATTAGTATCAAACACAAGTAAATTTCTACCATGTATTAACATCCCTGTACCTTGATATTAGGTATTTGAAACATTTTTAAAATATGTAAATCTTTAAAAATAATAAATGAATCCAGATGCAAAAATTCAGAAAAAAATCTGTAATATGAAAATTAATGAAAATCACAAAGTAGATAATACTTCCTCATATCTAAAAAGCTTTATAAGCCTTATCTGCATTTTCCTCTTCCCACTTTGCAGATGAGGAAGTTGACACACAGCAGGACAACGGTGTTTGCTCAAGGTCATCTAAGTTCTCTTACCTTCTATGCTTGTGTCATGGTTGACTTTGGCAACTTGTAATTCTGCAACTTCAAATTCAAGAAGATGCCTCGGAAAAGCTTTGGCAATGATAACACAGCTTTAAGTAAAAAGGAAGGATATTAAATAATGAGAAAACTTAAACTAAGATTAACCAATTATCTCACACAGCATGAAAACATGATTCTTGAATGTCTGACTCTACTTAAACTTAATGCATAAATAAATAAATGAAGATGAATGAAAATCATTTTTCTTGGGCTTATTGTAGTTAAGAAACCATTTAATAATATGCGTCGGTGCAAAAAGTAGAAGCCTGGGTACAAAGGATGCAGAGAGGAGTTCATGTGATAAAATTAATGAAGTCCATAACTTATGAACTAAATTCTAATTTACAGAATCATTAACCTTTGAGTTGGAGGCAATTTAGTAGTCACCTAGATTGGTGGTTCTCATCCCAGACCTATTAAATTAGACTTGATGGGGTTGCTGCAGCTGGTCCATGGATCAAAGTTTGGGAAGTACTGACCTCATCCATCCACTACGCCATTGCAGGAATCCCCTGTACAACATCTCCAGGATATTGCCATCTACTATGACCACCTCATAATATAACAAGGAACTTACAGCTTCAAAAGGCAACTCTTTCTAAAAGCTCTGATTGCCAATCAAACTCAATTTGACAAGCATATATTCAGAGCCTACTATGTTCCAGGCACATTATATACATTTTTTAATTCTTACAATAACTCCAGAAGAAAGGATTAATTCTTCCATTTGCAGATTAAGAATTTGAAAGGTTGAATGGCTTGTCCAAATTCACATATCTAAGGGATAGAGCTGGGATTAAAACCCTGTACTGCTCTTGAATACATTTTCTCATTTAATTAATAAAAATACCTTATAGAGTATATATTATTATCCCAAATTTACAAATGAGAAAACCAAGGTTTGGAGAGATATAGTGGTTATTCAAGGTCAAACAGTCAGTAAGTGATGGATTGGTAATTCAAACTCAGTTCTATCTGACTCCAAAACCTGAGATCTTAACCATTATGCCTTAGACTTTCTCATACATTTTAATAGAATACCTTGTGATAAATTTTAAAAAATAAAAGTAGCATGGAAGAGAGAATGGCCAGCTCTAGTAGCAAAGGGGATCAGTTCAGCCTTCTAGGTGAGGTGCTATCTGAGCTTGGTTTCAAAAGATAAGCAGAGATCATCCAGGCAAATAAAGGAGAAGAGGACAAATGGGGGAAGATGAACATGTGAAATGGTGTAGAACTGTGACACGTCATAATTCCAATCTGTCTTCATGTATCTTCTACACACAATTCTCTGGAATGACGTTCTTTTCCCATTCTTTGATCTGTCCCCTTACCGTGCTTTTCCTTCTTCAGAATGTTTATGACTATAACAATAATAGTTGTTACGGAATACTTACTTTATGCCAGACACTGTCCACAGAATTTTACATGAAGTGCCTCATTTAACCCTCACAGAACTCTTTGAGGTAGGCACTACTAATATCTCAATTTTACATATGAGAAAATTGAGTTACAGAAAGAGTAGATAACTTGTATAAGGTCACACAGAGCTGGTAAGCCTGAGCAAAGATTTGAAGCCAGGCAGTCCAGTTCCAGAGCCCTCGCTTTTAACCACTCTCTGTCTGGCATTACATTATGTAGCTATCTATTCAGTTTATCTTCTCTTCTCTCATTAGAATATAAGTTCTACAAGGACAAGGACTATGTCTGTTTTGCTCAATGCTGTATACCAAGCACTTAAAATAATACCTGCCATATAAGAAAATAATATTTCAATGAATGAAGTTTAACAACTTTTTTTTGGTATCTACTGTGTACCAGGCTGTGCTAGGTACTAAATGTACAGAGGAAGCCTAATCCTTCTTCCACAAGATAGTTCTTAAAATAAATAGACAGTCTTTTTTTATCCCTTTTAAGTTCTTCTTTTCTGGAATCAATAGCCCTAGTTTGTTCCATCTTTTCTCATGTGACATGATATTACCCAGGCCTTCCCTTCTGGACATTAGCAGTTCATCAATAAAAATAAGCAGCACAAAAACTTAACAGAGTACTTCTGGAACGATCTGATTCCCTTTTCTCGTACTCTGTGCTTCCTTTAACTCAACCCAACATAGTCATTTGCTTTTCTGGCTGCCATATCATAGTGTTGGCCCATGTTGAGTTGGCAGTGCAATAAAAGGCTAAGTTTTTTCATAATAATGCTATGATACTAAGCCATTCACCATTATGAATTATACAGTGGAAAATCTATGAATGTTTCTATGTTTAAATCATTGTATAGAACTTAATCATTACTCACATTAAATTTCATCTTATTACTTTGGGGACATTCTTCCAACCTATATATGAGTTTGAATCTTGAGTCTTTTATTCATCTTACCTGTTCTCTTTCGCAGAATAGAATCATCAGCAAATTCTACAAGCAAAACGATTGTGTCTTGATCCAGATAATGGCTCAACATATAGAAAGGAACAGAAGCAAATATAGAGTTTTGCGGCAAGGCACTAGAGACCTTTTTTAGGTTAACAATGATCCACCAATCAAGACTTTGCATTCAGTTATTAAACCAGTTATGAATATGAACCTACTTTTACAGTATGGTCTGTATCCATATTTTAGCATTTAATCCACTTTTGTAGATTAAATCATTTTTGCTATATGTTTTGCTGAAATCACAATACCTCATACACAATGCATATTCTTTGCAATCCTAATTCCAGAGAAAGCTTTCCTTCATTGCTTCCTCAGTTGCCGATAAGGTAAAATTGTTAGGCAAGTTAAGAATTCATCATATGCTCTGCTTTCAGAACACTGAGACTTTAGGCATATCTCTTGAAAATTCGAGTCCCCATTAAGATTTGTTTTGCCAATGTGCCCACTTGTGTGATGAGTATTGAAAGTATCACTCATATCCTCCATGTGACAAAACAGTTCGTATGGGATTCTCACAATTATGTTATTTTGGTATTTCTCCTCACCATGTTTTTGCCTGGAGATTCAAGGATTTTTTTTTTTTCACTCTGTATCTCTGCAACCTCTGATGTTTTTTCTCCTGTTCAATCTATTTTTGAACAGATTATTAGCATTAATTGCAATTTTTCACTGAGTATCTTGCCATCAAGCTTCAGTGGCACTAATTAGAATGTATTCAAGTTATTTGTGTTAAAATGTCAGGCTAATTTCCGAAAGAATTTGTTAGCATGTTTAAAGGGGAGATTTTCCAATGTGGGTCAAAAGGTACAAACTTTCAGTTAGAAGAAATATGTTTTTGAGGTATATTGCAAAGCATGGTGACTGTAGTTAATAATAATGTATATTTTGAAGTTGTTAAGAGAGAAAATTTCATGTCTTACAAAAAATGACAAGTGAGATGATGGAGATATTAATGAGCTTGATTTCATCATTTCACATTTTATGTATCTATCAAAACATCACATTGTGCCCCATAATTATGTACAATTGTTATTGATCAAATACATTTTTTAAATGTACAATAATCTTTTAAAGTTTTAATATAAGAATAAATACAGGAAAGTTCTAGTATGACTGTGTCTCATTCATTCTCTTTATAGCTACTCTAACTCCAGCACTATTTTGCTGGCTTCCTCCACCTTCATCTTTTCCTGAGACTATCTCAAACTCCACCTCAGGTGTCTCATTTCGAAACAGGCAAACAGTCTGTACTAGCATATATTCTAAGTATCTGTCATATAGCAGAAGAGAGACCATTGATCTTGCTCAAAAATTACTGTCCTCATGGTGCTCCTGAAATAAACTAGATTCAACAAAACAAAAAATTTAAAACTGATTATAATGTGCTCATATATTAGATAAGATGGATACTAAGCAAAGTAAACAAATACTTATGTGAATTTACATTAAAGGAAAAATGCAAAATTTGTGTGTGCTTTTATCTGGAAAATTGATGTCTGAGGATAAAAATTAGCATAAACCTCATTAATGTATAATATTATTGTTCAAACCAGCAGATATTACACTGCAGTTAATTGTATTAACAATTAAGACAAAGGAAATCCTTTATAGCTTGAATAGCAGCTTTAAACTACTCATTTCAAACATGGGAAATGAAATGAATAGTTTTGTTTAAAAAGCATTTGTCCTTTGAACTTCAGTCTATTCAACTTCTGAAATGCTTATTAAAACAGAGTTCTGTTCAGCACATTAAACTTTAAATAATTATACCACCCAGTGTGCATTTCTGTAAAACATCAGTGGTTGACAATACTATTTCATAAAACATTTATATTAGATTATACAGTTGCTCTTACAGTTCAAAAGGAAAAAGAAAAAAAGAAAAACTTTGTTAATAAGGTGACAAACTGAAGGGAGTTACAGGGAACTTGTTCAAGGAGCCCAAACCTTCCTAAATGATCCAAAGCCTTAGAGCTAATGATGGTAATGTCTTCAACTTGCTAAAGGAAATCAATACATTCTCTGATTGTTATTCTCTTTGCCAGTTGTTCAGGCCCATATCTGATAATGACAGAGTGAGGTCTTCCTCTGAGTAGTGTCAGCTCAAAAAAGCTACCTGAACAACTATTGCTAAATTAAGTATTGATGCAACTATAAAAACCTTTCCATCATAAGATAATCCTTCCAGTTTAGACCTTATCATTAGAAATATACAAAAATAGTGACTTCTATTGCAAAACGCTTCATTAATGGATACCAATCCTCACTGCAGATGGACAAACACAATGGCTTTAACATACAAACACACACACATGCCATCTCACAAGAAAAACTGGGTTAAGAAAAACATGGTAAATTCAATGTGTGTCGTAGAAGTCAGTGTCATCACTTAAGACATTCAGTCCTCTGCTGGCTTTAAAGTTCATACAAAGTTTAAAAGTGTTTCAGCAACGGAATCAACGCAAGCCCAATGTTTTCCATTAGGAAGGAGATGAAGCATAAGGAATGTATTTCCTACTTCAGTTCATAACTTAGTCCTATACCCAAACACCCAGGCTGGAAACCAAATTGCTTAGTAACTTTCATGCAATATAAATTATTTAGTGCCAAATACACAGAAATGAATGGGCCAGAACTAATAACTCTTTTCACGAATCTAAAATGGAAGCAGGGAAGATAGGCAAAGGAAACCTAGCAGGGAAGACGCACAATTAAATAAGTAATCATCATAAAATGTGAAGAGTATTTTGTAGGGTATTGGGAGAGAACACACTTGAGAGGGTTTTTTTAGGAGATAACATCAACTGTGAAATCTGAAGCTTTAGTAGGACTTCCAGGTGAAGAATTAACCAAGTCTAAAGAAAACAAGATCCTTTCCCCACCACACATGAAATGGCCCAAGTCTTCAACATTTCTTACCTGGATTATGCAATAATTTTCAAACTGGGTCCCATCGTCTTTCTCCAGTCTAACTTCTCTACAGTGCTCCCAGTCATCTTTCTTAGAGATCAAAATTCTTCAATAATATAATGCTCTTGAGTCTAGAGAATGACTTATAGACTTCCTAGCAAGACATTTGAGCTTCAGAATGTTACTCCAGCTTCTCTTCCAGCTTCATATTCCATCACTTTGGGAATGTAATGTCCCCCAAAGATGTGTACGCTCTAACCCCTGTATCCCATGACTATATTACATCACAAAAGAACTTTACAGACATAATTAAGACTACAGAGTTTGAAACAGAGAGAGTGTCCTGGATTATTCAGGTGGGCTCAATTTAATCACATGAACCCTTAGAAGCAGAGCACTTTTTCTCTGGCTGGAGCCAAAGAGATGCAGCAGAAGGAAAAGTCAGAATAATCTGAAACAAGAGATGCACTCAATGCACCATCATAGGTTTGAAGATGGAGGGAACAATGTGATGAAGAATCCAGACGGCCTTAAGGAACTGAGAGAGGCTCCCAGCTGACAACCAACAAAGAAACAGAGACCTCAGCCCTATGGCCACAAGGATCTGAATTCAATCAACAATCCAAAAGAGGATGGAAGCAGATGCTGTTTCAAAGTCCTCAGATAAGAGTTCAGGCCAACCAACACTTTGATCTAGACTTGTAAGACTCTGAATAGAGAGCAATGAGGTGTTTATCACAGCTTTCCAATCCCTGTGCACCTCAGCTATCACAGCCTATATGCACAGAGATTAAAGTAAGCACTAAAAATTGAATATTAACTGATTGAATTAGTGATTCCATTGGCTCCACTGCATGCCTATGAAGTTAGTATTAGAAGAATTAAATGAAAGAAGGAAGAAAAGTGTCTATCCCTAAAGGTGTTTAATTAGAATATCCCTTTCTTTGTGACTGCTCTCTATTTTTGGCAAGAGCATACTTTTTAAAATTGAAACAAAAATTGAATATTAATTGTAGTCAACACTCTCCTCATTTCCATATCTACTTCTATCACCTCTATTTTACCTCATGCTGAAATATTTAAGTAACCAGAAACAAAGTTATGGTAGGCAGAATTCTAAAGGTACTCTCTCCAGCTTCTTGTCTCCGGGCAATGAAACACTAACCCAGACACCATTGTGAAGAAATTTTGCTAATGTAATTAAATGTCCATGTCATTTGACCTTAAGATCTGAGATTTTCTGTGTGGGCCCAATCCAATCAGAAAACAGGTCTTAAAGTGAAGAGTTTTTCCTGACTAGTGGCAGAAGAGAAAGGCAGAGAGGGAAGTCAGGACCATTCAACTCACAGGAAGGAGTCAATACACTGTTGTTAGCTTTGAAGATGGAGGAAGCCATGAGGCAAGGAAGATGCATAGTTTCAAGGAGAAAAGAATGGTGCTAGTCAACAGCCAGCTAGGAAATGAGACCTCAGTTCTACAACATCATGGAACTGAATTCTGCCAACAACCTGAATGAGCTTAGAAGCAGATTCTCTCCCAGAGCCTCCACATAAGATCCCAGGCTTTCTGACACCTCGATTCTGGCTTTGTGACAACCAAAGCAGAGAACATAGTTGAGCAGACCTGGATTGTGGACCTACAGAAGTCTTGAGATAATAATGATTGTCACGGGGCATGATGACATGCAACTGTAGTCCCAATGACTTGGGAGACTGAGGTGGAAGAATCACTTGAACTCCAGAGTCAAGGCCAGTCTGGGCAACATAGTGAGACACCATCTCAAAAAAAAAAAAAAAAAAAAAAAGTTTGTCATGGTAATTTGTTATAATGAAATTATAACAATTGAAAACTAGTATTAAATGTATTGACATAGCTACAAATCTAACACAGCTCCTATGCTATCCATTCCCAGTGGCTTTTCCCTAAAAGTCTGAAAATTATCAATGTGTTTTCTGGATATTCTTGTCCAGTCTTGCCTTAGTAGGTGTCTCATATGCTAGGGCGATATGTACCAGTTACTTAATCTCTGAGTCTCAAATTCCTAACCTGTAAACTGCAGATGATAAAAGAAAAATAATACCCACTTCAAGGGATTAAATGAGTTAATGCTTATAAAATACTTGGACTACAGCCTGGCACACAGTAAATATTCAAAAAACATATTTCATCATTTTGTCTGCTCTCAAGTGGCTCTTCTTGCTTCATGCCCCAATAACCAAGTCTTGGTCTTTGCAGGTAACTTTGCTCAAAATTAAGTCTTTATTCATTGGTGCCAATGAAAGATCAATATGGAATTTCTCTCTCTACAACCTGAGAGCTCTGAGTTTCTTTTGCTAGGAACAACTAACTTAACTTTGTGGCATCTATGCATGGTTTCTTATGCTGCTCTAGGCTTTGGCTTGAAGAATCCTTTCCCCCTTAGGAGAAGTCTCCATTTGTGTAGCATCATTTCATTCCCAGTGTAACGTTGTTAATATCTCCAGGCAACCGTGGCTAGAGCCATTACTGATTGACCATTTGGTCCCATTTAATGCATTTTATGCAAATTTTTCATCCATTTTTCTGTCGTTGTGTCTTAGTTTTTAAGAAACATCCATTTTTAAGATGAATCATTCACCCTCCTTAGTAAACAAATTAACTGGTATTATACCAACAGGAAGTATGACTTAGATTATTCAATCTGTTTCTTTCTTTGTTTTGTTTTGTTGTTTTTGAGACAGAGTCAGCACTCTGTCGCCCAGGCTGGAGCGCAGTGGCGCAATCTCAGCTTAAGGCAACCTCCACCTCCCAGGCTCAAGTGATTCTCCTGCCTCAGACACCGGAGTAGTTAGGATTACAGGCGCCCACCACCGCACCTGGCTAATTTTTTTTGTATTTTTGGTAGAGACGGAGTTTCGCCATGTTGACCAAGCAGGCCTCCAACTCCTGACCTCATGTGATCTGCCTGCCTTGGCCTCCCAAAGCGTTGGGATTACAATTCTAATCCAAGTTGACATCCTGGCCTGTAGGGTGTAACACTCTAAATACGTATCATTGGTTTTCATTGCAGTTGATACGTATGTATCATGAAACTGCCTCTGAAAAAGGGTTCATTCAGGAATAATCCTTAGATCCAAGCTCTAGATTCGATATTATAATTTAAAATTACCCAGATCCTCCAGAAAATATATCCTCCTTCATGAAAACCACTAGCCCTACGTTGCTTTTTTGAGCAGGGGTGGGGGTGGGCAGGAATCAATCTCAACAAGTTTTATAACAATAAAAACAAAAAGAGACACAAAATAATATGTATAGTATAAGTCTGTTCATACAAAATTCAAAACCAGTGCTTGCCATATTTTCACATGGCTCAGCAAATAAAGTACATATGTATTTCCATCTCTTGATATAAAGAAAACGTGGGAATCTAGGTGAAGAATATGAAAAAGTTCATTGTACTATTTTGCTACTTGTTTATAGGTTTGAGATTTTTCAAAATAAAAAGATAGAAAAGAATTCAAAAACCAGACAAAACTAATTTATATTGCTAAGGAGTACAAACATGGGTAGTAAAACAATAAAGAAAATAATTATCAAACTTCAGAATAGTGCCAACTCTGGGAAGAAACATGAACTTTTGCTGAGGGAGACCCTAGTAAGAGGCTTCTGATGCTTGCAGTTTCTTCACCTGAGTGTAAATGTATGAGCTTTCCTTTATAATTGTTTATTAAACTACCCATTTACAGTCTATGCATTTTATGCATGCATATTTCACAGAAGAAAAAAGGTATTAATGAAAACCATGTGATGAGGTATATAAAAATCCTTGCAAAGAAAATGTGCTAGGTGCTTGTTAAACACTATTATTTTTTAAATATCCTGCTTTTGCTTGGTAACAAGCAAACATAAGTAAGGGGGGCTTTTGCTATGTGAGTCCTTTACTGAAGATCATTTATCAAAAGGCGCTTATAAGGACCAAGTTTTGAGGCTAGCAATATGATAACATTTTATTTTTACATGAGATAATTTTTATACAGCCACCAATTCTGAATCTTGTTTAGTTTGGTATTAGGTAATACAATCCTTTAAATAATTCCCAGAAATTCTAGCATAGGCAACTTGAAAAATTATTATAAGAAACCTCTGGGCCAGGCATAGGGGTACACACCTCTAGTCCCAGCCACTTGGGAGTCTGAAGTGGGAGGATCACTTGAGCCCAGGATTTCAAGATTCTTATCTCAAAAAAAAATTCTGTGTGTGTGGCTATATGAAAGACACTGGTTTTTTATTTTTTGTTCTTTTAATGCCTTTCTCATATTTTGGTAGTTGTATTATCCTAGCCTCATAAAACACATTAGGAAGGATTCCTTCCTCCTTTATTTTCTTAAAACTTTCACGTAAGATGAATGTTATTTTCTTCTTAAATGTTTCACAGAATTCATCACCAAGAACTGTGATACAGGAGTTGTGTGTATGTGTGTGTGTGTGTAAGTACTTTTATTACACATTCCATTTCTTTTATAAATGTCATGTTAATAGGGATTTTTATAGTTTTTACATCGGTTTTGGCAATTTGTGTCATTGAAAGAATTAGTTCATATTATCTAATTTGTCAATTTTTTTGGCATAAAGTTATTCATAATATTCCCTAAGTATCCTTTTAATGTGTGTAAAATCTGGAATAATATCCCTACTTATATTACTGATACTTATATTTGTATTTGCTCTTTCATTTGTTCATTGGTATACATTAGATTTTATCTGGTTTATCAATCTTTACAAAGAACCAGCTCTTTTTATTTTCAGATTGTTCATATACTCACTAATTTTTATTTAGATGGTCTCTCACTTACTGAGAGAAGAATGTTACTATATCCAACCATGATGGTGCATGTATCTATTTTCTCTTTAGTTTTGTCAGATTTTGCTTTTGTATGTTGAAGCTCTTTTATTAGGTATACATACATACATTATGGAATTTTTTGTCTTCTGGCTGAATTGACACTTCTGTCAGGATAAATGTATTTATTTTCTTCAATAATCCTCCTTTTCTTGAATTCTATTTTGCCTGATATTATTTTAATCAATTCAGCTTTCTTATGCATACCATTTGTATTGTATATATTTTTACATTTTTAAAACTTTTGATATGAAAACATCTTTATACTTAAAGCTAAGGTAGCATATAGTTGTGTCTTGCTTTTTCATGTAAAAAAAATCATTGCATTAATCCAAGTGGGAACAATAAAGGAGAAACAGAGAGGAAAAAATGCAGAGCAGCTAGCAAGCTGATAATTTAAACCTAACCTTATCAATAATTATATGAAATATAAGTAGACTAAGCATACCTTCCAATTAAAAGCTTTCCTTTGGCTCAATCTAATAATTTTTATTATTCCATTTTATAATATTTCCTCTATTGATTTTTATTTATACCTCTTTGTATTATTTTCAGTAGTTTCTCTAAGAATTTTTTTTTTTTTTTTTTTTTTTTTGAGACGGAGTCTCGCTCTGTCACCCAAGCTGGAGTGCACTGGCCAGATCTCAGCTCACTGCAAGCTCCGCCTCCCGGTTCACGCCATTCTCCTGCCTCAGCCTCCCGAGTAGCTGGGACTACAGGCGCCCGCCACCTCGCCCGGCTAGTTTTTTTTTTTTTTTTTTTTTGTAATTCTTAGTAGAGACGGGGTTTCACCGTGTTAGCCAGGATGGTCTCGATCTCCTGACCTTGTGATCCGCCCGTCTCCGCCTCCCAAAGTGCTGGGATTACAGGCTTGAGCCACCGCGCCCGGCCGTTTCTCTAAGAATTAAACAATGCATCTTTATCATAGCGTAGAGTAAATATTTTACCAATTCGAATAAAAAATAAGCACCTTGAAGGGTAGAAGTTTATATACCCACCACTCTTTGTGCTATTATTGTCATCTGTTTTATATCTACATATGTCATGAACTGAACAATGCAATGGTTTTTACTTTAGTCAGTGGGCTTTTAAAAATATCAAGTAGTGGGAGAAAATTTTTTAAAATTTACCTACATGTTCATCACTCCTGATGACTTTGCTTTCTCCAGGTAGATTAGAGTTTTCATCTATAATTTTCGTCAGACTGAATAACTTCCTTTAGCATTTCTTGTAGCTTTGATATTCTAGTAACAAATTTTCTCAGCTTCTGTTTATCTAAAAATGTCTTTTTTTTTTTTAGCACTTTCAAGATGTGATTCCAGTTTCTTTCAGTCTCTATTGTCTTTTTTAATCTTTTCCTATAAGCTATCTGTCATTTCACTGCTGATTTCAATATTATGTCTTTGTCTTTTCATAGTTGACTATGATATGTCTAAATGTGGTTTTCTTTGAATTTATCCTACTTTGTGTTTGCTAAGCTTCTTTGCTCTGTAAATTAATGATTGGTTATTTTGTTTGTTGGCTAGTTGTTTCTCATATTTTACTAAATTTGGAAATATTTAGCCTTTTATATTAACAATATTTTTACACTCCATTATTTCTGTGTTCTCCTCCAAGAGTCTAATTTCATGTATTTTAAATGCTTTATAATGTATTAGAAGTTATAAATACTCTCTTCATTTTTGTGTCAGTCTTCCTTCTTCTTTGTTCTTCATATGAGTAACTTTGATTGACATATCTTTAAGCTCACTTACCCTCACTTCTATTGTTCTCAGTTGGCTGTTAATTTCATCCAATGGAGTTTTCATTTCTTTGTTTGTTTTTGATTTCTACTGGCCTCCAAGTAATAATAATTTTTTTTTTTCAACTTTTATTTTATTTTATTTTATTTTAAGACTGAGTTTTGATCTTGTTGCCCAGGCTGGAGTGCAATGGCGCGATCTTGGCTCACCACAACCTCTGCCTCCCAGGTTCAAGCGATTCTCCTGCCTCAGCCTCCCAAGGAGCTAGGATTACAAGTGTGTACCACCACACCCCACTAATTTTGTATTTTTAGTAGAAATGGGATTTCTCCATGTTGGTCAGACTGGTCTCAAACTCCTGACCTCAGGTGATCTGCCTGCCTTGGCCTCCCAAAGTGCTGGAATTACAGGCGTGAGCCACCATGCCTGGCCAACTTTTATTTTATTTTAATATTTTTAATATTTTTTAATTTTTGACTTTTGTGGGTACACAGTAGATGTATATACTTATTGAGTACATGAGATATTTACATACAGGCATGTAATACATAATAATCACATCATGGAAAATATGAGATCCACCCCCTCAAGCATTTATCTTTTGTTATACAAAGCATCCAATTATACTCTTTTAGTTATTTTTAAATTTATGATTAAATTATCTTGATAGTAGACTCCCTGTTGTGCTATCAAACACTAGGTATTATTCATTCTTTCAAATTATTTTTTTGGTGCCTATTAACCATTATCACCTCTCCCCTTCCCCTACCCCCCAGTACCCTTCCCAGCCTCTGGTAACCCTCCTTCTACTCTCTATCTCCATGTGTTCAAATGCTTTGATTTTTAGACCCCACAAATTAGCGATAGCATGCAATGTTTGAATTTCTGTGCCTGGCTTATTTCACTTAACATAATGATCTCCAGTTCCATTCATGTTGTTGCAAACGACAGGATCTCCTTCCTATTTATGGCTGAATAGTACCCCATTGTGTATAAGTTCCACATTTTCTTTACCTATTAATCTGTTGATGGACACTTAGGTTGGTCCCAAATCTTGGATATTGTGAACAGTGCTGCAACACACACAGGAGTACAGATATCTCTTCCATATATTTATTTCTCTTCTTTGAGGTATATATCCAACAGTGAAATAGCTGGGTCATATGGTGGCTCTACTTTTAGTTTGTGAAGCACCTCCAAGCTCTTCTCCGTAGTGACTGAACTAATTTATATTACCACCAACAGTGTACAAGGCTTCCCTTTTCTCCACATCCTTGCCAGCATTTGTTATTGCTCGTCTTTTGATATAAGCCATTTTAACTGTGGTGAGATGATATCTCATTGTAGTTTTGATTTTCATTTCTCTGATGATCCATGATGTTGAGGACCATTTCACATGCCTATTTGCCATTTGTGTGTTTTCTTTTGAGAATGTCTATTCAAATCTCTTGTCCATTTTTATCAGATTATTATGGTTTTTTCTATAGTGTTTTAGTTATACCTAGAAATCAAAAACAAGAGAAATTTTGGAAACTATACAAATACATGGAAATTAAACAGTATGCTCTTGCATGACCAGTAGGTCAAGAAAGAAATTAAGAAGGGAACTGAGAAATTCCTTGAAACAATAATAATGGAAACACAACATACCAACCTATGATACACAGCAAAAGCAGTCCTAAGAGGGAAATTTATAGCTGTAACTACCTACATTAAAAAAGAAGAAAAACTTCAGATAAATAACCTAAGGATGTATCTTAAAGAACTGGAAAAGCAAAAACAAAATGAACCCAAAGTAAAGAAATAATAAAGACTGGAGCAGAAATAAAATTTGAAATGAAGAAAACAATACAAAATATCAGCAAAACAAAAGTTAGATTTTTGAAAATAAAACAAAATTGACAAACTGTTAGCCAGACAAAAGGGAGAAGGCCCAGATAAAGAAATCACAGATGAAAAAGGAGACATTACAACTGATACTACAAAAATTCAAAGGGTCGTTATTGGCTACTATGACCAACTATCTGCAATAAATTGGAAAATCTAGAGGAAATGGAAACATTCCTAGATACACACAACCTACCAAGATTGAACCATAAAGAAATCCAAAACCTGAACAGATCAATAACAAGTAATGAGATTTAAGCCATGATAAAAAGTCTTCCATAGAGTTTTTTGAAAACAGACAAACAAAAAAAAAAGTCTGCCAGTAAAGAAAAGCCTGGAAACCAATGAATTAACTGCTGAATTCTACCAAACATTTAAAGAAGAACTGATACCAATCCTACTCAACTATTCTGAAAAATATAGGAGAAGGAATACTTCCAAACTCATTCTATGAGGCCAGTATTATCCTGATAACAAAACTAGACAAAGACACTTCAAAAAAAGAAAACTACAGGCTAATATTGCTGACGAATATTAATGCAAAAACCACCAACAAGATACTAGCAAACTGAATTCAACAATACATCATTCATCATAACCAAGTGGGATTTATTCCAGGTATGCAAGAATGGTTCCACATATGCAAATAAATCAATGTGATAAATCATTTCAACAGGATGAAGGATACAAACCATATGATTATTTCAATTGATGCTGAAAAAGCATCTGATAAAATTCAACATCCCTTCGTGATTAAAAAAACCCTTAAAAATAACTGGGTATAGAAGGACCATACTTCAACATAATAAAAGCCATCTATGACAGACCCATAGATGGTATTGTTTAATTTCCATATAATTATATGGTTTTGAGCTCTTTTATTTATAAGGATTACTACTTTTATTGCATGGTGGTTCAAAAGTATGGTTTGTAGGATTTTTAAAATGTGTCAATGATTGTTTTATGTCCAATTGTATGGTCAGTTTTAGAGTATGTGTCATGTGCAGATGAGAAGAATGTGTATTTTTATGTGTTTGGGTGGAGTATTTTGTAAATGTCTGTTAGGTCCATTTGGTCATGTGTCAAGTTCAGGTCCTGAATATCTTTGTTAGTTTTCTGCCTTGATGATTTGTGTAATATTATGAGTGGAGTGCTGACGTCTCCCACTACTATTATGTGGTTATCTAAGTCTCTTTGTAGCTCTCTAGGAACTTGGTTTATGAATTTGGGTGCTCCTGTGTTGGGTGTTTATATATTCAGGATAGTTTGGTCTTGTCACATTGAACCCTTTACCATTATGTAATGTTCTTCTTTGTAGTTTTTGATCTTTGTTCTCTTAAAGTCTGTTTTGCCTGAAATTAGAATAGCAATCCCTGCTTTTTTCTGTTTTCCATTTGCTTTGTAGGTTGTCCTCCATCTCTTTAATTTGAGCCTGTGTGTTTCATTGCATGTGAAATGGGTCTCTTGAAGACAGCATGGTATTGGGTCTTGCTTCTTTATCCAACTTTCCACTTTGTGCCTTTTAATTGGGGTGTTTAGCAAGTTTAGATTCAAAGTTAGTATTGATATGTGTGGATGTAATCCTGTCATAATGTTGTCAGCTGGTTATTATGCAGACTTTTATATGTGGTTGCTCTATAGTGTCACTGGTCTATGTACTTAAGTGTGTTTTTGTAGTGACTGGTAACAGTCTTTTCTTTTTCTGTTTAGTACTCTCTTCAGGACTTCTTGTATGGCAAGTCTGGTGGTAATGAAATCCCTTAGCATTTGCTTGTCAGAAAAATATCTTATTTCTCCTTTGTTTATGAAGCTTAGTTTGGCTGGATATGAAATACTTGGTTGGAAATTCTTTTCTTTAAGAATGCTGAATATAGGTCCCATTGTCTTCTGACTTGTAGTGTTTCTGCTGAAGGGTCCTCTGTTAGCCTGATGGGGTTCCCTTTGTAGGAAAACTGCCCCTTCTCTCTAGCTGCCTTTGACATTTTGTCTGTCACTTTGACCTTGGAGAATCTGATGACTATGTGTCTTGGTGATGGTCTTCTTATGTAGTATTTCTCAGAGGTTCTCTGCACTTCCTGCATTTTAATTTTGGCCTCTCTGTGAGTGAGGTTGGAGAATTTTTATGGATGGTATCCTAAGTATGTTTTCCAAGTTGCTTGCTCTTTCTGTCCATCTTTCTGGGATGCCAATGTGTCATAGATTTGGTCTCTTTACAAAATCCCATATTTCTCAGAGGTTTTGTTCATTCTTTATTGTTTTTTCTTTGTTTTTACGTGAGTTATTTTAGAGAACAGGTCTTTGAGCTCTGAGATTCTTTCCTCAACTTGGTCGAGTCCTCTGTTAATACTTGTAATTGTATTATGAAATTCTTGAAGTGAGTTTTTCAGCTCTGTCAGCTCGGTTTGGTTCTTTCTTAAAATAATCATTTTGTTTTTCATCTCCTGTATCATTATATTGTATTCCTCAGATTCTAAGGATTCCTTGGATTGGATTTCAACTTTCTCTTGAATGTCAGTGATCTTCATTCCTATCCATATTCTGAATTCCATTTCTGTCATTTTAGACATCGCAGCATGGTTTAGAATCATTGCTGGGGAATTAGTGCAGTCATCTGTAGGTAATAAGACACTGGCTTTTTGAGTTTCCAGAGTTCTTACATTGGTTCTTTCTCATCTGTATGGACTGATGTTCCTTCAGTCTTTGAAGTTGCTGTCCTTTGAATGGGGTGGGTTTGGTTTGGTTTGGTTTTTTTGCTTTTATCTTCTTTGATGCCCTGGGGCTTTGATTGTGGCATAAGTTGAGTTCAGCTGATGGACTTCATTTCTGGTAGATTTTGGGGATTGTGGGGAGCCAAGGTTCAGCTCAGGACTCCTGGGCTGCATGCTGTAACTCTGGGGAGCTGGTATCAGGTGCCTGGCTTTGTTCTGTGGCCCCTCAAGGTGAGAACCTGCTGTGCTGAAGAGGCTGAGGTGTTCTGAGACCACTGGCCACAACACTTTGAAGGATGGTACCAGCCAAAGCAATTTATCAGGTGGTGTCAGCAGGATCTGGGCTTGTTTGCATGTGCTAGCAGCAGTGGCAGTGTGGCAGGATGCATGCACATTGTGTGGGCTGGAGTGCTGGGAGACCCAGGGCTTCTAGCCTCCATTTGGGAGTTGGCTGAAGGAGTGGTGGTATTGTCGGGGTAGAGGAGTTGGTGCAAGGTGCCCACAAATGCAGGGCTGGTGACCTCTGTGCACATGTTCATGCTGCTGGTGGTGGTGGTATGGGGTAGGGGGCAAGGTTGCTGGTGTCCATGCAGCATGGGGGTGGGTGTGCTTATGCTGGCAGCAGTGCCATGGTAGGGTGCACACGCATGTATGCACCAGCAGGAAAGAGGAAGTGAGGCCTACCTTCACACACGTGCATCAGCAGAGCAATGGGGGCTTTGGCTGTGGGCAAGTGTGTGTTGGCTAACTGGCACAGGGGAGGCTGCTGTCAGGGAAGGGTGTGGGTGGGCTGGTCCATATTGGCAGAGGCCACACTGCTAGAGCTTTTCAATGGTCAGGTACACTCAGCCAGTGCAAGAGCTATGTTGTGGGCCCCTGCCCTGGTTGGACATTTGAAGCTGCACTGCAAGCAGGCCCTTCCATGTTGGGTCTCCAAGAGAGGCCAGCAGACAGAAATGTGCTCAGGTCCTATTGGCCTTATCTCATGGTCAAGATTGCCCTCCTCTGTTCAGGTTAGACAGTTCCCCTAAGGCTATCATCTCCTAGGAAAGCATGGCAAGCCTTGGGGGATGGCAGTGCCTGGGTCACGCTCCCCTGAAGAAGTTTCTGCACCAGACACTCTAGACCACACAGGCTGGGATCCTGCCCCTACTACCTCTCTAAGCAACTCTCCCTGCCAGCTCAGGTGCCCATGCAGGTCATGGGCAGGATTCCAGAGGTTCATATTAAGACAGGTTCCTTCTTGCCTGCTTACTTCACTCCTTCCCCAAGAGTCACTGGAGGCCAGAAGTGAGTCCCGTTGCATGGTAGCCCCATGCAGGGTTCCCAGCTTCCTCCCACTTCAGCCCAGTGCCTGTGTCACCCCTCCATCCACTCTCAATGTCTTTCTTCCAAAGATCTGCTGGAAGTGTGCCAGTCTTCACAGTGTCCTGGTCTCTCGGTGGCAGATGTTCCTCCTAGTTGCATCCAGGTAGCCATCTTGCCTCTAATTGAGTCTTCATTTCTAGTATTTAACCTTTAAATTTTAAAATGTTCATTTTTTTTAATAGATTGTTTCTTCACTGAGATTCCACAACTGCTGAATCGTTTTGGCAAGTTTTTTCGTCTAAGACCTTGAACATATTTATAATGGCTGCTTTAAAGTGCTTATCAGCTAATTCCATGATCTGGGTCATCTAAAAGTCATTTTCCACTGATTGCTTTATCTCTTTGTTATAGATTAAATTTTCCTGTTTCTCAACAGCCATCATCAAATTTTTTTTTAGATTTTTATATTAGATATTTTGGATAATTCATTGTAGATACCCTGGATTCCATTATGTTCCTCTGAAGAAGGTGTGTTGTAAATAATTTGAGATTAAATTGAACTTGTGGAGGCTTGATGTTGTGCTCTGTTAGTGTGACTCTCTTCCAGTTTTTCCCATTGTCCTACAGTGAATCCCTCAATATGGAAACGTAACTTTTACCTCTAAGACATGATCCTTCTGGAGTTTCAGTGATAAGCCCCATATATTTACCAAGCCACCTTAAAACTCCAAACTATCTTTTCTGCCATGATTATCTACTGAAATAACTGTACAGCATTGTTAGTCTTCTATCCCCTCTTTTCTACTGGGAATTTTGGGGTCTTTTCCTACCCACCCCCCACCACATGCATGGTTCAGAACATACAAGATTTGAAAGCAGTTTATATGCAGATTTGAGGACTCTCCTTCTGTAGCTTCCTCTTTGTCAGAATCTCTCCCCTTAAATTCTAGCTGAATTGCCATCCTCGAATTCCACTATTTGACCCCTAAAGCCAAGCTTTCTTTTTGATTTCTAACTGCCCCACCGTTCATGTTCTCGGCACCCATATTGGAATAAAACTGCATAAACATGGATCTCATAATTGGTGCCTGGATGAGGGTTAATCCAAGAAAAATTCTTCCACCATTACCAGAACAAGAAAATCAACAAACTAATATTTAAAGGGACAACAGTAGAACATTTGTCTTTGCCATTCTTTCTTTGTTCAACAATTTATTCTTGGATCGACATGAAATAGAGTGTCATCTGCTTCTCAGTAACTCAAGTTCCTATTTTAACTTTAAATCCAACTTTATGTGCCAAACCCTATAGCCAAAGGCTTATTTTCTTAATTGTTTTTGCTTGATCTTTTCTGAATTTTCTGTTCCTGAACCTGTTAGCAGCACTAGCATCACACCTACTCATGTAGGCTGTCCTAGATTTCTAGGATCCGATTGATGAGATATCTGCTAAGTAAACCCAAACTACTAATAACATGTGACTTTAATGAGCTATTTGAGTACAACTTACAGTGCAACAGCATACTCTGCAAATTGGTCAGGGGAACAGATAGGCAGTGTAGCTTATGCTTATGGAATTTATTGTTTAGCCAGGAAGAAAAAAATGTTGTCTACTTCTTTTTAAGGTAAGTATAACTTCTTTTTTCTTTGACCATATTGATTTTAATACTGTTCTCTTGGCCTTCAAAGCTGGAGCAATTGCCTCTGGCTTTATTTGACTCTTGTCATAGAATTTACCCCCATGTTACACTCCTGCCCTTCTATATCTGTCACTGCCCCGACATTTTCAAATGAAAGGAAATTTGAAGGGCATCTATACTCTGACACAAAATTTTCTCACAAAAAAAAAACATATATAACATGTGATAGTAGTGATAGTTCTCAGCATTATGACTTTCTCTAAAGCTTAGTGAACAGTTAGAGTGGAATGGATTGACACAGAGTCAAGGAGAACCTAGTTCATGGGAAAAGCAGCTAGAAATGGTGATACAGAGCCTGGGCACGGTGGCTCACACCTGTAATCCCAGCACTTTGGGAGGCCAAGGCGGGCAGACCACCTGAGGTTAGGAGTTCGAGACCAGCCTGATCAACAGGGAGAAACCCTGTCTCTACTAGAAATACAAAATTCACTGGCATGGTGGCACATGCCTGTAATCCCAGCTACTTGGGAGGCTGAGGCAGGAGAATCACTTGAACCTGGGAGGCAGAGGTTGTGGTGAGCTGAGATCATGCTGTTACACTCCAACCTGGGAAACAAGAGTGAAACTCCATTTCCAAAAAAGAAAAAAAGAAATGTTGGCACAGAATACCAGGGGGCAAATCCTACAAAACTAAAGTCATATGCAAGATTTTTCTTCCAATAATACTCTCAAATTAAGAGTATTTAATGTTTCTCTTGAGAAGACATTCAAGTAAAAGAAATACATGCTTTTGAAATAAGGAATAGGTAGGAACATCATACAACTTTTATTCTATCACCTACTCATTTATGTATCTTTCTTCCCAGTAGACTGTAAAGTCTTTGACAATAGAGTTTAGCTTTTTTATCTTTGAATTTCCATATTCTCCTAGCATAGATCCTTGCTTATAATCAGTTCTTAATGAGTATATGTTGCAATTAAAATGGAGATTATTTAATTTCAGTGAATTCTGGACCTAAATTCTGTACTATTTTTATTTGTGAAGAGCATGATCCATTCTGTTGAAGAAAGGGTAATCCATTCTCCAGTTTCCCTATTGTTCAATGTTAACAATTGATAATTTTCTCTACAGTATTTTATTTGGAGGAACCATTCACATTAATTAAGATATATTGGATTTTCCATGCATTCGTGAATCTTCTACCCTCATTTCTACTTTGAAAACAAAAGATAAGATGGATTAGTTTTGACCATAATGTGTGAATTCTGTATGCAGACTAGACGCTCATAGTTAAATTATACCTTATCACCTTTGTCAAGGAAGAATTAGAAAAGTGCTTAAAACCCAGAAGAAAATAGCTTAAAGAGAGAGCAGTGTCTAAGATTATACTAGTCTACTGGACAGTAACAAGATATTTCAAATTTTACTCAAAATGCTTCTCTGAAAAGTATGCAGAAGAGCTTCTTTGTAAGTAATTTAACAACTAGTATTATTTATTTCATGGATGTTTAATATTGCAAGCAGTTGTTGCAGGAAGTCAGGGACCCCGAACAGAGGGACTGGCTGGAACTGCGGCAGAGGAACATATATTGTGAAGATTTCATGGACATTTATCAGTTCCCAAAATTAATACTTTTATAATTTCTTATGCCTGTCTTTACTGCAGTCTCTGAACACAAATTGTGAAGATTTCATGGACATTTATCAGTTCCCAAAATTAATACTCTTATAATTTCTTATGCCTGTCTTTCTTTACTTTAACCTCTTAATCCTGTCATCTTCGTAAGCTGTGAATGTACGTCACCTCAGGACCACTGTTGTACAAATTGATTGTAAAACATGTGTGTTTGAACAGTATGAAATCAGTGCACCTTGAAAACTAATAGAATAACAGCAATTATAGGGAACAAGGGAAGACAACCAAAGGTCTGACTGCCTGTGGGGTCGGGCAGAATAGAGCCATATTTTTCTTTTTGCAGAGAGCCTATAAATGGATGTGCAAGTAGGAGAGATATCACTGAATTCTTTTCCCAGCAAGGAATATTAATAATTAATACCCTGGGGAAGAAATGCATTCCTGGGGGGAGGTCTATAAACAGCTGCTCTGGGAGTGTCTGTCTTATGCAGTTGAGATAAGGACTGGAATACGCCCTGGTCTCCTGCAGTACCCTCAGGCTTATTAGGGTGGGGAAAAGATTCTGCCCTGGTAAATTTGAGGTCAGACTGGTTCTCTGCTCTCGAACCCTGATTTCTGTTGTTTAAGATGTTTATCAAGACAATACATGCACAGCCAAACATAGACCCTCATCAGTCATTCTAATTTTGCCCTTTGTCTTGTGATCTTTGCTTTGCCATTTGCCTTGGGATCTTTATTGCCCTTTAAAGCATGTGATTTTTGTGACCTACTCCCTGTTCGTACACCCCTTCCCCTTTTAAAGTTCTTAATAAAAAACTGTTGGTTTTGCAGCTCAGGGGACATTACAGACCTACTGATATGTGATGTCACCCCTGGCAGCCCAGCTGTAAAATTCCTCTCTTTGTACTCTTTCTGTTTATTTCTCAGACTGGCCAACACTTAGGGAAAATAGAAAGAACCCATGTTGAAATATTGGGAGTGGATTCCCCCAATAAGAAGTCACTTATATTTTTGCATTAATTTGTATAGAAATAAGTAAATCTTGAATTTAGTAAACCCTTGTCTCAGTTATCTTTATTGATTTTATTGAGAAAAAAGTGTTCTTTTATCATAAATAACTTATAGTTACAGAATGACAAGAGAGCAAATTGTTCAAAGTCCTAAATGTATAATTTATATGTCTGAAGTTTGGTAGTGTAAGATGTGTGTCCTTTTATACATTTGTGTGTATGTGTAAATTACAAGCCTTGCAGATATTGTTTGCCTATACTCAAATGCAAAATGGCTGTTACTCAAAAGACAAATCACTTGAAGTTCTTCTTCCCACTTCCAGGATAACAGCCATTGGTTTGTGGCTATAGCTGGTGTTCACAGAGCCCACTTAAATGTACAGATTCCTTTCTGTTTCCTAAAATATTTTTTAAAATCCTACCCCATCTGCTTTTTCTACTGTTGGTTCATCTGTCTGCTGCTGGTATTTACCTGTGGTTCACAGGCAAGCTTTGTTACTTAAAATTTACTTTTTCTGGATCCTTGAAGCATATCATATATCCTTGTTGATTGCAGTCTCCTCTTCATGTGGAATCTATTTCATCATGTTGCTATATATATATATATATATATATACTTGTTCATATATATATATTCTTATTCATATATATATATATATATATATATATATATATATATCTTGTTCTTATATATAAACCAAAAAGATAGCCTAAATCTATATAATATTATTTAAGGAGCATAAAAAAACTCCTGGACTAAAATCTCTTCCTGACTGGATTAACTGTAATTTAAGACATTAAAGCCCACTGTTAAAATGCAAATGCTTCCTCAAAGGGGCAAAACATATAATTTTTTCAAAGCATTAACTCCTCACCTTGAATTATTTTATCAGACTAGCCATAAAATGGAATATGACTAAAGAGTGGAATATATAGGATGAGTAAGTATTGAAGAAAATACCAAAGAAGAAAAAGATCCAGAGCATTGGTCTGCCTGATTCTCATGGTATTTAGCAGTGTTAGGATCTCAGAACCTAGAAGACAGCAGTAGGTCGCTGGGTACCTGGAAACAAAAGGGCTGGAAAAGTACAACAGAAAGGAATCATCTATCTCACAGCTTTTACAAGAGCTCACCTTCCCTGCTCTAATCTACCTCAGATATCCTGCTAATGTTGGGATAAGAGTTGGTTCAATGCTAGTAGCCTGGTTGCATTCTAGCACCTTATTGTTGTTATTTAATTCTGGGTATGATAATAGGTGCTGTTGATTAAAAACAAATGAACATTTAAACAGCAAGATGTTGCATCTTCAGAGGGTGATGTGTAAATTAAGGTGAAATCACTGATCTATAATTCTTGATAACTGTTCTTATCTTATGCAGAAATTGCATAGATGGGGAGGGGAAACGATTCACTGAATAACACTTTTGGGTAAAAAAAAAATCATCCAGAACAGGATGGACTATTTACAAATGTATCATAAAGCAGTATTCAAAACTGGAATCCTTTTCTGTCCAGATTTGTGCCCTATAAAGTCCTATGTATAAAATTCCCTGCATAAGAATCTGGCCCTTTATTAGCAAATGCTTAGTTTCTACATAGGGATTAAACAGGACCCAAAGGCATCTCCAATTGTGTCCCTGTAAATGTCTAACAGTTAGAAGAGGAAATGTAATTTGATCATCTGGGCAAGTAACTATTATGCCCTCTTTTTAGGCCTCCCTGGTCTGCTTTTTACATTGCCCAGACTCTGTGTGGTGATTGAACATTGTCCAAGCTGTGCTGCTGTTCAAAACCAGATTCATGTTGAGTTTGTGCAATTGCAATGAGAAAGTGCTGGGGAACACAGCTTTCTTATTCATATGACTATGCACCAAACACTGGGAGGCCTGAGATGTGAAACAGCCAAACAGTCTATCAACTGTAGCTTTTTTTTCAACTCTGAAGTAAATCTTAAAATAAATCTTTACTTCATGACATTTGTTATATCAAAACTAGATCTTTGCCAGATGTAGAATAGAAAGAAACAACCCCTTCCCCTGCGGCTAGTACCAGAAATAGCCAATTAGTAATAATGCTTTGTGATGACTGTTTCATGCTAAACTGGATTAATTCAAGAAGTACTCAGAGGTTTGTTTGTTTGTTTTTTCAAGCCTACAAATGAGCCTTGTGAAAGGCCAAGTCTAAGCATGTTTTTTCTTAGTAGCTTTGAGCTCTTTCTCTGACTTTCTCTATGTATGTCCCTTATTATGACTTTTTTAAAACAACTTGATTGAGCTATAACTGCCATACCATACAACTCACTCATTTAAAGTGTACCATGCAGTGATTTTAGTATATTCACGGAGTTGTACAACTATTACCACACTCTAATTTTACAAAATTGTATCACCCTAAAAAGAATACATTAGCAATCATTCCACATTTTTTTCCCAAACTGCCAGGCCCTAGGCAGCCACTGGTCTACTTTCTGTCTCTATAGCAGGTCATTTTTGCATGTTATTCTAATTTAATTGGCACAGTCATCTTATATGATTGGTATTAGTCTCTCCAGTTTACAGATAAAGAAATTAAGGCTAGGATAGACTGATACTTTCCCAAGGTCACATAATCGGTAGATTTGGGATTTCAATCTAGGTCTGTCTGCTCAAAGCTTTCATGTTTTTTCCAGTATGCTAAAGTGAGGTATGGTATAGGATCTTAACTCTTAGATTGAATCATATGAATTGTCAACAGGAAGTCATTTTTCACCTACAAAAATGGCAATAGGGTTTAACCTAAACAAATACGGAACACTTTCTGTAGGAATGGCCTTAATGAATGATTATTGTCCTGTCCTCAAAAACCTTTTCGTTTGCTTAAGAAGTTAGCATCTACAGATGATTTTGTAGCTCAGATGTACTGCTGGTCCTCTTTTTCTTTCTCCTGAAGACACGGTAAACATGCTCACATCCATCCATGAAGCCATCCATCTGGTTTCAAGTTAATCTCTTAAAACAATTGTAGGTGGTTTTTTGGGGGGTTTTTTTGTTTGTTTGTTTTTGTTTGTTTGTTTTAATGTTGAATTGCATATAAAAGAACTAGAGAAAAATGCAGAGTCTTTTGCAAACATAAGGAATGCTCTTGGTCCAACTTGAGTATGGCAAGAGGCCATAGGGCCCAATGACTGAGATGTCACGGCTTCACCTTGTTCCTTACCAACATCTCTCACAATGAAGATCTGGGTTGGGATAAAACTCAGGAATAGGGCAAGGTTCAGGGAAGAGGTAAGGATTTATATTTTTCACATTATTTGGTAATGGCTACATCAAAGCAATTGTCAAAGTGTCATGTAGACTTCAAGATATGAACTACTCTATAGGCATGGGACAGAACCTAGAAGCCTTACCTTATTAGCATAGAGCTCTGAGCTTCTTTTTTATTTTAGCAAGGAATCACACACTACTAACTATAAACAGTACAGTGGGGAGGGGGATACGGATAGAAAAAAATGTCTTACTGGGAATGGCATGTCTTGCATCTGGAAGAGCTGTTAACCTTATTATCACTGACTTTAAACACACATATGCACATGAAAATGGTATGGGTTGGTAGAGGCACAGAGTTTCTCTCCCTCTCTCTATTTTTCTCTCTCTCTTCAGTTGAGCAGGATTATCATAAATCTTACTTCCTTTAGAGTACTGCTTATGGTGCTTTATTTATATTTAGCTGTTTATGCTTTTTAAGAATACCTGATAGATCATCCTTATGTGAAAGAGTCAGAACATTAAAGATGGATAACTGCCTAACAAATTATATTCTTCTCTAATTTCTATCAAATAATTCTGTATGGTATTATAAAATACTATAAACAAGAAACTCAGCAAACTATTGTGTTTCCCTTATTAATTTTGGCAGCAGTTACTCTAGCTGCAATTAGGTGTTATGTTATCTTTTCAATATGCCATATGATAGGAAGTAAAAGGGAGAGTTTAAATTCAAGAAAGTTCTAAATTACTTCATAGGTCTTGGTTCTCTTTCATCATCCTCTTAAATCCCTATCATTACAAGGAAAGTAAATAGCGGGTTGTGTTATGATGGATTAGCATTGGCAGATGCACAGCTGGGCATAACTAAGACAGTTGTTGGAAGCCAAAGTTCTTATGGATTGCCCACATCTGTTGCCCAAGTTTCCTGTGTCTATTGACACTAATGATAATCCTCCTTCTTAACAGGCTTAGCATGCAAGATGTCTCTGGAGACTTCCTCAGGAGAGGTGCTGCTTTTCTGTTGATTTAGAGATCTGCCTGTCTAAACTATGACTTCATCCAAGCTATACAAACTCTTCCTGTATGTGTATTTTGGATAAGATGATATTATTAAAAAGACTATCAAATGCCTCTCTTTTTGGGCATAAATCTGCAGGAAGGTGCCACTGGTAGACTGTTGGCATAGTTATTCCCAATTTCTGTGAATCATTGTGCCCAGTTTCTGAGGAAAGTCTTCACTGAGGTTGTTGTAAGGTTCATAATACACACTTTTAATTTCCCTTTAAATTCTGCCAATTAAAACTGTACTCATCTCGGGGTCTTCTCAGAAAGTAATGACACTTTTATCCTTTAGGCTTCCAGAAGTCTGAGGATTTGCAGTCACTGAAGTAATCCCCTGCTTTATTCCATATTCTCTGCCTCTAATTCAGACTCTTATAGATAAATATTAAACTCTTCCTGCAAAAGCTATAAATCTTCTAGTAGCTCTTATGGCAACATTATATAAAGAGATTCTTTCCTTCTGGGGGTTGAACTAGCAGGTAATAATTTATCCAGTACTATTATCATCTTAAAAATTTTTGTCATGCAGAATCCCATTAGGTTAAAAAATGTCTCATCATTATATTATACACAAGTCGTGACTTCTTGCTGAGCTGGCTCTTCATTCAGTTATAAACTATATCTAGAGAGTGACATTTCAGGATCAACATTGTGTGCAGAGAATGAACCTACTCCTCTAGCATAAAAAACATTATTTCCTTAAGAAACACTGATATGCTAATTATTTTTTACTGAGAAATTGGGTCAGGGCTGTACGTACCACAGCTACCAGACAATCTCTATCTTTGAATAATGTAATGGATATCTTTCCAAAACAGTTCCTAATATGGAATATCTAACTCTCTCACAATCTCCGTTTTGTTTTGTTGCTCTGACTGACATTTAGAGTTACAAATGAGATCAAAGTTGATGCACTCTGAGAATAAGACCAGCTACCATTCTAGAAGTGAGATTGTGGTTAGCTACTTTTTTTCCACCTGAACTCATTTTTATTTCCTCTTTGCTAAGACACTTCACAAGAAAAGTTTAAATCTGAACTGAACATCCCAAAATAGGGCTAAATGTTTGGGTACCAAAATCATTCAAATATTATAGTGTGGAAAGTAAATTTTATATCCACAGTAAAGTTTATAGCTACTAGAAAGGAAGTGCTGTGTTTATTCATTGCCCCCAAGAGAATGCTTTCTTCGGAAATGAATGGCTTCTTTTCATTCTTAAGGAATGGGAACCATACAAATGGCAAAGGAGACTGAGCTCAGACTGAGCTCAGGGGAGGATAGGCTATATGTATGAAGGACTTTGCCAATCAAAGAAATGTTGGTAGTCATTGAAAAGAGTCATATTTCATTAGTAACCCTGAGTTTTGATATTTTGTATAAATTGGAAAAAACTTACTTGGATGTACTTGCATGAGCCTGGTGAAAGATGGTGAAGAAAACACCCTGGAGTTGGTTAACACTGGTTATTGCAGAGAGAGATTGATAGTAGGAATGGAAAGAGATACTTAAGAAGGTTTTTTTTTTTTTAATGCAACTTTGTGTTGCCTCACTTGTAATAACACACAATTATTGCCATTGTAACTTTAAGAATCAAAATGTATTTTTTGATGAACTTACCTTTACTAAGAAAAAAAGTGGTTAAATCTTTGTCGCCGGCAGACTTTTCATTAAGCTATATTTAGATTAACAAGCATGCAATGTTGTAAGTAGTGTTCACAACCACAGAATTATAGATGTGGTTTTAAGATTGTTTCTATACTTCATACCTTAGTATCATTGAGAAATCCCAAATCACAAAAGTGATTGCCCACAGCTCCTGCACAGGTGAAAACATACTGTGGATACTGCAAGATCATATGAATACACTACTAATATTAAATGGAAACTTTTCCCCTCTGATTTATCTTCTTTCAGTCAAGAAAGACAAATGTTCATACAAGAAAATTAGGTAAGAAAAGAAGCATCCTGTCCAGACTTTTCTTCCCTTTCAGACAAAATCAAGAACAGAATTTTCTCCTCTGACAAATTCAACACTTTTTATCACAAAATATAAAATTTTAAGAATTTGTGAGGAGACTTTGAGAATCCATCTATCAGTCCCTTCTTTAAAGAAAACAGGTGACCAAGTAACAAAAAACCCTAGGTATTAAGAGACTACCCTAAAGCCATACAGTTAGTAAGTCAAATCCCAATCTACTGTTTTCATTTTTGATTGTGACCTACAGCTCCTGCTCTTGGAAATTTTGCAGCCACTGGCGGTATAGGAATATGAAACAGAAGTATCCCTCAAAGGTTCCTGTCACAATGTTGTAAAGCAAATGGGACAAATGTAACTTTGGGAGTACTCTTTTCATGCAAATTGTTCACATGATGGAGAAACAGAATGTTATCTTATAAGAAACATCTTCCCTGAAACATTGTAGAAATAAGCATGTGTTTTATTATAGGATATTAATGCATGCTAAATTATGCAGTTATGATGACTGTTGAAATATATAAATACTTGGCCAGGCCTGGCGGTGGCTCATACATGTAATCCCAGCATTTTGGGAGGCCAAGGCAGGCAGATCAATTGAGGCCAGAAGTTTGAGACCAGCCTGTCCAACATGGTGAAACCCTGTGTCTACTAAAAATGCCAAAATTAGCCGAGTGCGCTGGCATGCACCTGTAATACCAGCTACTCAAGAGGCTGAGGCATTAGAATTACTCGAACCCAGGAGGTAGAGGTTGCAGTGAGCCAAGATCCAAGATCGCACCACTGCACTCCAGTCTGGGTGACAGAGTGAGACTCTGTCTCAAAAAAGAAATTAAAATTAAAATAAAATAAATATATAAATTCTTTCCAAAACTACAGGGAAACTCAAAATTGCAATAGTGTGGTGACATAATGAGATCTGATGGGACAATTTTGACATTATCAAAACAATGGATTAATCATCAGCTACATTTGGTTTCCTTTTTTTGTGTGACCTCACATCAAATTTGTATAATTATATGGTTTGAGCATTATGAGAAATAGTGTAACATGTCAAATAATGTAAACAGAGAATATTTTTCAAAAAGAATACTAGGAATTTGAAGAATAGATGAGGCATTAAAATTCTGCTGTTGCTTATGACAAAGGCTTAATGAAAAGAAAGTGGCACTATTAATTTATCCTTATGATAAAGTTTTCCAGAGGGAAATAAAACAAAGTACATGGTTATGAATCCTTTTTCATAACAATTTTTATACTCTACATGGTAAACAGCACCTCAAGTGTTAACTTCATCCTAGAAAGAATCAATATAATTACAACAATTTATTCCAAATCATTCAGCCTACAGAATTATATGTAGTCAGTCATAGTAAACATTATGTATTACTTTCAAAAACTACATGGGCTTCTGTGTTGTATTTGCCTTTTTTATTTTCTTTGTAAATAGTTACCAGATCACCTCCCACTGATGGGTATTAAGCATAAAGTCATTTCTCAGAAAGTATATCTTGTTTTTACCTGGAAAAATATAATAACCAAAAATATATGCTGTTTATTAAATCCCAATTAGGAGCCAATTATTAGAAGTATGTTGGAGGGTGGAGCAAGATGGCCGAATAGGAACAGCTCCAGTCTCCAACTCCCAGCACCAGCGACACAGAAGACCGATGATTTCTGCATTTTCTACTGAGGTACTGAGTTTATCTCACTAGGCAGTGCCAGACAATCGGTGCTGGTCAGCCACTGCAGCCCGACCAGCGAGAGCTGAAGCAGGGCGAGGCATCGCCTCACCTGGGAAGCAAAAGGGGGAAGGGAATCCCTTTTCCTAGCCAGGGGAACTGAGACACACAACACCTGGAAAATCGGGTAACTCCAACCCCAATACTGCGCTTTAAGCAAACGGGCACACCAGGAGATTATATCCCACACCTGGCCGGGAGGGTCCCATGCCCACGGAGCCTCCCCCATTGCTAGCACAGCAGTCTGCCATCTAACCGCAAGGCAGCAGTGAGGCTGGGGAGGGGTGCCTGCCATTGCTGAGGCTTAAGTAGGTAAACAAAGCTGCTGGGAAGCTCGAACTGGGTGGAGCTCACAGCAGCTCAAGGAAGCCTGCCTGTCTCTGTAGACTCCACCTCTGGGGACAGGGCACAGCTAAACAACAACAACAACAACAACAAAAAGCAGCAGAAACCCATGCAGACGCAAACAACTCTGTCTGACAGCTTTGAAGAGAGCAGTGGATCTCCAACACGGAGGTTGAGATCTGAGAAGGGACAGACTGCCTGTTCAAGTGGGTCCCTGACCCTGAGTAGCCTAACTGGGAGACATCCCCCACTAGGGCAGACTGACACCCCACACCTCACACGGTGAGAACACCCCTGAGAGGAAGCTTCCAAAGTAAGAATCAGACAGGTACACTCGCTGTTCAGCAATATTCTATCTTCTGCAGCCTCTGCTGCTGATACCCAGGCAAACAGGGTCAGGAGTGGACCTCAAGAAATCTCCAAAAGACCTACAGCTCAGGGTCCTGACTGTTAGAAGGAAAACTATCAAATAGGAAGGACACCTACACCAAAACCCCAACAGTACGTCACCATCATCAAAGACCAGAGGCAGATAAAACCACAAAGATGGGGAAAAAGCAGGGCGGAAAAGCTGGAAATTCAAAAAATAAGAGCACATCTTCCCCTCCAAAGGAACACAGCTCATCGCCAGCAACGGATCAAAGCTGGACGGAGAATGACTTTGAAGAGATGAGAGAAGAAGGCTTCAGTCCATCAAACTTCTCAGAGCTAAAGGAGTAATTACGTACCCAGCACAAAGAAACTAAAAATCTTGAAAAAAGAGTGGAAGAATTGATAGCTAGAGTAATAATGCAGAGAAGGTCATAAACGAAATGACAGAGATGAAAACCATGACACGAGAAATACGTGACAAATGCACAAGCTTCAGTAACCGACTCCATCAACTGGAAGAAAGAGTATCAGCGATTGAGGATCAAATGAATGAAATGAAATGAGAAGAGAAACCAAGAAAAAAGAAGAAAAAGAAATGAACAAAACCTGCAGGAAGTATGGGATTATGTGAAAAGACAAAATCTACGTCTGATTGGGTGCCTGAAAGTGAGGGGAAAATGGAACCAAGTTGGAAAACACTCTTCAGGATATCATCCAGGAGAACTTCCCCAACTAGTAGGGCAGGCCAACATTCAAATTCAGGAAATACAGAGAACGCCACAAAGAGATTCCTCCAGAAGAGCAACTCCAAGACACATAATTGCCAGATTCACCAAAGTTGAAATGAAGGAAAAAATCTTAAGGGCAGCCAGAGAGAAAGGTCGGGTTACCCACAAAGGGAAGCCATCAGAATAACAGCAGACCTCTCGGCAGAAACTCTACAAGCCAGAAGAGATGAGGGCCAACATTCAACATTCTTAAAGAAAAGAATTTTCAACCCAGAATTTCATATCCAGCCAAACTAAGTTTCATCAGTGAAGGAGAATAAAATCCTTTACAGATAAGCAAATGCTTAGAGATTTTGGTCACCACCAGGCCTGCCTTACAAGAGACCCTGAAGGAAGCCTAAACATGGAAAGGAACAACCGGTACCAGCCATTGCAAAAACATGCAAAATGTACAGGCCATCGAGGCTAGGAAGAAACTGCATCAACTAATGAGCAAAATAACCAGTTAATATCATAATGGCAGGATCAAGATCACACATAACAACATTAACCTTAAATGTAAATGGACTAAATGATCCAATTTAAAGACACAGACTGGCAAACTGGATAAAGAGTCAAGACCCATCAGTCTGCTGTATTCAGGAGACCCATCTCACATGCAGAGACATACATAGGCTCAAATAAAAGGATAGAGAAGATCTACCAAGCAATGGAGAACAAAAAAAAGCAGGGGTTGCAATCCTAGTCTCTGATAAAACAGACTTTAAACCATCAAAGATCAAAGGAGACAAAGAAGGCCATTACATAAAGGTAAAGGGATCAATTCAACAGGAAGAGCTATCATCCTAAATATATAGGTACCAATACAAGAGCACTCAGATTCATAAAGCAAGTCCTTAGAGACTTACAAAGAGACTTAGACTCCCATACAATAATAATGGGAGACTTCAACACTCCACTGTCAACATTAGAAAGATCAACGAGACAGAAAGTTAACAAGGATATCCAGAAATTGAATTCATCTCTGCACCAAGCGGACCTAATAGACATCTATAGAACTCTCCACCCCAAATCAACAGAATATACATTCTTCTCAGCACCACATCGCACTTATTCCAAAATTGACCACATCTTGGAAGTAAAGCACTCCTCAGCAAATGTCAAAGAACAGAAATTATTATAAACTGTCTCTCAGACCACAGTGCAATCAAACTAGAACTCAGGACTAAGAAACTCAATCAAACCACTCAATACATGGAAACTGAACAACCTGCTCCTGAATGACTACGGGGTACATAACGAAATGAAGGCAGAAATAAAGATGTTCTTTGAAACCAATGAGAACAAAGATACAACATACCAGAATCTCTGGGACACATTTAAAGCAGTGTGTAGAGGGAATTTATAGCACTAAATGCCTACAAGAGAAAGCTTGAAAGATCTAAAATTGACACTCTAACATCACAATTAAAAGAACTAGAGAAGCAAGAGCAACACATGCAAAAGCTAGCAGAAGGCAAGAAATAACTAAGATCAGAGCAGCGAAATGAAGGAGATAGAGACACAAAAACCTTCCAAAAAAATCAATGAATCCAGGAGTTGGTTTTTTGAAAAGATCAACAAAATTGAAGACCGCTAGCAAGACTATAAAGAAGAAAAGAGAGAAGAATCAAATAGACGCAATAAAAATGATAAAGGGGATATCACCACTGATCCCACAGAAATACAAACTACCATCAGAGAATACTATAAACACCTCTACGCAAATCAACTAGAAAATCTAGAAGAAATGGATAACTTCCTGGACACTTACACTCTCCCAAGACTAAACCAGGAAGAAGTGAATCCTGAATAGACAATAGCAGGCTCTGAAATTGAGGCAAAATTAATAGCCTACCAACCAAAAAAGTCCAGGACCAGATGGATTCAGAGCTGAATTCTATCAGAGGTAGAAGGAAGAGTTGGTACCATTCCTTCTGAAACTATTCCAATCAATAGAAAAGGAGGGAATCCTCCCTAACTCATTTTATGAGGCCAACATCATCCTGATACCAAAGCCTGGCAGAGACACAACGAAAAAAGAGAATTTTAGACCAATATCCCTGATGAACATCGATGCAAAAATCCTCAATAAAATACTGGCAAACAAATCCAGCAGCACATCAAAAAGCTTATCCACCATGATCAAGTGAGCTTCATCCCTGGGTTGCAAGGCTGATTCAACATTCACAAATCAATAAATGTAATCCAGCAAATAAACAGAACCAAAGACAAAACCACATGATTATCTCAATCGATGCAGAAAAGGCTTTGACAAAATTCAACAGCCTTTCATGCTAAAAACGCTCAATAAATACAGTATTGATGGAACGTACCTCAAATAATAAGAGCTATTTATGACAAACCCACAGCCAATATCATACTGAATGGGCAAAACTGGAAGCATTCCCTTTGAAAACTGGCACAAGACAGGGATGCCCTCTCTCACCACTCCTATTCAACATAGTGTTGGAAGTCTGGCTAGGGCAATCAGGCAAGAGAAAGAAATCAAGGGTATCCAGTTAGGAAAAGAAGAAGTCAAATTGTCCCTGTTTGCAGATGACATGATTGTATATTTAGAAAACCCCATTGTCTCAGCCCAAAATCTCCTTAAGCTGATAAGCAACTTCAGCAAAGTCTCAGGATACAAAATCAATGTGCAAAAATCACAAGCATTTATACACCAGTAACAGACAAACAGAGAGCCAAATCATGAATGAACTTCCATTCACAATTGCTTCAAAGAGAATAAAATACCTAGGAATCCAACTAACAGGGATGTAAGGACCTCTTCAAGGAGAACTACAAACCACTGCTCAGTGAAATCAAAGAGGACACAAACAAATGGAAGAACATACCATGCTCATGGATAGGAAGAATCATATCGTGAAAATGGCCATACTGCCCAAGGTTATTTATAGATTCAATGCCATCCATCAAGCTACCAATGAGTTTCTTCACAGAATTGGAAAAAACTGCTTTAAAGTTCATATGGAATCAAAAAAGAGCCCGCATTGCCAAGACAATCCTAAGTCAAAAGAACAAAGCTGGAGGCATCACGCTACCTGACTTCAAACTACACTACAAGGCTACAGTAACCAAACAGCATGGTACTGGTACAAAACAGAGATATACACCAATGGAACAGAACAGAGTCCTCAGAAATAATACCACACATCTACAGCCATCTGATCTTTGACAAACCTGAGAGAAACAAGAAATGGGAAAGGATTCCCTATTTAATAAATGGTGCTGGGAAAATTGGCTAGCCATAAGTAGAAAGCTGAAACTGGATCCTTCCTACTCCTTATACGAACATTAATTCAAGATGGATTAGAGACTTATATGTTAGACCTAATACCATAAAAACCCTAGAAGAAACCTAGGTAGTAGTACATTCAGGACACAGGCATGGGCAAGGACTTCATGTCTAAAACACCAAAAGCAACGGCAGCAAAAGCCAAAATTGACAAATGGGTCTAATTAAACTAAAGAGCTTCTGCACAGCAAAAAGAAACTACCATCAGAGTGAACAGGCAACCTACAGAATGGGAGAAAATTTTTGCAATCTACTCATCTGACAAAGGGCTAATATCCAGAATCTACAAAGAACTCAAACAAATTTACAAGAAAAAAACAAACAACCCCATCAAAAAGTGGGCAAAGGATATGAACAGACATTTCTCAAAAGAAGACATTCTTACAGCCAACAGACACATGAAAAAATGCTCATCATCACTGGCCATCAGAGAAATGCAAATCAAAACCACATGAGATACCATTTCACACCAGTTAGAATGGCAATCATTAAGAAGTCAGGAAACAACAGGTGTTGGAGAGGATGTGGAGAAATAGGAACACTTTTACACTGTTGGTGGGATTGTAAACTAGTTCAACCATTATGGAAAACAGTATGGCGATTCCCCAAGGATCTAGAACTAGATGTACCATATGACCCAGCCATCCCATTACTGGGTATATACGCAAAGGATCATAAATCATGCTGCTGTAAAGACACATGCACACGTATGTTTATTGTGGCACTATTCACAATAGCAAAGACTTGGAATCAACCCAAACGTCCATCAGTGACAGACTGGATTAAGAAAATGTGGCACATATACACCATGGAATACTATGCAGCCATAAAAAAGGAGAGTTGCGTCCTTTATAGGGACATGGATGCAGCTGGAAACCATCATTCTGAGCAAACTATCACAAGAACAGAAACCAAACACCGCATGTTCTCACTCATAGGTGGGAACTGACAATGAGATCACTTGGACTGGGGAAGGGGAACATCACATACCGGGGCCTATCATGGGGGAGGGGGAAGGGGGGAGGGGGGAGGGATTGCATTGGGAGTTTACCTGATGTAAATGATGAGTTGATGGGTGCTGATGAGTGATGGGTGCAGCACACCAACATGGCATAAATATACATATGTAACAAACCTGCACGTTATGCACATTACCCTAGAACTTAAAGTATAATAATAATAAAAAAGAAAAAGAAAAAAAAAAAGTATGTCATGTGCTTCTCACAACAAACTAAACATAGCTATATGTTTGCATTAGTAGTACAATAAACTGGAGCTGAGAGGAGGTAATTTGTGCATTTACTAAAAGCTGTGCCAGGATTTGATCCTCAATCTGTCAAAGGCTGGAGCTGAAATCTATGTCTTTCCACAGTGTTGCACTTTTTCCCTAAGAAAATCATGCCAGTGTGATTTTCTCCAAAAAATCCAATATTCTTTCTGATTTGGAGCTTCTCGTAATAAATCTTCATTAATGTAGCATACATACTGAAGAGCTATGCATGACAGGCCTATATCCAGCAACTTCCACATTTCTCAAGACCACCCCAAACCCCTTGCCTCTTTCTCTTTTGGTTAGCAACTCTTTTCTCTGCATTCCCAAATGTTTTTAGATTCTCCTAATTATTCCATTGTTCTTTCTGGAAGACCTTGATTCAATTTTGTGGGACAATCCTGCTGCCTATTGAAAAATTTCAGTGGTATAAGACTTCTTCCCAGAATCCCTTTTCAGAAAAGCTTCCCTCTCAAGATATTTAACTTCTCAATTCCACAACTTTGGTTTTCATTATCTTCATCTTCTTCACTGTTTCAGTTTTTCTTTATTGATGTACCATACATACTAAGGTGCTTTTACCCTCTCTGAGAAGAAACTTGTACCCACTGTCCCACCGTGCAGTGCCAAGAGAGTAATTCTTTTCCTTTTCTCTTTATTTTCTCAACAATAGTTTTGTTTCATTCCCCTCCTACTTCTCACGGTACTGTAATTGTTGCAGTTCGTCATGTAATATGTCCTTTAATCTATCTGGAGTCTATTTCTGCTTTTTGGCAATCTGGAATATCAAAAGGTATTCTTTAAGCTTACTTTCTCCTTCTTCATGGTGAATATAGATAATGATGGCCTCTTTCAAGAAAGACAAATACAGCAAACTTCCTGCAAGTCAATAAACAATACCTTGAGGTTCCAACCTTATTTGAATGTAGTTTGACTCACAAGTAGAACACCACAGTCCTTTGTAATTTTCCTCCATAACTGTCTCAGGGAACTGCCAGTTGTGCTGGGCTCTGCTCTCTCTGGGCTTTGAAAGTTCACTTTGTTCATCTGTCTGCCTGTAAGTACACCAAGGACCACTGGCTGACAGCTGCTGACATAATGTCAGCAAATTTCCACTGGTCATCATGAGTATTTGAAGGCCTAGTAGATTATAATCCACCCAGAGAAACAGAGTAAAACCCTAGGAGAATTTCAGGTAATAAATTTCTTAATTCTGCCTTTTTGCCTTTGTTGTAAGGTCAAGATGTACCTATTCACCCCAGACAATGACTGTCATTTAAGGAAATTGAATATAATAGAAAAGAGTCAGAAGAGAGCTCTGAGGTCATGTTTCTTAAAAGTACTAATAGAGTAATTCAGCCATATATAGGGAAAAAAAACGGATATATTTTAAAACAAAAAATGTTTCTTTTCTTGGTATAAGCAACACCAGCATTTGATAAAAGACAGAATGTACTATTTCTTCACAATCAGTATTGAAAAATGCAGTATCATAACCTGAAATGGGAAGTGCAAGTCTAAGTGTTTAAAATTATTTTATCTTAACATTGGAGACTTTTTGTTCATCTGAAAAAGTAAAGCTTCTGAGGGTTAAATCTGGAATACTAGAGATATCCTGAGAAACAGAGAAGGAACAGGTGTAACTGTGTATGTAGACTGATGGTCTCACTGTGATATAAGATGCTTTAGGAGAATGGAGTAAGGGCCTTGTCAGGAAGGATGTTAATTAAGTCAAAGCACTGTAGTATGAACCCTAGCTCTCCAACTCTTAGTTAAGAGCAGCCATTGAGCAGCAATTGGGTCACTTTAGTGCTTTTGATTTGTTTGTAAGATAGCATTGGCTGAGCCATGGATTGCTACCCTTTTAAGAAACACCAGAAGATTATGGACAGTGATAAGTTTGAATCTCCTACCAAGAGATGCTGAATGGTTTCCTGGAACCTCAAAAGCAAAGCTATTCTGTGTATTTCATTATCTCTCTTCTGTTATTCAGCCTTGTTTCAGGTGTGAAGCAGGGATTATCATGGCTATCTTCAAAACATTATTCACTCTGGCCTGGAGTCCTCTTTAGAGGATGCTGATTATTGAGATTTATAAGATGTTTTGACACTGTTGATCGCAAGAGGCCTATTGACCTGAATGATAGCTCTGTGGCTGCTATGAAACCCAAAAGGACTCTGGGAAGCAGAATGGGCAACTCTAACCCCTCTAGGTCTTAGCTATAAAAACCTGTCGGACATTATCTGGTCCCATGCCTTGTTTTTCACTGATATATATTTTTTCACATATATATATATACACATCATATATATATATATCATATATATATACACATCATATATCATATTATATGATATATATATGATATATATATATGATATATATATCATATATATATGATATATGATGTGTATATATATATGATATATATATATATAGAAAGAGAGAGACAGAATCTCTGTCACCTAGGCTGGAGTACAGTGGCATGATCATGGTTCACTGCAGCCTCAAGTTTCCTGGGCTCCAGAGATCCTCCAGCCTCAGCCTCCCAAGTAGGTGGGACCACAGGCATGCACCACCACACCTGCCTAATTTTTGTATCTTTGAAAGAGACTGGGTTTCACCATGTTGCCAAGGCTGGTCTCAAACTCCTGAGCTCAAGCAATATATCTGTTTCAGCCTTCCAAAGTGTTGGGATTACAGATGTGAGCCATCATAGCTGGCCTATTTCATGTCTTAAACATGAGTTTTAAACAAAGAGATTTGCCTCAATGGTGACCAAAGCTATTTTTAAAAATTGTTATAGAAGAAGAGCTGTCAAAAAGCTATCAAGGTTAACTCTAAGTTTTTTTAAAAATTTGAAAGATGTAGACATGAACTAAGTTGCTTTAATAGTGAAAGAGTGAATATTTAAAATATAGCCATGGTATTCAAGGCAGGAGTAAATAGCCACTGGGCTTTGAGGACTCTTTGGGCCACACAATCTTCCTTGATTATTTCTGACCTATCCACAGGACTGTCTCCTTTGATAAAGAGTGAAGGACTTTACAATGAAAATCCTTGGTGATTTTTCATTCAAGCTGAATAACTAACTCATTCTATCTGGACCTTACACAGATAGATAAAAATTGCCGTTGGTGTACAATGAAGCAGCATGATTTCTGGGAACCAGACTGCTAATATCCTATCACACAGATTCTTAAGTTGTATATAACTTAAAATTAAATAATATTTATTTGATTCAATACTGTGTCTGGCAGACTTAAAAAGATTATCGGGAGCTTTAAGGAAACTCACACAAGAGAAGAAAGAGATCAAGGAGTCTTGATCAAGCAAGTTAGAATGGAAAGTCCTAGAATAAAAAAATGACCATGTGCTGAAAGGAAATGTCTCTTTCCAGATTTGAGTATTTAGGAAGGTCACTAGACTATATGTGCTCAAACAAGAGTCCATGAAGCAAAGCAATCAACTTAGAAACACATCTCTACTGAGGAAAATGATCCAATTTCTGCTTGTCTGTTTGTCTTTTTATCACTGCTGATCCAATGGGTGTTACCTGCATTGTGATGAGGATGTCACAGGTGTCACAAATGTCCAAACTCTTCAAATTGTACACATTAAATATATGCAGTTATTTGTGTATCAATTATAACTCAATAAAATTGAAAAAAAAAAAAACCCTGCTAGCCTAGCCAATAGACTGAACCTGGAATTAATGGATTTCATAAATACAATCATGATAGAGGTTGGACAGAATGGAGCACACCTAATTATGAATTGGCCTTGACTGTGCATATTGAAGGTTGGCAAATGAACTCAATCAAATCCTCTATTTGGGGAAATACAAATGTTAGGTAAAAAAGAAAAGGCAAATCGTGTGAGTTAAGGGCATTTTCCTGAATGACACTGACGTGTATTCTGATTTTTTTATGACGTGTGCAATAATAGCTACAATAATGACTACTACTATTACTACCCCTACTACTACTAGTACTACTACTACTACTACTACTACTACTACTACTACAAAGTAGCTACCATAACTTGAGAACCTGCCATGGGTCAGACATTGAAATAAACATTCACATGAACGATCTCGTTTAATCCTCATTCATCCCTGTGAGATGTATACTATTTTTATCTACAATTTAGAGATAAAGAAACTAAGACACTAAGTGCGTTAACATCTTGCCCAAGGTCACACAGATTTTAAGTGGCAGAACCAGGATTCAAACCCAGGCAGATATCCAAGTCTAGGAAACATCAGTAACCAGAGTGACTGAGCAAATCATGAGTGACCTGACTACCTCATTTGCTCATGTACCCTTGCAATAAACCTCTGTCCTTGAAGGTAATCTGGGTGTGTCCTTTCCTTGCAGCTTTAAAGATCCTAATGTGCCACATTTTCTTTATCCAGTCTATCATTGATGGGCATTTGGGTTGGTTCCAAGTCTTTGCCATTGTGAACAGTGCTGCAATAAACATATGTGTGCATGTGTCTTAATAGAAGAATGATTTATAATCCTTTGGGTATATACCTAGTAATGGGATGGCTGGATCAAATGGTATTTCTAGTTCTAGATCCTTGATAAATTGCCACACTGTCTTCCACAATGGTTGAACTAATTTACACTCCCACCAACAGTGTAAAAGTGTTTCTATTTCTCCACATCCTCTCCAGCATCTGTTGGTTCCTGACTTTTTTTTAGTGTTTGATTTTATTTATTTATTTTTCCATTAAAAATGTTCAATGCTGGCAATATTTATTGTGCATTGACATTTTTGTGTTTGTGTGTCTGTGTGTGTGTGTTTTTTTTTTTAATTATACTTTAAGTACTAGGGTGCATGTGTACAATATGCGGGTTTGATACATAGGTATGCATGTGCCATGTTGATTTGCTGCATCCATTAACTCATCATTTACATTAGGTATTTTGCCTAATGCTATCCCTCCCCCAGGCCCCCACCCCATGACATGCCCCAGTGTGTGATGTTCCCTGCCCTGTGTCCAAGTGATCTCATTGTTCAATTCCCACCTGTGAGAGAGAACATGCTGTGTTTGGCTTTCTGTCCTTGTGATAGTTTGCTGAGAGTGATGGTTTCCAGCTTCATCCATGCCCCTACAAAGGGCATGAATTCAACCATTTTTATGGCTGCATAGTATTCCATGGTATATATGTGCCACATTTTCTTAATTCAGTCTATCATTGATGGAGATTTGGGTTGGTTCCAAGTCTTTGCTATTGTGAATAGTGCTGCAATAAACATACGTGTGCATGAGTCTTTATGGTAGATTGATTTATAATCCTTTGGGTATATACCCAGTAATGGGATGGCTGGGTCAAATGGTAATTCTAGTTCTAGATCCTTAAGGAATCACCACACTGTCTTCCACAATGGTTGAACTAATTTACACTCCCACCAACAGTGTAAAAGCATTTCTGTTTCTCCGCATCCTCTCCAGCATCTGTTCTTTCCTGACTTTTTAATGATTGCCATTCTAACTGGCATGAGATGGTCTATTCAGAGATTCAACTTCTTCCTGGTTTAGTCTTGGGAGGGTGTATGTGTCCAGGAATTTATCCATTTCTTCTAGATTTTCTAGTTTATTTGTGTAGAGGTATTTATAGTATTCTCTGATGATCGTTTGTATTTCTGTGGGATCAGTGGTCATATCCCCTTTGTCATTTTTTATTGTCTATTTGATTCTTCTCTTTTCTTCTTTATTAGTCTTGCTAGCAGTCTATCAATTTTGTTGATCTTTTCAAAAACTGAGTTCCTGGATTCATTGATTTTTTGAAGAGTTTTTTGTGTCTCTAGCTCTTTCAGTTCTGCTCTAATCTTAGTTATTTCTTGCCTTTTGCTAGCTTTTGAATGTGTTTGCTCTTGCTTCTCTAGTTCCTTTAATTGCGATGTTAGGGTGTCAATTTTAGATCTTTTCTGCTTTCTCTTGTGGGCATTTAGTGCTATAAATTTCCCTCTACACACTGCTTTCAGTGTGTCCCAGAGATTCTGATATGTTGTATCTTTGTTCTCATTGATTTTAAATACCTTATTTACTTCTGCCTAATTTCATTATTTACCCAGTAGTCATTCAGGAACAAGTTGTTCAGTTTCCATGTAGTTGTGTGGTTTGAGTGAGTTTCTTAATCCTGAGTTCTAATTTAATTGCACTGTGGTCTGAGAGACTGTTGTGATATCTCTTCTTTTACATTTGCTGAGCAGTACTTTACTTCCAATTATGTGGTCAATTTTAGAGTAAGTGTGATGTGGTTCTGAGGAGAATGTATATTCTGTTGATTTGGGGTGGAGAGTTCTGTAGATGTCTGTTAGGTCTGCTTGTTGCAGAGCTGAGTTCAGGTCCTGGATATCCTTGTTAACCTTCTGTCTCATTGATCTGTCTAATATTGGCAGTGGGGTGTTAAAGTCTCCAATTATTACTGTGTGGGAGTCTAAGTCTCTTTGTAGGTCTCTAAGGACTTGCTTATGAATCTGTGTGCTCCTGTATTGGCTGCATATATATTTAGAGTAATTAGCTCTGCTTGTTGAATTGATCCCTTCACCATTATGTAATGACTTTCCTTGTCTCTTTTGACCTTTGTTGGTTTAGTCTGTTTTATCAGAGACTAGGATTGCAACCCCTGCTTTTTGTTGTTTTCCATTTGCATGGTAGATCTTCCTCATCCTTTTATTTTGAGCCTATGTGCATCTTTGCACATGAATGGGTCTCCTGAATACAGCACACTGATGGGTCTTGACTCTTTATCCAATTTTTCAGCCTGTGTCTTTTAATTGGGGTATTTAGCCTGTTTACATTTAAGGTTAATACTGTTATGTGTGAATTTGATCCTGTCATTATGATGTTTGCTGGTTTTTTTGCCTGTTAATTGATGCGGTTTCCTCATAGGATCAATGGTCTTTATAATTTGGCCTGTTTTTGCAGTGGCTGGTACCGGTTTTTTCTTTCCATGTTTAGTGCTTCCTTTAGGAGCTCTTGTAAGGCAGGCTTGGTGGTGACAAAATCTCTCAGCATTTGCTTGTCTTTTAGGATTTTATTTCTCCTTTACTTATGAAGCTTAGTCTGGCTGGATATGAAATTCTGTGTTGAAAATCCTTTTATTTAAGAATGTTGAATATTGGCCCCCACTCTCTTCTGGCTTGTAGGGTTTCTGCAGAAAGATCTGCTGTTATTCTAATGGGCTTCCCTTTGTGGATAACCCGAGTTTTCTCTCTGGCTGCCCTTAACACTTTTTCCTTCATTTCAACCTTGGTGAATCTGATGATTATGTGTCTTGGGGTTGCTCTTCTTGAGGATTTTCTTTGTGATGTTCTCTGTATTTCCTAAATTTGAATGTTGGCCTGTCTTGCTAGGTTGGGGGAGTTCTCCTGGATAATATCCTGAAGAGTGTTTTCCAACTTGGTTTCATTCTCCCCATCACTTTCAGGTACACCAATCAGATGTAGATTTGGTCTTTTCATATAGTCCCATATTTCTTGAAGGCTTTGTTTGTTTCTTTTTGCTCTTTTTCTGTAACTTTGTCTTCTCTCTTTATTTCATTAATTTGATCTTCAATCACTGATACCCTTTCTTCCACTTGATCGAATCAGCTATTGAAACTTATGTACTCATCATGAAGTTCTCGTGCCATGGTTTTCAGTTCCATCAGGTCATTTAATGTCTTCTCTACACTGTTTATTCTAGTTAGCCATTCATCTAATTTTTTTTCAAGGTTTTTAGCTTCCTTGCAATGAATTTGAACATCTTCCTTTAGCTTGGAAAAGTTTGTTATTACCGACCTTCTGAAGCCTACTTCTGCCAGCTCGTCAAAGTCATTCTCTGTCCTGCAGGGGCCATTGAAAACAATATGCTAAGAATAGATAGGGCTCAAGGACAGTATCTCCAGTTGAACTTTTAATGAACTCCAGTAGGCGCCAAGAAGGCAGACAAATAAGGAAGAGCCTAGAGACAAGGAACTAAGCAGAAGGTTACATCTGGGTAGACAAAGTTTGTTTTGCATTGTGTTATTTCTGCTGACGTGAGGTTTATGGAGTATAAATAAAGTGAGGCGGAGGCTCTGCGCGCAGCCACCATGTTCTCTGTTTGTCTTTGTCTCTTGTGTCTGTTCATTCTTCACCACCCCCAGCGCGGTCCTCAATACTGTCCAGCTTTGCTTCATTGCTGGCAAGGAGCTGTGATCCTTTGGAAGAGAAGAGGCACTCTGGTTTTCAGAATTTTCAGCTTTTCTGCTCTCATTTCTCCCCATCTTTGTGGTTTTATCTAGCTTTGGTCTTTGATGTTGGTTACCTACAAATGGGGTTTTGGTGTAGATGACCTTTTTGTTGATGTTGATGCTATTCCTTTCTGTTTGTTAGTTTTCCTTCTAACAGTGAGGTCCCTCAGCTACAGGTCTGTTGAAGTTTTCTGGAGTTCCACTCCAGACCCTGTTTGCCTGGGTATCACCAGCAGAGGCTGCAGAACATCAAATATTGCAGAAAAGCAATATTGCTGCCTAATCCTTCCTCTGGAAGCTTCATCCCAGAGGGGCAGCCACCTATAAGAGGTGTCTCTTGGCCACTACTGGGAGGTGTCTCCCACTTAGGCTACACAGGGGTCAGGGACCCACTTGAGGAGGCAGTCTGTCTTTTCTCAGAGCTCAAATGCCGTGCTGGGAGAACCACTGCTCTCTTCAGATCTATCAGACAGGAATGTTTAAGTCTGCAGAAGTTGTCTGCTGCCTTTTGTTCAGTTATGCCCCACCCACAGAGGTGGAGTCTAGAGGCAGTAGGCCTTGTTGAGCTGCAGTGGACTCCACCCAGTTGGAGCTTCCCAGCTGCTTTGTTTACCTACTCAAACCTCAGCAATGGCGGATGCCCCTCCCCCAGCCAGGTTGCCATCTCGGAGATGGATCTCAGACTGCTGGGCTAGCAATGAGCAAGGCTCCGTGGGTGTGGGAGCTGCTGAGCCAGGTATGGGAGAGAATCACCTTGTCTGCCAGTTGCTAAGACCTTGGGAAAAGCACAGTATTTGGGTAGGAGTGTCCTGATTTTCCAGGTACTCTGTCATGGCTTCCCTTGGCTAGGAAAGGGAAATCCCCTGACTCCTTGTGCTTCCCAGGTGAGGCAACACCCCACCCTGCTTCGGCTCACCCTCCATGGCCTACACCCACTCTCCAATCAGTCCCAATGAGATGAACCAGATACCTCATTTGGAAATGCAGAAATCACTCGTCTTCTGTGTTGATCACGCTGGGTGCTGCAGACTGGAGCTCTTCCTATTTGGCCGTCTTGGACCCACAACTCTGTTTCCTGACTTTTTAATGATCACCATTCTAGCTGGTGTGAGATGGTATCTCATTGTGGTTTGGATTTGCATTTCTCTAATGACCAGTGACGATAAGCTTTTTTTCATATGTCTGTTGGCTGCATAAATGTCTTCTTTTGAGAAGTGTCTGTTCATATCCTTTGCCTACTTTTTAATAGGTTTTTTTTTTTTCTTGTAAATCTGTTTAAGTTCTTTGTAGATTCTGGATATTAGCCCTTTGACAGATGGATAGATCGCAAAACTTTTCTCCCATTCTGAAGGTTGCCTGTTCACTCTGATGATAGTTTCTTTTGCTGTGCAGAAGTACTTCAGTTTAATTAGATCCCATTTGCCAATGCTGGCTTTTGTTGCCATTGCTTTTGGTGTTTTAGTCATGAAGTCCTTGCCCATGCCTATGTCCTGAATTGTATTACCTAGGTTTTCCTCTAGGGTTTTTATGGTTTTAGGTCTTATGTTTAAGTCCTTAATCAACCTTGAGTTAATTTTTGTATAAGGTGTTAGGAAGGGGTCCAGTTTCAGCTTTCTGCCTATGACTAGTCAGTTTTCCCAATACCATTTATTAAATAGGGAATCCTTTCCCCATTGCTTGTTTTTGTCAGACATGTTAAAGATCAGATAGTTGTAGATGTGTGGTGTTATTTCTGAGGCCTCTGTTCTGTTCCATTGGTCTATATATCTGTTTTGGTACCAGTACCATGCTGTTTTGGTTACTGTAGCCTTGTAGTATAGTTTGAAGTCAAGTAGCATGATGCCTCCAGTTATGTTCTTTTTGCTTAGTCTTGCTTAGTCAAGTCCAGCCTTGGCTTAGTCGTCTTGGCTATATGGGCTCTTTTTTGTTTCCATATGAATTTTTTTCCAATTCTGTGAAGAAAGTCAATGGTAGCTTGATGGGGATAGTATTGAATCTAGAAGTTACTTTGGGCGGTATGGCCATTTTCATGATATTGATTCTTCCTATCCATGAGCATGGAATGTTTTTCCATTTGTTTGTGGCCTCTCTTATTTCCTTGAATAGTGGCTTGTAGTTCTCCTTGAAGAGGTCCTTCACATCCCTTGTAAGTTGGATTCCTGGGTATTTTATTCTCTTTATAGCAATTGTGAATGGGAGTTCACTCATGATTTGGCTCTCTGTTTGTGTATTATTGGTATATAGCAATGCTTGTGATTTTTGCACATTGGTTTTGTATCCTGCGATTTTGCTGAAGTTGCTTTGAGTTTAAGGAGATTTGGGGCTGAGACAATGGGGTTTTCTAAATATACAATCATGTAATCTGCAAACAGAGGCAATTTGACTTCCTGTCTTTCTATTTGAATATCTTGTATTTCTTTCTCGTGCCTGGTTGCCCTGGCCAGAACTTCCAACTCTATGTTGAGTAGAAGTGGTGAGAGAGGGCATCCTTGTCTTGTGTCAGTTTTCTAAGGGAATGCTTTCAGCTTTTGCCCATTCAGTATGATATTGGCTGTGGGATTGTCATAAAGAGTTCTTATTATTTTGAGATACATTCCATCAATACCTAGTTTATTGAGAGTTTGTAGCATGAAGGGCTGTTGAATTTTGTTGAAGGTCTTTTCTACATCTATTGAGATGATCATGTGGTTTTTGTCATTGGTTCTGTTTATGTGATGGATTACATTTATTGATTTGCATATGTTGAACGAGTCTTTCATCCCAGGGATGAAGCCAACTTGATCGTAACAGATAAGCTTTTTGATGTGCTGCTGGATTTGGATTGCCAGTATTTTATTGACAATTTTGCATGGATGTTCATCATGGATATTGGCCTGAAATTTTCTTTTTTTGTTATGCCTCTGCCAGGTTTTGGTATCAGGATGATGCTGGCCTCATAAAATGAGTTAGGGAGATGCCCCTCTTTTTCTATTGTTTGGAATAGTTTCAGAAGGAGTGGTACCAACTCCTATTTGTACCTCTGGTAGAATTTGGTTGTGAATCTGTCTGGTCTGGGATTTTTCTTTGGTTGGTAGGCTATTAATTACTGCCTCAATTTCAGAACTTGTTATTGGTGTATTCAGGGATTCAGCTTCTTCCTTGTTTCGTCTTGGGAGGGTGTATGTGTCCAGGAATTTATCCATTTCTTTTAGATTTTCTAGTTTGTTTGCATAGAGGTGCCTACAGTATTCTTTGATGGTAGTTTGTATTTCTGTGGGATCAATGGTGATATCCCTTTATCATTTTTTTCTTGTGTCTATTTGATTATTCTCTGTTTTCTTCTTTATTAGTCTGGCTAGCAGTCTATCTATTTTGTTAATCTCTTCAAAAAACCAGCTCCTGGATTCATTGATTTTTTGAAGGGCTTTTCATGTCTGTATTTCCTTCAGTTCTGCTCTGATCTTTGTTATTTCTTGTCTTCTGCTAGCTTTTGAATTTTTTTGCTCTTGTTTCTCTAGTTCTTTTAATTGTGATGTTGGGGTGTCAATTTTAGATCTTTCTTGCTTTCTCCTGTAGACATTTAGTACTATTTATTTCCCTCTAAACACTGCTTTAGCTGTGTGCCAGAGATTCTGATACGTTGTATCTTTGTTCTCATTGGTTTTAAAGAACTTATTTACCTTTGCCTTAATTTCGTTATTTACCCAGTAGTCATTCAGGAGCAAGTTGTTCAGTTTCCATGTAGTTATGTGGTTTTGGGTGAGTTTCTTAATCCTGAGTTCTAATTTGATTGCATTGTGGTCTGAGAGAGTGTTTGTTATGACTTCCATTCTTTTGCATTTGTTGAGCAGTATTTTATTTCCTATTATGTGGTGTACATTAGGTCCGCTTGGTCCAGAGCTGACTTCCAGTGCCTGAATATCTTTGTTAACCTTCTGTCTCATTGATCTAATATTGACAGTGGGGTGTTAAAGTCTCCCACTATTATTGTGTGGGAGTCTAAGTCTCTTTTTAGGACCCTAAGGACTTGCTGTATGAATCTGGGTACTCTTGTGTTGGGTGCATGTATATTTAGGATAGTTAGCTCTTCTTGTTGCATTGATCCCTTTACCATTACGTAATGCCCTTCTTTGTCTTTTTTGATCTTTGTTAGTTTAAAGTCTGTTTTATCAGAGACTAGGATTGCAACCTCTGCTTTTTTTACTTTCCATTTGCTTGGTAAATAATCCTCCATCCCTTTATTTTGAGTCTATGTGTGTCTTTGCACGTCAGATGGGTCTCCCGAATACTGCACACTGATGGGTCTTGACTCATTATTCAATTTGCCAGTTTGTGTCTTTTAATTGGGGCATTTACCCCATTTACATTTAAGTTTAATATTGTTCTGTGTGAGTTTGATCCTGTCATTATGGTGCTAGCTAGTTATTTTGCCCATTAGTTGATGTAGTTTCTTCATAGTGTTGATGGTCTTTACAATTTTGTTTGTTTTTGCAGTGGTTGACACTGGTTTTTCCTGCCCATATTTAGTGCTTCCTTCAGGAGCTCTTGTAAGGCAGGCCTGGTAGTGACAAAATCTCTCAACATTTGCTTGTCTGTAAAGAATTTTTTTCTCCTTCATTTATGAAGCTCAGTTGGGCTGGATATGAAATTCTGGGTTGAAAATTCTTTTCTTTAAGAATGTTGCATATTGGCCCCCACTCTCTTCTGGCTTGTAGGGTTTCTGCAGAAAGATCTGCTGTTAGTCTGATGGGCTTCCCTTTGTAGGTGACCCGAGCTTTCTTTCTGGCTGCCCTTAACATTTTTTCCTTCATTTCAACCTTGGTGAATCTGACAATTACATGTCTTGGGATTGTTCTTCTTGAAGAGTATCTTTGTGGTGTTCTCTGTATTTCCTAAATTTGAATGTTGACCTCTCTTCCTAGGTTGGGGAAGTTCTCCTGGATAATATCCTTTGGAGTGTTTTCCAACTTGGTTCCATTCTCCCTGTCATTATTCAGGTATACCAATGAAACGTAAGTTTGGTCTTTTCAAATGGTCCCATATCTCTTGGAGGCTTTGTTCATTCCTTGTCATTCATTTTTTCTCTAATCTGCTCTTCATGCTTTATTTCATTAAGTTGATCTTCTGTCTCTGATATCCTTTCTTCCGCTTGATTGATTTGGCTGTGGATACTTTTGTATGCTTCAGGAAGTTCTCATGCTGTGTTTTTCAGCTCCATCAGGTCATTTATGTTCTCCCAACTGGTTATCCTAGTTAGCAATTCCTCTGACCTTTTTTCTAGGTTCTTAGCTTCCTTCCATTGAGTTGGAACATGTTCCTTTAGCTCAGAGAAGTTTGTTATTACCCACCTTCTGAAGCCTACTTCTGTCAATTCGTTAAATTCATTCTCCATCCAGTTTTGTTCCCTTACTAGTGAGGAGTTGTGATACTTTGGAAAAGAGGTGTTCTGCTTTTTGGAATTTCCAGCATTTTTATGCTGGTTTTTCCTCATCTCCGTGGATTTTTCTACCTTTGGTCTTTCATGTTGGTGACCTTTGGATGGGGTTTCTGTGTGGATGCCTTTTTTGTTGATGCTGATGCTATTTCTTTCTGTTTGTTAGTTTTCCTTCTAACAGGCCCCTCTGCTGCAGGTCTGCTGGAGTTTGCTGACGGTCCACTCCAGACCACGTTTGCCTGGGTATCACCAGCAGAGGCTGCAGAACAGCAAAGATTGCTGCCTGTTCATTTGGCTTGAAGCTTCATCCCAGAGGGGCACCGGCCAGATGCCAGCTGGAGCTCTCCTGTATGAGGTGTCTGTCAAATCGTGCTGGGAGGTGTCTCCCAGTCAGGAAGCACAGGGGTCAGGGACCCACTTGAGAAGGCAGTCTGTCCCTTAGCACAGCTTGAGCACTGTGCTGGGAGATCCGCTTCTCTTTTCAGAGCCAGCAGGCAGGAATATTTAAGTCTGCCAAAGCCGCGCCCACAGCCACCCCTTCCCCCAGGTGCTCTGTCCCAGGGAGATGGAAGCTTTATCTATAAGCCCCTGACTGGGGCTGCTGCCTTTCTTTAAGAGATGCACTACTCAGAGAGGAGGAATCTAGAGAGGCAGTATGGCTACAGTGGCTTTGCCAAGCTGCAGTAGGCTCAGCCCAGTTTGAACTTCAAGGCGGCTCTGTTTACACTATGAGGGGAAAACTGCCTATACAAGCCTCAGTAATGCAGACACCCCTCACCCCACCAAGCTCAAGCATCCCAGGTCATCTTTAGACTGCAATGAAGGCAGCAAGAATTTCAGGTCAGTAGATCTTAGCTTGCTGGTCTCCATAGGAGTGGGATCTGCTGAGCTAGACCACTTGGCTCCCTGGCTTCAGCCCCCTTTCCAGGGGAGCAAATGGTTCTGTCTCGCTGGCATTCCAAGTGCCACTGAGGTATGAAAAAATACTCCTGCAGCTAGCTCGGTGCTGGCCCAAATGGTCACTCAGTTTTGTGCTTCAAACCCAGGGCCCTGGGGGCATAGCCACCAGAGGGAATCTCCTGGTCTGTGGGTTGTGAAGACCATGGCAAAAGCATGGTATCTGGGCTGGAGTGCACAGTTCCTCATGGCTTCCATTGACTAGGGGAGGGAGTTCCCTGACCCCTTGTGCTTCCTAGGTGAGGCAATGCCCCACCCTCCTTCAGCTTGCTCTCTGTGGGCTGTACCCACTGTCTAACCAGTCCCAGTGAGATGAACCTGGTACCTCAGTTGGAAATGCAGAAATCACCCACCTTCTGCATTGATCTCGCTGGGACCTGCAGACCAGAGCTGTTCTTATCGGCCATCTTGCCAGCCCTACTCCTGTTATGTTATTTTTACAGATGAGGAAACTGAGGCTTGGTAGGAGAGAGCATTTTGGTCAAAGCTACCCAGCTAGTAAGCAACAGAACCAGACTTAAAACCCAGACTGTCTGACTCCAGAGACTGAGTTCCTAACTAATACATGACAATTATTTTTAGAAGCATATAGCTAAATAAGTGGCACTGTCAGTAAATATTTAAGAATACAGAAGAGAATGAAATTTTTTCCTCTAGGCTAAAAATTATATATATATATATATATTTGAATGTGAATTTTCATTAATATGTAAAGTTCAGTTGTACTTTGGAGCAAACAAGCTTGATATATTAAAATGGAAACTTGAAAATAAAACCATTAGAATATGAACATTTGCATTACAAAGGTTTATTTGCTTTACAAAGAATCATCACAGAGTGCTGGCTTCCACAGTACATATACTAAAAACAATCATCACAAGTTTCCTTTAAGTAACAGTATTTTCCATTGTGCTCAGAATACAATTGGCTCCCTCCCCACAAAGTAAAGAAAGAAATTCACAATGAATACACAATGTTTCAGTAATATGACGATTTTATACTACAGGATACAATTTTACCAAATTTCATATGCAAACTCTGAGGCTTTTAACAATACCAAATAGATAAGAAAAAATGAAAAACTTAGTAACAAGCTTATCTGACTCCCTCATTTTATAGATGAGAAAATGGAAGCTCAAGAGAAGTGATTTGGCCAGAATTTTACAGTTAGTTAGTTGATGGCACCTTCATTAGCGGTTTGCAAATCCCATGTTCTTTGTCTTCCCATGCAGTTTCTTTAAAACTATACTGCCTCACTGTTCTTTAATAAGAAACAAAAATAGGCCGGGCACGGTGGCTCAAGCCTGTAATCCCAGCACTTTGGGAGGCCGAGACGGGCAGATCACGAGGTCAGGAGATCGAGACCATCCTGGCTAACACTGTGAAACCCCGTCTCTACTAAAAAATACAAAAAACTAGCCAGGCGAGGTGGCGGGCGCCTGTAGTCCCAGCTACTCTGGAGGCTGAGGCAGGAGAATGGTGTGAACCCGGGAGGCGGAGCTTGCAGTGAGCTGAGATCCGGCCACTGCACTCCAGCCTGGGCGGCAGAGCCAGACTCTGTCTCAAAAAAAAAAAAAAAATAAGAAGAAGAAGAAGAAGAAACAAAAATAACATCAATACATGTTAGGTAACACATACTTACTTCTCTATAGTTATCATGCATGGACATACGTGATCCTAAATACAAGAAGATTAGGAAGCAATGAAGTATCCCATATTTACTTGGAAACTCCTATTGCAACAACTCGTTTCATGTGTTTCTCTCATCCAATTTCTCTCACCTTCTTAGGGTCTCCATTCATATGTCTGAAAACTAAGAGGGTATTTGGTTGGTTCTATGACTACATCCCTTTATCAGTGGACTCTCACATGTTTCAAACGTGATGTCAAATATATGTAGTTGCTTTACGTAAGTGATTCAGAAAAGCTTTCTCTACTAATTCACCAGGCCTGATAGAGTTACTATATACATTATTGGAGTAATACTTATAAAAGGTTAAAGGTGAAACTGTCTATTTTCACTCCTGATTTCTCTGGAGCATAATATAAGCAGTAGATAGGTGAGGTATGAAAATAAGTTATAAAGTCCCAAGAAGAATTTTCACGTGGATGATCATAGAGAAGTATAAGCACTGACTCTCTTGAATTGTGGTGGATCTAATAGCCTCTAGTCCATGTGACTGGAATTTCTATCAAGTCAATATCCAGTCCTCACTCTTAGGGGTGTTTGACTGGTACCATTTATATTTTGGTCTGGTTCATTAAACATATAATTTATTGGTTATTAAAATGCCCTGCAGCATTTTTCCATTACAGAAAAATATAAAAAGTGATTTATGCAGCTTGTGTGTAAATTGATACATGTCATAAAGACAAGAGTAGCAATTTGTTTCCAAACAGTACTTCTTTACTATCAGAACCAGTTACAGCTTTCAAAGCCTAATCACATAGAAAACTTGATTAAATGTGCCAGTTGTATTGGTTTGTATGCAAAATGCTCCCTTCATAAAATCTATTGCTCTAGATAGTATGTACTACTCTTTTAGCCTTTGGTCACAGGATGCACCTGTACAAATTGATACATAAAAATGGACCTATCAAGGAAAGGAAGGATTCTTGGCCCACATGAGGTTACCTATTTCATGCTTTATTTCCCCAGCAGTCATTTTTAGCAGCAGGGCAGACAAACTGAAGACAAATGGTGAATCAAAGGAAGGACAAAATGAAATGAAAATGAAGGACAAAAATGATAAGATATTTGCAAGGAACATCTCTTTCATGTTATATCTATTGATTATAAACAAAAATCCAAGCCCAGGAGTTATGGTTCTGGATCATCAAACCTCATCTTGACTCAAAGTGACTGCCAGAAATATTCTTCCCCAAACAGCAGTGTTTGCTTTTTCTAAACAGAATATTTCTCACCATAAAATAAAGCATTCTCATTTCAGGAAAAGGTCAACTATGCCTGAAAATTCCTTCATTACTAATGACTTTTTCAATCATATTTCTCCTTTGAATACATATGGTTTCTTTCCCTCTAGAATGTCATTTACTTGCTTTTAGCTTCTCCCTTGCCTGCAATGCTAGAGCTATGCACACCATGATTCTAAGACTAAATCACATGCTTGTCATTTCAGAGTCATTAATTTCAGTAAATAAGCATGTGTTGGGTTTTAAATATTCTATTATCAAATTCACCATGTATTTGGTGCTCTTTTACCCCAAATAATATTTTGGGGGGAATTTTAATATCACTTAGACACCATTATCAAAAATGAATGGTAGCAATGTTCTTAAGAACTGCAAATTCTGCTTCTTTACCTTCTACAGCCATAAACTAATTCACTCTACCCATCTTAATGGGGCTAGATTAATGAAGCTTTCAAAAGTGCAACATTTGGTGAAAATTAGAGAAGTACCTGAAAGACTAGTTATTTGAAAATTCACTAGCAAATGAGGTTGTGATTTTGGCTGCTGACTAGCATGTATGTAACATCCTTCTGTATTACTTCTAATATGCACCACATCCAAGTGTCTAGCATCCACACTAATGGAAGGGAGCAATAAAACAGATAATATGAAGTGGTAGGTGATTTACTGATTTCTTTATTAACCTAAGGAGTAGAGAGAAAGGGGTGTAGGGGCTGCCACAAGAGAAAAGTGCAACTTATTTTTTCCTTCTAAGGGTAGCCATAAGAAAGGAATCAAATACAAATAATTTGTCTCTGAAAATTGCCTACCTTGCCCATTACCTACTTTCCCCATGATCTAGTATCTTTGTTAATCTCCTTGCTGTTGAGGATGCCCACAAGGCTATTTCTCTTATTCTCCCCAAAGAGCCTACTCCTCTGCACATATCCTTGCTCTCTTACCCATCCAAAATCAAGCTATGCTTTCTCTGTGTTACATTTCATTTGGTCACTTACGCTTTCCAAGGTGACATAGCACACATGCTGCCATTCTGCCCCCCAAATGCCCATGGCAGACCACAATAGTCAGGTATTTCACTCTTTCCTACTAGGCCCAGAGTCAGCCTCAGAGCCTTTCTCAACAGTCCACACAGTCATTACTATTTCAATGAAACAAAAAAAGTATGTGATAAAAATTAGGTTATTTGAATACAAAGATATGTTTATAGCTTGATAAAGGGTATCACAAGTTTTAGCAGAGAATCACTAGACACATTTCCAATAAAGTAAGAAAGAAAATACAAGTGTTTTTACTATTGCTGCAGTTATGTAGCATTGGAAGGGTGACAATGACAAGTAAAGCATTCTGAGGTCTTCATGTAATTCAGGTGGAGGGTAACAATGTTGACAATTCTACAATTTGTTTGGTTTAAATAAGCATGTTAAAATAACTAGGTAGCTACTAATTTTTTAAATGAATCAATCCAAAATATTACAAGAAAGTAGAAACAAAGGAAAATAGAAAAAATAGTACAGAGAATATGTAAGATAATTTATATACATTTAGTTTCTCAGTAGGTACTACAAATGTAAATGGACTAAACTCTCAAGCTAAAAGGCAAAGATTGTTACATGGACTTTTAAAAATATCCATTTATACACCTTTTAATAGAGTATACAGAAATATTAATGTTAATAGATGAAAACATTATACTATGGAATTGTAACTCACATAAAGTGGCTATAGATACATTAGTACCAGATAAAGCAGACTTTAATTTTTTAAAAAAACAACCTTGTACTAAAGATAATTAAAAAAAAAAAAAAAACTTTGTACTAAAGATAAAGATGGTCTCTACATAATAACAAAGGCTCGATTTTCCAGAAAGATAAAACAATTCTAAAGTTCTTTTAATCAAGTAAGATAGCTCCCAAAACATAAAACAATAACAGATTTACAGAGAGAAGTTAAATAATATATCACCATTATGAGGGCTTTCAAAATAAGCATTTCAGTAATTGACAATTTGAATATATTAAAAATTAATGGGATTTGGAAGATTTGAACCATACAATTAGCAAGCTTGATCTAATGGACATAAATAGGATATTGTATCCAACAAGAACACAGTATACATTTTTTGTAAGCATACAAGTCACATTTAAGAAAACTAACCACAAGCTAGGTTATAAGGATGGCTTCAACAAATTTGAAAGGAGTGTTATCACATAAACAACATTCTTTGAGTATTCCATAAGTAAGTGAAAAATCACAAACATTTTGATATATAACAAGAAAAACTCATTTATCAACAACTAAAGACAAACAAATTCTAAACAGCTCATAGGTCAAAGAAGACTTTATAACAAAAATGAGAAAATACAGCTAAATTATCACAAAAACATTAGGCATTCAAACACACAGGATTCACTTAAAGTGGTATTTGGAAGACATTTTATAACCTTAAAGTGGCATATTATGAAAGCATAAAGGCTGAAAATAACAATTAAATTATTCATATCAAAAACTTCAAAAATAATAACTAAATAAATCAAAGGAAAATAGAAAAATGAAGAGTATTTAATGAATTAGAAAACAAATTTACAATAAAGACCAATAGAGATATAAGTTGTTTTTTTGAAAATATTTTTTAAATGAAAAACTTCTCATGGAATTAACTAAGGAAAAAAGAAAGAGAGAAAGGGCAACAATATTAGGAGTGAAGAGAGGATACCTATAGATGTTGATTTTAAACAGATAGGACAGTGCACAATTTTTTATAATAAATTTGAAAACTTGAATGAGTAAATTTCTAGAAAAATATAATTTATCAGAAGTGACTCAAGGAGAAATCAAAAACCTGAATACCCCTCTATCTATTAAATAAATTTGGTTTATAGTAAAACAAAACAAAACAAAACATCAAAAAAAAAAAAAAAAAAAAAAAAAAAAAAACTTCCAATGAAGAAAACACCAGGACCAGGCTCTAATAATTTCCAGAGAAATGCCAAAAAACAGATTATTTCAGTCTTACTCAAAGTCTTCCATAAAATACCAAAGGCAAAACCCTCCTAATTTATTTTGCAAGGCCAATGTAGCATTTATATTAGAACCAGACAAGAAAAGTTCAAACAAAAGCTTGTATGCTTTTGATGAGAATGTACTTTGTTCCCGCTACTTTGCATAAAAAAAGAATGTTGACCCTATGGATGAATAATGATATCAGTTATCTCATTTATGATTTATGATAACTTTAATTTCAAAAATAGAAAAATAATAAAGTAAACGTGAGACCAAGTTCCAGTAGGGGTATCATATGACAGTGAACAACAACAAAAAAAATGCTCTGTAATTTTATTAGATAATGGTGATCAGTTCCCTCTTTCATTCCCCACAGTGGGTAATTCAAACTTTTAATGCTATACTTTTCAAGTTCACTTCCTCTTCTTTGCCTCCTGCTTTCACTTCCTTTTTTCAGAGATAATACAGAAGTCATTGAGTCTAAAATCTCTCAATATTATTTCCTCCCAACACTTATTTATATCTGTACATAATCTTAGCCTCTCTACTCCCATTACAGAAAAAGCAACTGATGTAACCTATCCACCTGTACCATTTCCCATCTCCTCCATCACTTCATTCCATCAATTATTCCCATTTTGTCCTGTGTCTCCAACATTGCTATTTCCATTTGTTCTTTTTCAATTTAATAACATCATCATTCACCCACTCAGGCAAGTTAAAACATGAAAGAAGTTCCTGACACCTCACTCTTCCTTGCTCTCCCCCTTCCAAATCTGCACAATAACCAAGTCTTCTTGCCAATTATATCCCTTGAATATTTCTCACATTTTCCCTTTCCTTTCATTCCACTACCACTCTCTTGGTTCAGGCTTCATTCATTCATTTCTAGACTGATACAGTGCCTCCTAATTAATAGCATAGCTCAGAAAAAAGCATGAACCTTGAAGTCAGTTCATATTCAGATACCAACAATATATTTTACTGCAATTGTGACTGTAGGGAAAGTAACCTCTTTAAACCTTATTTTCCCAGCTGTAAATGGAGATAATAATGCTTGTCAGTAAGTGTTATTGTAGTGATAAGGAGAAATTATGAATATAAAATATTTAATACTATACCTTGCACATAGTAAGCACTCAAGAAATATGAACTCCTTGTCTTCTTATAACTTATTCTCCTCCAGCCCCTTTGCTACCCTGCCATGTGACTTTAACAGAAATCTGATATGTCACTTCCCTAACGAAAATCATTTGGTGGTTTCGGTTTGACCACATGTTCAAATTCAAACTCCATTAATTTAGGACATACAACTCTTCACAGGTTGACTCTCTACTCATATCTTCACTCATGCTTCAAATTCATGAGCTACTCGAAGACACAAAGGGAATTTGTCTTCTCCATCTTTAAATCTCTAGGGTCTAACAACAGTGTTAGGTTCAAAATAAAGACTGTCAACAGATGATAATCTTTTAAAGAGCACAGACACTGGTCTGGTTTGTCAAAGCTGGTCCACATTTATGTTAACACTTCAACATTCTCCACAAATTTCTTAAGTTTAGCAACTTGTGATGAAATATGCCACATAAGGCTTTCACTTAAGAACTTCATATGGGCCTAGTAGTTCTAATAATGACCTTATTTCTGACATGTCAGAATATTCTCTGCATTGAATGTTAATTCATTTTCTGTAGGTAATTTCACAAAGGCTTTAATTGTAGGGAAATAAGCTATATGATCATAGTTGACTTATCGTTTTTTTTTTTTTTTTTTTTTTTTTTTTGAGACGGAGTCTCGCTCTGTCGCCAGGCTGGAGTGCAGTGGCCGGATCTCAGCTCACTGCAAGCTCCACCTCCCGGGTTTATGCCATTCTCCTGCCTCAGCCTCCCAAGTAGCTGGGACTACAGGCGCCCGCCAACTCACCCGGCTAGTTTTTTGTATTTTTTAGTAGAGACGGGGTTTCGCCATGTTAGCTAGGTTGGTCTTGATCTCCTGACCTCGCGATCCACCCATCTCGGCCTCCCAAAGTGCTGGGATTACAGGCTTGAGCCACTGCGCCCGGCCATAGTTGACTTATCTTAACAAAGTTTCCAAATACCAACTTCCATATAGACTCATAATGATTAGTTTTCCATAACTGCCTAAATGTTGTGTTTGTTGAAGAAGAACATCATTGAATACTCTTGTAATATCCATCTACATGTAGTTTTACATTGGCTGGAGTATGGTCATGTGTGCTCTTACACCTGTTAGAATCTCTGATGGCTTTGCATTTTGTGTGTGGCTCAATTATACATAATCATCCCAACAATTAACTTAGTAAAGAGGATTTCCAGATGGGAAGTCAAATATTCTCATGGAGTAAAGGTATGTTTCCACAGCACCATGTTTGAGACACAATTTAAAACTCAGAAAGTGCAGTGTGTAATTTGTCAAGTTTAGTCACAACCAGCCTGTTTTTCTTCGTGTTCTTAATGCCTGGTTTCCCCCTTTCAGGTTACCCTTTCTTACTAGTCTGTTTTGTTTTGTTTGTTTTGTTTTGTTGATTTCTTATTCACTGCTTGACTGGTGGTTTTGGCATAATACTTGGGCGGCAACTGGTCACTAAGAGTACACTGTTCTGTGCAAATATCTGTGATGATATTTCAAGCTTGTTTTGCCATTTCATCTAGAAATATATTACATAAGGGAAGACTACATTCTCCAATATGATGTAACTCTGCTGCACACAGTTCATGAATGCAACTGATAAAATGAGTGCAATGTAGTGAAAATGCAGTTCAGCATCTTGACTGAGAAAGTAACTCCAAACACTGTTAAAGCATCTTCTCAAGAGCATGACTATAAAAACAAAATATGTAGAGCTTTGATGTTTTAAGCAACATTTCCACCAAAGAATCTATTTTTGGTATGAAAACATTATTGGATTCATCATGTTTCCAAGTTCTCTGTGATCTGAAAGGCCAAGCTAAGCCTTAGAGACACTAGTATATGCCTGTAACCTAAACCAATCTAATCTCATCCTCTGAAATCAAATACTTCTCCATCTTCGACTTATTTTACATTTACAAAGGTCATAGTGTTAACACAGAGGACATGATGCTTGAGTCATCTTCCCGGCAAACGGAAAGGTTCTGCATGAGTTCAGTGAGGACAATGGCATCAAACCCAGAAAGGTACTGCATGTAATACCTTTGCATTACAGGTCCATATTTTAAAACATTTCCCAAACTAAATACCATAAAATTGCACAACATTAAAAATAGTAAAAGACTGCTTAGTATTAGAAGCAGATCATTTCCTGAAATTCTAAAACCAGCAGCATATATTATTGCTTGTGTAAAGCCTAGTGATATTTTTAGACTCAATTTCATGGTGCCCTGTTGACATTAGCACAACCATTGTACTCCGCTGTATAATAAACAATCTTAGAGATTTATCAACTATTCATATAAATGTTAGTCCTTACCCACTTTTTATATGTTTTAAATTTGAAAATTCAAGTGTACCTGCCATAACATAAAAATAAACATTAGACTGTATCACAAAAAAGATACTTTTAAAATACAGAATACATTTTCATTCAAATACACGTCTAACTTTTAAATGAAATCCACTTCCTAACTATAAACTAGTTGATATTTGGAAATTCCTTGAGTGGATTTTGATGGAAGATACAAGTTGCTATTAATTTTTTTTTAAATGACACTCCTGTTTTGACATGTTTGTTATTTTGTGATCACAAGCATCATCGGGTTTTGATTTACTCTGAAGTTTCTTAAACTGACAGGATAATATCATGCCTTAGGAAAATTTTACCTAAGTTAATCATGAAGAGATGAATCAAAGGGAAATCAATGGCATGTAATGCAAGAGTCAAACAAAAAGCAACATAAAAAACATCTCAAATAGCTTAATTTTATGTGATAATCACAGTAGTATCACTTTGTATTTAATAAGGACATTCCTCTAAAGATGTTAAAGTTCTTTTAATGTATTACCTTGTTTTTACTCACAAAATCCTTGGGAGATAAAGGAAAATTATAACTTAGGTAAATAAAACTTGCTTTGGACCCTGGACATTTTTTGTTTTTAAATGTCAAATATTTCTGTTTTTGCCACATTCATACCACTAAGCACTAATGATGAAAATTTTACAACTAAACATGTTGCTGACAGTATATATTCATGGTCACCGCTGATCCCTAAACAATCTTGATTGTATCTCTGTGCTGTGCAGATCTTCTTTTCTGTCTTCCTGCATTTTCTATAAATTCATAGTTAGATCTAGAGGTTTGATCTAATTTAGATTCAGTTTTTATATTAAGATAAATATGTCTTAGATAGTGCTGTGTACATACTACCACTGCCACTGATGATCATTTCTCAGATTCATTATTTTATCAAGGGTTTGAACATTTGCAATATTCTAATTACATCAACAGGAAGCTTTGTTTTAAAAATATACATATAAACATGCCATTCCCCTGCATAAACTTTTTCAATGTCCATTATTGTTGGGATAAAATCTAAATTCCTTAACATAGATTATTTCAAGTGTATCAGCTGGCAGTTGTTTATCACTTCTGTCTTATATTGTGTCACTCTCTGCCTCACACTTTAGGCTTCAGACATGCTGCTGACCTTTTTGCGGGTTTCTGAATGAACCTCACTCTGGACCACTTTAGGACATTCACATTTGCTGAATCCTTTGTCCAAAATTCTTTCCTCTCACTTCCAACTTCACCTGGCTAACTTCACATCATTTTTTATGCCTCCATTTAAGTATAGCTTCTTCAGGAAGACCTTCCCAGAAGTCCAAAACTATGTTAGCTCAACCTGTTTTATATATATATGTGTGTATATATATATATATGTGTGTATATATATATATATACACACACATACCTATTGCAACCGTATTTATTGACCTGTATTTACTACACTTTTGACACTTGTTTGAACTGTGTCCTCCACCCTCCATTTTGTTCATCACTGTATCTTCAACACCCGAAGAGTTCCCAATACATAATATGCGCTCAGTACTTGTTAAATCAGCTTATGTCACTAAGATATCAGCTTTTGTTTTTGAATTGATATTATGATCTTATAAAGCACTTTTTGTATGTCAGCACATTAAACACCACAACATCCCAATGAAGACAAAAAAGACTTTATTGCATGTCTTCTCTTCTGCTTCTGTGAATTAGAGTTGAAAACATAGCTACTGTGACATTCTGTCATCTTGAATTAATACGGTCTGAAATATCTACTTATTTACCTCCTCTGTTTTGCGTCTGGGATTCTAACATCTAAAAGAGCCCTAAGACCAAAATCAGAAGTGTGAAAGATTTATATTGTGTAACCTAACTTAATTATATCTTTTTTATCTAAATAGGAAGATACCACCCCTGTTTTCCTATTTCAGCATCAATGCCTTCAGGAAGACTTCCACGAAGTGAATTGATAATACCTTCCTCTAAGCTATCTTTGAACTTTGTTATTACTTACTTCTGATATTATGCGTAGCATTTTTTATCTACATCACTGTTAAACCTGCTAAACTGTGATCCCTATGCAGATACGTACTAAATGTTATTAATATTTCTACATATTTAATGTTTTTAAATTGTGAATTAATATTTGATATTCTAGCATATTTAATATTTCTACATATTAATGCCTAACACAGTGCCTGACACATAATAGAGTCTCAATTCATCACTGTTGAATCATTGACATGAAATAATGTGCCCTCTTGTCTGTAATTAATTCCCACATAATGAAAGATGGTTAGTTAAATTCGTTGTGGTGGTAGCAGAGGTGGGGTGATGTTTACCCTGAAAAGGGAGTGGAATCAGGACTCCTGGTCAAAATATAACAGTAAGATAATGGGGGGGGGGGCGCGGAGCAAGATGGTCGAATAGGAACAGCTCCAGTCTCTAACTCCCAGCGCGATGGACACAGAAGACTGGTGATTTCTGCATTTTCAACTGAGGTACTGGGGTCATCTCACTAGGGAGTGCCAGACAATTGGTGCTGGTCAGCCGCTACAGCCCGACCAGCAAGAGCTGAAGCAGGGTGAGGCATCGCCTCACCTTGCTGCAGCCCAACCAGTGAGAGCTGAAGCAGGGTGAGGCATCGCCTCACCTGGGAAGCAAAAGGGGGAAGGGAATCCCTTTTCCTAGCCAGGGGAACTGAGACACACAACACCTGGAAAATCGGGTAACTCCAACCCCAATACTGTGCTTTAAGCAAAATGGCACACCAGGAGATTATATCCCACACCTGGCCGGGAGGGTACCACACCCAGGGAGCCTCCCTCATTGCTAGCACAGCAGTCTGCCATCTAATCACAAGGCAGCAGCGAGGCTGGGGGAGGGGCGCCTGCCATTGCTGAGGCTTAAGTAGGTAAACAAAGCTGCTGGGAAGCTCGAACTAGGTGGAGCTCACAGCAACTCAAGGAAGCCTGCCTGTCTCTGTAGACTCCACCTCTGGGGACAGGGCACAGCTAAACAACAACAACAACAACAACAACAAAAAGCAGCAGAAACCTCTGCAGATGCAGACGACTCTGTCTGACAGCTTTGAAGAGAGCAGTGGATCTCCCAACATGGAGGTTGAGATCTGAGAAGGGACAGACTGCCTGCTCAAGTGGGTCCCTGACGCGAGTAGCCTAACTGGGAGACATCCCCCACTAGGGGCAGTCTGACACCCCACACCTCACAGGGTGGAGTACACCCCTGAGAGGAAGCTTCCAAAGTAAGAATCAGACAGGTACACTTGCTGTTCAGCAACATTCTATCTTCTGCAGCCTCTGCTGCTGATACCCAGGCAAACAGGTCTGGAGTGGACCTAAAGCAATCTCCAACAGACCTACAGCTGAGGGTCTTGACTGTTACAAGGAAAACTATCAAACAGGAAGGACACCTACACCAAAACCCCATCAGGACATCACCATCATCAAAGACCAGAGGCAGATAAAACCACAAAGATGGGGAAAAAGCAGGGCAGAAAAGCTGGAAATTCAAAAAATAAGAGTGCATCTCTCCCTGCAAAGAAGCGCAGCTCATCGCCAGCAACGGATCAAAGCTAGACAGAGAATGACTTTGACTAGATGAGAGAAGAAGGCTTCAGTCCATCAAACTTCTCAGAGCTAAAGGAGGAATTATGTACCCAGTGCAAAGAAACTAAAAATCTTGAAAAAAGAGTGGAAGAATTGATAGCTAGAGTAATTAATGCAGAAAAGGTCATAAACGAAATGACAGAGATGAAAACCATGACACGAGAAATACGTGACAAATGCACAAGCTTCAGTAACCGACTCGATCAACTGGAAGAGAGAGTATCAGCGATTGAGGATCAAATGAATGAAATGAAGCGAGAAGAGAAACCAAAAGAAAAAAGAAGAAAAAGAAATGAACAAAGCCTGCAAGAAGTATGGGATGATGTAAAAAGAACAAATCTACGTCTGATTGGGGTGCCTGAAAGTGAGGGGGAAAATGGAAGCAAGTTGGAAAACACTCTGCAGGTTATCATCCAGGAGAACTTCCCCAACCTAGTAGGGCAGGCCAACATTCAAATTCAGGAAATACAGAGAACACCACAAAGATACTCCTCAGAAGAGCAACTCCAAGACACATAATTGCCAGATTCACCAAAGTTGAAATGAAGGAAAAAATCTTAAGGGCAGCCAGAGAGAAAGGTCGGGTTACCCACAAAGGGAAGCCCATCAGAATAACAGCAGATCTCTTGGCAGAAACTCTACAAGCCAGAAGAGAGTGGGGGCCAATATTCAACATTTCTAAGAAAAGAATTTTCAACCCAGATTTTCATATCCAGCCAAACTAAGTTTCATAAGTGAAGGAGCAATAAAATCCTTTACAGATAAGCAAATGCTTAGAGATTTTGGTCACCACCAGGCCTGCCTTACAAGAGACCCTGAAGGAAGCCCTAAACATGGAAAGGAACAACCGGTACCAGCCATTGCAAAAACATGCCAAAATGTAAAGACCATTGAGGCTAGGAAGAAACTGCATCAACTAATGAGCAAAATAACCAGTTAATATCATAATGGCAGGATCAAGTTCACACATAACAATATTAACCTTAAATGTCAATGGACTAAATGTTCCAATTAAAAAACACAGACTGGCAAACTGGATAAAGAGTCAAGACCCATCAGTCTGCTGTATTCAGGAGACCCATATCACATGCAGAGACATACATAGGCTCAAAATAAAGGGATGGAGGAAGAACGACAAAGCAAATGGAGAACAAAAAAAAGCAGGGTTGCAATACTAGTCTCTGATAAAACAGACTTTAAACCATCAAAGATGAAAAGAGACAAAGAAGGCCATTACATAATGGTAAAGGGATCAATTCAACAGGAAGAGCTAACTATCCTAAATATATATGCACCCAATACAGGAGCACCCAGATTCATAAAGCAAGCCCTTAGAGACTTACAAAGAGACTTAGACTCCCATACAATAATAATGGAGACTTCAACACACCACTGTCAACATTAGACAGATCAACGAGACAGAAAGTTAACAAGGATATCCAGGAATTGAACTCATCTCTGCAGGAAGCAGACCTAATAGACATCTATAGAACTCTCCACCCCAAATCAACAGAATATACATTCTTCTCAGCACCACATCGCACTTATTCCAAAATTGACCACGTAAATTGGAAGTAAAGCACTCCTCAGCAAATGTACAAGAACAGAAATTATAACAAACTGTCTCTCAGACCACAGTGCAATCAAACTAGAACTCAGGACTAAGAAACTCAATCAAAACTGCTCAACTCATGGAAACTGAACAACCTGCTCCTGAATGACTACTGGGTACATAACGAAATGAAAGCAGAAATAAAGATGTTCTTTGAAACCAATGAGAACAAAGATACAACATACCAGAATCTCTGGGACACATTGAAAGAAGTATGTAGAGGGAAATTTATAGCACTAAGTGCCCACAAGAGAAAGCTGGAAAGATCTAAAATGGACATTCTAACATCACAAATAAAAGAACTAGAGAAGCAAGAGCAAACACATTCAAAAGCTAGCAGAAGGCAAGAAATAACTAAGATCAGAGCAGAACTGAGGGAGATAGACACACAAAAAACCCTCCAAAAAATCAATGAATCCAGGAGTTGGTTTTTTGAAAAGATCAACAAAATTGACAGACCGCTAGCAAGACTAACAAAGAAGAAAAGAGAGAAGAATCAAATAGACACAATAAAAAATGATAGAGGGGATATCACCACCGACCTCACAGAAATACAAACTACCATCAGGGAATACTATAAACACCTCTACGCAAATCAACTAGAAAATCTAGAAAAAATGGATAATTTCCTGGACACTTACACTCTTCCAAGACTAAACCAGGAAGAAGTTGAATCCCTGAATAGACCAACAGCAGGCTCTGAAATTGAGGCAATAATTAATAGCCTACCAACCAAAAAAAGCCCAGGACCAGATGGATTCACAACCGAATTCTACCAGAGGTACAAGGAGGAGTTGGTACCATTCCTTCTAAAACTATTCCAATCAATAGAGAAAGAGGGAATCCTCCCTAACTCATTTTATGAGGCCAACATCATCCTGATACCAAAGCCTGGCAGAGACACAACGAAAAAAGAGAATTTTAGACCAATATCCCTGATGAACATTGATGCAAAAATCCTCAATAAAATACTGGCAAACCGCATTCAGCAGCACATCAAAAGCTTTTCCACCATGATCAAGTGGGCTTCATCCCTGGGAGGCAAGGCCGGTTCAACATTTGCAAATCAATAAACGTAATCCAGCATATAAACAGAACCAAAGACAAGAACCACATGATTATCTCAATAGATGCAGAAAAGGCCTTTGACAAAATTCAACAGCCCTTCATGCTAAAATGCTCAATAAATTCGGTATTGATGGAACGTACCTCAAAATAATAAGAGCTATTTATGACAAACCCACAGCCAATATCATACTGAATGGGCAAAAACTGGAAAAATTCCCTTTGAAAATGGGCACAAGACAGGGATGCCCTCTCTCACCACTCCTATTCAACATAGTGCTGGAAGTTCTGGCTAGGGCAATCAGGCAAGAGAAAGAAATCAAGGGTATTCAGTTAGGAAAAGAAGAAGTCAAATTGTCCCTGTTTGCAGATGACATGATTGTATATTTAGAAAACCCCATTGTGTCAGCCAAAATCTCCTTAAGCTGATAAGCAACTTCAGCAAAGTCTCAGGATACAAAATTAATGTGCAAAAATCACAAGCATTCTTATACACCAGTAACAGACAAACAGAGAGCCAAATCATGAATGAACTTCCATTCACAATTGCTTCAAAGAGAATAAAATACCTAGGAATCCAACTTACAAGGGATGTCAAGGACCTCTTCAAGGAGAACTACAAACCACTGCTCAGTGAAATCAAAGAGCACACAAACAAATGGAAGAACATACCATGCTCATGGATAGGAAGAATCAATATCATGAAAATGGCCATACTGCCAAGGTATTTATAGATCAATGCCATCCCCATCAAGCTACCAATGAGTTTCTTCACAGAATTGGAAAAAAAACTGCTTTAAAGTTCATATGGAACCAAAAAGAGCCCGCATTGCCAAGACAATCCTAAGTCAAAAGAACAAAGCTGGAGGCATCATGCTACCTGACTTCAAACTATACTACAAGGCTACAGTAACCAAAACAGCATGGTACTGGTACCAAAACAGAGATATACACCAATGGAACAGAACGGAGTCCTCAGAAATAATACCACACATCTACAGCCATCTGATCTTTGATAAACCTGAGAGAAACAGAAATGGGGAAAGGATTCCCTATTTAATAAATGGTGCTGGGAAAATTGGCTAGCCATAAGTAGAAAGCTGAAACTGGATCCTTTCCTTACTCCTTATACGAAAATTAATTCAAGATGGATTAGAGACTTAAATGTTAGACCTAATACCATAAAAACCCTAGAAGAAAACCTAGGTAGTACCATTCAGGACATAGGCATGGGCAAGGACTTCATGTCTAAAACACCAAAAGCAACGGCAGCAAAAGCCAAAATTGACAAATGGATCTAATTAAACTAAAGAGTTTCTGCACAGCAAAAGAAACTACCATCAGGGTGAACAGGCAACCTACAGAATGGGAGAACATTTTTGCAATCTACTCATCTGACAAAGGGCTAATATCCAGAACCTACAAAGAACTCAAACAAATTTACAAGAGAAAAACAAACAACCCCATCAAAAAGTGGGCAAAGGATATGAACAGACATTTCTCAAAAGAAGACATTTTACAGCCAACAGACACATGAAAAAATGCTCATCATCACTGGCCATCAGAGAAATGCAAATCAAAACCACAATGAGATACCATCTCACACCAGTTAGAATGGCAATCATTAAAAAGTCAGGAAACAACAGGTGCTGGAGAGGATGTGGGGAAATAGGAACACTTTTACACTGTTGGTGGGATTGTAAACTAGTTCAACCATTATGGAAAACAGTATGGCGATTCCTCAAGGATCTAGAACTAGATGTACCATATGACCCAGCCATCCCATTACTGGGTATATACCCAAAGGATCATAAATCATGCTGCTCTAAAGACACATGCACACGTATGTTTATTGCAGCACTATTCACAATAGCAAAGACTTGGAATCAACCCAAATGTCCATCTGTGACAGACTGGATTAAGAAAATGTGGCACATATACACCATGGAATACTATGCAGCCATAAAAAAGGATGAGTTTGTGTCCTTATAGGGACATGGATGCAGCTGGAAACCATCATTCTTAGCAAACTATCACAAGAACAGAAAACCAAACACCGCATGTTCTCACTCATAGGTGGGAACTGAACAATGAGATCACTTGGACTGGGGAAGGGGAACATCACACACCGGGGCCTATCATGGGGAGGGCGGAGGGGGGAGGGGGGAGGGATTGCATTGGGAGTTATACCTGATGTAAATGACAAGTTGATGGGTGCTGACGAGTTGATGGGTGCAGCACACCAACATGGCACAAGTATACATATGTAACAAACCTGCACATTATGCACGTGTACCCTAGAACTTAAAGTATAAATATAATAAAAAAAAGAAAATGAATATTCGACATTTCAAATCTAAAGATAAAGCAAAAGCAGTGCTGAGAGTGGATGTTATAGCATTACATACATTAGAAAAATAGAAAAACTCTTAAATCAATCTAATCCCCAACCTGAGGGAAAAAGAGAGCAAAATAAAAACCACAAAAGCAGAAGGAATAAGTAATGAAGTAAGTCATTGAAATGTAAAGCAATAGAGAATATTAAACAATAGAGAAAAATCAATAAAATAAAAATTTGGCTGTTTGAAGAGTTCAATCAATAAAACTGACGTGTAGCATGACTGTTAGGAAAAAAGCCATAAATTACCATTATCAGAAATGAAATGGGATTTCACTATAGACCCTGCAGACATCAAATGATTAAAAAAAAATACTATAACTCTCAAAACATAAATTTGACCACTTAGAATGGTCCATTCTTTGAAAAACATAAAATGTCACACTTCACACAATATAAAATAGTTTGCATAGCCTTTAATACAATAAAAGGAAAATGAATTTTTCATCTGACTCCAAAAAAAAAAAAAAAAATTCCACAGGCTTAGATGGTTTCACTGGAAAATTATATCTAAAGCTTAAACAAGAATTAACACCAAGTCTACATAATGTCTTCAGGTATTGGAAAAGCAGAAAACATCTATCTTAGTTTGTTTTCACACTGCTATAAAAACCTGCATGAGACTGGTAATTTATAAAGGAAAGAGGTTTAATTGACTCACAATTCAGCTTGGCTGGGGAGGCCTCAGGAAACTTATATTCTTGGCAGAAGTTTAAGGGGAAGCAAGGCATCTTCTTCACAGGCAGAAGAAAGGAGCATAACTCAGGAGGAACTACCGACCACTTACAGAACCATCAGATCTCGTGAGAGCTCACTCACTCTCAGGAGAACAGTATGGGGAAACTTCCCCCATGGTTCAATTAGCTCCACCTGCTCCTCTCCCTTGACATGTGGGGATAATGAGGATTACAATCAAGATGAGAGTTTGGGTGGGAGCACAGCTGAAACATATTAACTTCCCAATTTACTTCATGAAGCCAGGATTACCTTGATATAAAACAAGCCAAAGGCAGTACAAAAAACTGAGACCAATATCCCTCATGAATATAGACACAAAATACCTTACCAAAACGATACTTTAGCCTGGTTTAAGGTGTTGTTGAAGTTTTATACATCCCTCCTAATTTTCTAATTCTTTTAGCAATTATTGAACTATGGTTGTGGATTTGTGTATTTCTTCTTTCAGTTATATAGGGTTTTGCTTCACCTGTTTTTACCCCACTGTTTTATGTTTGTAATGGTTGCATGAACCATTAGGACTATTATATCCTCCCGGTGAGCATCCTCAATGCTTCACGAATTACAAGGCTTTCCCCTCTGGTTTACGGTAACATGGACACTTTACAATCCTCTCTGAGCTCAGAGGACATTTTCCTTACTCTTTTTAGGTGGGTCTTCCCCAACACCTGGTATCGTCCTCACACACAGTGCTGATTAGTACCCGCTGAGGACTCCGAGGGAACACTTTGCAGATGTCCAGTGCAGTTCTCTTTTCTCTGTTGTTTTGCCTTGTGAATTTCTAGCCACGCTGGCCTGCCTTACTTCTCCATTAGCCTTCCATTTCTTCATTTCAGGCAGTTCACTGGGCTCCACCAACTCTCTTTTATGGCTTAGGTCTGTCATCTTTCTTCAAGGAGTATAACAGTACAACTAACAGAACTGATTTTGTTTCTTCCCTCTGAGGTACCATTTCCCTGTGTAGCCTGATATGCAATAACTAAACATTGTTGTTTTATATATTTTGTCAATTTATTTTTTATTTGCTGTTGTGTTTTTTGGTTTTCATGTATTTCTTTTTCTTTTCTTTTTTTTCCAGAATGTAGAATAAACCTTTTCTGTTGGGTGCGTGTATGTGTGTGTTTCCTAAGCCTTCAAAGTAAGCCATAAATTAAATGTACAAAACACAATTAAAAAATTGGTTTAAAAAGAAAATAGAGGATGGTAAATGCAGGAATCACATCTAGTGTTAGATGAACAACATGTTTTCTCCTTAAAATAATAATTTAAAAATAAGCCTTTAGAAGAGGCAAGGAGGATACGGAAAGGAGGTCTGTGAAAGTTGTTTATTCACTGACTTGTGATTGAGAGCTTGTTTTTTTACCTCCAATTAAAAAGTCACTTCATGAAAATAATTTAAAAAAAACAGTAAGATAACTATTAAAATGTTGTATCTCAAGGAGGTCTGGAATAGATGATGGATTGAATATAGGAAACTGATATTAATGCCCCTCAAAACCCCACTAAAAATGGAGGGAAAAAAGTTGTTCATGACAAAAATCCTGAAGACTGAGAAGAACATTAGAAGAAATAACAGCAACACAACTTTTTGAAATAGAAAGCAGATGGATTAGTGTTAGTTGACTTAGGTTGACTTAGTTAATTGACCTAGGTAGAGAACTCAGCCAGCAGTGGAGAAAGCTGAGAAATAATTCAATTTACAATCCAGTATACCCATAAAGCCTGGAAATTAGCAACACGAGATACCTTTGGAACTGAGAGAGTTCAGGAAAAGAAAGCTAAAATTAGGAGGTTTGGATGAAATTCAGTTTAATCTAGAAAGATCCTTTCCCTTGTTCCAGAGCTAGGTAACTGTCTTTCCCCTACCCTGCAGATGTTTGAAAGATTATTCTCCAGCTTTGGGGAAAAAATAGAGAGTCACTGAACTGGAAGACTAAATATAGTGGACCTAGACACTTTAACTAAAACAAGGTGATTATGCAACCATATGCATAATAAACTGGATGCTTCCCTCACTTAGTGTGCAAAACACTGCAAGCCAGTCTTCCATTCTCCAGGCAAGAGACTGGAAAAGTCTTCTCTGGAGAAACTGATGAGCCCGAGAAGAAAAACCTGAGTATACAGACACCAGGGAGCTCCCAGCGAACAGTCCACTCACACACCAAGTAAACCAGCTATAGCCACAGGCTCTGAGTTACACTCAGCACTTTCGAACATGAACAGATATTGAAGAAAAATTTTCAATTACATTGTTAAAGTATGGTAAGGAAGACCTTATTCAGGACCATGATGATAGGTATAAGGATCACTACAATGGGATTTTGCAGTGTGGGAGAGAAGTTGGGCTCACCTTCAAATACAGCATGGGAATTTATAGCCAGGGAGCCCAGTGGAGGCCAGTAGATGGAAAATTACTAAGACGGAACATCAGGGGTAAGGGAGATTCTGGCTAAACTGACCTAATAGTATTCTTGCTGAAGACAGGCCAAGGTGATCAGACATCACCTGGGAGATGGTGGACAATGACGAACCCAGTCAGATACTGAAGACTACCAAATATCAAGACTGGGTGATTCTTGCTAAACTGACTTAGCAGGGTTCTTTGCTAAAACTGGATTTTACAAGGAAGTGCACAGATAGACCTTGAAGAAGTTTCAGGAGCCTGACTAAAATTCGGCCAAGCAAGGGATCCTTGTCAACAAGCAAGAATTGCCATATACTGAGGAAAGTACGTAACATAGAAGTTAAAGACAAAAATAAAAAAATTAAACAATAAATAGAAGAAGAAAGAAACCTGAAGGAAATGGAGACTGTGCAAAGAGAAGAAACTTTATAAAACACTCAGTGATATACTCAGGTAAAGTTTCATAGAGGTGATATTCAGAGAAAAAATAAAATAACTTTTAGAAATCAAACAAATAACCAATAAAATGTTTTATGTAAAAATCTAAAGATTGTTATTTTTCTAAACTTTATGATATTCATGGTGTCTGTTAGCTTTTTAGTACTTGTGAATTTTGTCATTTATTCTCTCATTCTAAACAAATATCCCCATTTTTATCAGACATCTTATTTGTTTTTTGTAATTTTATATTCATTTTCCTGAGGAAGGTCCCCAAAATTGTATATGACCTTCAGGCCCCTCAGAACTTGTGCCATTCCTGATGGCAACCTCATCTTTTCAGTTGCTCACATCTAACCATCGGTTTTATTCTTGACTCTCCTCTTTCTCTTACCCTACATTCAATCTGTCAGGAAATCTTGTTGGCTCTGCTTTCAAAACATATGCATGGCCACTGCTACCACCCTGGTGCAAACCACCAACACCACTTGCCTGGATTCTTGCAATAACCACTTAATCTGTCTTCTTGCTCTCACCTTTGCCTCCCTACTGCGTATTCTCAACACAACGAAACAACAGCCAGATAATTATCTTCTTAAAACTTAAGTCAGATAATGTAATTTCTCTGCTCAGAATCCTCCAATGGCTCTCCATTCATTTGAACTGACTCCACATTTCTTCTCTGACCTCCCATGGAATTATTTACTCTTTAGCTCACTCTTATCCAGTCAGACTGACCCTATATTATTCCTAAAAGATAACAGGCTTGGCTGGGCACAGTGGCTGACACCTGTAATCCCAGCACTTTGGGAGGCCAAGGCGGGCAAATCACAAGGTCAACAGATCGAGACCATCCTGGCCAACATGGTGAAACCCTGTCTCTACTAAAAATAAAAACATTAGCTGGGCTTGGTGGTGCACACCTGTAGTCCCAGCTTCTTGGGAGGCTGAGGCAGGAGAATCGTTTGAACCTGGGAGGCAGAGGTTGCAGTGAGCCAAGATCATGCCACTGCCCTCCAGCCTGGTGACAGAGAGAGACTCCGTTAAAAAAAAAAAAAAGAAGAAGAAGATAACAGGCTTGATGTGCCCACCTTATGGATTTTACACAGCTGTTTCCTTTTGCTGATATTATCCAATTATCTGCAAGACAATCTCTCTAACCTCTTTCATATCTCTGCTTTAATGTTCCTTTCTTGAGGAAGACTATCCTATCCATCGTATTTAGAATTCTAACCCAATCCACCCTTGCTCCATGGCCTGGCACTCTTAAACTCATGTTCTCTGTCCTCTGTTTAATGGCACTTTTCACCTTCTATTTTACCTTCTTATTGTACATCTACTCCCATTGAATGATGACTACTTACAAGCACGGATTTGGTTATGTTTGTTGTTAGATCACTAGCACCTAAAATAGTGTCTGGCACATAGAAGGGGTTCAATAAATCTGTGATTATTTGAATATACCACAGATACAGTCATGCACAACATATAGACATTTTGGTCAACAACAGACCACATATCATGGTGACCGCATAAGATTATAATGGAGCTGAAAAATTTCTATCACCTAACTGACATCATAGCTGTTGTAACATTGTAGCACGGCACATTACTTTTCCTATGTTTAGATACATAAATACTTGCCATTGTGTTACAGTCACCTACAGTATTCAGTACAGTCACATATTGTACAGGTTTGTAACCTAGGAACAATAGGCTTTTCCATATAGCCAAGGTGTGTAGTAGGCTGTACCTTCTAGGTTTGTGTAAGTATACTCTTTGGTCTTCACACAACAAAATCACCTAAGGATGCATTTCTTAGACTCTATTCCTGTTATTAAGCAACACATGACTGTATATTAATATGCATACATATATATATGCTGTGAAGATATATTACACACACATAATGTGAATGTATGCAATATCTCTGGATGATACATAAGTGAGAAATAACATTGGCTGCTTCTGAAAAAGAAGAGCTGAGTATCAGCGGAAGAAGGTGGAAAGAATGCTTTTCACTATATGCTTTTTTTGTACAGTTTGGAATTTGAACTGTATGAATGAACTACCTTTTCCATAAGTGAATCAAGGAACAATTGAAGTTGAATTTCATAATATGGCTTTCCTTTCCATAGTAAGACCCTAGAAATATCATGGATTTCTCAAACTCCCAATCTTTGTACTATTATGTAAATGTTGACAAAGTTATTTAAAACACATGTATAGTAGTCAGTAGGGTCATTGAGAAGCACGGACTACTTGGTCCTCAAAAAAAAAAAAACTTGGCTACAATAAGATGAACATGTACTTTGGAATCAAGTGCCTAAAATATTAACACAATTCAATACATATTAATAAATAAAAAAGAAAAAAATCATGAAATGAAATATATAGCATTATTCTATTTATATTTTAAAACATCTCTGTGTGTGATGTTTATGCATAAAAAATTCAGAAGGAGGGAGCTTTCAAATTTTAATTTTTTTTTGGTTTTTTGAAAGTCATTTCAAACTTAAAAGTTGCAAAACTTAAAATGTACAAAATACTCACATATCCTTCACATAGATTCACCTCTTAGCATTTTACCCTATTTGCTTTATTGGTGGCTTTTTCCCTGCCATATTCATATACATCTACATATATTCACAGATGCACACACAGACATATGTACACACATGTATACACACAACATTTCTTCTGCACTGTTTGAGTGTAAGCTGCATGAGTCTCTGCACTTTTAAATACTGCAGTGAGTATCTCCTCTAAATTGTAATATTTTTCTTATGTTACCACAGTACAGTTGTCAAACTGAGGAAATTTAACAAGAAAACAGTACACTTCCCTAATCTACCAGCCATATTCCACTTTTTCAGTTGACCTAATACTTTCCTATGTAGCATTGTATCATTCTGTGTTGTTTTACCAGGAACATAGATTGCTTTTATAATTTTTAAAGCAATGTAAATTGTTTTAATTATCTAGTGAAGAGAGGTAAGCAAAATACCCCTCAAAATTTAACTTTTTGGGCCTCAGGTTTTGAAATCATTTCTTTTCATAGAGTCACTATACATATATAGGTCTGATGCAGAACTGCTTTCTTTTTCTAGAAAGCTACTAGTTATTCTCAGCTACTTCATATTTCTGACTATGCATCAGAATGATGAGCCGTACTGAATCCTGATGCAGCCTCACACTTAAAGAGCCTTAGTCAAAAAGGGTAGGGTTCTTTATCAGCACCCTCTGTAATCTCTGAAAGAGTACGGAATCTTCCAGTCAGATCAGAAAGATCCTTGAACTGTTTTCTTTTTTGCTTTTTGTTTTCAAATTAATTCTAAGAAGCTAGTTCTGTTGTCTTGACATATTAATTGTGTTGTTTCTCCTTTCAGAGAAAAAAAGCACGAGCCCTTAAAAGAATACCAGAATCCATTCCTCTGAGTCTTTCTTTCAAGTATTTGTAAATCAATTTCCCTTCACTCTCCTCTAATTCCTGTGGTGCGCAGGCGCCAGCACTTCCACAACAATATCTGAGTAATGCACTAGATCACCGCCTCCTCAACATAATCACTGGAGGGCCTGGGCAGTCTACTGGAACCAGATAGAGGCAAAACATTAAGAGAGATTAAGAAATGTAGCTTTCCTTGAAAAATGACTTTTGAAAATTTTATAAGTATGCATAAGCATTGTGTAGAATTAAAGAAAGTCTTGGTTTTTAAATCTCTTTTAGATTGAAAAAGCTGTTATGTTTTTTTCTAAAATAAATAAAGCAAATTATTGACTGCAACATTTAAAGATTAATTGAATTTATTTTGAATAAATCGTGCAGGGCTTAAAACTCCTACAACATAAGCACTTTATTGAGCAAAATAATTTTGAAAATATATTCATAGAATCATTAAGAATGTGTTTATTGAGCCATTTGAAGATAATCAGTAAAATCACTAGCCATTTTTACAAAACCTTACATCAGAAAGTGAAGACTACAGTCACCAAAAAGACATTATTATCACAATTTAAAACTCCATATATATAGCATATATTAGCTATTTTCATTAGGAAAAGTATTCTATTATCTATACAGCATATAATACAGTTTAAAGACATTAGGGCAAGTTTTATAACATTATATTGATAGAAAAAATAAATCTGAATTTAACCACCTACAAAGTACTCTACTGAACCAAAGCACAGTGGGTACCAAAAGTGGAAAATAATGTTGAAAGCAACTGAGTGCTTATTGCTGTCTTCAGTGGGGAATGACAATATGTAATCCGGAGATTTCCCAGCATTAGCAAGACACTCCACAGTAGGGGGGTTGGAAATGGGAGCAATAAACAGTTAACTGGAGTATGCTGTAAGGCATTTTTAAAGACCAAGAACATAAGACTTGGCATATTAATAACTCATATTATAGCAACCCTGCAGGTGAAAATGAGGCCTGCAGATGACTGCTGTTTCTCTTCCAATCCTACCCCAACTTTTTGCCAGTGCTCCTTGTCTTAACCTCTGTTATGGAGCAGAAAGAGAGGCTAGGATGAAGGAAAAGCGAACTGATGGAAAGGTAAGGGTAAAATATTGAGTGATATTTCAAAAGGCTTGCTTTGGATTCTTTGGATTTGAGGAAATTTATTTTTCCCCCAACAGTGACTACAATGATGCACGTTAAATTCATAGATGATAGTACATTTAAAGGTAAGTGTCCAAGTCCTGCTCAGAGACAGAGAAAGAAATCAAGAATACCTAGATGAACATAAAAATTATGGAAAAAATTTTTACTTGTATAATCCTGCTCCTGTCACCCCATCCCACCACCACTTCCCCATAAAATATTTTACCACTGAAAAAGGTGAAGAGCTACCTGCAGTAAATATTTCTCACCATAACTGTTAGAAGGTATTCACAGCAAACCTTTCCAAGTCCGATGATGGAATTTGAAGAGGGACACATGGAGGAAGTAGAATATAAAGTGTTTTTAGAGGGGGACAGTTTAAATAAGTGCTGGGTGATATAGGTGAGGTAGAAGGTGCATTCTAACATTTTTCTCATTAAGGAATTTTATTACTTAAATTCAAGAAGTTATATGCCAAGCCTCTCTCTTTTTTGAGCTACAATATGAGTATTTTTCATTGTGTTTCATCCATGGGCTGATTCTGTTAGCAAGGGTGGCAGAGAGATAAGTTTCTCATTCAGCCTCCAGTTTGGTTTCTATTTCTGGTTCAGAGGCTGTATGGGGGAACTAGGCAAAAGAAGAATGAAGTAATTGGTAACTTGTATTATCTTTTTTTTAAAAACTTGTATTGTTTTTTATTTTCAATTCCTCCAACATTTTATTTTCCATCTAGGGAAATATCCTCAGACTGAGATGATAATCTCATCAATCTCTTTTATCAAACTTCATAGGAGAATTATTATTTGTTTCTCTGGTATCATTTATTCTGCTTTACTCTTCAAATATGGAAAGAAATTTTCAGTGAAACAATTTGAAAAAAGAACTACTTTCAGAATACAATATGACAACTATGTTTTCTATGTTTACCAAAAATTTCAAATAAACAGCCCCCTCATTCACCAGAATCCTCAAATTACATAAACATAAAAAGAGGCTTTTTTTGAAATCTAACTTTTTAGATAAAAGGGGCAAGTTATAAACTAAACTACATATTAGATAATCACAAATCCAACTTCCAGGTTGTATCCTGAGTGAACACTGACTAAAGACTTTCTCCAACGTCCTCTATAGGAATCACTGATGTGCAGTATGAACAGTCTGAGGCCCTGAAAGATCGTTAGTCTTCAGATGAAGATTCAATTATGTTGAGATTATAAGGCAGATAAATGGGCTCATATATTTTACAAATATTGTCCAGTAAGTGTGTTGAAACTGAAAAGTTTTATTGCTTAAATATCAGTTAAAAGTTCTTTTAATCAAAGTGTTCTTTATCTTGAACATTCCAGCTAATTGATATTTAATGCTTATACATATTGAAACAATATAGCCATACAATATTCTTAGGAAAAATATAAATACAATAGACAAAGCAATCTGGTCTGAAAGATTTCTGGTCTTGAAATCTTTTCCTCCTCTGAACTACTGGAGGATTTATTGACTCTATGAGTCATTTATTAATTATTCATTCATTGCCTTCCAATATCTTTTTAAATCAATTTTATCATTTTTATGATAATAAAATTAAATGCGTTCTTAAAAATATAACTTATAGCAAGTTCTAAAGGACAAAATAAAAATTAACCCCAATCCAACCACCAAGAAATAATCCTTATTAAGACTTAAACAAATTTTCTTTGCATTTTTACGTTATAAATGCATAATTGCTTTTATTGTTTATAAAATTGGAATACATTCTGCTCATTGTCATGGTTTTTTTTTACTTATCACTACTGCAGAAACTCTTCCCCATGCTTTAAATATTTTTGAAAAACGGGTTAATAGAAATTCCACTTCCAGTATGAATCAGTAAGCTACTAAAAATTATCCTACGACAAATATAAAACTATAAATTAAAAACATGTGTATTTCAGAGAGAAGCCAAAGTTTGGAGGAAGCAACTGGCATAGAATAAATTTCATGTTTTCAGACAAAAGAAAACTAAGAGAATGAATCACCAACAGATTTGAATTATAAGAAATGCCAAAGAAAGTTCTTCAGCTGGAAAGAAATGACACCAGAGAGAATCCCAGATTTTTAGGAATGAATGAAAAGAATCAAAAACTTTTAAGTATTTGAGTGAAAATGAAAGACCTTCTTCTCACTTAATTTCTTTAAAATGCCTATAGCTATTTAAAACAAACATTATATCAATCCCTTGCATAGTTAGAAAGTAATTAATTATAATGTACATAACAAACATTACATTTAAAAGATGGGGAGGTGGAGAATATAAACCCGTATGGTTGTAAGGTTACTACATTTTGTGTAAATGGTACACTATTAATACTTAGAAGAGTAACAGCTTCAGAAAGCACACTCTAATCCCTAGAGCAACCACTAAATATATGTATATATTAAAAGAGTATAGGGAAAAGTTAATAGATAAATCAAAATCAAATTCTAAAATATAGTCATGTATCATTTAATGATGAGGACACATTCTGAGAAATATGACCCTAGGCAATTTCACAGTTGTGTGAACATCATAGAATGCGCTTACACACATCTAGATGGTATAGCCTACTACACTCCTAGGCTACATGGTATAGCCTATTGCTCCTAGGCTACAAACCTGTTATGTTACTATCCTGAATACCTTAGGCAATTCCACAGTAGTAAATATCATGTATCTAAACATATCTAAATCTAGAAAAAGGATAGCAAAAACATGATATTATAATCTTATGGAAACACTATCATACATGTGCTTCATCATTAACAGAAATGTCTTTATGCAACATATAACTGTATATTCAAATAACTTAACAGAAGGCTATGTCAGGAAAACAGAAAGATAAAAATAAGAAGGAGCAAACAAAAACCAAATAGTAAAATAATACATCTAAAGACAACCATATGTATACCGTTTACAATAACTAAGATTTGGGTGTAACCTAAGGGTCCATCAACAGATGAATAGGTAAAGAAAATGTAACGTGTACACAATGGAGTACTATTCAGCTATAAAAACAATGCGATCCAGTCATTTGCAACAACATGGATGAAACTGGAGACAGTTTGTTAAGTAAAATAAGTAAGGCACAGAAAGATAAACATCGCATGTTCTCACTTATTTGTGGGATCTAAGAATAAAAACAATGGAAATCGGCCGGGTGCGGTGGCTCAAGCCTGTAATCCCAGCACTTTGGGAGGCCGAGACGGGCGGATCACGAGGTCAGGAGATCGAGACCATCCTGGCTAACCCGGTTGAAACCCCGTCTCTACTAAAAATACAAAAACTAGCCGGCGAGATGGCGGGCGCCTGTAGTCCCAGCTACTCGGGAGGCTGAGGCAGGAGAATGGCGTGAACTCGGGAGGCGGAGCTTGCAGTGAGCTGAGATCCGGCCACTGCACTCCAGCCTGGGCGACAGAGCGAGACTCCGCCTCAAAAAAAAAAAAACAATGGAATCATGGTCATAGAGAATAGGATGGTTACAAGAGGCTGGGAAGCATAGTGAAGAGCTGGCAGGGAGGTATGGATGGTTAATGGGTACAAAAATATATAGAGAGAGAGAAAGAATAAATAAGCCCTACTATTTGCTAGCACAATAGGGTGACTATAGTCAATAATAACTGTACATTTGAAAATAACTTAAAGAGTGTAATTGGGTTGCTTGCAACTCAGTGGATAATGCTTGAGGGGAAGGATGTGCTTCATCATGTGCTTGTTTCACATTGCATGACTGTATCAAAACATCTCATGTATGCCGTAAGTATATACAAGTACTATGTACCCACAAATGTTTTTTAAAAAATAAAGACAACCATACACATGGATATAGAGAGTAGAAGTATGGTTACCAGAGCATGGGAAGGGTAGTAGGAAGCTTGGGGGAAGTGGGGACGGTTAATGGGTCCAAAAAATAGGAAGAATGAATAAGACCTACTATTTGACAGCACAATAGGATGACTATAGCCAATAAAAACGTTACTATACATTTGTAATAAAGAGTGTAATTGGATTGTTTGTAACTCAAAGGATAAGTGCTTGAGGGCATGGATACCCCATTCTCCATGATGTGCTTATTTCACATTGCATGTCTGTATCAAAACATCTCACATACCGAAATAGCAACTCTTACTCATACGGAGAGGGCAGCGTGTGCAGACTCATATTGTGACTTTTTGCTCCAAGAACTACTGCAGGAACATACCAGTACAGCCAAGAGAATTGAAATAACCTCAATTAAAATGAAAATGGGAGATACTAAGCCAACACACAGAAATACAACAGATCATTCAAGGCTAACTATGAACACCTTTAAGTGCATAAACTAGAAAACCTAGAGAGATGGATAAATTCCTGGAAATATGCAACCCTTCTAGCTTAAACCAGGAAGAATTAGAAACCCTGGACAGACCAATAACAAGCAGCAAGATTGCAACGGTAATTTTAAAAACTGCCAAAAAAAAATGTCCAGGACCAGATGGATTCACCGCTTAATTCTATCAGACATTCCAAGAAGAACTGATACCAATCCTACTGACACTATTCCACAAGATAGAGAAAAAGGGAATCTTCCCTAAATTATTCTATGAATCCAGCATCACCCTAATACCAAAATCAGAAAAGGGCATAACAAAAAAAAAAGAAAAGTGTGGACCAATATCCCTGATGAATGTAGATGAAAAAATCCTTAACAAAATACAAACTAATTGAATCCAACAGCATATTAAAAAGCTGATGCACCATGATAAAGTGGGTTTCATACCAGAGATGCAGGGATGGTTTAAAATCTGCAAGTCGATAAATGTGACACACCACATAAACAGAATTAAAAACAAAAATCACGTGATCATCTCAATAGATGCAGAAAGGGCATTTGACATAATCCAACATCCCTTTATGATTAAAACTCTCAGCAACATCAGCCTAGAAGGGACATACCTTAATGTGATAAAAGCCATCCATGACAAACCACAGCCAACATAATACTGAATTAGGAAAAGTTGAAAGCATCCCCTCTGAGAACTGGAAAAAGATAAGAATGCCCACTCTTAACACTTCTATTCAATATAGTACTAGAAGTCCTAGCCAGAACAATCAGACAAGAGAAAGAAATGAAAGGCATGGAAATTAGTAAAAAGGAAGTCAAACTGTCACTGTTTGCTGATGATATGATAGTATACCTAGAAAACCCTAAAGACTCCTCCAAAAAGCTCCTAGAACTGATAAATGAATTCAGCAAAGTTTCCATATACAAAATTAATGTACACAAATCAGTAGCTCTGTGACCAAGCTGAGAATCATATCAAGAACTCAACCCCTTTTACAATAGTGGCAAAAAGAAATAAAATTAAATTAAATTAAATTAAAAATACTTAGGAATATACCTAGCCGAGGAAGTATGAGAGCTCTACAAGTAAAACTACAAAGCACTGCTGACAGAAATCATAGATGACACAAACAAATGGACACACATTTTGTGCTCATGAATGGATAAAATCAATATTGTGAAAATGACCATACTGCCAAAAACGATCTGCAAATTCAGTGCAATTCCCATCAAAATACCACCATCATTCCTCACAGAACTAGAAAAGACAATCCTAAAATTCATATGGAACCAAAAAAGAGCCTAAATAGCCAAAGCAAGACTAAGCAAAAGGAACAAACCTGGAGGCATGACATTACCTGACTTCAAACTATACTATAAGGCCATAGTCACCCAAACAGCATGACACAGACATAAAAATAGGCACATAGATCAATGGAGCAGAATGGAGAACTCAGAAAAAAACCCAAATATTTACAGCCAACTGACCTTCAACAAAGCAAACAAAAACATGAAGTAGGGGAAGGATACCCTATTCAACAAATGATGTTGGGATAATTGGTAAGCCAAAAAGAATGAAACTAGATCTTCACCTCTTGCCTTATACAAAAATCAACTCAAGATGGATCAAGGACTTAAATCTATGACCTGAAACCATAAAAATTCTAGAAGATAACATTGGAAGAACCCTTGTAGACAGTGGCTTAGGCAAAGACCTCATGACCAAGAACCCAAAAGCAAATGCAACAAAAACAATGATAAACAGGTGGAACTTAATTAAACTAAAGAGCTTCTGCACAGCAAAAGAAACAATCAGCAGAGTAAACAGACAACCCACAGAGTGGAAGAAAATCTTCCCAATCTATACATCTGACAAAGGACTAATATCTGGAATCTACAAGGAACTCAAATTAGCAAAAAAAAAAAAACAATCCCATCAAAAAATGGGCTAAGGACATAAATAGACAATTCTCAAAAGAAGATAAACAAATGGTCAACAAACATATGAAAAAATGCTCAACATCACTAATGATCAGGGAAATGCAAATCAAAATCGCAATGCAATACCACCTTACTTCCACAAGAATGTCCATAGTCAAAAAATCAAAACATAATACATGTTGGCTGAGACGCAGTAGAAAGGGAACACTTTTACACTGCTGGTGGGAATGTAAACTAGTACAACCACTATGGAAAACAGTGTGGAGATTCCTTAAGGAACTAAAAGTGGAACTATCATTTGATCCAGCACTCCCACTACTGAGTATCTACCCAGAGAAAAAGAAGTCATTATACGAAAAAGATACTTGCACATGCATGTTGATAGCAGCACAATTCACAATGGCAAAAATATGTAACCAGCCCAAACGCCCATCAATCAATGAGTAAAGAAATTATTTATATATATATATGGAATACTATTCAGCCATAAAAAGGAATGAAATAATGGCATTCACAGCAACCTGGATGGAATTGGAGATCATTATTCTAAGTAAAGTAACTCAGGAATGGAAAACCAAACATCACATGTGCTCACTCATAAGTGGGAGAGCTAAGCTATGAGGATACAAAGGCATAAGAATGATACAATAAACTTTGGGGACTTGGAGAAAAGGGTGGGAGTGGTGTGAGAGATAAAAGATTGAAAATTGGGTACAGTGTATACTGCTCAGGTGATGGGGGGTGCATCAAAATCTCACAAATCACCACTAAAGAAGTTACTCATGTAAACAAACAACACCCTTTTCCCAAAAACCTATGGAAATAGAATTTTTTTTAAAAATCTCATGTACCTCATAAATATATACAACTACTATGTACTCACAAAAATTGGAAATAAAATAAAGGCAACCATATTAATAATTACATTAAATAATAATAGACTATATATGCTAATCAAAAGGCAGATATTATCAGAAATGCTAAAAAGTCAAGACCCAACTATATGCCATCTACAACATACATACTTTAATATAACACAGATATGTGGGAAAAGTGTAAAAGTATAATATGTAAGCAGTAAGTATGAGGTCATAGTAGCTATATTAACACCAGCTTAAAGAAACTTTAAGACAAAGAATATCACCAAAGGTAAAGAGTAACATTCTGTAATGATAACTGGATCATTTTCCAGGAAAAAATTCTAAACATACATGTGCTTAATAGCAAAACTTTAAAATTCATGAAGCAACAATTGACAGCCTTAAAGAGAGAAATAGACAATTCCAAAATCATAGTAAGAGATTTTAGCACCTCTCTCTCAGTAATTCATAGAACAGCTGGAAAAAAGTTAGGTTAACATAGAAAATCTGAACAATACTATCAACAAATTTTACCTAATTGATATTTATAGACTGTGTCACTCAATAACTGCAGAATGCACATTTCTTTCATGTACACATGGTACAGTCACCAAAATTGACCACATGTGTGACCATGAAACAGACATCAATGAATCTAAAAAGGTTTGAAATCATACAGGGTATATTTTCCAGTCACAATAGAATTAAATTAGAAACCAATAACACAACAAGAGTCTAGGAAATTCCCAGATATTTGGAACTTAAACAAGACACTTCTAAATAATTCACGAGCCAAAGAAAAATCACAAAGAAAATAATAAAATTTAAAAAAGTTTCTAACTAATGATAATGAAAATAAAGCATGTGAAAATACAGTGCTTAGGAGGAAATTGATAGTTTAAGATGCCTATACCAGAAAAAAGAAAGAACTAATATTAATAACCCAAATTCCCACCTGAAGAAGTTAATACAGAGAAAAGTAAACCAAAAGTTAGTAGAAGGAAGGAAATATGAGAGCAGTAATAAACACAACAAAAAGCAGGTAATAAAGCAAAGTAGCAAAGCCAAAAGCTGGTTCTATGAAAAGATGAACATAATTTATAAACCCTAGCTAGATTAAATGAGAAAAAGAGAAAATGCAAATCATTATAAAGAATGAGAAAGAGGTTAGCAAGACAAGTCCTAGATACATTAAACATATCATTTAAAATTTTTTTAAAAATGAAGAACTTCATGTTAACAAGTTCAATAACTTACTTGAAATGGACAAGTTCTTGAGATACACAACTATCAAATTTGACACAGGTTGAAACAGAAAGTTTTCAGAACATATGGGAGGAGAAAGAACCTCCCAAATGGTTTTATGAAGCCAAAATATACTTAATATAAAGTTCTGAAAGAGAAATTACCAAAAAAGACCAATATTTTTCATAAATATAACTGCAAAAAAATTTTAATAAAATATTGATGAATCAATTAACCTTCTATTTTTTAAAATAACACAATAGCTAAATTTGTTTTATCACTGGGATGCAAGGTTACTTTGACATTCAAAAATAAAACATATAATTCACCAGATTAACTGAATAAAGGAGAAAACATGATTACTTCAATAGAGAGAAAAAAAGATTTGAGAACATTCAACAGCTATTATGATTAAAAATAGAAACAAACTCACATGAAACTAGGAAAAAAATCTCTTAATCTGACCAAAGGCATCTATTTTTTAAAAAACAAAGAACTAAAATAAGAGCATACTTAGGAGTGAGACATTAAACGCTTTCCTGTGTTTGCTAGTAGTCCTAGCTATTACAATAAGGCAAGAAAAAGAAATAGAAAACATACAGATTGGAAAGAGAAAAGTATTGTGTGTATTTCCTGATGACACAATTATTTATGAGAAAATCCTAGATAATCTACAAAACAACTCATAGAACTAACAAACAAATTTAGCAAGGTTACAGGATATAAAGTTAATATCCAAAAAATCAGTTATATTTTGATATATTGGCAAATGATAGAAAAATGAAATTTTTAAAAAATTGACAGTAGCCCTCTCTCCTCAAATATAAAAAAAATTAGGAATAAATCTAACAAAACACATGACACATCTCCTCACTAAAAATTATGAAACATTAGTGGAAAATATTAAAGACATATAGACGGAGAGAGCCATAATCATGGATTGGAAAATTTAATGCTATTAACATGTCAATTATCCCCAAATTAAACTGTAGATTCAACACAATCCTAATCCAAATTCCAGCAGGGCTTTCTTAAGTAGAAATTGAAAAGTTGATTTTTAAAGGTACATGGAAATGCAAGTGACCTTAGAATTGCCAAAGCAATTTTTAAAAAGAAAAACAAAGCTGTAGAAAGTATAGCACCTGATTTCAAGACAGTATAAAGCATTAGTACTAGAGTGTGGTATGAATGAAGACATATCAATCAAGGTAATAAAAAGGAGTCCAGAAATATTATATATATAGTCAAAATATTTTTCAACTACAATGTCAATGCAATTCAGTGAATAGAGAAAATGAATGTTGATTGTTACCTCATTCTGTATGCAAAAATTCACCCCAAATGGGTCATAGATTTAAATATGAAAGATTAAAGCTATAAAACTTTTAGAGTAAAGCGAAGGAAGAAATCTTTATGACTTTGGGGTTGTCAAAATTTTTTAGACAAATCTCAGAAATCAATAAACATATAAGAAGAAACGATTAGATTAGAATCTATTCATTTCAATGAATAGATTGAAATGAAAAACTTCTGCTCTTTAACAGACACTTTTAAGAAAATAAAAATACAAGCCACAAACTAAGGAAATATCCTGCAGAGCTTATATCTGACAAAGGACGTGTATCCAGATTATATAAAGTGCTACTACAATTCAATAATAAAAAGACCAAAAAAAATGAAAAATGGAAAGAATATTTGAACAGACACTTAACAAAAGAATATACAAATGGCCAATAAGCACAGGAAGAGATGCTCAAGATATTAGCTATCAGAGAATGTAAATTAAAACCATAATGATACACCACTACAAGCATACTAAAGTGGCTAAAACTAAAACAACCAAACAAACAAATGAAAAACTCAAGTGATGAGGATGTGGGGCAACTAGCATTTTCATGCATTACTGGTAGGAATGTAAAATAGTATAACTTCTTTAAAAAAACTGTTTAGCAGTTTTTAAAAAATATATACATATACCTATTATATAACTCGGCATTTTCGTCCCTAAGTGTTTATCCAAGGAAAAACGTTAGTAGAAGCTATTTTTTTCTGAGACAGAGTCTTTCTCTGCCACTCAGGTTGATCTCGGTTCACTGCAACCTCCATCTCCCAGGTCCAAGCGATTCTCTTGCCTCAGCCTCCCAAGTAGCTGGGACTACAGGCATGTGACACCACACTGGGCTAATTTTTTGTATTTTTACTAGAAACGGGGTTTTGCCATGTTGCCCAGGCTGGTCTCAAACTTCTGAGCTCAGGGCAATCTGCCCGCCTTAGCCTCCAAAAGTGCTGAGATTACAGGTGTGAGCACTGCACCCAGCCAGAAGCTTTATTTGTATTAATAATACCTCAAAATTTGAAACAACCCAAATGTCCTTCAACAAGTCAATAGATAGACAAATAAATGTCATATAGTCATAAAATAGAATACTATTCAGCAATAAAAAGGAATGAATTATTGCTACATCCAACAAAATCAGTATTTCAGAAAACAATCACGTTGAATGAAAGAAGTTGGTCAAGAAGAGTGCGTACTGCATGATTTCATTCATTTGAGACACCAAAAAATACAAACTAATGTAGAGGGAGAGAAAGTTGATCATTGGTTGCCTGGGGCATACAGAGTCAGGGCTGGATTACAAAGCATCATCAACAAACTTGATGTGCATTGTTGGCTGGAAAAAAGCAGGTGATGGAAATGGTATGTATCTTAATTGTGGTAGTGTTTTCGTGTGTGTATTTAACCGTCAAAACTCATAAAATTATATAATTTTAATAAACTCAGTTGGTCGTGTGCATATTATGCCTCAATACAGTCGGTAAAAAAGAAAAACCAAGATACTTGCTACAAAATATTTATCCTTTGTATGTGTAAAAATTTTTTCAGTCAAGATTCTATTATTATTTAGAGAAACACTTTTAGTGTAAATAAATAATGGCAAATATGCAAATTCAAATAAAAAAGTCTAAACGTTATTGAATATAATCCAGGAAGGCACAGAAAGAAGAGCTAGATAACTGAGAGACAAATATACCTACTGGGGTGAGGAAACAATGGGGTGAGGAAACAATGTTTAGCCAGGATGGTGACTGCTTACATAAATAGCAAAGCCCCCCGTTTCCCTGCAGTAATGAAGAAGATTTTGACAAGTATTTTACTCTGCCATGTATGCCTCAGGTGTAGTATAGCTTAGATAGGTCATTTGTTCTGTGGTTCATATAGGTAGAGCAGCAAATATATACTTGACAGTAGACCATGAAACACAACTGCCTTGGGGAGAATGTATGAAAGATATCAGGGATTGTAGTACTGAGCAAATCCTATTGTGAGGCAGAAAGCTAACATCGTACTTTATAAAAACTGAGATTTAACAAACCTCATTAGCTCTGTCCCTGACGCCACCTAAACTGCTTGTTAAAGGTGCACCACTATTTGAGATGAATTGGGTGGCAAAATGTCTTCCTCCTGAGCACTTTGGAAAAGGAGAACTATAAATCCAAGCATTGCTCTTCATTGTTGGCTGGAAAAAAGCAGGTCTATTTACTCTCTCCTGGCACTAGTGGAAGACTTGGTTACCTATAAATTACTCAGTTACATCACAGAGGAACAAATGGACTGAAGAAGAACATCAAGGCTGTGAATCAGTGCTCCAAAAGTTAATTGCTAATGGCAAAGTTTGGCACCAACGAGAGTCTCGAATTATCCTTTTTTTCCCTCTATTTATCCTTTTTTTTTTTTGTCCCTGGATAGACCCCTGATACTTTGTAAACCCTCCTCCATTGTCTTCTTTTAAAATAATAAAATATTTCAAAATGTAGCTCACTCAGTTTCTAATTTCAATTAACTTTTAATAGCACTCAATATATATGGATAAATATGCATCATTTGAGAATGTCTACTCATCCTTCATTGCAATCCTACATTGACAACAGAGAATTATCTGGATGAAGAAAGAAAGATTTCTGATCTACTTTTTTTTTTAATTTGCTCCATGTAGAGATGTTTTTTATGGTCATGGCAGTGAAAATATTCAAGAAAGGCCCACCTATTATTGTGTGTTCAAACGAAATTTCCAATTTCTAAATGTTTATATTTTGAGTAACCAAAAGTTGCCTAAATGTGGACACTGTTTCTTTAAGTGCTTTACTTCAAGTGTTGCTTTGGATTAATCAATTGTTTAACTTTTAAAATTAAATAGGAACAATTCTCTTAAGGGATGATAACCATCCTAGTGTGCTGAATTTCCACTCCACTATTTGCTATTATAACGGTGTTGATATTTAGTTTTCAAATTAGTGTTGGAGATATTGAATAGCAATCAAATGCTTGAAGCTCTTATAGAGCTTTAGAATTTGATTAAAATAGAGAATTTATATTTTTTGTTTCCACTTAGACACAGAAGCATGGAAGAGTTTTAAAAGTAAAGTCTAATAGTGTTAGCAAAATCCTTTTGGTTCCCTGCTGATACTATCAGTCTACCCTTGCAGAATGTCAACTGCTAAACATATTCCATCCTGGACTGGCACAGTACTAAGAAATTGACTTTACCATCTGGCTTTCTAGCATTTTTATCAGGTCTTTTTAATTAGGTTCAAATCGGTGATCTCCACCTTCCCTGCTTCCACCTTTTTCAGTGCCATTAAGGCTGAACTCATTTCCAGTGCACTGCAGTGTGCTCAAGTGGAACTTAAATTGAATAGTATTTTCCCCCCAGGTTTTCACACCTTACATATGCTAGCAAAAGTCATGTCATGCTTGCCCAGTAGTGCATATAATTCAATTTTTGTTTTATTAAGATATGAAGATGACCATTACATTAAAAAACCAGGCAGCCTTAAGAGACCTAAATGAAAAATGGGACGATAGTTAGAGAAATTAAATATCTCTGCAAGGTAAGGAGAAAGGAAGAGCACTGCAATTTTGCTCTTGAACTTAAACCACTAAAACAATGTGTATAATAGAAATTTAAAAAAGAATTTTTTTTCAAGTTAAACTTAGTGATGCCCTCTTTAACAAAAATATTTCCACAGGGTTTGGAAGAGAAAAAAAAAAACTGGTCAAATTTGGTTATGTCTAACATCTCCTGTTAATTTAAAATGATCCCAATACGATAAAAATCTAACTTCAACAACAGAAAGCTGGTTGGGCACTGGTTGGGCAATGGGAGTTCATTTTTTATTCTGTCTGTGACAGTAGAGCTAACTAGGGGTTGCATTATAGTTAGTTTGAAATCTTTGTTTTCTTGAAGAGGAAGAGTAGAGCAGTCATTCCAATATAATAAGCTTACTACCTTTATAATATTCACCTCATTATGGCCCTTATTCAAATGAAATTGATTTCCAATAAAGAAAAGAGTTCCTTTCAAGGGTGGAGGCAGAAAGGAAATTTCTGAAAACTCTGCTATATTTCTAAAAAGCATACAAAGCCTTAAGGACCATTATGCACTCTTTGTTCAATCAAATGCATCTTTTTTTTTCCTATGGCTATATTGAGATTTGCGCTGTAAACTCAAACAGGACAAAAAAAATGGACTCTTCCTAATTCATCAAGACAGTGCTAGGAAGAGTGAGTCACAGATCTCTGAGTCCCTGCCACATCAACGTGTCATGCAGGCAGCCCGGTGCAAATCGAGCAGACCAGGTCTTTCATTTCCATATAATGTGGCATGCATAAATAGATTAAATTGTAATGTTAAATTCAAAATGCCAATTCTGGATTTCAAAAGTAGAACGCTGAATGGATTTGTACCTGTGGTGATTTTCTACAGTACACTGAGTTTGGACTTAGAAACAATCTGACCAACAGAGTTACAACACGGGAATTCTATGCACCCTTTTTTCTAAGTTGTTCTAATTAGCGCCTAGGTTTTTCCACATGAACCTTCAAGGTTGAATTTCCCATTCTTATTTTGAATAGCCTACCCACTCCTACCCACTCCCTAGCACAAAAGATACTTACCGATTTGAGAACCTGTGTGTGCAGCACCTGTTCACATTGACTTCAGAAGTTTGGGGATGGGGGCATCAACATTCAGGTTAAAATAGTACAAAGGGGGAATCCTATAGCCCAAGAAAATAATTTTTCACTGAGTTTTGCTCACCAGAGTGTAACTGCCCACAATTTCTGGATATTCTGCTCTCTAAGCACTTTATAAATAAATGTATGTTGCAGAAGTTGCAAACTTTCATTTTCACTTTTTTTTCTAGGTGGGGGATGGGGTGTCATTTGGGAGCTGGCTTCAACCTTCATTACACTAACCAATAGCTACAGTCTTTGCTAGCAGTTTAAGTGACCCTGAAATAATTTATATACTTTTAGAATCCTCTCCTAAGGCAGTCAAGCCAAGTATGGATGATTAAATTCATTGAGTCCTTTTTACACATTTTCTTACTGCAGATGTGCTAAACCATTCAGCAAAAATGTAGAATACTGCAGAACAAGTAGAGACCTGCAGAGCTGTAATAATTACAGGATAATGTAGAACTAAAATAATTCTTTTGAATGTTGAGGTTTAATATCATCTGTTCTTTCCCTCCACATTCCCAGTGGAACAATTGACTCAATTTCTCCAGGCACAAATCTTTCATAACCTCTTCCTAACTTTCTGAGTTCTTCTCCTAGCAGGATTCTATGCAGGAGCACACATCTCCCTCTCCACTGAAAAAGTCCATCACATTTTAACTTGCCAGGCCTTATTCATCCATCTCTATCCTCCAGCACTGTTTTTAAGAATCACTCTTAGCCAGAGCAATAACTTAACAATCAAAGTAACAGATTTTGACAAACCTTTCCCTTCCTGAGTAACAAGTTTGAATTCCTTTAAGATTGATTTGTTAGGATGAACTTAGTAGCACAACGAGTTCAAAGAGGAAAATCTTCCAAAGGGAACGTAGTATTTCCAAGCCTCTAGAGATCTATATCACCTGCCTAACAGCAAAGCCTCTGCACAGCATTTTTAGGGCTGGTAAACTATCAAAGGTCTCAATCTTTTCTTTCAGACACTGTATATGACAAGATAGCCTTAATGAGAAAGGCAAACACTTTTCCATGAGTTTGCTGTTTGTCTCACTTGGCACAAACTGTTGCTCATCTTTGGCGAGTAGATAATTACAAGGTTTTTTGTTTCCCAGACCGACTATGGCTTAATAATATTTCAGTACAAGTTTCTGAGTGAACAAGTCACCTTGTGATTTGCAGTCATGCTAGCCATAAATCTTGGTCATAGGTTAGGAATAGACTTAAAAATTTGTCAGTAACTCATGTTATGCTATGATATCTCATTTGGCTATAATATGATAAAGTGTGACAGCTACAACCTGTGACTAATCACAGTCTCATACTGAAGGCTTCCTATGTGGAAAGCAAGATTTTAGAAAATTGAGAGTCTACCATGTGAAAAGAAGCTGCTTTACCCATCAAGCAAAGTTTAGTTGCACATTCAGCTTCTGCTTTTTGAAGGAGAACAGAAGTTAGAGAAATGGCTCTGTGGTATTTGAGCTTTTTCTAGTTTCAGATTTCAAGTGATTGATCATTGCAGCATTTCTGGATCAATATTCGTATTTCCATTTTTCAGGCAGTAGAAAACTGAGGTAAAGATACTTTTCAGTCTTCCTGTGGAAAATGCATGGAAGAGGTAAAATGAGGATGGATAGATAAATTACTTGATTGATAGTTCAGACATAATTCTGACTAGATTTTCCACATGTTGATCATCGGATGTAACAGACAGAAAGAATAGTTCTCATGTCAGAAATATGAGGTATGTAAGAATTTGACATCTAGCCTATCTTTATTGGCTTTCCTCTTTTCAAAGCCTAATGGATTGCTTCCTGCTATAGAGTCTGCCAAAATGCATAAAAATATTTTCAAATTTCAGAGGAGCTTCACATCCATTGATCAGGGTTTATCTATTGATTTGTGGCTAAGAGAGGACCATACTCTCCACTTCTCTCTGTTGTAATGAAAATGGAATGTATACTAATTTGAACTGAAAGTAGATATGTAATGGCTGAGGGTTGTTTCAGTTTTTTTGTTTGTTTTCTTCCATTTAGGTCTCAGAATGTTGGTTACATTAAATCATGCTATTTGTTAATGATTACAAGAATAGTTCAAGTCAATCTTGATATTCCCTGAAGTCATCCTAAAATTAAAAGTTATGCTTCAGGACCTTTGGCACATGATTGTTAACTGTAGAAGTTTGAATCTGCATCTCCACATGACAGGAAGATAAATATTTTCAAGCTTTTAAAAGTACGTGCACATACCCACACACATTATATACATCACTCATCTGTTACCTTGATAGGACTGTTCATCAGGCTCAACTCAAGGTGAAAGAAATTTCTATAGCTTCTGCTCCATAGAAATATTTAATCTAAAACAGAATTATACAAATATTAAGGTATTAGGGACTTATAGAAAAAAAGAAAGAAAATTTAAACAAGTCGGAAGGTGAAATATATGAAACTTAGGTTGTGATGAATTCCTGGGAGAGCTGAAATTTGCAGAATTTTTTTCACTGATTGTAGGGTAACAGCTTGGGGCTGGAGCAATATTTTAGACATTCCGTTTTTAAAAAGGTTTAAAAGTCAAAAGAGAGACTTTAGAAGGTAGAGACAGATGACTGGCAGAAATGGACATTTAATAAAGGTGGCCTAATAAAAGTGTAGCGAGCACTCAAGAGGGTAAGAAGACAAATTAAATGAAGATAAAAGGTAGCTTAAGAAGGCACTTGTTCAACCTCTTTATCTCTGGACAAGATAAAATCTAAGCTACCCCTTAAAATTTGGTAAAAGCCCAAATTCTTAAAGTTTTTTAAACTGTTTTTTTCTTTTAGCAGATAATTTCAATTGTCTCACAGGTTTTGAGCTTTCCTGACATGGTTTTGATCAACTGAAATCTTCTTACTATTATCCTCTGAGCTTATTTTAAAGGAAGAATGGAAATCAACAAATTTTGAAGGCTAATCCTCTAAATTCCTAGTTTTGAGAAAAGCTACACTTCCAACTCCTAAAATATGAAAAATAAATCAGAATTGTATTTGGTTTCAATTAATATGGAAGCCTTGTTTAGACCAAAAATAGAGTGTTCAGATATTACATCCTTCTTTTTTGTTTATCATTGCTCTGCTAATCTTACTCTCCATTTTCTAAGATAATGTTGCTTGCATAAATTGTTTTCTTTTTACTTGGATGTGACCAAAATCTGTGAGATTCAAATACTGTGAGATTCAAAATCCTTCTTCATTTTACCCACCTGAAATGTAATCTTGATATAGCTGTTGGCATCATGTAAATCTTGAAAGATGCTGTTTCTTTTTTGTAGCTCTGCTTTTACTTTTGTCATCCAAATGAAGAATATATTGGCCTTCAGATTTCTACTCAAATTGCTTCACCTCAAATATTTGTTGAGCACCTGTTATGTGCTGGATACCGTAGTAGGCCTTAGAGACATGAGAACTCTCATTCAAGCCACTGTCATCGTTCATCTAGACAACTGCAACAGCCTTCTCCGTGGTTTCTCTGCCTTCAGAATGGCTTTCCTCCAACCTTGTCTCCACTCTGCAATCTAAGTGAGCTATCCAAAGCAAAACTTTAATTGTGCCACTCTACTTTTTTAAAATGGCTTCATTTTGGAGAGTCCAAAATGAAGTCTCAAAACCTTACATTGGTTTCCATAAGTCCTGCACAATTTCCATTCTCATCTGCACCATTTTATACTTAGGCTCCAGACATACTGTTCTTTTATTGATTCTATTTCATTTATTTATTTATGTTTTTGAGACAGAGTCTCACTCTGTTGCCAGGCTGGAGTGCAGTGGTGCAATCTCGGCTCACTGCAATCTCCACCTCCCAGGTTCAAGCGATTCTCCTGCCTCAGCCTCCCGAGGAGCTGGGATTACAGGCACATGCCACCATACCCAGCTAATTTTTGTATTTTTAGTAGAGACAGGGTTTCACCATGTTGCCCAGGATGGTCTCGATCTCTTGACCTCGTGATCTGCCTGCCTTGGCCTCCCAAAGTGCTGGGATTACAGACGTGAGCCACCGTGCCCAGCCCAGACATACTAAATTATTTTACTTCCTCAAAAGCTCCACGTGGTGTCACTCACTTGAGATATACTTGTTCCTTGGTCACTCAATTGTGCTTCATTAGCCTAACTCCTAGTCATCTTCAAGTCTCAGCATACAGATGACTTTAGAGTAGCAACTCTCTGGGGTTCACAATGTGGGTTGTGTAACATCCTGTTGAGTTACCCTGCTTTATGCCTCCAAAAGACTCGAATATAGCCCAGTTGTAGTATAATAGTCTACAGACTGCCATAACAAATTACTACGGACTGGGTGGCTTAACCAACAGAAAATTACACTGTAAGTTCTGACATAGTAAGAACTTAATAAGTGCTTTTGAATGAATAAAGAAGAATAAGACATAGTCTCTGCCCTCAAAACTCAATAAATCCAGCTTATTAATTAGACATAAGTAAAACTGGTTAGAATATAGCATAGCACCATTTGAAAGAATAATTAATTTATTAATTCTGATCTAGATAGGGTAAAAGTGGAGTGGAGATCAGAGTCAAGACAGGCTTCCCAAAGGAGGTGATACTTGAACTAGACCATAATGAGAACAAGAAGACATGTCTATTGCTTTCACTATCATTATAAATTAGGGTTGTTTAAAAAAAAAACCTGTGATGGCATTTAAATTGCGTATTTCCAGTGACATCCTTGTATTGTGTGGTATAGGCTGCTTATTTATGCTTACAAACTCAAACTATACAGCAGAGTAGCCACTAGCCAATTTGGCTATTTAAATGTAAATTAATAATAGTTAAATAAGAATAAGAATCCAGTTAGTCTAGCAACACTTCAAGTGCCTAACAGCCACATGTGACTGCCATACTGGACAGTACAAATTATAGTACAAAACATTTCTGTCACTGCAGAAAGCATGTTATAAGTAATGCAGTCATTTTACTATTTATTAACCTTGTATTGAGCATCTAGTATTTGCCTGATACTGTGTTAGATGGTGCTTTGTGCAAAGGCAAATGTGACAAAGTTCCTGTCTTCACAAAGCTCACGCGAGCGAATTGGCCTTGCTCTATTTCTGTAAATTGGCTCAAGAAGAATTACATTTCTTTACTTTTGTTAACTTCAAAATTACTATCTTTAGGAGTTTGTTACTTATAGCTTATTGGATTAGAAGTTTTTCAGATGCTCAGAAATCAGAAGCATAGCTGTGAATGGAAGTTTGACTAAACCTACTCTTTATTAAGTACTCATTATGTGACCACCCTGTGCTGAGTACTGTGAAAAATACAAAAGAAATATAAGACAAATTATCTTTTCTCTATGAATTTAGAAGTTAAGTGAAATTTTGAATGTAAAACTGATTCATAAACCATGAACATATTTCTACTATTAAAGTATACAATGGGAAAGACTGGATTCAGATAAATTTAATGAGTAGATAACGATAAAACAGTATATAATCAAGTGCTAGAGTATATACTAAAACTTATAAATCCTATGAAAATTCAGAGTTGAGAAAGAATAACATGAAGTAAAATGGTTAAGGAAGACTTTGGAAAGAAAGTGATGTTAGTCATGAATTACTGTGTTATAATGTGACAGACAACCAACACAAGCTGACTTCAGTTACTTATGTAACTGGAAAGTTCAGCTGTGGACTTTAGGCACAGATGCATCCAGGGAATCAAATAAAGTCATCAACTTTTTGTCTTCTCTCCATCTGTCAGCTCCACTTTCCTCCATAACGGCTCTAGGGAAGATTCTCTCCTCTTGGTAGCAAGATGGCTACCAGAAACTCTAGGCTTATATCCCATTCTCTCAGCAACCCCAGTGAGAGGAAAGCACCTATGTCTAATATGTTCTGCTTGGGTCATGTTATTGTCTGTGAACCAGTCACTGTGACCAAGAGAAGGCAATGCTCAGTTGGTCAGGTCTAGGTCACAAACTCATCACAGGGGGTGGGGAAGGAAGTTCTTAGAATTGGGCAGGTGTAATCCCATAAAGAAATTCCTGGAAATGTATTAAAATGAAAAACAGGCTAGGTGTGGTGGCTCACACCTGTAATCCCAGCACTTTGGGAGACCAAGGCAGGTGGATCCCTTGAGGTCAGCAGTTCGAGACCAGCCTGGCCAGCATATTGAAACCCCATCTCTACTAAAAATACGAAAATTAGTTGGGTGTGGTGGTGCACGCCTATAACCCCAGCTACCTGGGAGGTTGAGGCAGGAGAATCACTTGAACCTGGGAAGCAGAGGTTGTAGTGAGCCGAGATCGTGCCACTGTACTCCAGTCTGGGCAATATAGTGAGATCCTACCTCAAAAAAAAAATAAATAAATGATAAAATAAAAAAAATTAAAAAAAACAAGGACATGCAAGAAAAACTGCAAAAGTCTAATTCAAAAGAGGCTTTGAGGGAAATATCAAATTTGTTTCTTTCTCTGGTGGAGAGGTGAGTTGGGTCTTCAAAGAAAGGTTAAGAGAATAAATAAAGACACAGAGACAGGAATGAGTGTGCCATTGGCAGAGAATGAATTCTGTTTCATTACTTAAGAATTTATTAGATAGATCATCCATCTGGCTTTGATTTACCATCCTAACCTCACCCAGGGGCAAAATCTTTTGCAGTCATTTAATACAAAACAAAACAAAAGCAGGACAATAAGAAAACCAATTGGTGAAATTCATATCTGCCTCCCTTTGTCTAACTGATTGCTTTTATTTTTATCATTCGATTTCCTGATTTATATGTGCTCTCTGGACTTCATATAACTAATTAGTGTGAATGTTTCTTACCAATACTGCTACCCATCTTCTGTCTTCCTAGATCTCAAAGCAAGATGAATTCCTAAATATAAGTGCTTCTTACCATTTGGGACCAGCCAAAGCCCATAGCACTAAAACATGACTCATGTCATCACAGATTAACCACAGCATATTGGGAAAAATTGTCAGAGCTGCCAATTTTTCTCAGGCACTTCAAAAATCCAGTTCTGTTAATGACGTTGAACACTTTAGTGAGCACTATGAATACCACATAAATATCTCTTTGCTTTGATATTTGTTACATTGGGCATCTTACCCAGGGAAGGGAAATTAGAGTGGTCTGTTCCAAGCCTAGAAGATAAGGGGATGCATTGTCTGTAGAAAATTTACAAACAATAAGAAAACAAACTAAAAATAAGTCTGCTTTTTATTATCACCATGCCCCTTTATTGGAAACAAAGTCAAGGATAAAATACTCCTCGGGAGAGGAGTGGGATCATTGGTCAGTCTAAGTCAGAGCTTCTCAATGTCGACACCACTGACATTTTGCACTGGATCATTCTTTGTTGTGTAGCCCTGTGCACTGCAGAACGCTTACCAGTATTCATGGCCACTACCCGTTAGATGCCAGGAGCACCCTTTCCCAATCGTGACAACCGATAATGTCTCTAAACATGACTAAATGTCCCCCGCAGAGCAAAATTGCTCCTGGATGAGAATCACTAGTCTAAGTTCAAAACAATTGCAATGATTACTCTTACGATTTAATATTTTTATTAATTTTAATAACGGTATTTATTTATATTGCTTACCACATAAAGAACATTACATTTGACATGGAAGTTAAAGAACTCTCAGTTATATACTTGGTTTCTGTCACACGCAGATCCTTCTACATGCATTTATTTCCAAAGGAAGTTGCTAACGTTTCAGACTCATTTGAACTCACCCTATGTAGAGTTCACATCTGCATCCCTTGTGTTTCTGCATATTCCCGCGTTTAAATATTAGATTTAAAGTAGACAATGATAAGACATTTTAGCAGCAAAGAACCTGAACATGACTTGCTTCAATATCATCATTCTATGTGACTACTTGCATATTTTTAAAAGAATGAATGAATGAAGCAGAGGACAAACTGTAATGTATTGTTCCTTAGGTATTTTGATTTGGTGTTTTGGCAGACTAGGTTTAGTATCCTGGTTTGATTAGTGAAAATTTAGTTAATAGATGAAATATATTACTGAATTTGAATAGTATAGTTAAAATTGAAATTTAGTCTTCTATTATAATTTTACTCTTCTTATCAAGTTGTTTTTTGTTATTAAACTGTGACGTTATTTTATTATTTATTATTATATATAGGTATAAGATTTTCCCTTAAAAATACATTAGTATAACTAAAAGGTATTAATCTGTTATATCTATTACTTTTTTCTTTTTATTTTTAATTTTTGTGGGTACATAGTAGGTGATATGTTTATGGGGTGCATAAGATGTTTTGATAGAAGCAAGCAGTGTGAAATAATCTATTACTTTATTTGTTTTGTATTACAAAATTTATTTCATGTTTAATTTTCTTATATTTTACTGGCATGATTACATATAAAAAATTAAAGGCTCTCAGTAATAACAAAATTCTCACTCTCTTGGATATTAATGTCACTTCATTATCACTGAAAACGATATTTACCTATACAAGAGGGGGATTCAAACATCTTTTCCAGGTGTCAAATATGTTAGGTGTGCCACTCTGGCACAAAACAGATTTGTCTACTGAATGGTCTTTCACCCAAAAACAGGAGCACTGTACTGGAATAATTTTATCCCCTCCCCAGGGGACATTTTGCAATGTCTGGAGACATTTGGGGCTGTCACAACTTGGGACAGAAGTGCTATAGGCATCTAGTGGATAAAGGCCAAGGATGCTACTAATGCTACAATACGCAGGCCAGCCCCTAGAACAGAAAATGATCAGCCCAAATGCAAATAGAGCTGAACTTGAGAAAATCTGGCTAAAGCAATGATTTCCAGAATGGCACAGTCACTCAGAGCCCAACACATATTATTAAGAATGTACAGCTCAGCTAAATTAAATGATGAAAGAGCCAGACATTGTGTTACAAAACGCTTCACCATCACACATTCCTGCCCACCCTGCCAGGTTTGTGCCATTGCCTAGAGTCTCATCTAATAGATGTTGAATTGCTCCCATAATGCATTTATGTTTTCGGGTAGAGTTGGGAAAGGAAGTATATTCGATTATCATCATCTCTCAGATCTTCTCTAGGGACAAGAGGTAAAGAGTTAAATTTGGGAAAGTGAAGGACATTTCAAATCCAAAAGATCTTGCCTGTATTTGCAGAGAAAACCTAAAACCACAGGAAATCCATGTGACAGTCTGAATCCAGAGTAGGGAAACTTGGAAGTTTTAACAACCCGAGCTAAAAACTGTAATTAGAATTCCAAAATTGCCCGCATTGCAGTGCTCTTACAATCCTTCAGTTTCTATGCAGATGAAAAGTAAAATTCAAATTATCCACTCAGTGAGTCCATAGATAATTCAGTGACATCCGTAACCCAAAACAAACTTTCTGCCTGCTAAAAAAAAAAAAAAAAAAAAATACGAGAGAGAGAGAGAGAGAATTAAATGAAATGAAAAAGAAAAGAAGAAAAGGGAGATAAAGACAAGAAATAAAGTTGTATTTTCTCCTTGGAAAGAGAAGATACTATATTTGAATAGGAACTAACTAGATATAAAATTTTCTTGATCTAAAACTAGGAACACTGTTGCCTTGATAAAATCTCTTAGGAGCCAGTAGTAAAGCTATTTCATTTCATTTTAATTACAATGAATTACTCATTAAATGAAAAAGTCTCCAATAGATATAAGTCTTATATACCAGTTTTCTTTCTATCAGGGACCAGTTTATAGCCAATTCTATTTTACACCATCCAAGCCTATTTTATTAGCATATTATCAGTGCAGGTTATTCAGTCAGTCAACAGTGCTTCTTCAATAAATAAAATGACATCATGTCTCTTGTTGTGGATGCTGTATTGCTTCCCATTTTTGTGCAGATGAAAGCAGGTGAGGAGGGAGGGAGATCATGAAGTTGTATTTTCATCTTGTGAGTATATTAATGCCATGAGCACAGATTCTTGATCTTATATGGGATTTTCTGACAAAGTCCGTCTGGAATAAGCTAAATATAAAGACATGAAATAGAGTTACAAAAATGCATGAGAATTTGAAAAGATTTGGATACATGAATAAACTGAGCCTGGAACTGCCAAGTATTTTATTACTTCTTATGAAGCAAGGTTATGTTTATAATAATGACTTTCTTTAATAGCTACAGTGATCTTTTTAATAGGAGTTTCTAATTTAAAGTTAGTCAGCCCCAAATAATTTGTTGCCACAAATTTGATAACCCTTTCCTGCACTTGGAATCTACTTTACAGCAAGAGGAAAAAGGACAAACCACTGAAAGATAATGTCTTGGCTGAAATGTGGCTTCCCTCCAGCTCACCTCTACGAATAAAAGAAATTTAAATTTAAGTTCCAGCTAGATGCCATCGGTTCCTCATACATCATTTTGGGTGTCCAACATACAACATTAATTCTACATGCAATGGAATGCAGTTGTGATTTGTGCTTCAACTTCACTTACTGTCTAAATTTATAAACAATTAGAGATGCCATCATTCACTGCTAGATGAGCTTGACTTCCAGTTTCAGAATTGTTTAGAATCATGTGACACAGTAGAAAAACAGCAAGAAAAATAATAACAGCTGTAAAACTGAAGATCAGTTTCATGCTTTGCTGTGTATTATGATCTTCCCTCAAAGTTAGCATCTTGGCATTTAGGGTGTCGTGGTACCTTTTAAAATAAATAAACTTTGAAATAAATAAGCTTTGAAAGCTTCACCCGGCATTTGCAAAAGTGCATATTTTGAATGCCATTTCCAATCATCTAGACTGATAATATGGAGAACTGGCCCAGTCTTTGGATAATTTAAAACACCTCTGTATTAGTCAGAATAAGTTTGGCTATGCCACCATTTACTTCTTATTTATACGCAGCATGATATAGTTCAAAACACTCTGCTCCATCCTGTAGCTATGCCATATGAAACATGTGACCTCCAAGATCATTGCAACAGAAGAGGAATAGAGGAGGTATAAAGGTCTTTGCTGACTCAATCCAGAAATGTCACATATTACATTAGCTCCATCCCCATTATGCAAAGCTAGCCACATGGCTCCAACCTCACCGCAAAGGAAAGTAGGAAGTCAAAAGAAATGCATAGATGTTTGTTGAATACTATCTCTGCCACAGCCATTTCATTCAATATTCTACTCATAGTCATTTTGTCATTCTACTCATTTATCTGGGATTCAAATGTCTGCTACTGAAATTTAACTTCATTTTGTCTAGGTTCAACAAGCATGAAGAAAATTCCATGTCTTCATCAGTATATGCACTAATATAAAAAATGAGGAAGGAATAAGTAAAGTTACTTTAGAAATGAGCCCATTGTGATCAGTCGAGATCCAGTTTAATTTTACTATCTACAATATATAAATAGCTTAGGGCACACCTTGAAATTGCTTTGACTGGAATCCAGGAAGCCAACACACCAGGCCTGCTGATGTGCTGCAACCATTTTGAAACTGGCTAAAAGTATTAATCCTTAGGCTGTCACAAATGCCTACAGGCTGCCTTCAATAACATTGATTTGGCTGTCAAGTTGGGGTAAAATGTCAACATCTCATACTACCCAATTAAGGCTTTAGAGACATACTTCTTCTTGCAGAGAAACAAAAGGTCTTTCTCTCCTAATGTCTTACATAACTCAATGTATGCAGTGAACAACATCATATTATAGAGATACAAATAACTGTGGCACATGACACAGCTGGGACCCAGATTCCACACAAGTAAAGCGTCCATGCCACTGACGTGGCAGAAGCTGCCCTCATTAGCAATGATGTACAAGGACAGTAGTGGCACACTGTTTTTCCCTTGCAACTTGGATTGTCAGAAAGTAGTATCTCTGAAATTTGCACATGTGATTAAAAAAAATAGCCTACCAAAATCCCTCGAACCTCCTGTTATTCTCTGAATTATAGTGAAACGTAAGCCCCGACGACAGACATGAAGAATAATGGCCAAACGGAAAATGGCATGGTCCTCTGTTGAGGAGAGGAACTTTCTTCTCAGTCCATTCTGCATGGTTCAACAGCTCTTAATAAGACCAATTGTAATAGGAGAATTGTCCTACACTGTTCTCAATTAAGACCAACCAAGGAATTTTTTTGTTTGTTTTTTGTTTTTTGAGACAGAGTCTCAACCCTATCACCCAGGCTGGAGTGTAGTGGCGTGATCTCGGCTCACTGAAATCTCTGCCTCCCGGGTTCAAGTGATTCTCCTGCCTCAGCCACTCAAGTACCTGGGACTACAGGCATGCACCAACACTGCTGGCTAATTTTTGTATTTTTAGTAGAAATGAGGTTTCGCCATGTTGGCCAGGCTGGTCTCAAACTCCTGACCTCAAGTGATCCGCCTGCCTCGGCCTCCCAACGTGCTGGGATTACAGGCGTGAGCCACAGCGCCCGGCCCCAAGGAATTCTTTAGCTGCTTGCAGTAAGTAATGATTATGGTATGGCTTTGGCTGCGTTTGAACCTGTTGGGTTTTGTTGCAACTTCAGGACTGATTCGAATTTGAATTTGAAAACGTAAAACAGACTGGTTTTATGAGACAGAAAATTCAGTATGAGGGAGGTTTTATAGTTGCTAGGTATCCCCCCAAATTCCTTTCTCCCCTTCTTACTACACACACAGCTTGTCAGCTAGAAACATTTCAAAGCATCCCTAACAGCCAGCGCCGACATGCTGTTCAGTTCTCATCAATGGAATAAGAGCATAAAGGATGTGTCCAATTTCTGTCTCACTTGGTTAAAAGGAAATTGTTTGCACTGGACTCCCTCTTTTCTCCCCTTTCTACAAGATAGAGCACAGATATGCTAGCAACCCAGTTTTGACCATACAGTCTAGGAAATGCCCCAGGAAAAGGCAGAGCAACAAGATAGAAGAAACCTGTGTTCCTGAATGACCTTGTTGAGCAGAGAAGGCCCACCATCCTAGGCTAGCCAGACCCTACTTAAGAAATACACTTCTGTCTTGTTTAGGCCACTGTGTTTTCGGATCTCTATGTTGCAACGGCTTAACCTTTACCTTTACTGTAGCATTTGTCTCTCATGCCCCAGGTCACACCCTCTTGATCCACCTCTGATTTCAGCTGTAGCCTGCAGTGGACAGTTCCATGTGAGCTCAGACCCATCTTATGTTGACTGCACCCACCTCAAATGAATGCTGTGCAACTTTCTAATCTTTGCATCAGAGCTTTCACCAATGCCTCAGAATCCCTCACAGCCCTCAAATAATTAATGGAAGACAAGAGGTAGTGGTTAAATACCCCTGACTTCCTTCGGGCAAGCAATTCTGTGAGAATCAATGGTCAAGATAACTAAAAATGTTTAACCCAGAGAAGACCCATTAGAATCCAATCACAATTGTTCAATGTTTCTATTTAACATGTGTAGAAGAATCAATTAGATTTATTCTGTGAGAACCCCATAAAAGAATGGGGACTATGAGGTTGAAGGTGTAGTGAGAAAGATTTTAGATCTCTCTAAATAAGAACTTTAGAAATCCAAACTTGTTCAAAGTTAAGTTCAAACACACACTTTTGGTATATAATGACAGATTACTTGAAATCTTCTAATGACTCCCCACCACCTTCAGAATGATGTCTGGTCTTCTGATCAAGTTGACAAGGCCCATCTGGATCTGATTTCTCTTGTTCCCTACCTTTCTCCAACTACAGCGAACAATGACAAACTACTTGGGATTGTTCTAATAAGCCAGGCTCTTTAATCTCTCACCTTTACACTAGGCTATTATTTCTTCTCTTTCTACCTCATCATCCATTTGTTCACCTAGCAAACCTCACTCATCAAAGACCCAGATCTGACATTTCTTCCTCTGGAAAGTGTCTAGACCCTGCCCAACCCCCACTACATCCACACGCAAGTTAATTATTCTCTCCTCTATACTATCTGTTCCTTTTCTGTTCTTATTTTTTTTCTTCTATGGCCCAAATTGTAGAAAACTTTCTGCTTGCATATCTGTCAACTCTATTCAACTGTGAGTTTCTTAAAATTAGTAACGGTGTCTTATTAATTTTTCTGTCTGCATCATGTAGGAAGAAAGCTGGCACATAATAGGCATTCACTTGTTTGGATAAATGAATTTAGGAAAGAAAAGAAGGGGGGAGGGACAGAGAGAGAGAGATGGTCTGAGAGTTTTTGGTGGACTGTTGGAGAGAAAACGGAATGATCAAAAGGGAGGTTATGCTGACCTAGCCTTAGGGTTTCTTCCAACTCTCAATGTCTATGATTCTACTTAAAAAACTGCCAACCGCTTCAGGGTTATGAGACTTATTTAAATGAAAATTAGTTTAAAACATCAGTCATCCCATAGTGAAGAAACTTTACCTCAAAGTAAAAAGAAATTTTATGACCTGTTAATATCTTAAATTGTTGGGTTATACCAATCAAAAGTCAGCAAATGAAAATTCTTTATTATGCCACTTATTACTAGCTTGGAAATAAGTTGTAACTATTTTAGAGTCTCTGAATGCTGTGGAATAGAAGTAGAGATGTGTGTGTTCTCATGTATGTACATATATGCATATATGCATGTGCAAATATGTTTGTGTGCATATATATCTGTATGTGGCATACCATTGCATCCTGTGAAGCAATAATATAGATTAATATTAACCCTAGGAAACTAATAAAAAAGTAAAATTGATTGCTATGTCTTAATTAAAACCTCAGAGTAGCATAATTGGGAAGCCCTCATTTATTAATATCATTACATCATAATTCTCTAGCTCAAATCCAGCAGGACACTACGATAGTTCCAGCGTAATAGATTAAGCTAGACATTGGCCCCTGCTTCTCACTGGTGTCTTGGTTAAGGTGTACCAGAGCTATGGAAGATTATAGTTTGAGGGACAGCTTACCCGAATTTTGCTTCAGCTACTTGTTGGCGTGATGGTCACACCTAAGCCAGGGAGCCACAATAACAAGAAGCCATCCTATACTTTGCCCACATGCTAAAATTATTTGAACATCTCCACTATTTCCTCTGGCATAAGAGAATACAAAAAGGGACTACAATTTTCTTTTGCAACCAGCTTTGCTGGAGTGTACCTATTCTGAATTTTAAGGCATATCTGGATTTCAATACTGATGGTAATTCTTAGAACTGGACCTGGAAAATTTGTGAAGATACCTTTAAAAACTCCTTTGAGTGTCCCCTTTCTTCCTTTTGTGTCTCAGTTCTTACTATTCTTATAATTCCCCTGGGTTGTCCCTAGTCCTCCACATTAACACTCTTCATTCTCTGTAGCATTCCATAATCCCTGTCTCTCTCGCTCACTCACCTTACAACTTACCGTTACTGAGAACTAGTCTTTTACAGCCTTTCAAATAAACTAGCTAGACAATCTAATTCCTGACTATTATGTTAATGAATAATACCAACTACAGTTGGACTATGGCTCCACCACATCCTTTCAATATGTCCTTGGGCAAGTTATTTAACTTCTTTTTGCATGACTTTCCTCATCTGTACAATGGGCATAAAAGAGCACTTATCAATCCCAGCACTTTGGGAGGCCGAGACGGGCGGATCACAAGGTCAGGAGATCGAGACCATCCTGGCTAACACGGTGAAACCCCGTCTCTACTAAAATACAAAAACTAGCCGGGCGAGGTGGCGGGCGCCTGTAGTCTCAGCTACTCGGGAGGCTGAGGCAGGAGAATGGCGTGAACCTGGAAGGCGGAGCTTGCAGTGAGCTGAGATCTGGCCACTGCACTCCAGTCCCGGCGACAGAGCGAGACTCCGCCTCAAAAAAAAAAAAAAAAAAGAGCACTTATCCTATAGGGCTATCATGAGAATTAAACAAACTAGCATGGTATGTAGAAAGTTGTCAACACAATGCTGGTGCATAGTAAGTGCTCAAAAAAATATTAACTATCAATAATCATATTTCAGAGGGACTTGAGTGTTTGTTAAAAGTTCAGAACTTGTGGAAAACCCTTTGGGATTTATTTTGGTGGCCTGTACCTTAACATAAATTCTGCCTACTCTATGAGGGGACCCTGAGTGGCTACTCTTTGCGCAGCTGCGCAGTACAGAAACACCAACGAGAGACTCAGAGTCCTTCCTCACTTCTCAGAGGTAAAGCTCTTTAACATAAAACTAAAGAATCCCTTTAAGATAGACAAGTACTCTAACCTAGGATGCCCCTGGGAACTAACTCACCCATCAGTTTTCTAAAACTCTAGTGTCTTGTGAGAGGTTGTTAAAAATGCCTTTGCCTTTTCTCCCCAGCTTCTCTCAAGTGACAACTATTCTCCTTCATTGGCTGGGCTTGTGCATTTTGACACATCTTATCAGACAAAACCATATTCCTGGGTTTGGCCTTATGCATCTTAATGACTAGTATCAAAAAAATTCGAGGAAAGTATATTATGGCACAATGCAATGTGCTGAAAGTCATTTTTCCTTTTCATAGGGATCATCTCAGTTATAGAAAGTGTGTTTTCTAAATACATTAAAAGAAATTTAGACAAGTTTTTAAATCCTGTTATCTCTGTAATGGCAGTTTCTAGACAAAATTGGCATCCTTTTAAAAGCTTGATTTTTTTCTTTGTCTTCAGTTCTTTTCCTTTTTCATAAATGTGGCCTAGAAGATAAACCTGTTGTATGAAGCCACAGACTGAAGGCAAAAACATAAGACAGGAAAGAGGTTACATAGTTTCATATGATAAAGCCAAGATAAGAGAGAGATCAAATCACTCTCATCTCTTCCCAGCTGATGTTTGAACTTGCCAGTGTAGAAAAGATAATAATGCACACTTCTATCTTCCTGTTTAACGTGACTTTCTGTGTTCTCGTGTGCTAGTGCTATTCTATTCTTTTGTTTTTAAACATTCAGGTTTTGCTTTTCCTCCTCCATTTACAGTGAATTTCACACATTGATTATTTTATATTTTAAAAGTTTTAATTGAAATGTCTTCTTAGCTTTATAAGTCTTCTCCTACCTTCCCAAACTCAGACACCAGCACCTTTGAACTTTCTTGAGTGACCACATTTGCTAGAGCTCTTTCTGTTGTGAGCTTGAAAGCACCATGCATAAGTCATTCCCTATTTTCTTCTCACTACCTTTCAATTCAAAGTGCATGCTCTCCTGGCAGTACAGAATGATACATTTCAACAGAGCACACTTTATAAAATGTCTGTTAGACCATTTTTATTTCATAGGGAATCAAATGCTCGTGTCTTAAATATTGGCCAACACTAGGCACTTCAGAATTGAGGCTATATAAAGCCTGGTCCAAATAATGGCAATGTAGTATGTCATGGAGTTAATTTAATGGTATTATTATCTTCAAATAATGTTTCCATCCATCCTTCTTCTCATACCATTTTCAATTATAAATTATAAAGTAAAATATAAATTGTCAAGTTCCTTCAACAAGTGTTGATTAAGCACATCTCAGCTCTTTGAACTTTCTATCGACTGGAATACTGAGAACATGTATTTTGTTCCTTGATTTCTTTTCCTGTTATTGCCTTCCCATGTATTTTTGTAATTTATACTCTCTTAGCTACTGAGCTCCTGAATAGGGCCACTGAAATAACTACAATTGTTAGACCAACTTAAGAGAAGATCAAACCTTATTTTCAAGTTAATTTACTGAAATAAATGTCCAAGGGCAAAATTTGAAACTTAAGTACTAAGTCAAAATCATGTGTATTTCTAATTTATTCTTTGCAAGTAAAGAATAGCTTTTTAATCAGTTTTAAATAAGAAGTATAAAAAAATCATTACTCCATGATAGGTACAGTCAGTCTTCATTATTTGCAGATTCCAAACTTATTAATTTGCCTGCTTGCTGAAATTGTATTTGTAACCTCACAATCAACATCCGTGTTGCTTCGTGGTCATTAGTGAACATGCAGAGAGTGGCAAAAAATTTCAGTTGTCCAATATGCATACTCCCTGCTAAAATTAAACAAGGGAACACTCTGCCTTCTTGTTTCAGGTCTCATACTGTAAACCAATGTCCTTTTGTGGTCTATTTGGTGCCACATTTTTCACATTTTTTGTTTTTCTGGGGGATGATTTTAACAGTTTTAAATGGCCCCCAAGTGTAGTGCTGAAGTACCATTAAGTATTCCTAAGCACAAGAAGTCTGTGTGTGACTTTTTTTTTACCAAAAAAAAAAAAAAAAAAACATATTAACAAGCATCATTCAGGCATAAATAGTAGTGCTGTGGGCCTTGAGTCCAAGGTTAATGAAACAACAGAATATGGTTTCCTTTTTTGTTTTTTGTTTCGTTTTGTTGTGTTGTTTTGGAGATGGAGTCTCACTCTGTCACCCAGGCTGGAGTGCAATGGCACCATCTCAGCTCACTGCAACCCCTGCCTCCTGGGTTCGAGTGATTCTCCTTCCTCAGCCTCCTGAGTAGCTGGGATTACAGGCACGCACCACTATGCCCAGTTAATTTTGTATTTTTAGTAGAGACAGGGTTTCACCATGTTAGCCAGGTTGATCTTGAACTCCCAACCTCGGGAGATCCATCTGCCTCGGCCTCCCAAAGTGCTGAGATTGCAGGCATGAGCCACCGCGCCCAGCCAGAATATGTTAAATAGAATGTACTAAAGAGAAACACACATAAAACAAAATTATATATTGATTAGTTAACAAAAATGTGACCAGAAGCTTATAGGAACTTAACCCTATGTTTCTTCTAAAAGCAATGGTTCAGTAGTTTGTAAAACATAACTATCACAAATAAGAAGAATTTACTGCATTTTAAACTCAGGTTTTATTAGAACTGCCAAGAAGTCAGCTACACAAATAAAGTATCTTTCTATGCCAACATGGGTCATAGACCCTTTGACTTCTCCACAAAAGAAGTACCGAAATTAGGTTTGATGTATTTTGATGAAGCTAATTCCCTGTTTTCAGACAACGAACATGTTCTGTGATCGGCAAGTAGATTTCTAACAGTGCTTAAAGAGAATATTAAAGATTCTTAAAGTTACTTTATAAAGACTAACATTAAAAAATGAACATTTGTGATTAGGTTACCAAAATCATTGTTGCCTGTTGTATACAACCCCACAGAGTGAAAAGATTTTTAAAAATTCAGGCATCAAAGAGATTTTTCTCTTCTTCTAATTTCCTAAACGTATATAAGATATTGCATGAAGTAAATGAAGCCAAATTAAAATATAGCTGGATATGATTTTGCTGTGTTAGTAGTCAGGTATTTGGCTGTTAGTGGTTATCCTTTGAGGTCAATTCTATTACTTAGGGTAGAAAATGTCTTAGGTATAATGCATTGCTAAATAATAAAACTAAAACTCCTTCGGTTTGAAATAAGCTACTCTTTGATTTGCCTCTCAATCCTTACAGCACCTTTCTTACAGACCTCCAATATATGGAAGTCTACAATAGGTTTGACAAGTGACTTGGGTCATGAGCAAACAAAATAGTGTTGCTTCCATTTGCAACTGAAATGCAGTGATACACTTTAAGTAAGAAGAGCTGTGAAAAGAATAACACAGCTGCTTCGATCGTTCTATAGGCAAAGCACAATAAGTGTCGATTAATGTGAGATTTATTGACAGGTTATGAACCAAGGAGCCAAGAGGGTGGCCAGATGGTCACTGCCTAATGTTTAAATTGCAGCACCCTAATGATTTTCACTTTCCTCCAGCACATTTCCTGTATTCCCATTTTAAGTCACTGCAGTAATAGATTTTCTACCAGTAACCTTCACTTACTCTTTAGCCATTGAAAAAGCTGCTTATTAGGCACTAATTCTAGATATTTTCCCTAAAATTTTCTTGGTTTTATTTCTTCCCATTATGCCTTTTAAATAATGAATGTAATTAGTGGTTCCATAAGGCTTAATATTGAAAGCACTTTCATAGCTGTTAAAAGTCAGTCCTTACCACATCCATGAAAGTTAGGCCAGCTCTGTTCTGTTGTCTACCCTAGGTGCCTTCCTGTCAAAAATAAAAACTTCATAAACTCCTTTTAATGAAGAATCATATTCTGTATATCCATGTTTACCAGTAACTGGGACATGTGCTAAGATACAGCTGAACATATGCTACTTAGAAAAAGGGATTGGGTCTTATTTTATTAAGCTTGTATATAATACATAACACATTTTCATACACACCTGGGCAATCAACAGAAAATTGATGACTATGAGTAAGGTAAGTAAAATATACTCCCTCCTGGATTCAAAGTGATCATCTAATTCAGGCAAATTAGCTTCTCCAGGATTTCTTATAATAGAAAATGTAGCTCCTCAAAGCCTTAATGATGCTGAATTTGTACCCTTTTGAACTAAATTATTCCTTCAGAGAGCAAAATGGTCTTCTTGGAAGAGGTAAATTACCTTAAACGTATGAGCACTTTACCTCCAAAAGAGAGTACCAATTTGCTCTGCGAGCTCCATTTTTCAGTTGCCCACACCCTCCTGCACGAAGAATTGGCCATTGTAAACTATTTATCTACTACTCTTTATGTACTTCAAAATACAGCTGAAATGTTTCCTCCTTAAAGTGCCCATATCAGAATGTTAACTCTGAGGACATGGATGAAAATTTAGATTGTGGTAATTAAAATAGCATGTTTGTGAAAGGCTTGACGTTTCATGAGGGAAAATTTTTTCACTGCTGTGACTCTAGCACGAATGAGGTGAAAATGATTGATAATTCCCTCATTGGTAAGGCCTATTTCGGAGAATGGGCCACTCTTGCTAGCTTAATTCACTCTCAAACCTCTTGTAAAATAGCAATGCAGATCCAGACAATCCTCTTTGTTAATCTTCTCTAAAACAGTTCTTGGAAATGCTAAGGAAAAGCCTCCCTGATTTCACATATTTTGTATCGTAGACCAGCCCTCTGACCCAAGCACTGTTTTGGGAGCAGTGCGTTTTGTACAGACACTCTCAAATACTACTATGTTGTGGGTTACTACTTGGACTTTATTTTTCTTACACTTTCATGCTGCCTTTCTGCGTGTTTGAGGAAACCATGCTTAAGTCTTTTTTATTGCTGGGATTGTTTTTCCTGCTGTTGTGGTTGTTGTTGTTGTTGCTGCTGCTGTTCAGAAAAGGAATTGACAGGGGCCAGACAGAGGAAGATATGACTTATATTTCATTGTTTACCACTTAATGTCTACAAGCATTCTATTTCCATCCATGGTATTTATTCTAAACCTACCCAGGTTGTCTTTCTAGCATGTTTCTAACCTGGCAATTCTTTGTTCTCTCTGGTGTTTGTAACAAATAAAACTTAATTCACTATCAGCTATAAATGTAATGAATGTCCCTTGATCATTCATAAGAATGTTAAAGTAAAAAGGTTTTATTTACCAGACTATGTTGAACCTCACTGAAATCCCTTCCTTAATATTGTATAATACCTGAAGCTTTTCTGACATTATGCCATACTTTCAAGGCACCTGATATTGTTCAAATGAACTCTCCTGATTTTCTTGGTCATCAGCAGATGATTCACTGACAATCACTTCTTGGTCAGACCTTTACAACCCAGTGTTTCTCATAAATCTGATTTCTTTGGCGTGTGGATGTCAAGACTTCTCTCCTTGTCCACTTCAGAACACACTCAACGGAAACCAATCTTCCTCACACACAACCCTCCACCTGCACAATGGGATTCAGTTCAAAGAGTTGCATTTAATTTATAGATCAGTGTGTTTCTGTTTGTTTCAATAATCCCATGCACTGGTATCCATAATTTTGCCATAGTTAAGTGTGTATTTTACTTTGAAGGCAACTATTTTTTAATTGTGTAACTGCAACTTACCTTTACACGTAGAAAACAGTTCACTTTTCTCTCCTTTTAAGCTGTACAAATTGTGGAGAAAGCCTGCTAGATAACAAAACCTGATATCATTGTACATCAAGCACATTGCCTTCTCCACTGGATTGTATCTTTGAAATGGTAGAGCAATGCAAAAACCTACCACACACATGTTTAATTCATTGGCTGACCTTTTAAAACATAGACTTTGTCATTAAACTAAAAGTGATCCGAACCTTTAGATATACAGTAGAGCAATATTAGACTTATAATAACTCTACACAGGGGTCCATAGTTTAAAAGCATGGCTTTGGTCTGAAATAAATTGATTTCGCTCTCTCTTTTCCTTCCGAGTTACGCTCTACTTTTTGTCCACCTCTCACTCCTGAGAGATGAGGAAATTAACCCCTTATAGTTAAAGGGAGCAAGAGACTCTAGAAGAAAGGAGCCATTTTTCCAAAATAACTTTTATTGTTTGTGAACCCCAGTCACCAAACTGACTTTGCTGAGGTGAGAAATGTCACAAGTTTCTCGTATCCCCCTGCCCTCCTTCACCCACCGCTAGTCTGCAACTTTACTATCCTGTATTGTGCACAGACTTCCGGATTTGTGACCTCCTTGAGAGTTGACATGAGGTCAATTAATCTCAGTATCTCCATGGCCTAGCACAGTATCTGGGACATATGCGGGCTCACTGAGCAAATGTCTGTAGAAGGATCAGTTAAATAATTAATTGCATATTAAATTTTTCTGATGTTCTTATACTTTTCTCCAATCATAAAACTACAGTTAAGGGTGAATAGAGGGCAAAGCCTGACAATCACATTGGCTTGAATTACCTCAACTTTCATTCAGTGAAAACAGGGAAGGACATAATTGTTAGGATGCTAAGAGGCACTGGCCCAGTGTAATCCAATCTCTACTGCAGCATTACTGTCTAAATAGAATATGTCGGCATTAACATTTCAATTTAATTATTTTTAAAATTCCAGACTTCCACTCAATGTACTATGGTCAATAGGTTACTGAGAAACATTCACAATTGTTTATTGATGCTGGCAGAAAAACAAAGATAAGTAGACATACTAAAATTTATAATCATGCCTTCCTTTATGGGCTCTACATTTATCTGACAGTATCAATAAATATCTCTCTACAGGTACAATAATATCCAGAGCTCATCTGAAAAAGATTTTTAAAGCATTCTCACACTCACAGCAAATAACAGACACATGTAAGTGAAAACTAACTTTATTAGAAAAATAATTGCACTGAATTCCTGTAATTGGATGGTTCTATAATCACCACAGTTTCAATTACTCAAGAATTGTAATGGAATTTTGCTTCGTGAAAATGCAGGGAGTTGACCAAATTATTATTTCTTTAAATGGTGGATAACATGAATAAAAGTATTACTGTGTATTCAAATCTAATTTAAAAACATAATTTACATGATGAAAATTGCTCTACTTCTTAATCAGAGTCACTCTGATGGAACTGCTTTAATAAAAGTTTCTTTTTTACATATAATTTAGTTTTCCTATTAGAAAATGAATTCTTCTATCTCCAAGTTACAAATTGCCACACACTTTTAACCTTTTCTTCGATCCTGAAGCTTGCCTGAGATGGAGTGAAGAGGGAACTGCCTGATAACCCCATCGCCTTTAGTTTGCATTTCTTTCCTGCTCAATTGTCAAACTTGTCTTATGCCAGTCCCTGATTTAACACCAGGGAGTGGGACAGTGCAGCTTGCCAGGAAAGAAAATGGTGACTGCTACCCTTTCGATGGCTTCCCATTCATCAGAAGGCACCCAGCCTCCCTCAGCCTCTTCCTGAAAATAGAATTCCTTTCTCATCACCAAGGAGAAGCCAGGGCAACATGAACATAATATGCAACCTCAGGGAAAAGAAAGGAGACATACAAGCTAAACAGTCTTTTTATAGGTATCATGAGTCACATCAATTGTTGATACCAACCCTTGACAGGAAGAAATTGCATGGATTAGCAGAATTGAAAATCACAGTTCTGTGAATCATGTTAGGTCATCAGATCAAATTGCTGAAAGGCACCTTAGAGACCGTTTTGTCCAACCATCTATTTTGTCAATAAGGAAACTAGGGCTCAAGGAATACAAGTGAGTTGCCCAAAGTCACACGGCCCATAAACATTGCCTTATGAGTTAGAACCCAGATCTCTTCATTTCTAGCCCAGGACTTTTTCCACATCACTAACCTGATTAAGATGAAGAAAGCACAGTGCCTCAGTGCAACCACTTCATCCTCACCCCCACTCTCTGCCAGAAAGTCTCATTTGCATGCCCTCTTTTCAATACATATTTACATTTGATTGTATTTATAATGTAAAACTATTTTCCCTAAATTTTAAAAATTATTTGTTCTATTAACTCTTACCAATCTAGCTTTTGCCAGCCTCACAGTCCCTCTGTAACCACAGGTCCCAGCCACCTAACCCATCAGGCCAGATAGTTTAACTGTCCTGTAAGACTGACAGAGCTAGTAAAATTCAACACCTAAGTGACAAAATTCATAGAGGACATCGTTAAAAAAAAAAAAAATGATGCAACAATTCAGTTAATTTAAAATACACTTCTGATGAGTCTGAAGGAAAAGTTAGCACTTTCAAATACAAGCATGGTAAAATATAGATGCTACAGAACTAGATGCAAAACTATTTTATCTTATAAATATGCCTTTTTAATTCCAGCTAATAGATATGAACACTTCTTTTTTAACATAAGGAACTGCATGTTAATTGATAAACTCTGTCTCACCAAAGTAGAGCACTGCATACAGGATTCTAGGCACCGTCTTGATTTTTACATACTGTGTTAATGAGTATATAAAGACCTATTTAGGTTTTCATTTCAGATGTTTATTTAGAATGGAAAATTAATTACGTATAAAATAAACTGCCAGTGAATTATGATATGCATAAAATCATCAGCGTATGAGGTTTTTTAAAAAGTTTATCAGATAATATAAGCAGAATAGTAACATAAATAATAAAACAACAAGAAATAGCGATTGCCCTGGATTGTGTATTAAATATATCAAAAATAAATGACTATATAACAGTAAGATGGTTAAATGTCTCCCTCTTCCTTCTTTTCTCTTTTACCTCTCCTCCCTCTTCCTATCCCCTGTCACTGACCATTATATCATTTGTTTAGGGTGTCTGCCAATCCCATGACTCCATTTCCCACAATCCTCAACAGGGATGAACTTCAGGTGCTGTGTATGTATCATTTAATTCATACCACTCTGCCTCTGAGCCCAAGATGATTGGACATGTGGTACATTTGACCTAAACTGTGCTGATTTTTCTTTTGGGCCCTCCCCTAAACCACAGCTGATCAGGTTAAGGTAAACATTTACTTCAAAGTGTACCAATCAGATCCTTCTCTTAGGAATTTGGACTTGTAATGCAGAGATTGTGACTCAGCCTCTGCTGTTCAGTTGAACTGAGAAATAGAAATTCAGAGACTGTAAAGAAGGCTAAGTTTTTCTATTTGCTGATATCATGAAAGTCAATCTGGAGAGAGAGGGGTAAAAGAGAGAGAAGCTGCCCAGTTTCTTGACAGCTTTCCAGCCATTGTTTCCAGTTTCTCATGAAGACCAAACTACTCTTTCAATCTTAGGTTTCCTTGAAATTCTCTGTTTCTTACAACAAATTACCCTTTTTTATTTATACTCATTTTAGTGGCTGTATGCTATTTACAACCAAATACACAATGGCTAAGATCTTTTTGTTGTTTTTTCCTTTTCTTCTCTCTCTTTCTTGTAAGCATGAAAACAAATTACATACACACAGACACACTCACATATTCACACACATACATGCTTATTTAAATTATAAACTAAGAATTCTAGAATTTCATATGATGGGTGCAATTTGAGTCCTTAAACTTTGCCACACCGTACCTTTACTATTGTTCTTTGCATCAGCTAAAATGTTTCTTAGATATTTATAAAAATAACAGGAAATGAGTATTGAGGATCACCTATTCTAAAAAGTTTGCAATATGTTGCCTTACTTTGCCTCTCCTCACCAGGCTCTCCCTTAATAATGAATCATACTTAGTCTTACTGATATTTCTAATTGTTCACAGGGCATATGTACTCATTGAAATTAATAACATCTATTTCCAAGTGAAGATTAAATGAATACCTTGAAGCTGTGTCTCCTTAGCTATATATGAGCAGGGGAGTTGCCATCCCTCTTGATGTATTCAAAATCTACACAAAGCATTTTAGGCATAACTATAGTTTTCACTTTTTATTCAGACACATGATTACAAAGATTAGACATGTTCTGCTGTGTTACAATTTGCATGGCAAATAAGATTGGTAGCGTTGATTTGTTTCATTTTACCATTTTGACAATTGATTTGTAAATGATCAAATTGATACATTGTTTAGTCATCAAAGGTCACTGAAGTACGAGGTCAACTATGTTGTAGTCCATTAGTGTTGTTGTTGCTGTTGTTGTTGCTTCCAGTAGTGTAAATTTAACTATTGCTGTATTTCATCATACATAATTTAAAGATATTTATATAATATCATCTCAGAAGTCTATTATTAAAAAGCCTGGAAAATCAAAGGCTGCCGCAAAAAATGTTAAATAATATCAGTTTTGACTTTAAAAATACAAAGGCTCTGAAGGATAGGAGTAAATCAATTAACAGGAGACAAGAAAACTAAAAAGCTTCAGTCAGTATTACTGTCCCTACTTCCATATTTGATTTGACAACACAATTTGTTGAGCACCTGCGAGTAATCTACACAGGTGCTATAGTTGGATGTTTGTCCCTCCAAATCTCATGTTGGAATTTGATCCCCAGTGTTGGAGGTGGGGCCTAGTGGGAGATATTTGGGTCATGAGGTTAAATCATGAATAGATTAATGCTCTCCCTGTTTGTGAGTGTAGGGAGCAACGAGTTAGTTCCCATTCTATTCCTTCCCAGAAGACCTGGTTGTTAAACAGAGCCTGGCCCCTCTCTCTTGTTTCTTCTTTTGCCATTTGATCTCTGCACATGCTGGATCCCTTCCCCTTTCTTCATGAGTGGAAGAAGCCTAATGTTCTCACCAGATGCCCAATCTTGAACTTTCTAGTCAGCAGAAACATGAGCTAAATAAGCTACTTTTCTTTATAAATGACCCAGCCTCAGGTATTCCTTTTTAGCAACACCAAACAGACTAAGAGAAATATTGTCAGTTGACTACACATGAGATTCTGCAATTGACTAAGTGAGAGGTACAAAATGTAAAAGATAGAATACTTAACCAAAAGGAGTTTAGAATACAGTTGGCTAGAAAGACATATTCAAATTAAACAATAGGAGGGAAATTTGCCAAGTCCAGATTATTCGTGGAGGTAATCATGTAACATAAACCCTAAAAGGAAAAAAAAAATCATTATGGGCTTAAGTTAGTAGGAATGATTTCTAGATGAAGTGGGACTTGAGTCTGCACATTCATTCAGCAGATCATTGTTGTACCAAGGATTGTGTTTAACTCTGGAGTTGCATCTAAAAGAACAGATAATTATATTGGCAGAGGAAGATGAATAACATTCCTAACAGAATAAACAACAGAAACAAAAGTATAATCAAGGGAATATGCAGAGCACATTTTAGGACATTGATTAGATTCATTTGGTTCTTACAGGGAAATCATGAGATATATTTAGAAATATTGGGCCAGGCATGGTGGCTCACACCTGTAATCCCAGCACTTTGGGAGGACGAGGCAGGTGGATCACCTGAGGTCAGGAGTTCGAGACCAGCCTAGCCATCATGGCGAAAGCCTGTCTCTACCAAAAAATATGAAAACTAGCTGGGCATGGTGGCCTGCACCTGGGGTCCCAGCTACTCAGGAGGCTGAGGCAGGAAGATCCCTTGAGCTCTGGGAGGTGGAGGTTGCAGTGAGCTGGGATCCTGCCATTGCACTCCAGCCTGGGCAACAAAATGAGACTCAGTGGAAAGAAAAGAAAAGAAAAGAAAGAAAAGAAAGAAAGAAAGAAGAAAGAAAGAAAGAGAAAGAAAGAAAGAGAAAGAAAGAAAGAAAGAAGAAAGAAGAAGGAAGGAAGGAAGGAAGGAAGAAGGAGAAAGAAAGAGAGAAAGAAAGGAGAGAGAAAGAAGGAAAGAAAGAAAGAAAGAAAGAAAGAAAGAAAGAAAGAAAGAAAGAAAGAAAGAAAGAAAGAAGAGAGAGAGAAAGAAAGAAGAGAGAGAGAAAGAAGGAAGGAAGGAAGGAAGGAAGGAAGGAAGGAAGGAAGGAAGGAAGGAGAAAAGAAATGAAAAGTTGTTTGTTTCAGGCTACATGTAGAATATCCTTGAAGCCAAGCCAAGGAGTTTGGCCTTCAACTTTGAAGGCAGTGACAAGCCACTTGAGGAACAATTACAAGCAAAATTGTGAGCAAGAAAAAATATTCTTGCAGAGTTTTAGGAAAATAAATCTGGTGGCGATGAGGTGATTTCAGGGTGTAAAGTTGAGACTTAAGATTAGAGCTCTGCAGTAGTCTGTGAGATGATAAAGGATGGATTAGAGAGTTGGCAGCAGGTAGAAATGGGAAGAAAAAAACTTGAGAAGCAAGCATTCTAGAGATATGATTAGATGTGAAGAAAAAGGAAGGAGGAGGAGAGTCAAAGGTTACAGTGATGTTTAAGGCCTAGGTGGCTCAAGAAACTAAGGAATTGAGAAGCTAATTTTAAGGAAATGTATGAGTTAATTCTAAGTATATTGAATTGGAAATAATGTGAGGTCATCCAAATGGAACTATCAGAAGGACTAGTGCATGATAGAGATGGTAGGCTGAGAACATAGATTCCAGAATCTTATGCATGAAGACTCTGGCTACTATAGAATCTATCCCCATGTTAGCAGATGTAGAGGGAATGAAAAAAGTAGGTAGCTCTGCCCTCAAGAGCTTACAATATCGGTAGTATATTAAATGCCAAAGTATGGTGTACAGCACTATAAATAGTGAGAGAAGAGACAAATAAACACCGGCCAGAACAATCATAGAAGGCTTCTAGAAAGAGGTGACACTTGAATCTAGGCTAAAGAAAAGCCTGTATGACTCATGGAGGTTCTCAGCATAATGGTGATGTTCACAAAAGTGATAAATATTTTACTGAATTTTGACGAGTTAAATAATAGTAGTGATAATTTCTCTTCCCAAACAAGAAAATCGATCTTTCCTCAGAAGCCCAGACCTTAAAGTTGTCAAGAGAATGTGGCAATGAACTTAATGAAAATTAGGCACCAACCTGAACCACTTGATAGGACTTTTTCTATCCCTTCTCCATCCGATTTACAGGACTCTTGTTCTGAGATATCTCTTAGGACTGCACTACAGAAAACCACCTAATTCTCTTAGCTTGTGATGCGAGATTAAAAAAAAACAAAACAAAACATTAAGTTGCCTTAAAGGGTGAAATAAGTGACTAGAATAAAATTTTGCCTATATTTGGCAAGCATTTTAAAGTATTTACTCTGCAAAGCACTAGGCTGGGTTGGGAGGAGGGAGAGTAGAGAGATACAAAAATGACTAAGGCACAGCCCCTGCCCTCAAAGGAGCTTATTGTCTGGTAGAGATGATCATCCAGACAATACAAAGTACACAGGATCAAAAGGTAGGCAAAGGCAGTCCTGCAAGTTGTGAATTAAAACCCTTACGGTGTGGTATGAAAGGGTCACTTGTAAACCCTGTTCCAGTGACAGCTAGTCCAGTTGGCAAGCCATATAAAATTATGATGAGCTTATCAGTTAAAAAAAAAATCATTTACAAGCGTACTCTGCATTTCCAGCACAGGCATTTATTTCTAAATCAACTGCAGTTTGAAGGAAAATGTAAATTAAGAGCTTCCTTTATTTTAAGACTTAATTTCTGGTGATGTCATGATTCAAGGCATCAGAAATAGTCTTTAAATGAAAAGAAGCTTCTTTTTAAAACTCACATTTTACAACTCTAATATTTCAAGTGAAGACTTGGATGAAAGTAAGAAAGAAAGAGAATTCAGGAGCTTTTTGGCTGCAAAGTTTGGCACTCTTCCATGACTTGCCTGCTGCAAGAGCCAGAATTTGATTCAGGGGGAGCTGAAAGCTTCTCCATGCTGCTCCAATGGCCCAGAGATTCTGGTTTTGGACAGCACCATCTGGACCAGTGTGAACGACAAAGTCAAACCTCCCACGTGCGTTTGCCTGGCTGGGCAAATCAACTTCAGAGCAAGGGCACAGGCTGCCTCTTGGGCTCCATCAGCTTTCTCCCTGGTGGAGTGAATAGCTCCAAGGTGCCACCGCCATCAGGAAGAGAATAAGACAGCTTTTCCTGTTGCTGTGTATTGCAAAGAGTCCAATTGTGAGTTGCTATTTATCCTGTTTTTTGGCAGCTATAGTTACTCAGCTTCCTGTATCATCTTCTCCTCTGTGAATCGAGGAGCTTTCCTTGCATATAAATCCCAACAAGTGTCTTCTTTGGCAGTCCCTCATTTGCAGGAGGTTTTTCCTGATTGTTTTATAAATGGGGGGTGAATGTGGCTAGTGAGCCTGAGCTGAGCTCCATGGACTGTACTGCATCTCAAATCTCACTTATCACTTCAGTGTGTTAGTTATTTTAGTCATGCCTGCTTTTCTGTTTCATTATCCTTGACAACATTTAAAGTTCTGGGACCACGTCAATAGATTTTGAAACCAAATGAAGTGGTCACAAACCTTTATGGTAATTTATGCTTCCATGTTTAATGTCTCCAAGAAAATTGGAAGACTATCTCTCATGCCACTTTTTGTTTGTTTGTTTGCCTAAGTGTTTGCACCTAAAATCGAGGTGAAAGAGGAAGACACACAGTTGCTTGTTCAGTGCAATGAATATCTGATGATGATGTTATCTTGTGTAATAAACACATCATTGTCTCTTTTTTAATTCCTTTCTTAACAGGCAAATACAGATCTGTTCCCAAATAAAGCAAAGGCAGCACTAATGATTTAAAGCGATATCAACATGAAACATGCCAATTTGAATCCATTTCCAGAATACGTGTGCAAACTTCTTAGACCTCGATAATTTCAGCAGAGTAAACTAGTCCAGCTAGTTTGCAAGTTCCACCCAAATGAGCTATACATAAGCATTTTGAGGCCTCTGATGTCTCAGCATGTAGGTCAGAGGAAAGCTCTAAGAGGCTTTCTGCCTTCAGTTTATAAAACTGAATTTTAAAAAATAAAATAAAATAAAAATACTGCCAATTGGGTCTCAGTTGAGTGAGTTTTCCAAAGAGTTGAGATTTAATTTTTAACCCCATCAAGCTCTTTGTCCTAGATTGGGCAAGAATGCTCTAGTCAGTACATATGTGGCTTTAATAAATAGCAACAAAAAATTATTTGAGGATAATGTCAGATATAATCACTTTATAAGAATGAAGATAATCAAAACCAACACTCAGACTAAAATAGCCCACTCTGAGTACAGACTTTTAGATGTATTACATACCTGGGAAATGCCCAGTCCCTGAGGATTAGAAAAGATCTAAAGAAAGCTATAATCTCATCAATTGCATTGTAATTTATCTGAAGAATGTGCCTATACTCTGTGGTAGTTGCCTGCATGAAGTCTATAAAAAGGAGAATTGGCTAGAAAGAAATTGCTTGTGTTAACTAACTCTGTCCAGAAAGACAGGCACTATATATTGCAATAATGATAATGATAATTACGAAATCATAAACATTATCATTTATTGATGTCTAAGTGACTTAATATATGTGCAGCACGTAGAACAGTGCCTGGCACAAGTACATGTTCAGTAAGTATAAGCTATAATTATTATGACGCTGTAATAGTATAATAAAGCATTCTACTAAGCACTTTACAAACTTTAGTTTAAAACTAAAATCTAGAGCCAGCCCACAACATTACCACTGTCCTCTCCAACTTCCCACCCTACCCCCACCACACACAGTCACATACTTATAAGAGCTACGGTTCCACCATCCATCTAACTGCCCAAGCCAGGACTAAGCATCATCTTGGACACTACCTTCTCCTTCAATCTCCACATCTAATCCATCAAGATTTATTAATTTACTTTGTTAATATGTCTGGCATTTACTAACTTCATCCTACCTCCATGGTCACCACCCTGGTCCAAGTCTCCATTTTCTCCTCCCTAGACTACCGCAAATGGCCTCCTAACTGGTCTCCTTGTGTATCCCCCATTTCCCCTATTTAAGCAGATTCTCCATAGAGTAGACATAGTGATCTTTTCAAAACCCAAATCTGATCACTCTCTTGAATGGCTTTCCACTGTTGCTACACAATTACTAACTGAACTGTCACCTAGTTCTACAAGGCCCTGCTTGTTCTGTCTCCTGCCTGTCTCTCTGATATGGTTTGTCTTTGTGTCCCCACCCATTTTCACCTTTAACTTTAATAATCCCCGCGTGTCAAGGGCAGGACCAGGTGAATCAATTGAATCAATTGAATCAATGGGGTGGTTTCCCCCGTACTGTTCTCATGATAGTGAGTTCTCATGAGATCTAGTGGTTTTATAAAAGGTTCCCCCTTCACTCAGTTCTCATTCTCTCTCCTGCCACCCTGTGAAGAGGTGCCTTCTGCCATGAATATAAGCTTCCTGATGCCTCCCCAGCCATGCTGAACTGTGAGTCAATTAAACCTCTTTTCTTTATAAGTCACCCAGTCTCAGGTATTTTCATCACTGCCACTCTTGTATCATATGCTGAAACTACACTGGCTTTCTTCCAGTTCATAAAAATGTAAGAGGAGAACTTGATCTGGAAAGTCCTTCCAGAGAACACGAGGTTTGAGCTAAGAGCTGTAGAGTAAGTGAGTGTTAAATTGATAATGGGGCATAGGGAGTAATTTGAGGAAGAAGAGGAGACCATTTCAGGAAAAGGGAACAAGTATAATGAACAAAGGCCCTGGAGAGGAAATGAGCTTGGTGTGTTCCAGAAACAGAAAGACAGTGTGACTTAAGCGTAATGGGCAAGCAAGAGAGTAATCCAAGTTGAGTACAGTCAGGGAGGTGGAGGTCAGAGTATGTCGGACCTGTTGGCCACCATCTGAAATTATGAATACATAAACTAAAATATTAGACTTTTATTTTTGTAAACTGCAATTTGGATCTCACTTAAAATTTTAAAAGATGAATTTCACCCTTGTTTTTAGCCAAATATATGTTTGCATTCTTCACTAAGTCATCAATGAAGTCTGTTGGTCCTGGCTCAGTGGAGCGTAGCCAAGATATGCCAGAGTATGGAGAAAGGAATGTGTTGCTGGTGGGTTGTCAGGTGCACTGGCACAACCATGTGAGGCGAGAATCTTGCCCATATTATTTGAAATAAGCCAACTCTCTCCCTTTTGAATCCAATAACTATTACTCAACAGTTGAGAGAACAGAACCAACAAACAGATTGCCTAGATTAACCCATTGAAAGATGCACCTTTAAATTGCTTTTGAAAAATAAAGTGGATAGGGGAGCAATTTGGGAGAAAAGAGAAATAAACAAATTACACATTTGCAATTCCACAATGACTTTTTTTTTTCAGTTTATTTTATTTTATTTTTGAACTTTTATTTCTACCTTTTTTTTCTTTTTTTTTTATTATACTTAAGTTCTAGGGTACATGTGCATAACGTGCAGGTTTGTTACATATGTATACTTGTGCCATGTTGGTGTGCTGCACCATCAACTTGTCAGCACCCCTCAATTCATCATTTACATCAGGTATAACTCCCAATGCAATCCCTCCCCTATCCCCCCTCCCCATAATAGGCCCTGGTGTGTGATGTTCCCCTTCCTGAGTCCAAGTGATCTCATTGTTCAGTTCCCACCTATGAGTGAGAACATGCGGTGTTGGTTTTCTCTTCTTGTGATAGTTTGCTGAGAATGATGGTTTCCAGCTGCATCCATGTCCCTACAAAGGACACGAACTCATCCTTTTTTATGGCTGCATAGTATTCCATGGTGTATATGTGCCACATTTTCTTAATCCAGTCTGTCACAGATGGACATTTGGGTTGATTCCAAGTCTTTGCTATTGTGAATAGTGCCGCAATAAACATACGTGTGCATGTGAATGACGTATTTAAATATACACATGAGGGCTAAAGATTAACAGACTATAAAATGAAAAAATAAAGAGAAGATAAAAACCCTTCAAATGAAGGTTAACCGATTTAAAAATTGGAGCATTTGTTGTTGTTGTTGTTGTTGTTAATTTCTAAGACTTCTCAAGGAAAAAACAAGGATAAAGGAAAATACTGCATTTTCTTATAATATTGCCTGGAAAAAAATCTCAGTATTTTCCAAAAAAAGCTTTTCCCAGCGAAAGCTTGAAACTGTTTCAAATTCTTCATATATTTAGTCATCAAGAAAGCAATATAGCTTTCCATATTTTAAAAATTGAGAAACCAAGGCATTGCATTGTTGTGTGACATGCAAGTCACTCTTAAATAGAACATTAAATGGAACTGAGGTTTCTTGATAGCTAATCTACTTTAATTCACCTTTCTCTTTGAGGGCAGGGGTCCTAATCCCGTTTCCATTGCCTTGAGGGCAGGGGTCCTAATCCCATTGCCATTAGTGCCTACCACAGAGCATTCCAAATATTTACATGCTCTATAAATGTTTGTTAAATGACTAAGGAAGCCACTCTGCTCTAGTTCAGAAGTGCCATTTGCTCTTCATTCATTATCTGGAGTTTCTTCCATCTACCAATAGAGAGCAATATAGAACTTGCCAATATCAGTGTCTTGGCAACTGAATATATAGCAATTTGGCTGGTTACATTGTCCCAGTTACACTTTAGAAAATAAGTTTCTTTTTAAACATCTGTTTGCTCAAAACTCTTGGATTTTGTTAATGGTAGTATTTAAAGAAAATTATTTTTAGTTGACATTTTCCATTTTAACAAGGAATGAGCAAAGCATGTGTTGTTGTACTACTCTGTCTTTGCACTCATATGAGGGAGGTCGTGGGCTCTGGTGTCTGCTGGTGAAGTGGGTGCTTGGATTAATCTTAGCTTGTCTGGTCACGCCCTTCCAAATCTTCACATTCCACAAAGCCTCAAGACACAGAGTAAGAGTGGCCTCGCTATACCCCACGTTGGAACCTACCTTGTTTATGTTTGAAGAACAGATTTCCCTCACTACTAAATAATAGAATATACAAATCTTCTAGTTTATTGATGATCATGTGAAATACAGATTATTGACCTATTATTCAGATGTAGATTCAGTGTTTACTGAACTCATCAATGTGCTGAGCATTGTGCCAGCCACTTTGACACACTGGGTCTTATCTAATCCTCTCAGCAATCTTGTAAAATAGGTGCTTTTATTCCATATCACAAATGAGTAAACTGAGGCTCAACGGAGGTATGTACTTGCACACGATCATACAAAGGGGCATTGCGAGTTTCTGGAACTAGTGTTGCCTTGGCAACTAAACCATTCGAAAACAAATTTTGTTTTATTCATTTTATGTTAACAAAACTAATGTATATTCATGGTAGAAATATCTTAGCATAGAAACAAGAAAAAGGAATAAAAACAAGAAAAAGGAAAAGGAGAAAAGAAAGGATAAAAAGCACCGATAATAAAAACCATTTAGAGACAATTACTGGTAGCGCCTTGCTGTATGTTCTTCAGGGATCTTTCTACATATACTTTTAAGGGATCATACTGTGGGTCGTTTCAAAATCCTTTTTCTCAATTAACAGGAATGATCATATTTTATGCCAACAAAAATAGACATCATAATTTTAATGGCAGCAAAATATTCCATCGTATAAACATGCCATAATTTAAGAAATCCTTTTGTATATACTTTTAAGTTGTTTCCAATGTTTTGCTATAACAAATCATGCTGCAATGAATTTCATTACAACTCTGTTTTGGACCACATCTGTATTAATTTACTTGAGGTATTCCTAAAGTAGAATTTCTGGATCAAAGGTCATGTACATTTTAAAGCCTTTTTGATACATATTCATTGTATCTATTAATTTAAACCTAGGAATAAAGTTCAGGTTGGTGGAGACATTTTTTTAAGAGTGGGAAATGTTGCCATGTTTTCTCTTCTCTTTTCTTATGATTATCTTATCCTCATCTGACTTGTTATCATTCCCCACTCATCCCTTCTTCCAGTCATTTGTAGTCTCTGCATTCATACTTTGCTAGTAATTGCTTAAGACAGTCAAGAGGGCAAAGCTAGAATCTGACTTCTGTCTGTATGTCAATGATGACTGCTCACAGGTAGCCACAGAACCATGAGCAGGCAGACATATACTGCAATTATTAGCATTTTGTTGCTAAATGAATCTTTCTGAAATAGCAACTTCTAAGCCCAATAATTCAGCTATTTGAGATTTAATTCTATCTTCTTTCCATCTCTTTAGATTTATCTTTCTGGTTACGATTCCTGCTTTCAGTCATTCATCCCTAATACATTTTAAAAATCATTAGACATATTTTTCTTTTTACATTTTTTCTTGAGAGGAAATGTGTTTTAAAACTGTCTACAAATACAGTTCAGGTTAAATTATTTCATCCCCAATATTTAAATGCAATTAGTGTTCAAAATGGCCTGTAAGAAATGCCCTATTTCAGTACCTTTGAATAGAGTGAAGTAGTATGTATTTGAAAATGAATTTATCTCTGACAAATGAAAGGAGGATATTTGATGCCTTCTCATCTCCATTAAAGGCCTGCTTGCCCAATGTCACAACCCTTTTTTGCCATTTTCTTCTGTTAATGGGAAAGTATTCCCCTTTTAGCACATTAATAAATGAATGATCATAATGAAGGCATAGACTATAAAGCACAATCCCAGGAACACTAGATACATTTTGATTGTTTCAGGACAATTCTTATTACAATAAATACTATTAAAATACCATCTCTTAGAGAGACAAACACCAAGATGGCTAATCCACAGCTGAGAGCCCCTATCAAACTAGACTCACTTCTGCCAGTATCTAACATAAGATGGTTAATATCATCTGTTGCAGCAGGATTTCACATGCATCTAGATTTCTCTGTCAATAGTCTGAATAGCAAAACAACTATTCTCAATTAAGAGCATCTTAATTGGTTTTTTTTGGCATATTTTTAAATTGTGATAGCATATGAAACATAAGCAACATAGAATATGGAAACAAGATTTCCAAAAATGGCTTTTGCTGCACTTTCTCAGTCTCCTTTTCCAGAATCAAATCTTTGTTTAGAATTCTGGTCACCTTCCTCCTGGGTGACTACAATCGCCTCACAATCTCACCTACATCCAATGCATTCTACTACAATAAATCCTGTAGCCCAAGTGACAGCATAAATACCTAATCTCTGGTATATTACTGGCATATGAAAGTGAGACACTATAAAGGAAAGTGGAAAATTAAAACAGTCAAGGAAGATAGGAGTTGAATATGAAGGAGGAGGCATGGGTAAGAAGAATTAAAATATGTGCCCACCCTCGCACTCAACAGTATCCCTGAAGAGATGGTTCATGCCGCGAATCTTCTTAAGAAAATTTGGGGAAGGGGGATTGAAAGAGAGAAAGAGATTGAGATTTGATTGCAGTGTCCCTGCCAGGCCAAGGCTTATTTAAGGTGCAGCTAGGAGAGCACTCACTTTGAAAGAACAGCTTAATACTCTATGCTTCTCTTGCTACCCCTGCTCCTCTCATCTACATCTGGGACTCAGTCCCCAGGAGGACCCAGGCAAGTTCCTCCATCCCTATGGCCAGTGTTTCCTCTCCATATTGCTACAAAACCCTGCAGCTAATGTTAGCAAAAAATAGAAAAACAACCTAAATGGAAATTGTCCGGTAAATTTTCAGAGTCTCAAATGTTAGAAAAGCCATGGTACATTGACCTCTCCAGTTTATCTCCTTAGAGATTTCTTTCATTCAGATTCAAAGGAAGTGGCAGGAAGGAGACAAGTTGAGGAACTTATGCTCTGAATTTTCCTTACAGGCATCCTCAGCAGCAGTGTGTGTTTGTGCATGACTGTCTTTCTGTTGTTGTGTTTTGAAGTTTAACCCTTTTCTGGACTATACAGGGCAGCAGTTAAGAGCCTGGGGTTTTAAGCCAGACAGAAATGGTATTGAACCAAAACTCTACAATTTACTGGTTGTGTAGCCCATGGGAAACATATTGAACCACCTGAGCATTAGAGTACCTACCTCATGGAATTACTGCGAATTTTAAATGAGATAATCTACATATGGTATGTGCTATAGTGCCTGGGCCCAAAGTAAGCAGTTAATAATGATTATTATTGCTGCTGTGGCTGTTTTTATTTGTATTTGTTACCACTAGAAACATAAAATGTGTGGTCTTTTCCTGTCTCCTGACCCTGCTGTGTTGGGAGGGCAAGTAATAAAAGCTTTTGACTTATCAGAGGGTGCCTAGTTTGGTTGCTTATTTATTGTCCCAGGACCTCACATTTGCATATGTTCTATTCTAATATTCTTGGAACTGCCCATCCCTTGCCTAGAGCACTAGCACCCTAAAGAATTCATTCATCAAATGTGTCTTGAGTACCTGGTATATACTGGGCATTATACTATGTCCCAGAGACACAATTGTAAGCAGGACAGACACGGTCCCTACCGTTGAAGAGTTCATGGTTTAGTTTTGTCTGTTAGAAGGAGCCAGGACGTGAACAGAAAGATGGACCAATATGGTAAGTTCTGTGATAGACGTTAGCAGCAGATGCTAAGAAAGTGAGATGAGAAGGCAGCCTGGGTGATGTCAGGCAGGGTCAAGGAAGACTTTCCAGAATTGTCTCTAGAACTGTGTCTTAAAGTATGTTTGGAAATTATGTAGGGGTGGGGGTGGGGGGCAGTGCGGGGTTATTCCAGGCAGATCCAGTGGCATGTGCAATAATGGGGATTATGAAAGACCAGAGCACAGAAGAGACAGCAAGTAGACCAGTGTGACTGAAGGATAGGAACAGGGGCAGGGGAGAGAGACAAGGACTTGAGAGGTCAGTAGGGGCCAGACCATGAAGGTCCTTAGAAGCATTTTAATGAGTGTATTTGTTATGCTGAGGTAAATAGAAACTTATTGAAATGTTTTAAGGACACTGACCTTGAGGAGGAAAACGTAGCGTTAGAGGAACTGTGTACAAGGTAAGATGCTGTTGCAGTAATCCAGAGAGAATCATCAAGGTCTGACAGCAGTGGCAATAGTGTTAGAAAAGCAAGAAGACATGTGATAGAGAGGTAGGAAATAGAATCAACATGGTTAGATCTGTCATTTCATTATTTCATGTGTTTTAGCACAGTTAACAAATACTCATTGAGCTCCTATGCATTCTATTTACACAGAAATGTAGAAGGCTTGTGTATCTGCTTGTTAATAGAGGAGATGAGATGTATGCAATGTTTTGAGGTATGGAAGAAGAGCAGGCATGGTATGAGCTAAATGACATAAAAGTGGTGAGGGAGGGAACATCATTTCCAGTTGTGATTTGTACAGTCAGGGAGAGACAAGGTGAAGGTGTTGTCTAAATCAGCTTACCCAGAATGATGCATAAATCAGAATATGGGGGGTTATAATTATCTTTTTTGTTATAAGATGTACATAATGTCATAGTCTCTCTGATAAGGAAAAACATAATCAGGCAAGCCTGTTATTGTTACAAGGAGGTTCCTAGATAAGTTTGGAACCAGAATCAGGGGAATGAGATGGATTATCTTATTAACTACTGTTATGGTCTGAATGTTTGTGTTCCCCAGCCCCAAAATTCATTTATAGAAATCCTAACCACAGGTGATATGGTTAGGAGGGGGGGCTCTTCCAGGGATGTGGAGCTCTCATTGATGGGATTAGTGTCCTTTTAAAGGAGATCCCAGAGAGCTGCCTTGCCCCTTCCATCATGTTCTGTTCCATCACGACACAGCAAGAATGTGCTGTCTATGAAGAATGAACCTTCACTAGACACCAAATCTACCAGTACCTTGATCTTGGACTTCGCAGCTTCCAGAACTGTTAGAAATACATTTCTGTTCTTTATAAGCTGCCTGGTCTGCAGTACTTTGTTATACCAGCCCCAACAGCTTAAGACCATGACTATCTTTAATTTATTAGGAAAGCCTTCTTGAAGCAGTGAGATCTAGAGGAGAAATAAGAATCAGCTGCATAAAAATTCAAGGAAAGAGTGTTCCAGGCAGAGGAAACAGCATGGTTGAAGGCTATGATGTCAGCAATTGTTCAGTGTGAAGTGAAAGAAGTCTAATACATGAGTAATGAGGAGCGTGGTAGAGAGAAGTGGGAGAGATGAGTCTAAATACAAGAAGCTTTGTAAGCCATTGTCTGATTTTGCACTTCTCCCTAAAGGCTATCACAATTTGCAAAAGTGTTTTGAGGATGGGCCTGACTTGATCAATTTTTCATTTATGATTACTCTGACTTCAGATTGGAGTGGCATTTGGAAGTAAACAAGGTTGGAGGCAGGGAGACCAGACAGAAAGCTCTTGCAGTATTCCAGGCAAGAAGTGACAGTGGACAGTGACAGTGAACATGGAGATAAATATTTAGGTGGTAGAATCAATAAAACTTGGCCACTGATCAAATACCAAGTGTGGAGTGATTCAAAGATGACTCCCATGGATCTACCTCGAGCAACTGGATGGCTTGCAATGTTTTTCTCTGGTATAGGAAACATTGGAACAGAAACAGACAAATAGAATGAAAAAGATAATTAGTTCTGTTTGGGACCCGTTGTGTTTCAATTGCTTGTGTGACATTCAAATGGAAATGCCAAGTTGACAGGTGAATATACAGATGTAGGGCTCAGGATGGAGGTCTAGGCTAGAGAGCTCTATTTGAAAGTCATGGGCACACTAAAGATGCTCCTTTCAGCTACTTCTGGGGATTGCCAATATCCATTTCGAACTGATTACGGTTATTTTCTCTCATAGAGGATAATCTGATTTCATCCTTATTTACTGGTTTCAGTAATCAGGAAAGCCATCACGGAGAAGGTGGCATTTGAACTGAACTTCTGAAAGGCAAAAATAGTCGTGAAAAAAAATACAGGGTATTCTAGGCAAAGAGGAGAGGGATAGAAAAACAACAGACTGGGGAAGATGAGTCTTCCAAATTGACTATATCGTAAGGACTATATATTTATTCAAGTTACTATGTACCAAGAATTGTGCCAGACACTGGGAACATCAAGTTGAATAAGGTGTGGGGCCTGCACCCCTTTAAGAAGCCTTCCTTCAACTCCCAGTCTGAATTATGAGCACTTCCTTTGTACTTCCTGAGTATCCCGTGCTCGGTTTTGTTATTGCCCTTAACCGCATTATATTGAGAGTATTTGTTTCTCATGTCAGGCTCTTCCACTATAACAAGAATTCTTCCTGTCTTATTCACCATGTTATCCCCATGCCTAGCACAGTCACTAGTCATGACAAATATTCAAAAAATTTTCATCGAAATGAACTAACTGCAACCAAAGAGCTTACAATCTAGTGGGGAAAATGTGCAAGCTAATGTTGGAGAGAAACATATTACAGAGAGATCTAAATGTAAGATAAAGTGTTGGGATTATATTGGCAGGCAGTGGTATGGCAACAAACGGTTTTGAGCCTGGTTTATGAAACAATCAAAGTGTGTTTTTACAATATTGATCTAGTAGCCATGTCTAGAATCCATTGGAAGAGGTAAGATGTTAGTGAAAGGGTGTTGTCCAACAAATAGTGCAACCAGTTGTCGCATAGTAGGTGTTCAGTAGACGTTTACTGAATAAATGAATTAAAGTAGAAGCCGAAAGTAGAGGATCCATGCAACTCCTAGCTAAGGAATTTGATGCATGCTCAGATACTTGTTAGCTTCCTGGAATACTTCTACCACCAACAGCATTGGTGTATACTCTATACTGCTGTAGTGTTAACCTGTTATAATAAGGTCTCACTGCAGCAGCATAAACTACTTTGTTCTCCACATTTCTTTTTAAAGTTTCTTTCAATGAATTAATTTTAAAGAGATAATGTTATTTTACATGATGTGGTTGGGAACTCAGGTCATTTGGTTGCATGATTAATACTTTATCAGGAGCCTGCACACCATCAGGCAACATACCCACACACTGAATGTTTCAATTTGACAAAAAGGAAACAGCTTTAACAGTGATTATTGTGTGTGAAAATTTTCAGGGGCGGGCGACTGCTATTATTGATCAAAATGAGCATCATTCTGCTGTCTTTGTTATTTTGTTGTGGAGACTCCTAGGTATTTGCATTTGATTATAGTCATTGCACAGCTGTTCTGCTTTCTCGTACTTGCTCTCTGGTACAAAATATCATAGACAATCAATCAGAACATCAAAGCACCCTATTTCTAGATTCCTTCAGCCTAGAAGCCCAGTGACAATAAGCCAAGGTGTATCTCTGGATCTAATTAATGTGTGGATCCAATTATTGTGCTATATGGGCTTGGTTTCCCTAAGTCAAGCCTGTGGATCTATATTGTACCTAGCTGAGTTTTAGTGCACTGCAATCAAATTGGCCAGTCAAACGGAATGGACAAATTGTATTTAACAAAAACCAATGAAAGGAAGGGAATGCAATTTTCCTCTTTCTTGGAAAGCCACTGGCTTATGTAACTACTATATTCTAGTGAATGTTGTAAGTTTTCATTATGAAGACATTGGATTTATTTTAAATCCATTTTAAAAAAATCAATGCATCTATTCCACCTGAGGGTTATTTTATGATGAAAACAATAATATTATTTTTCTAATATTGAAATAAATGCCTCCACTGCTAAAATAAATGTTTTATTTCAATAGAAGAGAATTGACGTATGTCTAAAGCAGTTTCATTTCTTATGATTTATTTTATTTGCCTTTTATCATTTTATCTCTTTCTTTATGAATGAAGTTAAAGTTGGATTTTATTTTTTATTCTGCTTAGCTCTTGTAATTTGGGCAATTTCTGCCTCAAACCAGTCTTTGCCAGCTTGTGTACATCTGTACTGAAAATATTAGCCCTAAGTGAGGCTAAGATGGAAAGCTGCAAGGCTGCCTAAGCTCGCTGTAATAAGTAGATTAGAACATGCCCATGTGTTCAGGCCCTAAAGGTAAGGAGGCAGAGAGGGGCTACTGAATATCGGGCAGAGAATTTACTTGAGCGCATCTAAGTCTTTTAAATTAGAGAATGAGCAGTAAATTTTCTTCTTTTAACAACATATGTGATTAATGTTAATAATATGGAAGTTGGGAGAGATGTGGGAGCACAGTTTAAGGGGATTTGTCTCAATCTTGACATAAAGACAAGGCCTAATTTAGGCATCCCTGTAGAAGGAAGTGAAGTTTAAAATGAGGTGTGAAGTGAACTTGAGAACAGGAGGGGGACCATTTAGTTATACTTCTTTAAAGTCTCCATTTTTCTGGTAAAAATGAAAAGTATATTTTCACCCTTTTTTCTATGCCCACGGAATAAGAAAATATACATGAATATGCTAACTTGTACAAAAAGAAACAGGAAGGATAAAACATAAAATAATGTGACTGATTACCTACAGGGGATGTACGGGAATAAGGTGGTAAGGATGGGGAGAAGAGAACAGGGTAGAAATATGGCTGGGGTTTGGAGTCACTTCTCTATCCTTTTTTGCAGAGTTCTGTCTTTGGAAACATGATAGTGTTTCACATAGCCAAAAATAAATAAATAACATGATAAATAAGTAAATAAAATAAACAAGAGTGGGGGAGAAAACCCAACATTGAACACAAACACAAATAAACAAACCTGTCTTTCTTGCAAGTGAATAACACATAATCACTCTGAATAGAAAACAAAACAGAACAAACCCAAGTAATTTTAAGCACAGTATTTTAACTATATACATTCAGGAAAAAGGTAAAAATAAGTATATATAAATATTAACCCTAGTTAAATAGGTTGCTTCTTTACAGTGCTATAATTAGCAATTCTGAAATCACTTTATGCATATTCTAGAACTGAACAAATGAGTAAACATATTATGGATAATAAGAAGCAGGTTCTCACTGTAGAAGAAGGGAGATACAGACAAGGAAAGGAGGGAGAGTAGAATGAACCCTGTGATATTGGATTAGAAATAGAGTTATCAGTATATACTTACAGTTTTTAATAGACAGCATAACAAATAGATAGGCATATAGGTAAATTTAGATAGATAGATAGATAGATAGATAGATAGATAGATAGATAACAATGAACTGATTGTTCATATCCCTCCAAGATGTTTATGTTGAAATCCTAACCCCAAAGTAACAGTACTAGGACATTGGGTCTTTGGGAGTGATTAGGTCATGAAGGCAGAGACGTCCGGAATAGAATTAGTTCTCTTATAAAAGAGACCCCAGAGAGATAAAAGGTCCTTATAAAAAGACCCTTAGTCCTTCTGCCATATGAAGTCACAGTGAGATAAAGGTTGTCTACGAGGAAGTGGACCCTCACCAGACACCAAGTGTGCCAACTCCTTGATCTGGGACTTTATAGTCTCCAGAACTATGAGAAATAAATTTCAGTTATTTGTAAGCCATTCAGTCTATAGTAGTTTGTTTGTTACAGCAGCCTGAATAAACTAAGATAAATATATAGATAGATAAATAGGTAGATAGATAGATAGATAGATAGATGCACAGATAGATACATAGATATATAGATACATAGGTGATAGATAGATAGATAGATAGATAGATAGATAGATCTAAGTAAACAAACATATATGTATACATACCTACACACATATTTTTTCTAGCTTGTCTGCTGAGAGGCCTTGGAAGCAATAATACCCCAGAAGCAATGAGCAAAACTAGTGTCCAATCTCAGTTTTTAATTATCATTCTCTACTAAAAAGAACCAGTGCCCCTTGGAATTGATTTCAGAACAAGAGCAGAGGAAGCAGAAAATGATTCTTGAAACACTTTGTGCCAGAAAGTAAGAGAATACTCAAAGAATGACAAGGTCATGTCAGGAGGATTCAGGATGCAGCCTGAAGGGGCTCACATTGGCCAACTCTGGGACAATTTGACCATCAAAATACATGATGGCAATGGATTCACCCACAAAATAAAATGACAATGCACGATTCAATGTTAATATAAATAAATATTTAAATAGATGGATAGGTGGATGAATAGATACATAGATGAGAAGAGAAAGCTGTTCTGTGCAGTAGAATTCAAACTAATAACTGCAAAAGAAATAATCTGGTATACTGAGAAGAGCACATCCTCACTTCTGTGGTATTCTGGAAAAAAAACCATAAACTGAATGTGTTAGTCCATTTGTATTGATATAAAGGAATACCTGAGACTGGGTAATTTATAAAGAAAAGAGGTTCATTTGGCTCATCGTTTTGCAAGCTGCATATGAAGCATAGTGCCAGCATCTGCTTCTTGTGAGTCCTCAGGAAATTTACAATCATGGTGGAATGCAAAGGAGAGCCAGCACGTCACACAGCAAGAGAGAGAGCAAGAGAGAAAAGAGGAGGTGCCAGGCTCTTTTAAACAACCAGATCTCACATGAACTCATTGCTACAGGGAACACACTAAGCCATTGATGAAGTATCCGCCCCCATGACCCAAACACCTCCCACCAGACCTCATCTCCAACATTGGAAGTCACATTTCGACATGAGATTTGGAGGGGACACACATTCAAACAATATCACTGAGTTTAATTAAGAAAAAACAGTAAATAAACACAAATTAATGAACATTCTATATAACAAATGGTCTGTTCTTACAAAAAATGTCAAGGTCATGAAAGTCAAAGAATGGTTGAGAACTGTTCCAGATAAAAGGAGACTAAAGAGACATGATAAGTAAATTCAATGTGTGATTCTAGATCAGATTCTAAGAAACAATTTCTTTTTCTTTGGCTATAAAAGTCAGTGAAACAACTGACAAAATGTGAATACGGATTATAGATTAGTTAATAGTATATTAGTGTTTTTCTCTGATTTTGATGATTATACTATGGATATGTAAGGAATTATTCTTATGTTTAAGAAATATAGATTGAAGTACTTAAGTGTAATGGAACATCACATCTGTAAATTATTCTTAAGCCATTCAAAAAAATAAAAATGATATATTGATAGACACACATACATATTATGAATATATGTAATATCCATGCATACTTACATAGACACATAGACATAGACTACAAAGGTGGTAAAATGTAAACAATTGGGGATATGGGCATCTGGGAAAAGAAGATAGGAGGATTATTTGTACTATTTTCACAACTGTTCTGCTAAGTCCGAAATGATATAAAAATAACAAGTTAAAAAATGTGAAAATACATATTTTAATGGATCTATCTTAGAGCCAAGATGCTTTGCATCTGGATTAATAAATTCTCTTGCAAATATAAGGAAGTGAGCCATAAAGAAGTAATTCTCACTGTCAAGGTAGTTTGGATTAAATCATTCTGGGGCTTATTTTTCCTTTTAGTTTTCATTTATTGTCATCAGTATAAGGAGTTAAAAGCACACAAGAGGGAGTTGCTAGATTGGCTCCAAAAAGAAGAATCAGGCACAGTCTTTGCCCTCTCTTTTCTATCTGGGTGTTAGTTTTACTTTAGCACATATCATGTATTCATCTAGGTGAAAACCTAACTTTCAAAGTGAAAATTGAAATATAAATCTAGGCCAGGCATGGTGGTTCACACCTGCAATCCCAGCACTTTGGGAGGCCGAGGCGGGTGGATCACCTGAGGTCAGGAGTTTGAGACCAGCCTGGCCAACATGGTGAAACCCTGTATCTACTAAAAATACAAAATTAGCTGGGCATAGTGGCAGGCACCAATAATCCCAACTACTCAGGAGGCTGAGGCAGGAAAATTGATTGAACCCGGGAGGCGGACGTTGTGGTGAGCCAAGATAACGTCATTGCACTCCAGCCTGGGCGACAAGAACGCAACTCCGTCTCAAAAAAAAAAAAAAAAAAAAATCTGGCTGGGCGCGGTGGCTCAAGCCTATAATCCCAGCACTTTGGGAGGCCGAGACGGGCGGATCACGAGGTCAGGAGATCGAGACCATCCTGGCTAACCCGGTGAAACCCCGTCTCTACTAAAAAATACAAAAAAACTAGCCGGGCGAGGTGGCAGGCGCCTGTAGTCCCAGCTACTGGGGAGGCTGAGGCAGGAGAATGGCGTTAACCCAGGAGGCGGAGCTTGCAGTGAGCCAAGATCCAGCCACTGCACTCCAGCCGGGAGACAGAGCAAGACTCCGTCTCAAAAAAAAAAAAAAAAAAAAATCTAATTATGTCTCCCTCAAGGAGTTTTCCTTCTATTGCTATAAACTTTTAGGATTTCCCAGTGTTCAGTGCAACCTAATCAATACCTTTGGATCTTTTGCAAAGGAGTTTTCCTCAAGCAGTTTTCCTTCTTTTGTTATAAACTTTTAGGATTTCCCAGTGTTCATTGCAACCTAATCAATCCCTTTGGATCTTTTGTACCCTTAAAATAAATCAGTGTGGCCGAAGAGTAATAGTACTGAATGGTTTTCTTAGACTGAGTGTTAGCACAACTACAGGCCTGGACTGAACATTTTCTCTCATTAAACAAAAGGGTATTTGAAAAAGCAAAATAATTAAAAGACTTTTTAAAGTGAAAAATAAAATCTAAAAACAGAGCTCATTCACCTCCTAATATGGAAATAGCTGGGGCGTGGGAGGGGAAATGAAGGGGAGAATAGAGAACAGAGGCTTAGATGGAACCATGTTGCTGTTTTACTTCTGGAGCAAGGTTGGTCCTAGGATACATTGTGAACTATACAAAATTTTCTTTCACTGTCCCCATTATTCCCCCGTCTCCAGGCATTTAGTGTCCTCTTTCTCTTTCCTCCTATTCCAACTTTCACAGTCTTCCTCACCCCGACTAAGGGGTAAATGACTGACAGAAACTCAATGTCTTACCTTTCCCAGGGGCATTACAAGTTAACAGATACAGATGCCATAAGCCAAAAAGCTAAAACTTGAATCTTTCAGATTTCAGGCACCTAAAAGTAGATGAAAGGGATCAGGGAGGAGGAAGATAGTGATTCTGGGTCTTTCCTTGATAGCACACACTTCTATGTAGGACCAGCCCAAACCTAGTCAACCAAAATGTCACAAGTACTTTCTACCTTAAAGCAAGCAAAAAGCTCACCCTAAGATTTGATTACCCAACTCGGCAGACTGACTGGCTTCTAGTCCAAAGACACTTTGTCTGCAGATATATAAGGACTTTCATTTTTGGGAAACACTCATGGAAGATTGAAACATGGTGTTTCCTTTTCACAGATGGGCAAATTGATTCAAAGTAGAGCACCATTGTCAGTTAGCAAGCAAAGTTAGCAACAGGAATGACAAGTGAGGCTTCTGCCTTTGCTTTCTATATCTGGAAAGAAACAGTTTTACAACTTGGACTCTTCCTGGTGTTTTGTCTTCTGCGGGGCCGTTTTAAAACCAAACCACCCAGAGCCTAGGTATCCACATTTTGTTTGAAATGCCATTTGGCTTTACGTCATTTGCTAGTCTCTTTCCCAACTGGCCTGATATTCTCTCTTACAGAGACTGTGGGGAGTATTCCAATGCTGAGTTGAAGGTTGGACCAGATGGCCTTAAAGGGCTCTTCCAAATACAAGATTCTCTAATTCTCTGATTTAATTTGGATGATTCAATTTTGTGACTTTGGCTATCACCAGATGAAATTATGTAGACATTCTGTCTTCCATCTGCCCTCAGATATGTGTCAACTTATCTCTATCCAAATTCATCACATCAGTCAATCATTAAGTACTCATTTACATGCGTATTCTACAAAGCATTCCTAAGGGCTCTGACCAATAAATATGAGTAACAGGAGCAGCAGACATAGTAGAGATGGACACATCAGGTTATCATAGCTTGAGGACACCAGTGAGTCTAATAGTCCAACGAACTCTCCATGTCTTGGTTTCAAGCCACTTAGCAAGCTTTTGACTCTAATTTAGCATCCCTCTTAGACTAGACAGTAGAATAAGAATCAGTTGATCAGCAAAATAATAACTAACAATTATTGAGCTGTTCAGTTCTTACTATGTGCAAGGCTAAGAACATTACACATATTAACTAACTTTAATTCTCACAGCAATCCTATGATGTTAGGACTAATAATATTATCGCCCTTATTTTACAGATGATGAAATCAAGGCATATAGAGTTCAAGTAATTTTTCCAGGGTCAGATAGGTAGTGAGTGGTAGTGCTGAGATTCAAACCCAAGCAATCTGGCTCTAGGCCCACAATGTCTATTACACCATAGTGCCACTGCAAGTATGCAAGCCACTTGATAGTTGTATTTTTTTTTTTTGTAATCCATAGTCCAGCTGCTTCTAAAACTAAAGCCAAACAACAATGTGTCCCCTAATAACATACATAGTAAAACACCTTTATTGTGGCCTGAGAGGTTATTACTTCTCAGTCTCTACTCACAACTATTCCAAACCTTCTTTATTCTTCTTCAACCTCCAACACATACTCCTCTCTTCTCACAGATGATGATATCACCTCCTACTTTTCAGAGAAAAAAAGAAGCTATCATATGTCAACTCCCACATCTTCCTGACAGCAAATATATTAACCTACCACTGTACACATCCTGTCATCTTTCAGAGCTAATCTTTCTCCTGTGCTTTGTATCCTATGTCTTTCCATCTTCACAAAATTCTTACACTATCAACTACACCTTTTCCATCCTATACATGTAACCTCATCCTTTTGACTGGATCCTTCCTACTGACTTTCGTGTATTCTCAGACTGTCTGAATAAAACAACTAAAATGTTCACTGACCCCATCTCCCTTTCCAGCTATTAACCGATCTCTCTTCTCCCTTTCTTTACAATTTCCTCAAGAGTTGTCTATCTTTCCTGTTTCTAGCTTCTTTCCCCTACCGCTTACTCAACTCACTCCAATTTGATTTATACCCATGTCACTCTACCAAATCAGCTTTTACCAACTACCTCCCTAAATGTAACTAAACCTGCCACCACTTTTACTTCTTTTATTTGACTTTTAATTACCTTTGGACACCATTTACCACCCCTTCTTTTCAAAATCTTCTCCTACCCTGGTTTCCCTTAGACCACACTGTTCTGGTTTTCGTCTTACACTTCTGGCTGCTTTTTCTCAGCTACCTTCACCAGCTCTTCCTCTACCAGCCATTATATGTTCCTCAAGGCTGGTATACATCTAGGTAAATATAAACAACCATATTATTCTTAACTTATTTAAAATACATCTGTCTACTTTAAGTCTTGTGAGGTTTATCATGAATATAAATGTAATACTTATGATAACTGTAACAAAAAGTGTGGTGGAGGAGAGGTTAATGGACCTCTGTGGTTTCAAGATTCTACATTTTTCATGAAGTGGTCCAATGTTGAGTCTAAGTAGACTGGAAAGTTAAGGGTGTTTATTGTTATCTCTAGGAAACAATTAAAAAGTAACACAAAGAGTTAAAGTTAAAAACCAACAGTTAAATTAAAATGGAGTTTGGAAATATTCAAATGACCCAAAAGAAAGCTAGAAAGGGAGAGAATAGAGACACCAACAAGAATACCAATGGAAGTCAAATAATAAAATGATAGACCTAAATGCAGCCATATCCATAACTATATTAAATATTCATTTTAATGATGTCCAATTTGTAAATCTTTGCCATTATGAATCAGTCTGTTTTGTGTACTTCTTTAAGAGGTATAGCTGAGACTCGTATTCACGACTAACTCCAAAGCCCATTTTTACAGCCAATAGTTTGTACTGCCTCCCAGTATCTGTGTTTCAGGAGATCTGCACTCTCAGTCTTGGGCATAAAGGACTGCACAAGAAGTCTGGAAAAAAGAAAATCCAGGTTTCCTCATAAGAAAAGAAATCCCAAGATCCTGAAGGGCCTAAAGAATCTAATAACACAAGAGACAGCTTCTGCCTTTGAATGACTTACTGCTCCATCGCCCAAGGGGTGATATAAAGGTCTAGATACAGGACACAGATGTTTACAGTGTAGGGTTTCTGTCTATGACGATTCAAACAAGAACGAGATGGAGCCACCATTAGCCCTGCAGCAACACCAGTGTCACTGTAATCATTGCTTCTGGATATACCCAGACAGTTCAGCACAAGTTAAATTAGGACAGTGAGATTCTTTCAGAGCACTGAGTATACACTGATTGATTTTTGCTCTAAATCCAATTTGATCAATGAACCACATGTATATTGAGGTTCCCTGCAAATTCTTGGCCTCTTTTCTCCATCCACATAATACCTTTTGCTACATCCTTATGCCATCTACTCTTAAGTTCCATTCTGTTAAACTAATTAACAATTATCCCAGGACTTCTGGTTTCTCTTTTCACCCCAAATCCTTCAGTGTCCCTGAATCTTGTTTCCATGGGAACAACTAGAATTTGGTTCTGTAACGTTTTATTTGATTTCTTTTCCTGTAAATTACCCTGTAACACACTGAAATATGACTTTTTCCTCCTCTCACATACTGCCACACATCCCTTCATAATGAATCCCATCTTTCTGAGGTCACCAAAGGCCTCCATGTTGCTAAACACACTGGAAGATTTTCTCAGCAGCATTTAACATTGTTGATCATTTGATTCTTCTTGGGAAATTTTTTTCCCTCTGCTTCCTTTATACTCATCCTTCTGGCTTTCCTCCTACTCCTTTAGCTGCACCATCACAATCTCCTTTAAAGGCTCTTTTTCGTCTATCTGTCAGTTAGATGTTTGTTTATTTCGACTCTGTCTTAGATTTTCTGCTTTTATCAGCGCACACAATTTTCCAGCATGGTTATAATTGCCTACATTAACTGCAAATGCCAGCTATATATTGGTGACTCCCACATCTCTGTGTCCATCCTGAATCTCCTCTCTAAGCATGAGACAAGTCCGTTGAAAATGTCTGTTGGACATGTCCACTTGAATGCCCCCCAAATAAGCTCACACTCATCATGCTCAAAATTAAATTGTCATCTCCTCACCAACTGCTTCAAATCTGCTCCTTTTCCTCCTGTTGTCTGTGTTGGTGAGTTGCACCACCAAATACCCAATTACAATGGTTGGAAACCTGAAAGTCTTCCTTTATTCCTTTGTCTCTCTCATATACACCCCCACTCAATCAACTCCTAGTTCTTATTGAATATAATTCTCTTTCCCTCTCTCACATCTGACTATTTCTCTCCATCTGTACTGTCAACACCATAGTTCAATCCACAATCACCAGTTACGTGAATTATCATAAAACCTTCATAGTTCGGCCGGGCGCGGTGGCTCAAGCCTGTAATCCCAGCACTTTGGGAGGCCGAGACGGGCGGATCACGAGGTCAGCAGATCGAGACCATCCTGGCTAACACGGTGAAACCCCGTCTCTACTAAAAAATACAAAAAACTAGGCGGGTGAGGTGGCGGCACCTGTAGTCCCAGCTACTCGGGAGGCTGAGGCAGGAGAATGGCGTGAACCCGGGAGGTGGAGCTTGCAGTGAGCTGATATCCGGCCACTGCACTCCAGCCTGGGCCTCAGAGCGAGACTCCGTCTCAAAAAAAAAAAAAAAAAAAAAACCTTCATAGTTCATCGCCTTACCTCTAGTCTTGCTCCCACTTAAATCCATTCTTCACATTGCTGCCAGACTCAGATTGGCAATATTCAAAGTATTAAGCTTTTCAGTGACTGCCCGTGGCATTAGGGGAAATTTAAAACTCTTTACAGCAGAATCTAGATCCTTAGAATCAGGAGAGTCTGTGATTACCCGGGTTTAAATCTTGAATCCGCCAATCACTACCTAGGCTGTCCGGGTTATTGAGTTAACCTCACTGAGCCTCTGTTTCCTCATATGTAAAAAGAGGATAATAATAATAAAAATAATAGCAAGAAGAAAAGAAGAAGAGCCTTATAGTGTGCTGTGAGGATTTAATCAATTTACACATTACCAAAGCACTTAGAATGCTTTCTGTGTCATAATTAAATGACTGTTATCTTTATTGTCATTCTTATTGTTGTTATTCAACAAATATGTTTTGAATTTGTACTATGTGACAGGGATTGTGGTAGATAATAGCAATGCTATTTTGAACAAAATAGACAAGGTTACAGCTCTCAGGGGAATGGATTTTTAATCTAGCCACATTTCTTACATCTCACAAACTTACATTCTAAATAGTACTATTGTAGTCCCATTATACTCTACTTTTCTCTTGCTGTTGTTCTCTGCTCTGGGCATTTTCTTGTATTCTTCCTGTCTTGGAAAACATTCTGTCCTCAGCCTCCCTCACCTGTATAACTCCTTGTTCTTCAGATACCAGTTTAAATGTCACATCCAAGAGTTCTATAACTGGATTTGTTTCCCCTTAGTTTCTTAGATCTCCCATTACCTTAACCCATTTGTATTTTACCTGTTTATGTATGTATATCCCAATGCACTCTAAACACCAAAACAGTGAGGGAGTCTGTAGGTCTTGTTTATCAGTGTTTCTCCAATATCAAGCATAGTGCCTGTTACATACAGGCATTAAGTAAATATTTGTGGAACGAAATAAGAGAATTATTGAAGGCCAAGAGACACTTTTGCCATGAGGGCATTTTTTAAGGGGATGGGGGAGGGTACTTACCAATGAACTGATGGTCAACTTTATATGCTGCATTCTATAAGCTAAAATGTCTTCATCATTCTCAAATCATCATCTGAAACATTTGTAGACTTGGAAGGCAGAGAGTGGGTAATATGTGCAAAAGATGTCTAGCAACTATTACTTGAACTTGTAATTGTGCACACTTACTGTCATTTTGCTTCATAATAATGGAAACACTATTTTGAATAAAGATTCACATGAGTAATTAGTGTTACTCAAATTGTTAAAAAATAAAAACAGCTATCATATTGGCATTCTACACTAAAGTAGAACCATAGCTGTACTCCATCTTGCTGAAAAAGTGTTTGCATGGCTCTCTCCTAAGAACAATTAGTGTCATAGCACTACACACCATTGTTAGACAGAGTAATAGGTTGTGCTGCTCAGAAGAATTTCAGAAGTGATTAGAAACATTAGTTGGCTGTCTGACCAAAAGTTACCCTGCCATAGAAAGAAGCATACTAAGGCCAGCAGTGACAAGGCTGACAAAACTTGACAAACATCCTCAGCCAAGTTCTGGCATTCATCAAGTTTCCTAGCTGCTAAGATACTTCTATGTTTTGAAAGATGTACTCACATATGGCAAAGACTTCTGACTGTAATATAGTCCTGGACAGCATTACAATTGAATCATGTTATGATTCCCAAATCCCTTTCTTCAAGAATTATCTTTCTAGGAAAATCAATATTTAAAATAGTTGACTTCTCTCCCTTCCAATCCCCTCAATGACTCCTGAGGGTAGAGTAGAAAGATCACTGTACTGGCAAACACAAAACAGACTCAGAATCTCAGGGTAGAAATGGAACATCAGACAACTCAGTCCAACCATCCACCTTGTGCTTGAATTCTCTTCTACAACATGATTCTTTCCACTGCAGCTTGTATGCTCTTGGACAAGTCATTTCCCCTCTGTAGACTTCAGTTTCTCCATCTATAAGAAAAGGAGTTGGAGTAGATACACTCAAAATTCCTTCTATGCTGTAAAGATATGTGATTCAATAGCACTTAGAATACGTAGGAATCCTGACCCACATAGAATGCCGACCATGAAGTCTGTCAAGTTTTATATTCTATACAACCTGTAGTACAAAAGAATTTGATCTGAGGAATGTTACAGGACTACAGGCAATTTCAGGGATTCGAAAACCACTCTGAATTTTTATGCAAAACTGGAGCACTCTTCCAGTAATGGAGTCCACAGGTTGGTTGATTGACTTGTTTTACTTTACATTTATTGCAATATTTTGCATTTAAAAGGTTGAGCCCAGAGTGTTCTTGTAACATTGTATTTTGAGGGAGTGGTATTCCTTTTTCAGTTTTGCCTGTTTCTAGAGCACTCTGGACCTCCTTTATGTATTTGAATTTGGAATAAATTTTGTTTTTTTTCATTTCTTAAACCTTAATCTTCTCCGCACTTCCTAGTAGAAGGTATGAATGTCCAGTACACAGACATCCAAATGGTGTGTAAGAGTTTCCAGTACAATACCTCCCAAAGTTTCTTTTTATGTAAGAATTTTAAAATGTGTTATTTAAAATTACCAGTGCAACTTTTATTAATGAAAAGACTGGCATGAAATGCTACCAAGCAGCACACTGGCAGTTACTTTTCTAATGAGCCTGCCACTTTAACAAGGCAAAGATGGAAAGCTGAAAGATGACATAGATTCTACTCTTTTCTTCCAACCATTTTCAGAGAGTCCTTGTGATAATACCCATGCATGAAATGTGGAGTAAATGTTTGCCTGAAACTCTTTTTAGTATGTTTATTATACTGAAAATTCTGAAATCATGCATAGGTACTGCAGGTTTGAACAAGTGAATACATGTGTTGATGTTGTAGGGAATCAGGTCTCCCACTGTGAAAGAAAGGGAATAAAAATAAAGAATGGGAGAAGACAGGATTGGGATTGGAGGTATCAATATGACACCCCAGCAATAATACTGAATTAGCAATGAGCATATTTTGTGTGTAAACCTTGGTTTGCAAATACCACTCCATTAAAAGGAATTAATGACTCCTTAGAGAAATGGTTGATGCCAGGGCCAGGAGAGGAAAGGGACAAGATCAGCCTAGAGTAACTTGTCTTACCAGAAATTAAGAACAATGAAAGAGAGCATTTTGAAATAACCAGCTTGAAAGTAACCCCACCCAACCCCAACAAATCTGGCACAATTTGAGCATCAAAATAAATAAGGCAGGTAATGAACAATAACCCATTGAATACAATAGAAATTCATTCCTCCATCATTATGAGAGAAAGAGAGAGAGGGAGATATAGAAAGAGAGAGACAGAATGGGAAATAGATAAAATGTCAGCTGGTAAGTATGGATGGAGTGGTAGATTTAGAAGACACCATTTTTTAATCACCATTGTAAAGATTGGTTCAGACAAGAATCATCCATTGATGTTAAATGATGGGGAGGAGGATGGATGTGAAATGGGATATTTACATGGTATTAAAATGTCTCCCTACATTTTCCTTATCAGTTGCAAGGGGAAAATGGTAACTATACAGTGGAGAAAACACATGACACTTTGATCAGTTGATCAAAATTAACCTCATCTCTCATCAGTGAGGGGCAGACCAACAATGTATGCCCCTGAATGTGCTTTCCTAAAACAGACTCAGCACCATTTTTGTAGTATAGAGGGAGGGAGTCTCACTTGAATCTAATTATGAGAAACCTAAATTGAAGCACATTCTATAAAAAAAGAACTGTATTCTTTAAACAAAAAATGCCAATATCATGAAAACAAAGTAAGGCTAAGAAACTGTTTCAAATTAAAGAAGGCTAAAAGAGACATGACAACTAAATGCAATATGCGTGATTGGACTGAATTCTGTACAGCAGGGTGAAAATGCTGTAAGTGAACATCAATGAGTCAATTGACAAAAGTAGAATATGGACTGTAGATTAAAGTGTTTCATCAATAGTAAATTTCCTGAATGTGATAACCAACTGTGGTTATGCAAGAGAGTTTCCTGTTCTTAGGCAAGAACACACTAAATAGTTAAGGAGTAATGGGGCATAGTCTCAAGTAGTTCAGAAAGAAAGATATATATATACGTTTGTATATATATATGTATATATCTATATGAGACAGAGAGAATGAAAATAACAAACACGGCAAAATATTAAACATTGATGAGGGGTGAAGCTGAGTAAAGGGCAGTTGGAAGTTTTCTATATTATCCTTGCAACTTTCTCAAAAGTTGGCAATTATGTCAAAATTAAAAGTTTAAAGTCAACTGGTGCTTTCATTCATCCCAATTTTTAATGATAAACAGAATTTCTTTTTAAACTTTTATGTCCATGAAAATAAGTTATTGAGAAATTCTTTTTACTCAAATGCATTTGTTTTCTTGGCAGCAAAAAGAAGGATGATATGAGATATGTGGAGCAACCAACTTAGAAACCACCCTTTAAAGCTAAGGGGAAAATTCCTGCTCAGTAGAAGGATGGAAAACACAGCATTGTGCTACTGCACACACACACACACAATCTATTTTTATATCATTTTCGTTAACCTTTTTCCCCTCACTGAAAGTCTCCATGTCACCACTGACTGAGTTCTATTAACATTTTCCTTGTATGTCCCTGTAGAACAGCAGGCAGAGTCATGGACTGGGAGCCAAGAAGACCTGGGCTTAAGTCCAAGCTCTGTCATCTACTAGCTACATAGGTGTAAGACTCTAACTTCAGCTTCCCTACCTATACAATGGGGATAATGATAGATTTGGGAGCACAAAGTGTCTGTACCTTCCTGCAAGCCCATCAGCAGTTGCCTTGGTCATGAGGGGTTTTGTGAGGTTGGTAATAAGTGTTGGTCTTGGTCATGTACTTGTCTTTCTGTTTACTCTGATCATCCTTTAGGATGGAGCTTGTCTGCAGAAGACATATATTCCTAATAGGAATTTGACAAGCTGCTTCCAAAAGTAGTAAATATTAGACAATGACTTGTATTGAATTCACTGTCTTGTGCATATTAGGGCTATTTTGCTTCGTGTGTTTGAAATCTTCCAAGTAATTGTTCTGTTGGCCCAGGGAGTGACAGCACAAGAAACACATCTAATTTTCCCTCCAGATTTTTCTTATATACCATCGAGGCCTATCTTCTTCATTTACTGACAAATACATTTTTTTTCTTCCTGTTAGCTTTGCTGAGCCAGTCTCCCGATGAGACAGTGGGAACTAAATTGTATTCTGCCTTCAGCAGCAACGCTTTCGTCAGTTAGACTGTGACTGCTGAGACTTATTCCCGAGGATGTAGTGAGATAGGGCAACAGCTTCCAGATTGCTGACTAGCTATTTTGGGACTTGTAAACTTGTGGCACAACTGACTTGTAAATCAATGCTTATTTAAATGCATATGATACCCAAACGTATAAACCAACCATTTAACCTAGTGAGCTTGTTCACATTAAAATCCTAATTTTCTCGAATTCTTTTTTATCTTCTCTTCATATTTTGTGCCATTTATGAAACAAGTAGGATTAAATACCAAACAGAAAATAAAATGTAGTTGGTAAATATAGGACATACACAGTGCTTTACATACTTGTAATCCTTGGCTTTTTAAAAATTTTCATCTTCAGTTCTCTTAGATAATTTTCTCCACCAAAATCTTTGTCCACAGCAGTTTTCTTTAGCTGTACTTAAAGAGTTTTATGAAAGGAAGGAGTATGATTTGGAATATTAAGTAGCAAGCTGGGGAAATGAGTGCTGTGTTTCTAATTCCTGACATTAGTGCTTCATGACTAATGACTCAGCAGTCTTCTGTAAGATGGGACTAAGGATACAGATGATATACAAGTAAAAATCTATGAAAGTGTGCAATGTGATATAAAATCAAAATTCTGACAAATATTTCCTCTAAGATTTTTGACTAGAACAAAAAAGGTTAGATTCCGAAAGCCCAAAGTCCATCCTGAACTAATTAGTAGATATCAAAGGAATACTCCTCAAATGCACCAAAGCTGTTCAAGCCTGCAGGCAATATGTGATATGATACTTTAACTCCCTGGTGTGTGAATTTGATGGTGTACTAGTTTTCTACTGCCGCTGTAACAAATTACCACAAATTTCATGGCTTTAATGATACAAAGGTATTGCAGTTCTGTAGGTCAGAAGTTTGACACTTGTCTCACTAGGCTAAAAACAAGATGTCAACAAAGCTGTGTTACTTTCTGGAGATTAGCCTGGATTACCCAGGTGGGCCCAATGTAGTCAAAAGATCCTTACAATGGAAGCAGAGGTTAGAGAGAGAAATGTGGCAACAGAAGGAGAGGTTGGAGTGATACACTTTAAAGATCAAGAAAAAGAGTCACAAGCCAAGGCATGCAAGTGGTTTCTAACAGTTTGAAAAGGCAGAGAAATAGATCCATGCCTACAGCCTCCAGAATGGATGCAGATCTACTGTCACCTTGACTTTAGCCTGTAAGACCCTTTTAGACTTCTGACTTCCAGGATGCTAAGACAATACATTTGTGTTCCTTTAAACCGTTAAGCTTATGGTAATTCTTTAATGTAGAATGGGAAATACATATAGGGAGAATTCATTTCCTTGTCTTTTCTACCTTCTAAAGGTCACCTGCATTCGCTGGTTCCTGGCTCTGTCCTCTATCATTAAAGCCAGCAACACTGATTTTCTCTCTGATCCTTCTTCCATCATCATGTCTTTCTACCCTTAGCTGGGAATGGTTCTCTGATTTTAAGTATTCATGTGAATAGATTTAGCCCACTCAGATAATCCAAAATAACCTCCCCAAATCAAGATCCTAGATCATTTTCACGCAAAAGTCTCTTGCAAAGTCTCTTTTGACATGTAAGGTAACTTATTCATGGGTTTCAGAGATTAGGACATGGACATCTTTGAGGGGCTTTTGTTCTGCCTACTTCAGAAGGCTTGAGTTCTGTATGTAGTTTGTCAACTGTCTAGATATGTTACTTTCAAAAAAAAATTTTCAACTCTCCATATCATAAATTTATTTATTCATCTGTATAATGATTATAATACCCTGCTACTGTGGGAGCTCAGGATATGCCACTCCAAAAATTCTGGACTTTAAGGAGATCAGAATATGCCATCCCAAAATATACTTATTTGGCATATTGATTATGTGTAGCTGGTTATTTTGAGAAACTGCAGACATAGGCTGAACTCTGAAAAGCTCCCCTTTTGTAAAGGAAATTTTCATTAATAAAGATAGCTGTACTGGGAAGAGAACTGCTAAGAAACAACTTTTATCACCCAAGAAACTCTCATCTGCATAACAAGGCAAACTTTATTCACCATAAATTTTCTCCCCTCATCCTCCTATAATTTGTCTTCACCACCCCCTAGAATGCCAAGTTTCTATTCCTTTCTGTAGCTCAGGATCTTATATAAGCTTCAATGATCTGACCTTTCTTTAAGTTTCTTATTTTTGTGAGACTCCCATATATACATATATAATTAAAATTGCCCTTTTTTTCTGTTAATCTGTTTTAGGTCAATTTAATTTGTATACCAGACAAAGAACCTAGGAGGAGAGAGAGAAGCATTTTTTTTTCTCTTCTATGCTACTGATACAGACAGGAAACAGGAAAATACTGGGTAAAAGAGGGTAGTTCCCCCAGCAAAGGCTCCACCCTCAAGCCTGGATACCCCCAGCCCTAAATGAGGACAGGCATTCCTGTTTTCACGCCCAAAGAGTTGCCTTTTGGCCCGCCATGTCCGCTATCCTGGACCCATATAAATCTAGAACCTCAGGCTCCAGAATCAGACTAGGAGACAAGGAAATGAGAAGATGAGACAAGCAGATGAACAGCAGAACAGCACAGCAGAGAAAGAAAGAAGACAAGAAATGTCTGAACATCAAGAGGAGTTCAGCTGGGGGCAGTTGGAGAGGAATTCCACCACTGGATGGTCAAACTCCAGGGGAAGATCATCTTCCCACTCCAACCTCCTTCCAGCTCCCCATCCATCCCTCTGAGACCCACCTCCACCAATCAGTAAAACCCTGGCTTTGATCCTTCAAATCCGTGTGTGACCCAATTCTTCTGGGACACTGGACCAGAGCTCAGGATGCAGAAAGTTCTCACACTGGCCCTCTGTCCTTGCAGAAAGGGAGAGGGGCAGTGAACTGGTTAACACTTAAGCCGTCTGTAGATGGCAGAGCTAAAGGAGCATTGTAACACTGGGGTTGCAGGCACCCACCCCTAGACACTACTGTGGGACCTGAGCCCAAAGTGCTCACCCTGGCTCCTGCACCTTTCTGTCTGTGTGCTCCCCTTCCCTTAAGGGGTTTGAGCTCATGGCAGTTGAACAGAGACCAGCACGTGTGTCACACACCCTGCGAGTGGAGCCAGGAAACTCTACAGTCTCACTACTTCACAGGGTTGTTTTCACTATTAAATCAGTGAATGCATGTGAAAGCACTCTGTAAACTGTAAAGGCTACATAAATATATGGGATTATTATTTCTGTAAGTGTTGAGGAGCAACAGTAACAGTAAGTTAAATAACAGATAATAAAGGAAGTATGGGTGTCCTACCTCTCCTCCACATCAAGCCTTATAAAGTTCGTTATGGATGTCCTTAAGGGGTGGCTCATGTGAACTTACAAAGAGTGGTCTTATTATTTTCTTTTCTGGATACCTTCATTAATCTCATTGATTTAAGCTGCCATCTAGCTACATGAGCATGGCATCTCACTGCGGCCTACCTGCTTCTTGGCATGGTGCCCTCCATGTCCTTGCCATGTTCTCCTCATGTTTCTGAAGCTGCACACCGTAGTGATGTCAAAGACATATTAGAATTCCTTCCATCTTCATTGAGCTGCACTCACACTGTGTCCACATAGATGTCCTTTTCCTCCATTTTGTGTCATGTTTGGCCACCTGACCACAATGCTGGACCATTAAAGACTGAAGACAATGATGACTTAGACTTCACTCAAGATTACTTTCACTTTGTGTTGTTGCCAAACCAGAAAACAATATTAGAAGGGATATATACCAGATATGATTATAAATGATGCAGCTCCCAATTGCTACCCAGGTTTCCTGTGGAAGTGCCAGAAAATCAGTGGTGAATGCATTCTATGCAGAAGGAAGGATTAGCAAGTTTGGAGGAGTCAGATACCATGAACTTGCTACCCACTGTATGATTTTAGGCTGGAGGAAGGCCCACATTCCCACTCTCTACCTTTATTATTCATTAAATTCTCACTATGCCACAGTTACATACTTCTATGCTCCATTGCTTACTGAATCATTAAGGCTATGGCATACTCCACCTGTGTCTGACCATGACATACTATACCACCTGACTGTGGCATACTAGACCATGTGTTGCTCAAGTCCTTTGTAAATACAGATCTTTCTGCGTTTGCCTACAATGCCTCTGTTGAAAAAGTTTAGATGCAAGACTTTGGGAGTAGAACAGAAGACAGACACTGAGCTATCCTCCCCATCCTTTCTCTGCTATTTAATCTTTGCCAACAAGATACCCTCTTATAAGAATCTGACATTTCTTTCCCTTCTTCTCCTTATCTCTCTCCTTCCCCTCCTCTTTTCCTTCTCCCATGCCTCTTCTCCCCAAGTGACCAAACCAATGTAAATAGAGCCTGTGGGTATTCCTATCAGCTAACCAGATGCACTCAGATGTGACTGAATGCCAGTTAGGTTCAATTGAGACAAATGCTAAAATTATATTTCATGTGAAACACAATCAACAACAGGTACAGCTATAATCATATAATAGGTACAGTTCATGATTAAAATAAAAGATAAATTTCTTAAAGCCTAGAAACTTGTGACCTAATAGGCAACACAGAGAAAGCAGATATAGACCATTTCTATAACCATAAAGACAAAATTGTTATAGAACCACATCAGCTATAACTTTGGGCCGAACTAATTAACTGAGATCTTATTCCACAGTAGCATAGACATGGAAAAATCTGTTCCTGTCACTAACTAGAACAATAGTTGATCAGTTTGATTGAAAGTTGAGGTCAGAATGATTTAGAAAGGATGCTGCAGCCACATGGGAAGAAAAAGTTCTATCAACGAACCATCCATATCCACAATCTCAATTTTATGCTCAATGGCAAGAACTTGGGGTACATGCACATATATTAATACCTTCCCCACCCATTGTGAGATATATGATATACTTATAGCTTGCACACACTTCTGATCCTGTAGATTAGAAAGATAGCATCAGACCAGAAATTGTTACTAAATGAGTACATAAGGAAAAGGGAAAACAATCTCAGATCTCCCCTCCCTGAACCACCCATATGGCTGGACCGGCCATTCAGTTCTTAAACTTCCTGTTGAGATGCTATCTAAACTGTTCTTGCCTAGGGGCCCAGGGTTTATAGAAGCCATTGAATCAGCTCTGGCACTAGAGTGAGCTAATTTTTCCCCACATGCCAGGGAGCAGAAGGGGATTGCTTGCCATTGTAATCCAGCACTCAGGAAAGAACTTCCCATCTGAGTTAAAACCAATGTGCTATGACTGAAGCCTGATTCTTGTCCAAGTTTGTACTTTAATGTTGGATCATTTTACTTGGGGAAGAAGATAAAAATTCCAAATATTTTGTTTCATGCAATTTTATGCCCTGGAAGTACCTGATTCCACAGATTCTATTCAGCCAATTTGAAGTCCTTAACTGCACCACAATGATTAATGAACACTTTATTTTAAATATAGCAAAAAATTTAAAAATTAGGAGCAGGGCACAATTTGGTGACTCTTCTGATTTTAAAACAACATACAGAGAAGCTCATCCTAACTTGGTAGAAAAACCAGGTGTTAGTCTAACTAAAGTGATGGAAATAACTAGCCATGTCAATCTAACAACTGGTCTGTGACTATTCAGTTCCACCAGACCATCATTTGGGTAAAGCCTTTGTTCTTTCTAACAATCTGTGCTATTACCTCTTTGTGAAGAACAGTCTTTCTTCCTGAAATATATTTCTATCTTTTTTAATATGTAGTGTTTTAATATGCTCTGTATATTCCTGATAGTTCTTCATAGTTTATGCTTTATACAATTCTTCACCAAAATATGTTAAGTTTTTCCTTAGACTCCTAGATGACAGAAGTATTATAGGACCACCAGGTCCATGCCCATTCTGAGATAACAGATCAATACACCAAGACAGTGGGAGTTGCAGCAAAGGAAATATTTAATAATCAAATGACAGTCAAACAAAGAGGTGAGAGAAAACCTCAAACCTCAAATTCACCTCCCCAAGGAGTTTGGACTGGAGTTTTTCAGGGAATTTTGATGGGTAGGCAGCTCAGGAGCCAGAACTGCTGATTGGTCAAGAAGTGAGGAGCGAAGTCATGGGACAGGGAGATGAAGTCTCCATCTCCCGTGCTGGGTCTGCTCCTCGGAAGAGGTCTTCAGACTGGCTAGCATCAGTGGACCCATTGGAACACAGGACCTGGAAAATATCTGGAATGGAAAACTTGAGGTTTCTTAACGTTAAAGATGTTATCTATAGAAGTCAGGCCCTTGTGACAGGGATTATGGGACTTCTAAGCAGTAAGCAGCTATAAGGAAGTGGGCTGTAGGACAAGATGGCTAATACTTAGCTGTGCTTCAATTCAAGGTTTGTGCCTTTGTTAAAAAGCTAGCAATTTTGTTTTATTAATTTTATGAGGACAATTTCAGAAACAGAAAAAGTCACTTATTTCTTTAGTCTGCTGTTTTCTACACTGTCAATTCTATTGTCTACAGTGTAATAGAAGCTGGAAAATATGGAATAATTTTGAAGTTATGGGTAACTCTCTAGCCCTTTCAAAACACATTGAAGTATTTAATAACAATCGTGTGAGTCAAAATGTTATAAATGTAACCTATAGCACATCCATACATGTCCCAAATGTCACCATTCCCTAGAGAATTAGTAAGCTACAATCTCTTACTAACAAATAGAAATATATATGGCAAATAAACCAGTGTAATCCTCATTCGAAACTCCCATCTTGAAAAGTGAAAGAAGGCTGGGGTCAGAACAGCAGCAGACAGTGAAACATTAATTATTAGCTGTTTTCTATTGTAAGAAAAATACCATGACAGCAAAGAAATGTGTAAGAAAACTGTTCAAGGCAAGATAGCAATACCTGAATGAAGTCTGAACTACTTTTCCCTGGTAGAGTTGCTTCAGCAGCCAGCTGGAAAGATGAACACTTTTTCCAGAATATGAGTAGCACTGAGTTTAGCCATATAGTCTTCTGATGTTGTGTAATAAAATAACCAAATATGTACTATTAGAGAAGATAAAAGAGAGCATGGAAGTTACATCAAAGGTTTCGTTATTTTTTTAATGGTGTGAGAAAAGACAACTTGTGTAAAAACAAGGAAATGCTTCAGGAATAGAAACATCAATTTGAATGTCATAGAAGCCAAAAGTGTTATCCCTGGGGATGAAGATACTATTTATGATAAAACTTATTGTTTTGACTTTTCTCAGGACTCAGAAAGTAAAACATTTGTATGTAAAACCTCAAAGAAAAAAATGCGTACATCTGACTGTTCTCAACCTCTCCTTCAGTTATATCATTAACACTGTAGATTTATGAGGATGGAAATTAGACTGAGGAAAGCTACAGTGAACAGATTAGTGGGGAAGCCCTGTACTATATGAGTGAGGTAGAGCTGAGGGTTAGTTGGCTCTGTAATTCCTAATGGAAACTAGAAATTGCTCATATGGAATTCTCTAGAAGTTGTCTTCATTTTGTGGCAGAGATTTTTTGCTGTTTTAAATTTAATTTTTTTTTTTTTTTTCTTTTGAGATGGAGTCACGCTCTGTTGCCAGACTGGAGTGCAGTGGCACCATCTCGGCTGACTGCAACCTCCACCTCCTGGTTTCAAGCAATTCTCCTGCCTCAGCCTCCTGAGTAGCTGGGACTACAGGCACACACCACCACCCCCAGCTAATTTTTTTTTGTATTTTTAGTAGAGACGGGGTTTCACCATGTTGACCAGGATGGTCTCAATCTCTTGACCTCATGATCCACCAGCCTCGGCCTCCCAAAGTGCTGGGATTACGGGTGTGAGCCACCGTGCCCGACCTATTTCATGTTTTTGAATGAGTGACAGCCTTAGAAATTGAGCAGACTATTTCCCAAAGATTTTTTAAAAAGGGAATGATAGTTCTTTGTCATACTCCAAAAACAAAGACATTTTAGCCATTCAATAAGGACCACACAACGCTCATAAAATTGCAAAGGGAAAACAACAATCCTGCCAAGAGCAAACAGAAAGGTAAAGTGCCAAGCCTCTCTGCAATTAGTTTTTTACCAAGTGCCAGAAGTGTTAGTAGATATGTGTATGCAGGGCCCTGAGAATAAGCAAATGAACATGTTTAACCTCTGGGCCAGATGAGCTGGATGGAAGTGTCATGTCAGATTGCGTAATGTCTTGGGGAAGCCACACAAGGTGTCAGTATAAACTAGGCTGGTACCCATCAAATATTAGATTCACCAGCTAGGAAAGGCATTGCCATCCAATTAAGTGACTTTCTAAAGGGAAAAAAGAACATGATAATTCTATTTCAGTGAGCTGTTGCTCTTGGAAAGTATATTGTATGAAATGTAAAATTATCCACTGAGGAGAGATTTACATCAAGTTGCTCAGTTTGCAAATGCATAAACTGAGATCCAGGTAAGGCACGTGATTTCCTCTAGGAGAGTGCATAGAAAAGCAAAGGCAGGGCTGGCAGTAGTAACTCACGCCTGTAATCCCAGCACTTTGGGAGGCCGAGGCGGGTGGATCACCTGGGGTCAGGAGTTCGAGACCAGCCTGGCCAACATGGTGAAACCCCGTCTCTACTAAAAGTACAATAATTAATTGGGCATGGCAGCAGGTGCCTGTAATACCAGCTACTCAGGAGGCTGAGGCAGGAGAATCGCTGAACCTGAGAAATGGAGGTGCAGTGAGCCGAGATGGCAGCATTGCACTCCAGCCTGGGCAACAAGAGCAAAACTCTGTCTCCAAAATAAATAAATAAATAAATAAATAGATAAATAAATAAATAAATAAATAAAATGTATGGGAAACCATTATCTTCTGGCACTGACCTGGAATAGGTTCATGGAGAATGAAACCAAATAAAAACCCAAATGCTGTTTTGCAGGCTGAAACAACTTTGAAACAATGGAGGAGCGTAGCAGTAAAAACGTGAATAAAATAATGAAACTCTGCCCTATTCCCAAGGCCTGGGTTTGCCAGTAGATAATCTTTTCTTCCTGTATGAGATAATATGTGAATGAAGTACCCTAAACTGGCACGGCCCTGATGCTTTCTAAATAGCGTAGGTATTGGTTGATATTAAATAGTCACACATAAACACCCATACACATGAGTGTATGTACACATATACACACATACATAGAAACTCTAGCTAGTGCTACATTTGGTTTAAACTATGAGGTGATTTATTGTCTCTGCCTTTTGATTCTCTACTGTACCCGGATGTGGTTTGAGTGTGCCCCCCAAAGTTCATGTGTTGGAAACTTAATCCTAAGGCTACAGTATAAGAGGTAATCAGGTCATGAGGGCTTTGTCCTCATCAATGGATTAATGCCATTATCAGGGGAGTGGACTAGTTATTACCAAGTGGCTTTGCTATAAAAATGAGATTGGGGCCAGGTGCGGTGGCTCATGCCTGTAATCCCAGCACTTTGGGAGGCCGAGGTGGGCGGATCATGAGGTCAAGAGTTCAAGACCAGCCTGGCCAACATGATGAAACCCCATCTCTACTAAGAATACAAATATTAGCCAGGTGTGGTGGTGGGTGCCTGTAATCCCAGCTACTCAGGAGGCTGAGACAGGAGAATCATTTGGACCTGGGAGGCGGAGGTTGCAGTGAGCCAAGATTGTGCCACTACACTCCAGTCTGGGCGACAGTGCTAGACTTCATCTAAAAAAAAAAAAAAAGCCGAAAAGCCTCTCCCCTCTGCTTCTCTGTCTCTGTGTCCTCTCTCTTCATCTTAACTCACCTCATCTGCTTTCATATGGTCTAAGTTGGCTGAAGCAACCATTCAGGTCAATCCATTTTCTAACTAGATTCCTCAAGAATTCGAAGTAAGATACATAAATCTAGCTAGAAAATTAAAAATACAAAATTAGCCGGGTGTGGTGGTGCATGACCGTAATCCCAGCTACTTGGGAGGCTGAGGCAGGAGAATCGCTTGAATCTGGGAGGCGGAGGTTGAAGTGAGCTGAGATTGCGCCATTGCCCTCCAGCCTAGGCAACAAGAGCTAAACTCTGTCTCAAAAAAAAAGAAAAGAAAAGAAACTTAAAGCCATAATATCTTTTTATTCAAATGAAATAAGCTTTGAAAATATGCCATTTCCCAGTTACTGGTTTATCTTAACCATGACACGCAAATCATCCTCAGCTTGTCAGCTACGTTACATCTTTATCGTTATCATCTAGTTTTATGCTAGAAAGTAAGTAGGACTCAGTTCAACAGTTCACTGTTTAGCCAAATAAAGCAACTGAAGTAAATAATCATTAAAATATGTCATACATCTTAATATTTTAACAAATACCTTTTGAAAAGTAGGTTGATTAATGGATAGCTCCTCCCTTCTAGGGTTCACTACAGATATGTCATGGAAAATCATTTTTCCAGGATTTTTTCCTACCCACTGGCCTCTTCCTTAGGTATGGGTTGACATTTGGAGTTTTGAGCTATCTTGCTATTATACAAGCCACATCTATAATATTTTCCCATTTAGGTTCCTTTAAAGTGGAATGAGAACTCTAAAAGATCTACAAGAGGAAGTGATATGATAGCTGAGAGTTGCTTTAAAATGATTTGGCAGGAGAGTGGGTGAGGTATAGATAAAACAAGATTGGACATGTAGAGATAATTGTTGAAGCTGGGTGATGAGTATATCATGTTAATTATAGTAAACTTTCTAATTTTAGATATGTTTGCAATTTTCCGTAAAATAAACTGAAAAACAAAACGTGTGAAGCAAACTGAATGTAGAATCTTCCTAAACTATTATTATTTCCCTATCTTCTGCTTTTTTCTCACCCACGCCAAATTTGATGGATATTTTTCAGCATCCCACTTTAACTAAGGCTTACAAAGGCATTTAGCCGAGATTTCATTGAAGCAACAACTCACTTTGTATTCACATTTTATCAGTTTATATAATAGTTAATTAACTCACATGATCACATTATTATGCACAACTGGCATAAATAGATTTGGAACAAGCTCAACTAATTTTTGGTAAGCGTACAACTTAAATGATTGAAGCAGAAATGTCTGGGTGAACTAGGTATTTCCAACCACACTACTTCTAACCACTCTATTAGCCACAAGCTAATAGAATGTACCATGGCCATTCCTTGCTGGGTCTTACTGTCAATTAATTGAGTGGCTGATTACGTGGAAGTTCATGAAGAGAGAGAGTGTACTATATACTGTTTACTATCATTGTTACTATTATGATTGTGTGTTCTCCTACATTTTTCAAACTGTAACTCTAACTTCGAATAAGCCTCTTTCACAATCTCAAACTTGGGAAAGTTGAAGACTTTCATGCTTGCCTTAATTGATCTTCTGGAGTGTAATGGAGGCAGTGGGAGAATTTTTTCAGTTATTTATATTTGGCAAGCACAGAGGGTGGGGGTGTTTGATTTCCATATTCTTATTATTGTGTTTTTGTGCTTTCTCACAACCCTCTGATTCAGCTTGTTCCCTTAAAAAAAAATAGAAGTAAGTTGTTTTATGGACATTGGCTTTGGCAAGAAGCCTGATTACACTTGCTAAGCACCCTAGTAGCAATATCAAGAAATTAATTAAAATGCTGAGACCACAGTACCCACCCAGAGAGGCAAAGAATGAGTATGCTAGTAGTCCCCTGCTCTAAACCTTTGCAATCTTTTGTTGAAATACCTTGAGGAAGTAAGTTTTTATTTCACCATGGAGGGTGTATAAGGTGATATGACATACCAATTTTTTAAATGATAAAACTATAGGGACTAAAATTTCCTCTTTCTCCTCCTCCCTCCATGATGCCTGATAAAGCTGCTTCCAGAATGAAATAGTCATACTGCCCACTGAGTTTCTTTTATCAAACTCATAACTGTGGATGTTGGAAAGGACTGCTTTCCCTTTGTTTAACCACCTTAGTATGACTAACTCATGAACACACAGGAGCAAGGCAATTTGCTCCTCCATTTTCCATCCCCAGTATGTAGCAACAGCGTGTGCTCTGAGTCACGTAGAGTCCACTCTTCAGAATGCATGCTGTAAGCTCAGAGAGGCTAATAATCAAATTAGGCTTCTAACAAATGGCAATTTATAATGCTGAAACTAATGAGAGGTCAAAGAACTAAACTCTGCAAGGAGTTTTAATTATCCTGTCCTTTGTGACTCCACAAGAGCATTTTTAAAGGAACACTGTGGCACAGTATTCAACTGATACATTCAGTTTCATTAAGAAGATTTACATAACCTATTACATAAATGGGAAATATGCACTTTATTTCCAAGTAGAGCAGGAACCTAAAACCCTTTTTTCAGGGTTGAAAAGCAAGCACCGTTGAATACCTTCCTTCCTACAGCACTCCTGAATGGAGTAATGCAGAGCCTCTGTCTTCAAGGGAATCTCTAGATGAGATAGTATATATAAAGAGAAAAACTCTAACAAACCGACTATAATTGGATTTTTTTTCCATCCTTGTTTCCTGTGCCATTTTGCTTTTTTCTTTTTATTTCCACTTCCCTCTGTCACATGTACATCCATACACCACTATCACCACAATCATCACTTCTGCAGGTCAAAGTGGTCTTCATCTTACATGACCTAACTTCTTCCTGGGCTTTATTTGGAACAGTTTGTTTATTTACTTGTTTGTTTGTTTGAAAGGGAGTGACAAAATTGGTTAACTGGAGAAAGCCATGATATCAACAGAATGTAGAACCTCTCAGGCAAAAATAAAAACAAAAAGCTGCTATATTCAAAAGCTGCTGTATTCAAAAGCTAGAGAAAAGATTAATTTGGAGGCATATGAGATTTAAACATCAATATACTATGAGCACTGCCGGTCTGAAAAGACTTTTGCTACCAAAGAGGTTAATTGTACAAAGGTAATGTCCACCCGTCAAGCCAATTTAAGGCCAAAGAATGCATCTGGGCGAAGAGCTTTCTTTTATCAATAACTGTATTGATAAAACAGCAAATAGAACACAAGAAAATTGAGCATATCTGTATCATCAGGGCAGCAAGACAATTGGCCCAAAGCATTGAGGAGTCTGGGTGTTGAACTAGTTGCCCTTTAATTTTGACAAAAAAACAAACCGCAAAACAAAGTATAAAAGCAAATACACTGTACAAGGAAATTGAAAACAATACACATTTTACAAGCTTTCTCCTGGAAAAGAAGACAATGTCTGGAAATTCTTCTGCTAAACTTATCATTGCCACACTCTGCAATATGACATTGCTCTGCTGTTCTTTTACATTGTTAACCCATTGTTTTGTGAGATAGGGTTAAGGGTTAAGGGTTAAGGTCACGTGCCCTAGAGTCAAACTAAATCCCAGTTCTGTCACTTACTAGTCATGTGGTCTGGAGCAGGTTACTTTTTCCTTTTTAAACCTCAGTTTCCTCACTTGTAAAATTGAGATTAGAGCAAGGCAGAAGAGTTTTGGCTTTGGAGCCAAAATTATCCCCTCATTAAAATGGGACTGATCATTATCATGACTTTACAGGGTCGTTGTGAGAATTTTAGAACACACATAAAGCAACTGGTAAGAGTTCAATAAATATGAATTTAATACCTACCTCAGAAGGTCATTGTGAGGATAAAATGAGATAATGAATGAAAAGCTTTTAGCTCTGTATTGTAAATGCTAACTAAGAAGTGTTCAATAAATACTAATACATGGAAGAGAAATTTTTCTTGTGCCTGGGGGGCTGTGAATTAAACTAACAAAAGACAAATTAACAGAAGGAGAGGAGTACTATTTTCATTAATATTTATGTACAAGGGAGTTCACAGAAAAGATGTGAAACTCAAAGAAGTAGACTCAGGGGTTTATATATAATTTTAACAAAGGAAATGGGGGTTGGGCTTGCTTTGATATAGTTTGGATGTTTGTCCCCACCCAAATCTCATGTTGAAATGTAACACCCAATGTTGGAGGTGGGGTCTAGTGAGAGGTGTTTGGGCCATGGGGTGGATCCCTCATGGCTTGGTGCTGTCCTCACAGTAGTGAGTGAGTGTTGGGAGATCTGTTTTTTTTTTAAAGTGTGCGGCACCTCCCCAATACTTTCTCTTGCTCTTGTTCTCACCATGTAATGTGCCTACTCTCACTTCACATTCTGCCATAAGTAAAAGCTCCCTGAGACCTCCCCAAAAGCTGAGCAGATAACAGTGCATGCTTGTACAGCCTGCAGAACAGTGAACCAATTAAATCTCTTTTCCTTATAAATTACCAAGTCTCATGTATTTCTTTAGTACAATGCAAGAACAGCCTAACACAGGCCTCAAGGGATGGGAAATCATGAGACAGTGACTACAAAACAAATGGGAGAGGTTCCAAGATGGCCGAATAGGAACTGCTCCAGTCTACATCTCCCAGCATGAGGGATGCAGAAGACAGGTGATTTCTGCATTTCCAACTGAGGTACCGGGTTCATCTCACTGGGGCTTGTGGGACAGTGGGTGCAGCCCACGGAGCAGGGTGGGGCATCACCTCACCCGGGAAGTGCAAGGGGTTGGAGAATTCCCTTTCCTAGCCAAGAGAAGTCATAACAGATGGTACCTGGAAAATAAGGACACTCCCACTCTAATACTGCACTTTTCCAATGGCCTTAGCAAATGGCACATCAGGAGATTATATCCTGTGCCTGGCTCAGAGGGTCCCATGCCCACGGAGCCTCACTCACTGCTAGCACAGCAGTCTGAGATCCAACGGCAACGTGGCAGCGAGACTGGGGGAGGGGCGTCTGCCATTGCTGAGGCTTGAGTAGGTAAACAAAGCAGCCAGGAAGCTCCAACTGGGTGGAGCCCACTGCAGCTCAAGGAGACCTGCCTGCCGGTATAGACAACATCTCTTGGGGCAGGGCATAGCTGAATAAAAGGCAGCAGAAACTTCTGCAGACTTAAACATCCCTGTCTGACAGCTTTGAAGAGAGTAGTGGTTCTCCCAGTATGTAGTTTGAGATCTGAGAATGGACAGACTGCCTCCTCAAGTGGGTCCCTGGCCCCTGAGTAGCCTAACTGGGAGACACCTCCCAATAGGGGCCAACTGACACCTCATACAGCTTGGTGCCCTTCTGAGACGAAGCTTCCAGAGGAAGGATCAGGCAGCAACATTTGCTGTTCTGCAATATCTGCTGTTCTGCAGCCTCCGCTGGTGATACCCAGGCAAAGAGAGTCTGGAGTAGACCTCCAGCAAACTCCAACACACCTGCAGCTGAAGGTCCTGACTGTCAGAAGGAAAACTAACAAACAGAAAGGACATCCATACCAAAACCCCATCTGCATGTCACCATCAACAAAGACCAAAGGTAGATAAAACCACAAAGATGAGGAGAAACCAGAACAGAAAAGCTGAAAATTCTAAAATCAGAGTACCTCTTCTCCTCCAAAGGAATGCAGCTCCTCACCAGCAATGGAACAAAGCTGGATGGAGAATGACATTGACGAGTTGAGAGAAGAAGTCTTCAGATGATCAGTAATAACAAATTTCTCCAAGCTAAAGGAGGATGTTCAAACCCATCATAAAGAAGCTAAAAACCTTGAAAAAAGATTAGACAAATTGCTAACCAGAATAAAGAGTGTAGAGAATACCTTCAATGATCTGATAGAGCTGAAAACCATGGCACGAGAACTATGTGACACATGCACAAGCTTCAGTAGCCAATTTGATCAAGTGGAAGAAAGGTAATCAGTGATTGGAGATCAAATGAATGAAATGAAGTGAGAAGAGAAGTTTAGAGAAAAAAGAGTAAGAAGAATGAAAAAGCCTCCAAGAAATATGGGACTATGTGAAAAGACCAAATCTATGTCTGATTGGTGTACCTGAAAGTGACAGGGAGAATAGAACCAAGTTGGAAAACACTCTTTAGGATATTATCCAGAAGAACTTCCCCAACTTAGCAAGGCAGGCCAACATTCAAATTCAGGAAATACAGAGAATGCCACAAAGATATTCCTCGAGAAGAGCAACTCCAAGACACAGAACTGTCAGATTCACCAAAGTTGAAATGAAGGAAAAAATCTTAAGGGCAGCCAGAGAGAAAGGTCGGGTTACCCACAAAGAGAAGCCCATCAGACTAACAGCAGACCTCTCAGCAGACACTCTACAAGCCAGAAGAGAGTGGGGGCCAATATTCAGCATTCTTAAAGAAAAGAATTTTCAACCCAGAATTTCATATCCAGCCAAACTAAGCTTCATAAGTGAAGGAAAAATAAAATCCTTTACAGACAAACAAATGCTGAGAGATTTTGTCACTGCTAGGCTTGCCTTATAAAAGCTCCTGAAGGAAGCACTAAACATGGAAAGGAACAACTGGTACCAGCCATTGCAAAAACATGCCAAATTGTAAAGACCATTGATGCTAGGAAGAAACTGCATCAACTAACGAGCAAAATAACCAGCAAACATCATAATGACAGGATCAAATTCACACATAACAATATTAACCTTAAATGTAAATGGGCTAAATGCTTCAATTAAAAGACACAGACTGGCAAATTGGATAAAGAGTCAAGACCCATCAGTGTGCTATATTCAGGAGACCCATCCCACATGCAGAGAAACACATAGGCTCAAAATAAAGGGATGGAGGAAAATCTACCAAGCAAATGGAAAACAAGAAAAAGCAGGGGCTGCAATCCAAGTCTCTTATAAAACAGACTTTAAACCAACAAAGATCAAAAGAGACAAAGAAGGCCATTACATGCTGGTAAAGGAATCAATTCAACAAGAAGAGCTAACTATCTAAATATATATGCACCCAATACAGGAGCACCCAGATTCATAAAGCAAGCCCTTAAAGACCTACAAAGAGACTTAGACTCCCACACAATAATAATGGGAGACTGTAAGACCCCACTGTCAACATTAGACAGATCAATGAGACAGAAAGTTAACAAGGATATCCAGGACCTGAACTCAGCTCTGCACCAAGTGGACCTAATAGATATGTACAGAACTCGCCACCCCAAATCAACAGAATATACATTCTTCTCAGCACCACATTGCACTTATTACAAAATTGACCACATAGTTGGAAGTAAAGCACTCCTCAGCAAATGTAACAGAACAGAAACTATAACAAACTGTCTCTCAGACCACAGTGCAACCAAACTAAAACTCAGGATTAAGAAATTCACTCAAAACTGCTCAACTACATGGAAACTGAACAACCTGCTCCTGAACGACTACTGGGTACATAACGAAATGAAGGCAGAAATAAAGATGTTCTTTGAAACCAATGAGAACAAAGACACAACATACCAGAATCTCTGGGACACATTTAAAGCAGTGTGTAGAAGGAAATTTACAGCACTAATTGCCCACAAGAGAAAGTAGGAAAGATCTAAAATTGACACCCTAACATCACAATTAAAAGAACTAGAGAAGCAAGAGCAAACACATTCAAAAGCTAGCAGAAGGCAAGACATAACTAAGATCAGAGCAGAACTGAATGAGATAGAGACATAAAAAACCCTTCAAAAAATAATAATCCAGGAGCTATTTTTTGAAAAGATCAACAAAATTGATAGATGCTAGCAAGACTAATAAAGAAGAAAAGAGAGAAGAATCAGTAGATGCAATAAAAAATGATAAATGGGATATTACCACGATCCCACAGAAATACAAACTACCATCAGAGAATACTATAAACACCTCCATGCAAATAAACTAGAAAACCTAGAAAATGGATAAATGCCTGGACACATACACTCTCCCAAGACTAAGCCAGGATGAAGTTGAATCTCTGAAGAGACCAATAACAGGCTCTGAAATTGAGGCAATAATTAATAGCCTACCAACCCAAAATGTCTGGGACCAGATGGATTCACAGCCGAATTCTACCAGAGGTACAAGGAGGAGCTGGTACCATTCCTTCTGAAACTATTCCAATCAATAGAAAAAGAGGGAATCCTCCAGAACTCATTTTATAAGGCCACCATCATCCTGATATCAAAGCCTGGCAGAGACACAACAAAGAAGAGAATTTTAGACCAATATCCCTGATGAACATCGATGCAAAAATCCTCTATAAAATACTAGCAAACCAAATCCAGCAGCACATCAAAAAGCTTATCCACCATGATCAAGTTGGCTTCATCCCTGGGATGCAAGGCTAGTTCAACATACACAAATCAATAAACGTAATCCATCATATGAACAGAACCAAAGACAAAAACCTCATGATTATCTCAATAGATGCAGAAAAGGCCTTTGACAAAATTCAACAGCCCTTCATGCTAAAAATGCTCAATAAACTAGGTATTGATGGGACATATCTCAAAATAATAAGAGCTATTTATGACAAACTCACAGCCAATATCATTCTGAATGGGCAAAAACTGGAAGCATTCCCTTTGAAAGCTGGCACAAGACAGGGATGCCCTCTCTCACCACTCCTATTCAACATAGTGTTGGAAGTTCTGGCCAGGGCAATCAGGCAGGAGAAAGAAAGAAAGGGTATTCAATTAGGAAAAGAGGAAGTGAAATTGTCCCCGTTTGCAGATGACATGATTGTATATTTAGGAAACCCCATTGTCTCAGCCCAAAATCTCCTTAAACTCATAAGCAGCTTCAGCAAAGTTGCAGGATACAAACTCAATGTGCAAAAATCACAAGCATTCCTATACACCAATAACAGACAAACAGAGAGCAAAATCATGAGTGAACTCCCATTCACAATTGCTATAAAGAGAATAAAATACCTAGGAATCCAACTTTCAAGGGATGTGAAGCACATCTTCAAGGAGAACTACAAACCACTACTCAACAAAATAAAAGAGGACACAAACAAATGGAAGAACATTCCATGCTTGTGGATAGGAAGAATCAATATCATGAAAATGGCCATACTGCCAAGGTAATTTATAGATTCAATGCCATCCCCATCAAGCTACCAATGAGTTTCTTCACAGAATTGGAAAAAACTACTTTAAAGTTCATATGGAACCAAAAAAGAGCCCGCATTGCCAAGACAATCCTAAGCCAAAAGAACAAAGCTGGAGGCATCACACTACCTGACTTCAAACTATACTACAAGGCTACAGTAACCAAAACAGCATAGTACTGGTACCAAAATAGAAATATAGACCCAGGGAAGAGATCAGAGCCCTCAGAAATAATACCACACATCTACAACCATCTGATCTTTGACAAACCTGGCAAAAACAAGAAATAGGGAAAGGATTCCCTATTTAATAAATAGTGCTGGGAAAACAGGCTAGCCATAAGTAGAAGGCCAAAACTGGGTCCCTTCCTTACACCTTATACAAAAATAATTCAAGATGGATCAAAGACTTAAATGTTAGATCTAAAACCTTAAAAACCCTAGAAGGAAACCTAGGCAATACCGTTCAGGACATAGGCATGGGCAAGGACTTCATGACTGAAACACCAAAAGCAATGATAACAAAAGCCAAAATTGACAAATGGGATCTAATTAAACTAAAGAGCTTCTGCACAGCAAAAGAAAATACCATCAGAGTGAACAGGTAACCTACAGAATGGGAGAAAATTTTTACAATCTACCCATCTGACAAAGTGCTAATATCCAGAATCTACAAGGAACTTAAACAAATTTACAAGAAAAAAACAAACAACCCCAACAAAAAGTGGACAAAGGATATGAAGAGATACTTCTCAAAAGAAGACATTTATGCAGCCAACAGACACATGAAAAAATGCTCATCATCACTGGCCATCAGAGAAACGCAAATTAAAATCACAATGAGATACCATCTCACACCAGTTAGAATGGTGATCATGAAAAAGTCAGGAAACAACAGGTGCTGGAGAGGATGTGAGAAACAGGATCACTTTTACACTGTTGATGGGACTGTAAACTAGTTCAACCATTGTGGAAGACAGTGTGGCGATTCCTCAAGGATCTAGAACTAGAAATACCATTTGACCCAGCCATCCCATTACCAGTTATATACCCAAAGGATTATAAATCATGCTGATACAGAGACACAGGCACACGTATGTTTATTCATGTGTGTGAAAGCAGTACTATTCACAATAGCAAAGACTTGGAATCAACCCAAATGTCCATCAGTGATAGACTGGATTAAGAAAATGTGGCACATATACACCATGGAATACTATGCAGCCATAAAATAGGATGAGTTCATGTCCTTTGTAGGGACATGGATGAAGCTGGAAAGCATCATTCTGAGCAAAGTATCGCAAGGACAGAAAACCAAACACCGCATGTTCTCACTCATAGATAGGAATTGAACAATGAGAACACTTGGACACAGGGTGGGGAACGTCACACACCGGGGCCTGTCATGGGGTGGGGGAAGGGGGAGGGATAGCATTAGGAGATATACCTAATGTAAATGACAAGTTAATGGGTGCAGCACACCAACATGGCACATGTATACATATGTAACAAACCTGCACATTGCGCACATGTACCCTAGAACTTAAAGTATAATTTTAAAAATGGGGTAATAAAAGATAAGGATTATTTTAGTAAGGTCTGTTTATGCAAACTCATCTTGGTATGGACTCTCCATTTCCAATGATAAAAGTTACTCTTCTTTCCCTTCCTGGAATAGGGAGAAAACACCTTCACTAAGGGAAATTTATGCCCTGCTTTTATGCAGATAAAGGGAGAGCAAAGAACTCTTTCTGCATTTGTTGTTTCAACCGAAGAATGATGAGATTCACAGATTTAGAAATGAGAGCTTTATTTCTCATAAAGGGTTGCAGCCTGCAAGGTGGCTATTTTGACAGGTGGGGAAGGATAGCCTCTGGCCAGAAACAGACGCTTTGAGAGAGGGGCAAAGGGAACAAGAATTTACATTGAGCAGGGTGGCTAAATATCCATATTTAATAAGCTATAAGAGGAGTCATAAATATTTATGAAAGGAAAAATGTGCACATGCACAGTTGAGCCTTATGTCCCTTTATGAGTCCCATGTACAAAAAGTGGCAGCATTAGCACAATCTGAGGGTGGAGTATTTGGCCCTCTGACATCAAAAGGTGAAGCAAGGATGAAAACTGTCACTGCACATTCTTCATAGACTGGCCAGAACCACTCCATGGACAGTGGTCTCTTATCAGGGAGGAATGCTGGTTGATTGTTGTGGCAAAGCACAAAAGGGAGAGGCAACATAGACAGTTGATTGACATAAGCAGTAGAGCCTTTCAAAGGGTCTGGCTTTGTTTAGCCCTTAGGGAAGGAAGCCTAATGGCCATTAGTGAGGGATGGAATATAACAAGGTGTGTCCAACCTACCATCTCATCATGACTGGGAATAGCTTCCAAGGTTTCTCTGGGGTCTCCTCTGTCGGTTGGGGGTCTTTGGATTTCATTTTTATTCCTCAGTCGATTTTCAATTGCTTTCAGCTCTAAATAATCCTCATGCAAAAGTGGCATATTTTGGGATGGCGTATTCTAATCCCCTTCACTAGCTTTTGTTATGTTTTCCTTTTAACCTCCAACTAGATTTTAAAGTCCTAGAGGATGGTTCTTACATTTCTTTCTCCATACCAATGTCTAGCACTGCGTTGTATGCAAATAGGAGTGACTCACAGATAGCCAAAAGAAGAAAGAAAGGAACAAATCCTCATTCAATAGTAGAAACTCAAATATCAAAATTGTGAACTCATAGCCTTGAAAAGATTGGATTTATTAAAAATTGATATTGTAAGTCAAACAGCACGAGTGATTTTTGGTGAATTATAAATATTACCAACAGACAACAATACAACAATTGATCTCTTACTTGAAAATATTGGTAATGACACAGATGATTCAGCAAAATAAAAAAAAAAAGGTCAAACTAATGGCTCTACCTGGGCACAGCTTTGGTTCTCACACTTGAGATTTCTGTGAATCACCTTCCAAGTTTCATTATCTCTCTTTATCACCAAAAAGCTTCCTTCACATCTTTGCTTTATACACATACCAATTTTACTATTATTTATTTAATATCATTTTCTTTAAATTACTTAAATGTTTTTATTTATTTGAAAAGGAGAGTTTACCTCATTACAGTAATGCAAACCAGTATCATTTGCCATAAATTGAAAGCAAGAGTAAAAGTAATGTAATGAAAACAAAACAATATTCTTAAAATCTAGCTAAATTTTGCTGCTTGTGGCTTTGAGGTCTGTTTTTCCTTTGTGAAAAGTTTAATTAGAATGTGTCAGGTAAATGTGCAAGACAAACTTGTACTAAAGTGAGAATGGAAAAAAATGTAAAAGGCAAAACTTTCTCATTATGTAATCCTGTATAATTTAGTATCAATAGCATTTGTGGACCATCTGAAATTATTTTGTGCACCACCACCACCTTTGCCAAAGCACTAGCATAGGTGATTAATGGAGAATGTTTTCTGGTTTCTCTAAGGTCTATAGCAGTGTTTCTCAGGGTGTAGCCTCTGGATCACTTGCATCACAATTACCTATGGGTACTTCTTTTAAAAATGGGGAGGTGTTTAATGAATGCTACTTAATCAGGAAACTGGGACAAAATAAATTATATTTTAAAGGAACACTCCCAGGAGATTTTGATTACAATAAGATTTGAGAAACAGAGCTGTGTCATAGCAATTATTGAAGAATATGGAATCTACTCCTATAGCAGTTCTGTAGATAAAGAAAAGGTGCTGAAAAGTGGAAGGAGAATTTGACCAAAGCAGGTAATCACCCAGGACCAATTAACAAGGCTATAGCCTGGGAGGTAAAGCATGCATTTAACTGGAGTGTTTTAATTCCAGAATAAGATTTAAGAAAAAAGAATAGGAAAAGGAAAAGGAAAAAGGAAGGAAAGGAGAAAGGAAAGAGGGAGAGAAGGAGGGAGGCAGGAAGAGAAAAGAAAGAGAGAGAGAAGAAAGAAAGAAAAAGAAAGAAAGAGAGAGAGAGGAAGGAAGGAAGGAAGGAAGGAGGAAGGAAGGAAGGAAGAAGGAAGGAAGGAAGGAAGGAAGGAAGGAAGGAAAGAGAGGACAAAGAAAGAGACAAAGAAAGAAAGAAAGAAAGAAAGAAGAAAGAAAGAAAGAAAGAAAGAAGAAAGAAAGAAAGAAAGAAAGAAAGAAAGAGAGAGAGAAGAAAGAAAGAAAGAAAAAGAAAGAAAGAAAGAAAAGAGAAAGAAAAGAAAAGAAGAAAAGAGAGAAAAGGCTTACCAGCAACAAGGGAACAAAAAGATCCATTGAAGAAAGGGGTTGATTTACAATAAAAGATGAAAGGGATTTAAAATGCCGCTTTGCTAAGTGGTCACTAAGCAAGGGTGTGATAGCAGTTTACAAATGTTTAAATCGTATGTTAAAAAGAAGAGGAGGAATTTGTTAAACAAGAATAAGGAGGGATAATTAGACATTAAGAGAATGTAATTGACCAAATTCTCATTCCTCATAACTCACCCTAAACATTCCTGCTCTGCATACTGTAACCAACTTCTGTCCTAAGGGATATGCTCTACCAATCTTCCCCGGAAACAAAACCGGCCTGAGTGTTGCTCTAGGGTCTATCCTTTTGTTGGACCACACTCCCTCTAACTCCCTGGTCAGTGTAGCTGTTTAACCTTTACACCTTTTCCAGAGTTGCAGCCTCTACTCCTATAGGGAAAAGCCTGTAGGTCTAGTAGCCCTAACACATCAGGAGCTTCCTAGAAGAGTCTGTAATGGAATTAAAGAGACCTCCTCCACTTGAGGGGCTGAGGAACTGATGCTCAATAGGGCCAGACTCTAGCAAGCTGGCCAGTTTTAAATTTTGCTCTTGACACTCTTTTGTGCCACCCCAGCCCCAAGTTCCAAGAGGTCTCTGAATATGTAAGTGTTCCTTCTGCAAGATGACAACAGAATAGAATATATTTATATACAGAATGACTTAATATGTTACCTCTGGATTGGGGAGAGTGATCACTTTAAGAGAGGACTGTGGAAAAAGAAAGATGCATAAACAAAATACATGAATTCTAAAATTAGAGTTTTCAACACTGAGGCACCTGAGTGTTAAGCTTTTGAGGGGAAGAGGAGCACCATCAATAGCTCTCAGTTGATCACATTAGTGATTCTAAACTGCTACCCCGGCCGGGCGCGGTGGCTCAAGCCTGTAATCCCAGCACTTTGGGAGGCCGAGATGGGCGGATCACGAGGTCAGGAGATCGAGACCATCCTGGCTAACACTGTGAAACCCCGTCTCTACTAAAAAAATACAAAAAACTAGCCGGGCGAGGTGGCGGGCGCCTGTAGTCCCAGCTACTCGGGAGGCTGAGGCAGGAGAATGGCGGTAAACCCGGGAGGCGGAGCTTGCAGTGAGCTGAGATCCGGCCAGTGCACTCCAGCCCGGGCGACAGAGCGAGACTCCGTCTCAAAAAAAAAAAAAAAAATAAAAAAATAAAAAAATAAAATAAATAAACTGCTACCCCAAAATCCCAAACTGGTCAATGGCACTAGAGAATACCAGATGTAGTAGCAGTGCCTCATACTAGCCTCTTCCGCTGCTTGGCAATTCAGAGACATCATCCCGGCTTACAGAAAGCACTTCCTGAAGGCCTGGCATCGTAGCGTAGCAGTACACAACTTAAATGCTCAAAATTGTATTCAGATTTATATAAGAATCCACATGTACCACTTATGCTTTCCCTCCCAGTCCTTTAACTGTTTTTTGAGATCTCACTTCGCTGTGGACTCACATGAGCTTAGAATGAGGTTCAATCAACCCAAAATGTCCTGACTGAGAAGATTATTAAGTTAAGAAATGTGGCATAAGTGGCATAATTTGACACTCCGACTAGACTGGCCTGAGAAGGAGAAAGGCTTAAAATACACCACTTGATGGATGGCCTGCATCGTTGCTGGGTCTCTTCCATCTCTATGTTTTATATAATGAAGTAGCACTGTACTTTCCAAGGAATTTCACATTACTGTAGAAGATTCTCTTTTATTGTGTTTTAATTAGATTTAACATAGAACTTATTTGAATGTGTCCTCTTCATCAGCAGAATGGTGTTTCTGTCTATAGTAGATAAAGCAAAGGATTAATTCCAAGGTTGTAAATTGTTACAGTGGATCTGTTATAGTAGCTTTTGTCTGTCCACAAACTTTGTCTCCTTCTCTTGGGAGTAGAACCCTTCTTTCCTATGGGGAAACACAGTTTATATTATTTTAATCTTAGGGTGGTCTTATGAGACAAGAGTGGTCTTATGACCCAGATCTAGCCAAAGTACCCCTTTTCCTTGTCCACAGTGATTGGTCCAGGGATGAGCATATGATTGAAGTCAGGCTAGCCACAGTATTTCTGCTGGAATTGCTGCAAAACACCTCCGGGGTAGCTGATGGTCACATTCTCTCATTCCTGTGCCTCTATGGGGAGTGGGGTGGGGCTCTGTGAGAATGAAAACAAGTAGAAGTGGCAGGTAGAGAAAGAATTGGAGCTTCTAGATCTAGCTGTGTCTAGAGCTAATGAAATGCCCCTTTGACTTCAGAGGTACATCCCCATTACATCCACTTTATTTTGCTTAAGTTAGTTTGCATTTGACTTCTGATGCTTGCAATCAAAATATTCCCAAATTACACATTTCCATGTCTACTTAGGACAAAAGAAATTAAATATAAACGTATACCTTGTTTTATATAACTGGTGCCTTTTTCAGAAGTTGAGAGTAAATCTAAATTTTATGAATCAAATCGTACTATAGCAAAAATAATACATTGCTAAGAGGAGACATGTTGGGGGGTCTTTCATAGTACAGTTTGTTTGTTTGAAGGAAAGGTGTTACAACCTGGATAGAAAGGTGCAAGTGACTCACAGTGAATTGGGGAGGGCTATTGGGCTGGCTTTCATGATCCATGAAAGATGGTAAATACTTTAGTAATTTCATTATTTCCTGGGTTTGATTCTCGTCCTGGTAGGTATAGAAATTTGGTCTGGTTGGTCCACTAAGATAGGATTCGTCCCTCAGGGAAGGATTCCCATTAAGCAAGCTCACAGAGACTAAAATAGAAAACTAAAATGCCAGTTGATTAATGGACAATGACAAAGATAACATTCATTGGACCAGAATCCTTGCAACAGCAGGTCATTGCATCCTGTTCTTTAGGACATACGCTGCATCCTGATAGTCTGGATTCAATCTGCAGATGCTTTTTGTAGGCCTGTGGTATAGTATATAAGGAGTTTGAAATTAAATAAAGAATCCTAAAACTTCACATAAAAATCTGGATTTCCAACTTCTCTTGAAAAGCCACAATACCTACCAACACTGGTTCTTCTTTCTGTGGCATCAGTTGCAAGGGTCTAAGTAGGAGATGAGTCTTTTCTATGGGACATAGACTCTCTAATATATTAGTGTACATATCAGGCCCATTTTCTTTATTTATATCTTCGTTCTGGCTTATATAGGCATTTGGGTTTATATAGGCATTATATAGGCTTATATAGGCATGTAGAAAGGAAAACTACATGTGAAACCATTAAGCTCATTCCTTCCCCCACCCATGTAGATTGGTTCAAGGGGTGATGTGAGTGAAGCCAATGCAATTAGTGAATCTGAGGAGTTTTGCTGGAAATGCTAAGGCAAAAATACTCACTTTTTTTCTACTGCATATGAAAAAGGAAACATGTATGCTGAGGTGCTACTGACAGCCATCATGGGGCTATGAGGGAAACAAGTCTTATGATGACAAGTTAAGGAAGACAGAAGAAACATCAAAAGAAATAGTATCTTCTGGGACTTGATAGCAACTGCAGGATCGGCCAGGCGCAGTGACTCAAGCCTGTAATCCCAGCACTTTGGGAGGCCGAGACAGGCGGATCACGAGGTCAGGAGATTGAGACCATCCTGGCTAACCCGGTGAAACCCCATCTCTACTAAAAAAAAATACAAAAAACTAGCCAGGCAAGGTGGCAGGCACCTGTAGTCCCAGCTACCTGGGAGGCGGAGTTTGCAGTGAGCTGAGATCCAGCCACTGCACTCCAGCCTGGGCAACACAGCAAGACTCCGTCTCAAAAAAAAAAAAAAAAGAAGAACTGCAGGATCAAGCCTTACCTAAAACTACTTTGGAATTTTCAGCTATATAGGATTATAAATTATCAAATTATCTTCATTATTTAAATTGTGTTGAGTTGGATGAGTTGCCACAAAAAGTACTCTGACATAAGAAAGATACTTTTTTCCCCAGTAGAATCTCTAGCAAACCATTGTTACTCATGATAGCATGCAAAATCCTGAGGCAAAAAGAGATTGAAGATTGCTATTCTCAGCTATAAAATAATAAAATTAGGGTTCAGTTCACTTGCTGAATCCCAATGTTAGTCCTACCTTCATGAGATTGTACCTAGTTCACCTGGATTAGGCTTTCGGATCTTCCCAAACTCTTTAGAACTCATAAGCAACTTTTTACTTTGTCCACATACAGCTAGTCAAATACCGTCTTATAAAGATTTGACATTTGAAGTCAATTGTATTTTCCTAATCTCCAACGTTTCTGTGAGATGATTTATAACCTTACTCATGTGCTGTGACTAAGAAGAGCATATATGACTGCACTGGAATGTAATCTACTTAACACATAGAATATTTTCAAATTCAGGAATATATTTATTATCTAAAGAATTATTATTTGGCAACTCAATCCAAAGTATAGATAAAAATCAGGAAGAAGCTAAAATATTTTCTATGAAGCCCAATTTTGTATAATGAAATTCTTGCAAGAATATACAGTGAGGACCTCCCTCCCCCTAGGTCCTTAGAGGTGTTTACTCCTATTTTATGCAGAACTCAAACAAAAGTGATGTTCTGATTTCTTAGGTCATAAGAGTTTAGAAGTAGTACACTGGAAGTGTGTGTGAAGGTGGTATTGTTAGAATGAGGCAGTGCTGACCACAAAATGAAGTTATAGTTGACAGTGGTGGATGGCACTAATGAAGGAGAGAGAGAAGAGAGGAGAGGGGAGAAAGGAGAGAGGAGAGAGGAGAGAGGAGAGAAGAGGAGAGGAGAGAGGAGAGAGGAGAGAGGAGGGGAGAGGAGGAGAGGGGAGGGGAGGGGAGGGGAGGGGAGGGGAGGGGAAGGGAAGGGAAGGGAAGGGAAGGGAAGGAAGGGAAGGGAAGGGAAGGGAAGAGGAGAGGAGAGAAGAGGAACTCAGAAACCACAGCATTATCATAGGGCCAGAGAGTCTGAAATACATGAACTGGCTCTGAAAGTGGTGTAGTATGTACAAGTTAGCACCGTAGTTGATATTCACTCTGATGAGCCTGATTAATCAGAACCTAAATTATGTTCAGTGGTTTTTATTTAAGAAGACATCTCTCTATGTCATATATTTTAGAAGTATTTCTTCCCCCAAAATTGAGCTTGTGGCTTTCAAAGGAATAAACTTCAGTTATAAGAAATAACTCAGTTCCTGGCATATGGTAAAAACTATATTTACCAGAAGCTTGCAAATTTATTTTGCCTTCTTCTGGATAACATGCCTACTGATTTGCAATTTGAGAGGGAGAGAGAGTGTGTGTGTGTGTGTGTGTTTGTGTGTGTGTGTTGTATCTGCTGAGCAGATCATTTATGTGGAGCATTATTTACCCACAAAATTGTGGTGTTAAGATATCATATTTTTCAACTATATGTTAAATCATATAGTGTGTTAGAAGATTTTTCTCCAATTCATGATTATATTTATGTGAAAAGTCTTACAAAAGCATGAAAATAAAATAATTTCCCTTTATTTTAAGAATAAAATAGGTTAAATTAGAGCTGTATAAAAATATATAAAGAGGGACCAGGCACAGTGACTCAAGCCTGTAATCCCAGCACTTTGGGAGGCTGAAGCGGGTGGATGACTTGAGGTCAGGAGTTCAAGACCAGCCTAGCCAACACAGTGAAACCTCGTATCTACTAAAAATACAAAAATTAGCCAGGTGTGGTGGCGCATGCCTGTAATCCCAGCTACTCAGGAGGCTGAGGTAAGAGAATTGCTTAAACCCAGGAGGTGGAGGTTGCAGTGAGCCAAGATCGCACCATTGCACTCCAGCCTGGGTGGCAGAGCGAGACTCTGGCTCAACAACAACAACAACAACTATATATATATATATATATATATAGAGAGAGAGAGAGGAGAGAGAGTATTGTTCTGTATGTAATACAAACCTTCACCAAACATAAACTTTCCTTAAGCGAAATTCTACCGTGCAAGAATTTACTTTGGCATAATTTCTATAGCCACCAGAATTTGGTTTTAGTTATATGGTTTACTTCTGTTGGAGACAGTTTAAAAAGAAGAGAATGTGATAAGAGAAAAAAGGCAAATGGTTGAGGAAAGATTGGCAAATAGGTGAGGAAGAGTAATGGTTTTACAATACAGCCATAAAAGAGAGGACATGAACCCTGACCTTGGAGTTGCATCCATTAGCAAGAAAAGGACTGAGACACATGAAATGTTTTCTGGAATCATGATGATATCTGAAAATAGAAAGGCACTATACTGATATTTAGAGTCTTAAAATCAGAAAACTACTTTTCAGTATGGAGGGAAACACATACACACACACACATCAAATTGTCACTTAGTAGGCATATTATTCATAACAAAGCAAAATGAATTTGCCATTGTCTGATAATTTTGAGAGAAGACCAGGGATGGATCAAATTTTATTGGCCTGAAGTTTGGAAGGCTCTCTTTTAAGAAAAGAACATAAAATTATAAATATAAAACTAGACACAAAATGCACAGTAGCCTGAACCAAATGAGGTTAAATATCCTACTTCTGCAAGTTTTACAAATTTTACGGAAACATATGACCATGTGAACACGTTGTCATGTAAACACTCAAGCCTTAGAAGGTGCTCCTGCAAATGAGGGGCCTTGAAGCATAAGCTGCATTAGCTTCATGGTAAATTCACCTCTGAGGAAGGTAATCCTTCGTGTCCAGGAAGTAAGTAATAATAAACATAAATTAACTGTATACAGATTTACTATTGAGTGTGTATACCCAGAGTTAGACAAACCATGGGGTTTGGGGGCCCAAGCCTTCCGACTGCCTGTTCTGCCCAAGACTTCTGACACCAACTTCAAGGAGTTATGGTACAACTACAAAGTTAGAGGGCACAGTCCCCGAGACTGTCTTTACTTCTGACATCAGCTGCATGTTCAGGGGTTTCCTGAAACTATCTTTAGGTTTGATAATTCACAATAAGGGCTCTTAGAACTCACTGAAAGCTATTATACCCACGGTTATAGTTTTTAAGGGAAAAGAGTACAGACACAAAGGAAGAAACCCATAGGGCAGAGTATGAGACAGTCCTAAACACAAAGCTTCCATTGTAGTCAGTAGGCATTACCCTCCCGGTGTAGATGTGTGATAATACACACCAAGTGTTTCCAACCAGAGAGGCTCACCTGAGCATTGGTGTCCAGAGTGTTTTTCTGTTTTTGTTTGAGACAGTGTCTTGCTCTTGTTGCCCGGGCTGGAGCGCAGTGGCGCAATCTCAGCTCACTGCAACCTCTGCCTCCCAGGTTCAAGCAATTCTCCTGCCTCAGCCTCCTGAGTAGATGGGATTACAGGCGCCTGCCACCACGCCTGGCTAATTTGTGTATTTCTTAGTAGAGATGGGGTTTCACCATGTTGGCCAGACTGGTCTCAAACTCCTGGTCTCAGGTGATCCTCACCCCCCTTGGCCTCCCAAAGTGCTGGGATTACAGGTGTGAGCCACCGCACCCGGCCTTTTTTGTTTTTTTGAGATGGAGTTTTGCTCTGTCACCCAGGCTGGAGTGCAGTGGCCCTATCTTGGCTCACTGCAACCTCCCACTCCTGGGTTCAAGTGATTCTGCTGCCTCAGCCTCCCAAGTAACTGGGATTACAGACATGTACCACCATGCCTGGCAAATTTTGGTGTCCAGAGTTTTTATTAGGATTTCGTTATGTAGGCATAATTCACTGGTTGGTTGCCCATGTGGTTGAACTCAATTTCCAGTAGCTTCCTGGAGATCAGACTGATACCACATGGTCTAATGGACCCATGATGAGTCATCTCATTTGCATAAACTATCAAGTGTGATCTGAGGGTCCCACCATGAATAACAAAGATACTCATATCACTTTAGGAAACTGCAAGGGTTTAAAGGCTACCTCCCCAGGAGACAGGAGCAAAGGCCAGACCTCTTTGGGCAAGGGAAAATTATTTACTACACCGTATAAATTACCACTAATACAGTCATTAGTATACTTCTAAATTTATTTTTATACATTTAAAAATATTCATAATTGCTTTTATAGATCACCATGGTTCCCCAACCCTGTTTTTCTTGTAGGCTTGTAAATTCCTCATGTTCATTATAGTTGCCAGGTTGTGGGAGCAGAGATTATTTTGTCAATACAATTTAGGTCATCTCTACAAACTCTGACAATTTACAACTGTGACAAACGTCAAAACTCATAGAACTGATTTCATTTTTGTATTAACTATTGAAAATGACAGCAACACATTTAAAAATAAATGTAAGCAAAGAAATAAATTGGCCCAAATAACTAGAGTATCTTGCAAGAGGTGTGTTACTTTAAGCATAGCTGGATTCAGGACTTCAGAAAATATTATCAGAACTCAGTTTCTTCTAATGACTCAGATGTGCTTTTGCAGTCTACCAAGAGGAAAAAGAATTACTTGCTCCCAACAGCCCCAGCAAAATTTTGGTAGTTATCGCATCCTTAGGTCACAGGCACATGCTGACCTAATTACCTTGACTCTGATTTACCAGGCCCACAGGATCACATTTCCCAAATCTGTAATCTGGAAGATGGAATCTGTCCAATTAAAATGACAAAGATTGAATGTGTTGCTGGAGGGTAGTTACCTAAAGGAATATGAAGCCGTTGTTATTAAAAGAAGAGCAAAGGGATGTTGGGCACATGAAAACAACTACCCAAATAATAAGCCCGTTATCAGATGATCAGATAAAAATAGTTATTTCAATCATACAGTATTGTTTTCATTTTTGAGCAATTTTATTGAGATATAATGTGCATATAATAAACTGTACTCATTTTAAGTGTACAGTTCTATGAGTACTCACAAATATATACACCTGTGTAACCACTACTATCATCAAGATAAAAAAACATTTCTTTGATCCCTAAAAAGTTCCCTCATACTCCCTTACAGTTCATTACCATTTCCACCCCAAACCCAGGCAACCACCTTATATGCTTTCTATCAATAGGGATTAGTTCGTATTTTCCAGAATTTAATATAAATGAAAACATAATATATGTACTGTTTTGCGTATGGCTTCTTTTACTTAGCATGTGTTGAAGATTCACCCATATTGTTGCAGGTGTTAATAGTTCATTCTCTCTTGTTGTTGGGCATTATGTATAGCATTGTGTGGATGTACCTAAGTGTGTTTATCCATTTCCAAGTTCAGGTATATCTGAGTTGCTTCTTGTTTTTACAACAATTAATAAAGCCACTATAAACATTCACATAGAAGTCTTAATGTGAATAAACATTTTTGTTTCTTTGAATAAATATCTAGGAATGGACTAGATAGGAGGTATGAAAGGTGAATGCTTAACTTTAAAACAAACTGTCAAACTACCAAATATTTGTACAATTTTATATTCTCGTCAGCAGTATATGAGAATTTCAGGTACTCTGGCATTCTCTCCAATATTTAGTATTAAAATTTTAATTTTAGCCTTTTTGTTGGGGCTATAGTAATATCTCATTGTCATTTTAATTTACATGTTCCTGACAACTAAAGATGTTGGGCATCTCTTTACGTGTTTTGGGCCATTGGTATATATTCTTTCGTGAAGTGTCTATTCAGACATTTTTCTCATTTTATATTAAAATTTCTTCTTATCATTGAGTTATACGAGTTATCTATATTTTCTGGATGAAAGCCATTTGTCTGACGTGTTTTGTGATTATTTTTTTCTACTCTGTGGCTTACCTTTTCATTTCTAAATGATAGCTTCCAAAGAGTAAAGTTTTTGACATTTTCCAAGGTCTCTGTGTTTGTGTGGTTTATGCTTCTTTCTAGGAAAATTTTGCCTGCTCTGATGTCTTCTACATTTTCTTCTAGAATTTGTATACTTTTAACTCATACATTTAATTGTGTGGTTTGTTCCGATTTTTCCGTATGGTATTAGGTAGGAGTAATATTCGTTTTATTCCCATACAGATAAGCAGTTGTTTCAGCACAATTGTTGAAATGACTTTTCTTTCCACCATTGAATTACCTTGCCACCTTTGTTACAAATCAATAGGCTATATATGACTGATTCTATTTCTGGGCTGTTTCTGTTCCACTAATCTACATGTCAATCCACTCACAAAAACAATATTATCTTCTTTACTGTAGCTTTATGAGTTCTGAAATCAGGTGGCATAAGTCACCCAACTTCATTCTTTTTAAAATTGTTTGACCCTTTTAAGCAATTGTATTTTCTTATAAATTTTAGAATTAACTTGTATGAATTTTTATAAAGCATCTTGCTAAAAGTTAGATTGGAATTGGGTTGAATCTGTACATCAACTTGGGGAAAATTAACATCCTAGTAATATTGAACTTACCCATATTTGAATGTTAAGTCATTTAGGTATTTTTTCATTTCATTTAGATATTTTTAAATTTCTTTAAAATTGTTTTAAAGTTTTCAGTAGCCATATAATCTTTTGTTAAATTTATCCCAATGTATTTCATGGTTTTGATACATTTTAAATAATTTTTTTTTTTATTTTATTATCCAACCACTTGTTGCAACCATGTAGAAACACAATTGATTCTTATATATTAAGTTTATATCATGCTGTTGTGAGAGTCCTCAGCTAAACTGGGATTCCAGTACCAGAGCAGCTAGCAGTCCTGGGCTAACAGAAAAGAAAGGGGAGCAGACCATGAGTGTTTACAGTGTGCCTTGCAGAGAATACTTCTTATTTTTTATTTTTATTTTTATTTATTTTTTTTTTTTTGAGATGGAGTCTTGCTCTGTTGTCCAGGCTGGAGTACAGTGGCACAATCTTGGCTCACTGCAACCTCCACCTCCTGGGTTCAAGCGATTCTCCTGTCTCAGTCTCCCAAGTAGTTGGGCTTACAGGTGCGCACCACCATGCCTGGCTATTTTTTGTATTTTTAGTAGAGACGGGATTTCTCCATGTTGGCCAGGCTGGTCTCGAACTTTTGACCTCAGGTAATCCACTGGCTTCAGCCTCCCAAAGTGCTGGGATTACAGACGTGAGCCACTGCGCCTGGCCCAAGGATACTTCTTTTGCCTGGTGAAAGGCCTAGTGCCTAGATGTCCATCCCAAGACTAGGAGTTCCTCATATAGGGAATTTGTTTATACTGGCAAATGTCCTTGCGGCCCTTGTAGTCTATTAAGTGTGCAATAGCATTATGTCTAAAGAAAAAGTACATACTCTAATTTGAAAGTATTTTATTGTCTGAAAAATGCTAATGATCATGCAAGTGTTCAGCAATTCATAATATTTTTGCTGGTATAGGCTCTTGCCTTGATGTTGATGGATGCTAACTGATCATGATGGTGGTTGCTGAAGGTTGGGATGCTGTGACAATTTTTTAAAATTAGACAACAATGATGTTCATGGCATTGATTGACTTTTCCTTTTACAAAAGATTTTTCTGAAGCATGCAATACCATTCGATATCATTTTACACACAGGAGAACTTCTTTCAAAATTGGAGTCAGTCCTCTCAATCCCTGACACGGCTTTATGAACTAAGTTTACGTAATACTTTAAATCTTGTGTGTGTGTGTGTGTGTGTGTTTGTGATGGAATCTTGCTCTGTCACCCAGGCTGGAGTGCAGTGGCACCATCTCGGCACACTGCAAGCTCCACCTCCCGGGTTCACGCCATTCTCCTGCCTCAGCCTCCCAAGTAGCTGGGACTACAGGTGCCTGCCATCACGCCGGGCTAATTTTTTGTATTTTTAGTAGAGGCAGAGTTTCACAGTGTTAGCCAGGATGGTCTCGATCTCCTGACCTCATGATCCGCCTGCCAAGGCCTCCCAAAGTGCTGGGATTACAGGCGTAAGCCACCGCACCCGGCCTAATATTCCAAATCTTTTATTGTCATTTCAACAACGTTCACAGCATCTTCACCAGAAATAAATTCCATCTCAAGAAATCACTTTCTTTGCTCATTCATAAGAAGCAATTCCTCATCTGTTCCAAATTTATCATGAGATTGCAGCAATTCAGTCACATCTTTAGGTTCCACTCATTATTCTAGTCCTCTTGTTATTTCTATGACATCAGCAGTTATTACCTCTGCCAAAGTTTTGGATCCCTCCAAAGTTATTCATGAAGTTTGGAATCCACTTCTTTCAAATTCCTGTAAATGTTGCTATTTTGACCTCCTCCCCTGAATCACAAGTGTTCTTAATGGCATGTAGAATGGTGAATCCTTTCCAGAAGATTTGCAATTTACTTTGCCCAGATGCATCAGAGGAATCACTATTAATAGCAGCTACAGCCTCATGAACGCATTTCTTAAATAAGACTTGAACATTGAAATGCCTTATTGATCAATGGGCTACAGAATGGATATTTAGTTGGCGAGCATGAAAACAGAATTAATCTCCTTGTACATCTCCATCAGAGGTCCTGAGTAACGGGCTATATTGTCAATGAGCAGCAATATTTTGAAGGGAATCTTTTTTGAGCAGTAGGTCTCAACAGCGCACTTTCAATACTCGGTAAATCATGCTGTAAACAGATGTGCTGTCATTCAAGCTTTGTTGTTTCATTTCAAGAGTACAGGCAGAGTAGATTTAGCATATTTCTTGAGAGCCCTAGGATTTCCAGAATGGCAGGTGGACATTGGCTTCAACTTAAAGTCCCCAGCTACATTAGCCCCTAACAAGAGAGTCAGCCTGTCCTTTGAAGCTTTGGAGCCAGGCATTGACTTCTCTCTAGCGATGAAAGTCCTAGGTAGCATGTTCTTCCAAAATAAGGCTGTTTTGTCTATAACGAAAATGTGTTGCTTAGTGTAGTCACCTTCGTCAATGATCTTATCTAGATCTTCTGGATAACTTGCTGCAGCTTCTGCACTGGCACTTGTTGCTTAATTGTGCAATTTTATGCTATGAAGAGGGCTTATTTCCTTAAACCTCTGCTAGCTTCAAATTTTCTTCTGTAGCTTCTCTGCCTCTCTCAGCCTTCATAAAATTGAAGAGAGCTAGGTCCTTTCTCTGGAATATGCTTTAGCTTAAGGGTATTGTAGTTGGTTTGATCTTCTAGACAACTAAAACTTTCATATCATCAATAAGATTGTTTTCACTTTCTTATCATACATGTTTCTGCTGGAGGAGCATTTCTAATTTCCTTCAAGAACTTTTCCTTTGCATTCACAACTTGCCTACTGGTGTAAGAAGCCGGGCTTTTAGTCTTTATGGGCTCTGTGTGCCTTTGTCACTAAGCTTAATCATTACTAGCTTTTGATTTAAAGTGAGAGATGTGCAACTCGTCCTTTCACTCGGACACTTGGAGGTCATTTTATGGTAATTAATTGGTTTAATTTCAATATTGTTGTGTCTCAGGGAATAGGAAAGACCAAAGAGATAAGAGAGACAGAGAAACAGCTGGTCAGTGGAGCAGAACACACACATTTCTCGTTTAAGTTTTTTGTCTTAGATGGGAGCAGTTTGTGGTGCCTCAAAACAATTACCATGGTAACATCAAAGATTACTGATCACAGATCACCATAACAGATATAATAATAATGAAAAAGTTTGAAATATTTTGAGAATTACCAAAATGTTAAAAAGAGACATAAACCTTCAATTTGAAAAAAAAAAAGCAATATCTGTAAAGCACAATAAAATGAAATGTAATAAAATAAGATGTGCCTGTATTTTATTTTCATTCATTTTAAAATATTTTCTAATTTCCTTTGTGATTTATTCTTTGACCCATTGGTGATTAAGGCATGTGTTTTTTAACTTCATATATTTGTAAATTTTCCAAATTTTCTTTGCTATTGATTTCTAATTTCATTCCATTTTGGGAGAGAATACACTTTGTATAATCTCAATCTCTCAAAATTGATTAAGGCTTGTTTTGTGGCCTATTATATGGTCTATCCTGGAGACTGTTCCACATGCGCTGAAAAAGAAGATATATTCCACTGTTATTATATTCCACTCCACAGAGTCTAGTTGGTTTACAGTGTTGTTTAAGTCTCTACTTCATTACTAACTTTTCTTTAGTTGTTCTATCCATTATGGAAAGTTGGGCATTGAAGTCTCCAATAATTATTGCTGAATTGCCTATATGTCTCTTCAAGTTCATCTGTTTTATTTATTTATTTATTTTTTTTTTTGCTCAAATAATAAGACTTGAATGTTGAAGTCAATGTATTTTCAGGCTCCGTTGTTAGGCACCTGCATTGTAATAATTATGTTGTTTTCTGGATGAATTGACATTTTAATAACTAAAATCATGAACTAAAATCTTCATGATCTCTAATAACAATTTTGTCTTAAAGTCTATTTTGTCTGATATTAATATACCTGCTCCTGTTTGCTCTTGGTTACTGTTTCCATTATATATTTTTTTTTTCATCCTTTTGGTTTCAACCTGTATGTGTCTGAATATGAAGTGTGCCCCCTATAGACAGGATATAGCTGCATCATTTTTTATCCATTCTGCCTATCTCTGCATATTTTAATTGGAGTTATTAATCCATTTACATTTAATATGGTTACTGATAAGACAGTATTTACATCTGCTATTTTGCTGTTTGTTTTCTATATGTCTTGTCATTTTGTTCCTTAATTCCTCCATTATTATCTTCTTTAGTGCTAAGTAACACTGTACTGTGTATCATTTTTACTCCCTATTGTTTCTTTTACTATATTTTTTGAGTTATTTTCTTTGTGGTTGCCATAGGTATTACAATTAACATCTTAACACACAGCAATCTAGCTCAGATTAATACCAACTTAATGTCACTAGCATACAAAAACTCTGCTCTTACATAGATCCTATCCTTCCCCCAACCTTTGTGCTGCTATTGTCATAGAAATTATATTTTATTCATTATATGTCCATTAACACAGATTTAGAATTCCTGCATTATATTGTTTTTATAATCAGAAAGGTGAAAAGAAAGAGTTCCAAGCAAAATATATATTTATACTCTTCAATATTTACCTCTGTATTTATCTTTACCAGTTCTCTTCATTTCTTCATGTGAATTCAAGTTACTCTCTAGTTTTATTTTATTTTAGCATGAAGAGTTCTCATTTTAGTTCTTGTAGGGCAATTTTGGTAGTGATGACTTCTCTCAGTTTTTGCTTATCTAGGACTGTCTTACTTTCTCCTTTATTTTTGAAAGACAGTTTTGCTGAACATAGAGTTCTTGGTTGACACGTTTTTTGGGGGGTTTTTGGTTGTTTGTTTGTTTTCTATCAGCACTTGGAATATTTCATCCCAAGGCCTCTGGTCTCCATGGTTTCTGATGAGAAATCAGCTATTAATCTTATTGAAGATACCTTGATTAGTTGCCTTCTCTCTTGCTGCTCTCGTCGGCTCTGTCTTTGGCTTTTGACAGTTTATTATGATGTGTGGATTGCTTTCAGTTTATCTTAATTGGAGTTCATTGAGATTCTTGCATGTGAGATTAAAGTTTTTCATCAATTATGAAAAAAATTTAGTCATTATTTATTCAGAAGTTCTTTCTGACTGTTCTCTTTTCCTCCTCTCTTTTTCTGGGACTCCCAATATGCATCTGTTGTTACATTTGATGTCTCACAGGTCTTTGAGGTCGTGGTCATTTTTCTTCATTTGTTTTTCTTTCTGTTCCTCAGACTGGATAATCTCAGCTGACCTACCTTAAAGGATTGATGTTATTTATTCCTCACTTGTTTGAGAGAATTCATCCATGTAACCATCTAGGTTTGGAGTTTCCTTTATAGGAAGACTTTTGCTTGCCAATTCAATTTTTTCAGTAGATGTGGCTACTTGGATTTTTATATTTCTTCTTACATCAATTTTGATCATTTGTGCCTTTTAATATATTTGTTTGTCCATATCTCCTAAGTTGTCAAATGTATTGGCATTAATTTATTATAACATTCTCATATTATTATTTTACAGTCTGAAAGATCTATACTGATGCCCCTTTTAATTCCTGTTATTTATATTTTGCATCTTTTCTTTTTTTTCTTAATCAGTCTAACTAGACATGTACCGATTTTTTGGATCTTGTCAACAAACCAAGCTTTGGTTTTATTGATTTTTCTCTATTGTTTATCCATTTTCCATTTCATTAAAACATCTATCATCTTAATATTTGTGTACTTACTTTGATTTTAATTTTTCTTCATATTTTAGCTTTAGGAAGTAGAATAAAATTGTATTGATATTAGGGTTTCCTTATTTTCTAATGCAAACATTTTGAATCTTCCTCTGAGCACTGTATTAGCTGTATCCCATAAATTTTGCAATGATATGTTTTCATTATTATTCAGCATACAACATTTTCAAATTTCTAATTGATCTGTGGTTATTTAGAAGTCAGTTTTTAGTACCCAAATATTTGAGAATTTGTAAGATGTCATATTGTTGTTGATTTCTAATTTAATTTTTTCATGGTGGGAAAGACACTGTATATGATTTCATTTTTTAAAATTTGTTAAGACTAATGTATGTCATAGCATATGGCTTAGCTTGGCGAATGTTCCACAGGCACTTGAAAAATATGGGAATTGCACTATTGTTGAGGGAAATGTTCCGTGAGTCCTAATTAAGTTAAGGTAATTAAAATTGATACTTAGATCTTCCTTACATTTACTTATTTTTACTGCAGTTGTTCTACCAATTACTGAAAGAGGTATGTTGAAACTCCCAAATGTTTGTGCATTTTTTTTTTTTTATACTTTAAGTTCTAGGGTACATGTGCATAACGTGCAGGTTTGTTACATATGTATACTTGTGCCATGTTGGTGTGCTGCACCCATCAACTCCTCAGCACCCATCAATTCGTCATTTATATCAGGTATAACTCCCATTGCAATCCCTCCCCCCTCACCCCTCCCCATGATAGGCCCCAGTGTGTGATGTTCCCCTTCCCGAGTCCAAGTGATCTCATTGTTCAGTTCCCACCTATGAGTGAGAACATGCGGTGTTTGGTTTTCTCTTCTTGTGATAGTTTACTAAGAATGATGGTTTCCAGCTGCATCCATGTCCCTACAAAGGACGCAAACTCATCCTTTTTTATGGATGCATAATATTCCATGGTGTATATGTGCCACATTTTCTTAATCCAGTCTGTCACAGATGGACATTTGGGTTGATTCCAAGTCTTTGCTATTGTGAATAGTGCCGCAATAAACATACGTGTGCATGTATCTTTATAGCAGCATGATTTATGATCCTTTGGGTATATACCCAGTAGTGGGATGGCTGGGACATATGGCACATCTAGTTCTAGATCCTGAGGAATTGCCATACTGTTTTCCATAATGGTTGAACTAGTTTACAGTCCCACAACAGTGTAAAAGTGTTCCTATTTCTCCACATCCTCTCCAGCACCTGTTGTTTCCTGACTTTTTAATGATTGCCATTCTAACTGGTGTGAGATGGTATCTCATTGTGGTTTTGATTTGCATTTCTCTGATGGCCAGTGATGATGAGCATTTTTTCATGTGTCTGTTGGCTGTATGAATGTCTTCCTTTGAGAAATGTCTGTTCATATCCTTTGCCCAAATTTTGATGGGGTTGTTTGTTTTTTTCTTGTAAATTTGTTTGAGTTCTTTGTAGGTTCTGGATATTAGCCCTTTGTCGGATGAGTAGATTGCAAAAATTTTCTCCCATTCTGTAGGTTGCCTGTTCACTCTGATGGTAGTTTCTTTTGCAGTGCAGAAGTTCTTTAGTTTAATTAGATCCCATTTGTCAATTTTGCCTTTGCTGCCGTTGCTTATGGTGTTTTAGACATGAAGTCCTTGCCCATGCCTATGTCCTGAATCGTACTACCTAGGTTTCCTTTTAGGGTTTTTATGGTATTAGGTCTAACATTTAAGTCTCTAATCCATCTTGAATTAATCTTCATATAAGGAGTAAGGAAAGGATCCAGTTTCAGCTTTCTACTTATGGCTAGCCAATTTTCCCAGCACCATTTATTAAATAGGAATCCTTTCCCCATTTCTTGTTTCTCTCAGGTTTGTCAAAGATCAGATGGCTGTAGATGTGTGGTATTATTTCTGAGGACTCTGTTCTGTTCCATTGGTCTATATCTCTGTTGTAGTACCAGTACCATGCTGTTTTGGTTACTGTAGCCTTGTAGCATAGTTTGAAGTCAGGTAGCGTGATGCCTCCAGCTTTGTTCTTTTGACTTAGGATTGTCTTGGCAATGCGGGCTCTTTTTTGGTTCCATATGAACTTTAAAGCCGTTTTTTCCAATTCTGTGAAGAAAGTCATTGGTAGCTTGATGGGGATGGCATGGAATCTATAAATAACCTTGGGCAGTATGGCCATTTTCACGATATTGATTCTTCCTATCCATGAGCATGGTATGTTCTTCCATTTGTTTGTGTCCTCTTTGATTTCACTGAGCAATGGTTTGTAGTTCTCCTTGAAGAGGTCCTTGACATCCCTTGTAAGTTGATTCCTAGGTATTTTATTCTCTTTGAAGCAATTGTGAATGGAAGTTCATTCCTGATTTGGCTCTCTGTTTATCTGTTACTGGTGTATAAGAATGCTTGTGATTTTTGCACATTAATTTTGTATCCTGAGACTTTGCTGAAGTTGCTTATCAGCTTAAGGAGATTTTGGGCTGAGACGATGGGGTTTTCTAATATACAATCCTGTCATCTGCAAACAGGGACAATTTGACTTCTTCTTTTCCTAACTGGATACCCTTGATTTCTTTCTGTTGCCTGATTGCCCTAGCCAGAACTTCCAACACTATGTTGAATAGGCGTGGTGAGAGAGGGCATCCCTGTCTTGTGCCAGCTTTCAAAGGGAATTTTTCCAGTTTTTGCCCATTCAGTATGATATTAGCTGTGGGTTTGTCATAAATAGCTCTTATGATTTTGAGGTACGTTCCATCAATACCGAATTTATTGAGCGTTTTTAGCATGAAGGGCTGTTGAATTTTGTCAAAAGCCTTTTCTGCATCTATTGAGATAATCATGTGGTTCTTGTCTTTGGTTCTGTTTATATGCTGGATTACGTTGATTGATTTGCGAATGTTGAACCAGCCTTGCATCCCAGGGATGAAGCCCACTTGATCATGGTGGATAAGCTTTTTGATGTGCTGCTGAATCCGGTTTGCCAGTATTTTATTGAGGATTTTTGCATCGATGTTCATCAGGGATATTGGTCTAAAATTCTCTTTTTTTGTTGTGTCTCTGCCAGGCTTTGGTATCAGGATGATGTTGGCCTCATAAAAGAGTTAGGGAGGATCCCTCTTTTTCTATTGATTGGAATAGTTTCAGAAGGAATGGTACCAGCTCCTCCTTGTACCTCTGGTAGAATTCAGCTGTGAATCCATCTGGTCCTGGACTTTTTTTGTTGGTAGGCTATTAATTATTGCCTCAATTTCAGAGCCTGCTATTGGTCTATTCAGGGATTCAACTTCTTCCTGGTTTAGTCTTGGAAGAGTGTAAGTGTCCAGGAAATTATCCATTTCTTCTAGATTTTCTAGTTGATTTGCATAGAGGTGTTTATAGTATTCTCTGATGGTAGTTTGTATTTCTGTGGGGTCCGTGGTGATATCCCCTTTATCATTTTTTATTGCGTCTATTTGATTCTTCTCTCTTTTCTTCTTTATTAGTCTTGCTAGCGGTCTGTTAATTTTGTTGATTTTTTTCAAAAAACCAACTCCTGGATTCATTGATTTTTTGGAGGGTTTTTTGTGTCTCTATCTCCTTCAGTTCTGCTCTGATCTTAGTTATTTCTTGCCTTCTGCTAGCTTTTGAATGTGTTTGCTCTTGCTTCTCCAGTTCTTTTAATTGTGATGTTAGAGTGTCAATTTTAGATCTTTCCAGCTTTCTCTTGTAGGCATTTAGTGCTATAAATTTCCCTCTACATACTGCTTTAAATGTGTCCCAGAGATTCTGGTATGTTGTATCTTGTTCTCATTGGTTTCAAAGAACATCTTTATTTCTGCCTTCATTTCGTTATGTACCCAGTAGTCGTTCAGGAGCAGGTTGTTCAGTTTCCATGGAGTTGAGCGGTTTTGATTGACTTTCTTAGTCCTGAGTTCTAGTTTGATTGCACTGTGGTCTGAGAGACAGTTTGTTATAATTTCTGTTCTTGTACATTTGCTGAGGAGTGCTTTACTTCCAATTATGTGGTCAATTTTGGAATAAGTGCGATGTGGTGCTGAGAAGAATGTATATTCTGTTGATTTGGGGTGGAGAGTTCTATAGATGCCTATTAGGTCCGCTTGGTGCAGAGATGAGTTCAATTCCTGGATATCCTTGTTAAGTTTCTGTCTCGTTGATCTGTCTAATGTTGACAGTGGAGTGTTGAAGTCTCCCATTATTATTGTATGGGAGTCTAAGTCTCTTTTGTGCATTTGTTTATTTCCCTTTTGCCTCTGCCAGTTTTCATTTACTGTATTTCAAAGCTTTGATATAAGGTGCCTATATGTTTATAATTGTTATATCTTCATGATATATTAACACTTTTATAATTATGAAGTTTTTCTTTTTTGAAGCTGATAATGTACCTTGTCTAGAAATCTACTTGATTAAATTAACCTCACCAGTTTTCTTATGCTTACAGTTTGGTTTGTATATAATTTTCCATCCTTTATCTTTCAACCTACTTATATCCTTATATTAATGTGCGTCTCCTCTGGACAGTACATAATTCTTTCTTGTATCCAGTCTCACAATATGTCTGCCTTTTAATAGAAATATTTAGTCCATTTACATTTAAAACAATTACATTAAAATTAATTAGAGTTAATTTAAATAATTCTTACTAAATTACATTTTAAAGTATCTCTTCCCTTCTTGATTTTGTCTCAAAAGTCAGAGTCTCCACTTATTTTTCTCCTCATTTTTCTCTCTCTTCTTTGAGTTGTATAATTTTAATTGATCTATCTTCAAGTTCACTGTTATTTTTCTTCATCTCCAACCTGCTCTTGAGCCTACCTGGTGAATTTTCATTTCCATTATTGTACTTTTGAATTCTTGAATTTTCATTTTTAGAATGGTTTCATTTCTCTCAGAGATTCTTTCTCTGTTCACCCACTGATTTCATTTCTCTTTTTAACTCTATGCATACATTTATAGTGCCACCTTTGAAACCTTGTCAGCTATACCCAACATTTAGACCCATTCTGATGCATTTGGTTTCTGTCGAGTTTTTTTCCAGAATGTGGGTAAGACTTTCCTGTTTCTTTGCATATCTATAATTTTGTGCTAAAATTGGACATTATAGATACATTCTGGTGATTCTGGATTATATGGTGTTCTGAGGATGGTTTTTTTGTTGCTCTACAGGTAAATCGTATTAATTCAAATGGCACACTCTGTCTCCTGTGGTGTACAGCAGCTGATATATTTGCTCAGTTCTTACAGTTTCTTGATGCTACTATTTTTACCCTGGCTTCCTGGGAGTTCACCTGCACCTGAATATCTTGTTGGTCAGCCAAGGACTTTGGCATAGCTTACACTCAGATATTGGGGTTCGCCCTCTGTTTAATTATTTTGCTTATGGAATTTTTTCCCTAAATTTCTCTGCTGTCCTCTGACACATCAAGCCAGTAAAACTTCAGTTTCCAGCCACCTGCATAGGTTGGGAACACACTCGGATTTTTTTTTTTAAAACAGAAAACACAAATCTCACCTAGTGCAGCTGTTTTTCTGGGGTAAATTCCTCTCTATGCCTTACTTGTTTTTTCCAACAGATGCCCTGGTATCTCCCCCACATATGCATAGTTTAATTATCAGCCAGCTTTAGGGTAGAGTTAGTGCTCAGATTTTGTGTTTCACTCCTTTGCTTCCAAAATGTCACCCCTTAAATCTATACCTGCTTTTCCAGCTTTGGATCTTTTCCTGCTATCATAATGCTGTGATTTTTTTGTTTGTTTGCTTGTTTTTGTTTGTTTGTTTGTTTTCTGCTGTAACCATGGAGGGAGGGGAAATCCTCAGAAAAGAAAGTCACAAATTTGCAATTCTTCCCCCTCTAATTACAGTTTTTCAAGAGTAAGCTTTTCTCCTTCTTCTGTTCTGTCTGCTCTTAGATATCTTCTAGTAATTTAAACTGTCGGGATTTTTTTTCCTAGATTTTATAATTATTAACCGTACAAAGTTTCACACAACCAAGTCACTTTGCCATCATTACTGGAAGTTCTGTATTTGAAAAGAGTCTAAAAGGAACTTATGGACTCAATGTAGTCACTAGGTAGTTTGATAGCAAATTGACTATTGGACTTTTTTCATGTTCACTTATTGGCATACCATCACAGAACATCAAGTCCATCTTTGATTTTTTTCTCCCATAGCCGCAGAAACAACCAGCTGCTAAAATAGTGATTAGATCATCCCAGAGATAATTTCATACGGGCATTTAGAAAGTAGATTACAATATATGATAAAGCATACTGATAAGAAAATGGGGCCGGGCATGGTGGTTCACGCCTGTAATTCCAACACTTTGGGAGGCCAAGGCGGGCAGATCACCTGAGGTCAGGAGTTGGAGACCAACCTGGCCAACATGGTGAAACCCCGTTTCTACTAAAAAAATTAAAAAATTAGTCAGGCATGATGGTGGGTGTCTGTAATCCCAGCTACTTGGGAGGCTGAGGCAGGAGAATCGCTTGAACCCGGGAGGCGGAGGTTACAGTGAGCCGAGATTACGCCACTGCACTCCAGCCTGGGTGGCAGAGCGAGGCTCCATCTCAAAAAAAAAAAAAGAAAAGAAAAGAAAATGATACAATTCATCAGCATTTTATATTTTCCCCTCTTTCTTGTAAAACTTTGGATTAATTTAAAAGGATAATTGAGTAAAAATGTCGATTTAGGAGAACAAATCTCCTTAATTGCCTCAGATATATCCATCAAAGTGAGGAACTCTTAGAACAGACATTAATTTTAATGCTCTTGTCTTACAAAACATGCACACACACACACATACACACACATCACACAGGGCATCTCTTGATGTTCAACAACCTTATTTTTCAAAAGTTATCACTTCCACTTGTGCCCTAAGGGTACCAAGAAATAATGATTTTATAATAGGCAACTTTAAATTAGCATGTATCACCTCTCTAGGTGGGTAGCAATTTGCACACCATAACTTAACATTTCAGAAACATGATGCTGAGCATCTGTTTACAAAGAAATGTCCCCACTAGTGAAATTTGAGTGCAAATCACAAATAGATCAATAGTGAAAAAGTACATAGTTCAGTGGCTTGATTATTAATAAGAAAGGCACCTGGTATGACATATTCAACTTTGTGTGATAACTTGAATATAACTTGAATTGCCACTTGTGACTAGGCTATGGGCACTCAAAAGATAAGACCATGTAAGCTTGACCAGATCCTAGTGTTTCCTCAGAACTTCTCCAAGAGGAGCTTTCTCTTTTTGTGCTGGTATTTTTCCTTTTCCCGATTTGTATCCACACAGCCAATGAAGTTTGATATTGAAGCCATGTTAAAAAAAAAAAATAAAAAACTTAGAAGGGAAAAAGAAACAGATAACATTTTAAAATAGGAAAATAATCTATATTCTATTTTGCTTTGTTTTTTAATAAAGCTCAGTAAAATACCTTCCCATGTGTTCTCCCAGTTTGTACAGAAATAACAAAGTCATTTCCATATGGCATATATTTTTTAAAGTAAACTTAAATAATAAATCAGAGATCAATTATATTTTACAAAGTGAACCTACATGTACCTACCACCCATGTAAATAAATATAAAATTACCAGCACCACAGAAGCCCCCTAATAGTCTCTCCCAATTCCCTCTTCTCTCAAGGTAACAACAGCCATGAGTTCTATCACCATAGGTAAGTTTTGCCTGTTTTTTAGCTTTACATAAATGAAGTAATGAAATTTGTGTTCTTTTTATCTGCTCTTGATCAATGTTTTAAGATACATTCATGTTGTTGCATATATAAGTAAACATTTATTGTCATTTTTCTTAGCTTGTTTCCTGTTTCTATTAACAGAATCCTATAGACTGGACAATTTATAAAGAAAATAAATTTATTTCTCACAGTTCTGGAGGTTAGGACAGTTCATATCAAGATGCTGGCATCTGGCAAAGTCCTTTCTGCTGTGTCATCCCATGGCAGAAGGTGGAAGGGCAAATGAGCACATAAAACAGGGGAAAGATGGGGGTTGAACGTCATCGTTTTACCAGAAGCCCACTCTCTCAATAACTAACCTACTCTTGCAATAATAGTATTAATCCATTTATGAAGGTAGGTACCTTACGGCCTAGTCACCTCTTAATAGTATCACCTCGTAATACCATCACCATGGAAACTAAATTTCAAACATGAGTTTTGGAGAGGACATCCAAACCATAGTATCATTTCTGTCTAGTGTCACATTTTGTGAATATGTCAAAATGTATTAATTTTTCTGTTGATGAGCATTCTGGATGCATCCAGTTTTGTCTTTTATAAGTGGTATTGTTTTGAACATTCTTGTATTTGTGTCTTGGTGAACATATGTATGAATCTGTAAGGTATATACCCAGGAATGAAACTGATGAGTCAAAGAGTAAGCTCATGTTTCTCTTTAGTAGATATTGCCATTTGGGGCAATTTTGAATAGTCCTTGATAAGTTATTAGGCAATAATTTGAATCATTAAATACCATAAAGGTCCTCCACCAAGGCAGCTACAAACTTTTTTTTGAGATTCAAATAGCATAAATGGAATAATGAATAAGATCCACATTCATTCACTCATTCATTCAACAAGCTTTTATGAGCATTTTTATATACCAAGCATTGTGCTAGGCATTTGCAGTACAGCATTGAGCAAATCAGTCTCTGTTCTCACCAATAACTTTACAATTTCTACATTAAAATAATTTACATTTAGCAGAAAACATAAAAGAAAATCTTTGACCTGTGTCTTGAGTTAAATTGTGACAACCGTTCAATTCATACATTGAAGTCCTAGCCCCCAGTACCTCAGAATATGACTTTATTTGGAGATAGGGTCTTTAAAGAGCTAATTAAGGTAAAATGATGTCATATGCATGGGGCCTAATCCAATATGACTGGTATCCTTATAATAAGAGCATGAAGAGAAAATTAAGACTGTGATAGTTAATTGTATGTGTCAACTGGGTCACGGGGTACTCAGATATTTCTCTAAATATTATTTCTGGGTGTGTCTGTGAGGGTGTCTCTGGATGAGATTAGCATTTGAATTGGCGGGCTCAGTAAAGAAGATTGCTTTCTTCAATATGGGTGGGCATCATCCAATCTTTTAAGAACAAAAGTTGGAGGAAGGGAGAATTTGCTCCTTCTGCCTATTTAGTTGAAACATCAATCTTGTTCCACCCTTTGACTGAGACTTACACCGTCAGTTTCCCTGGTTTTCAGACCTTCAGACTTGGACTGAACTATACCACTGGCTTTCCAGTTTGCTGACTGCAGGCTGTGGGACTTAGCCTCCATAATTGCATGAGCCAATTCCTCATAATAAGTTATACATTATTGTATATATTATACATTATATATAAACATTTATCCTATTAGTTGTGTTTCTCTAAGAAACACTGACTAATACACAAACACGAAGACACACTAACAAAAGGAAGACCATGTGGGACACAGTGAGAAGGGAAGCCAAGAAGAGAGACCTGAGGAGAAACGAAACCTGCTGACATCTTGATCTTGGACTTCTAGCCTCCAGACTGTGAGAAAATAAATTTCTGTTGTTTAAGCACCCCCGTCTGTGGTATATAACACCCCTAGCATGCTAATACCCCTTGGGTTAGGCAAACAACTTTATATATGACAGCAAAAGCCTGACGCTTAAAAGAAACAATTCATAAACTTAATCAAAATTGAAAATGTTTGCTGTACCAAAGACACTGTTAAGAGAATGGAAAAGAAGCCACAGAATGGGAAAACATATATGCAAATCATACTTCTGACAAAAGAATTTCATTAACAATATATAAAGAATTCTCAAAACTTAACATTCAGAACACTAAAAATCCAATAAAGACATGGGTAAAATATTTGATCAGACACTTCAAAGAAGATATAGAGACAGCATAAAAGCATATGAAAAGATGCTCTATATAGTCATGATGAAAACGCAAATGAAAACCACAGTGAAATTATACTACACACACCTAATACAACGGCTTACATTAAAAATACTGGCTATATCAAATTTTGTTGAGGATGTGGAGGAACTGAAACCCTTATACATTGGTTGTGGGAATGCAAAACAGTGCAGCCCCTTTGGAAAATAGTTTGGCAGTTTTCTTATAAACATACACTTAACATACAACCCGGTCATCCCACTCCTGGGCTTCTGTCTAAGTGGAATAAAAACCTGTATTCACAAGAAAACCTGTTTGAAAATGTTCATAGCAGCTTTATTCATAGTTACCCATAACTGGAAACAACTTAAATGTTCCTTAACAGAGGAATGGATAAACAGAATATGATACATCCATCCAATGGAACATTTACTCAACAATAAAAAGGAATGAAATATTGATACATGCAACAACAAGGATGAGTCTCCATTATGCTGAGTAATACATACATATTGCATCATTCCATTTACATGATATTCTATAAAAGGCAAAATTATAAGGGTACAGAACAGATTGGTGGTTGCCAGGGAATAAAGGCTTGATTACAAAGGTAACAAAGAAGATCATTTTGCGGGAAAAGAGGAGACAGTGATGGAACTGGACCTTGATTGTTGTGGTCGTGGTTACATAACTGCGTACATTTGCCAAAACTTATAGAACAGTCACCAAAAAGAGTGAATTTTGCTGTATGTAAATAAAAGATAAATGACAAGTGATGAATTCAGATATTCCCAGAGTCAAACACTATCCTTCCTCCTGTGGGGAAAGACCCCCTTTGCACAGTTTTCTACAAGTGAAGATAAATTCAAAAATGAATAAGAGTAAAGTAAAAGATATCATGGTGTTTATGGAGAAATTGAAACAATTTATTGTTGCTAAAGAATGATGCTGAAGAATTAGACAGGAATAAATTTATGGAGGGTCTTGTAGGCCCTGCAAAGTGATTTTGATCTTGTACTGTAGGGAATAGGAGCTACCGGAAAATTTTGAAGAAGAGAGTGATATGATCAGCTTTACATTTTAGATAAACCAATCTGGCTATGATATGGAGAAAGGATTTGACATGCAGAGAGACTGTAGGCAGGGAGATCAGTAAGAAGATTTTTGCTATAGCCCAGGTGAGATATGAGAAAAGTCTGGGCTCAGGCAACATTTGTAACAGGAATATAGAGTAGGGAAAGGTTTCAGAGCCCTGTGGAATGTAGGTACATAAGCTCAGGGAAGTAATGACCTAGAAAAAGGATCATCTAACTTTGGAAGGCTTCTTCTCACTCTCTTGTTTCAGTCATAAAGGAGACAATTACTATTTCTCGTCCCTATTCTAATTTCTATGATATGAACACATGTGAATCCTAGGCAATTTTGTAAAAACTACATGGCTTCATGTTTTTCAGACGTTTCAATGAAATCCCATGGCATTTATTCTGTTGGAGCTTAAGAAGAAACAAACAAACAAAAAAAACAGAAATCAAATGGCAACCAAATGGCAGTGATTAAACGATCCCCAGTTAGGATGGCCATACATTCCAGTTTGCTAACTGACAGTCTGTTTATTCCTAATCTACCAGAATAATTATTACAGTATATTAATCACAGCACCTCCTTTCATTCTCAAGAATGTCCTGGTTTGAATGGTAAATTTGTTGGTCACCCTAACCTGCAGTAGCTTCCGCATTTGACTATTCTTCAGCAGAAAAAAAAAAAAGTCAACATTAAAATGTCAATAAATTCATCTTTTGAGTAACAATCCAGAGAGACTTCTTCATCTACAAAGGCCTATAGAAAAGTAAAACCAAATGAAAAGCTATATAAAATAAGCATACAAGTAAATCATTTAATAGCATAGAAATATACCCAACTAATGAACTTGATCATCATGTACTGAGTTTTCCCATTTACTGTTTTTCCCCTTCATACTAACTCTGTAAAATGTAAATCTTTACTGCCCTTTTGTATTTAAAAATGTCAGCACAGGATCCCCAAGGCCTTGCAGGGAATTAGGAGGTTGTGACTGGTTGCTAGGTCCCTCACTGTTCTCCTTTCAAAGCATCATTCTTTATTCTGTCTTCCTCCATCCTATGAGAAACCAAAGCAAGCTTGCTCAGTAGGGTTCCTCGTGAAATATCAAGAATTCTGCACTAATTAATCACCTCACTCATGCTAGGTCCACATAGGACAGACAGAAGAGAAAGAAGCGTAACAACTTTGTTTTCTGGCACACCATTCTGTCACATCAAGATTGGTTTTTGATATACCCCAAACCCTATTTTCACACTCTGCCCATAATGCTAAAATATAATTCTGGCCTGTGTAAGCCAATATAAAAGGGATAGACAAATAGAGTACTGAGGTAAAGAAGCTTGGAAGCAAAATAAAATAGTATTTTACTATTTTGGCCCATCCTACTTCCATAAAGGACTTCAGACAATAAAATAAATAAGCAGTCAGTAGTTGTAATAAATTACATTAATGGTTAGCAATAATCAAATGAGAAGTAGCTATCATACCACCATTTCTTAAAACTTTTTTTGCTTGATCTTTAGTTTTAAAAGAATTAGAGTCCTGCAAACTCTTCTCAGGTTCAACATCTTGAATAAGATACTAACTCAAAAGATTAATACTTGGCTTTTTATCTCTGTAACAGTCCGATGCCTTCAAGCTTTCTAAAATGAAATTGAATTTGAATAAGGATAGTACTCCTGAGGTCTGCAAATTGTCACTTCTCAAAAGGTTTCTTCTCTGTATTCCATATTCTCTTTCAGAAGCCTATATGACAGATAATTTAGACCCAATTCTAAGGATAAGATGTAACATGCATGTCAAAAATTTTCTTTTTAAAGAAACTGATACGCTCTTCAATTCCCTTAGATATAAAGAATATCTACATAAAATGTATTCACAAAAGATGTTTTGACATGGTAAGCATGGGCTTTTGCAAGAAGGTAAAGAAAATGGCCTCTCTTCTACTTCCCTTACCCCCAGCAGGTACCAAAATGGGTACTAAATCAGTTACCTTCACCATCTGTCCCATTACTTATTATGTTGCACTGTAATTCATTTATGTATCGGTCTCTCCCACTAGACTCCATGAATAGGTTGAGGGCAGAGGTTGATTCCCATTCATCTTTATTTCTCTGGCACCTACCATGAAAGAAATTCTGTGACTTGTTGAATGAATAAATAGGGTCTCATTTTAATTTTGTTAGAGGCCAGACACACAATGTGTAACACAGTGTGTCTTACATAGTAAGTGTTCTTTAAATATTAACTGTTATTTACTATAATGGGGTCAGATGGAGCTGGGCTGGAGATTTCTAATGGCTATTAAATTTTTGGGAATTTTAAAAGCTGATTAAATTATTGGTAGTTAGAAATAAGCAACGGTGGGGGTGTTTACACCATGGAAATTGGCAAGCATTTAACTTTAATAGTAATGTGTTACTATTCCACACCCTCACCCCCAAAACCAGTTGTTAATCATTCAACAGCACACCACTGAGGTCAGATAGCATACTATCCTGGGGCTTGAATACCTCCAATTGGTATTAATGTGTGTACATATGATAAACTGTACATATCACGTGTGTTCAAACCAGGAGATTGAAGAGAAGGAGAAAGAAAAGGAAGCATATAAGGAAAGTGAAGCAGTCAGCCAGCAACTAAGTGAAGCTCCAAATCCAACCTCTCATCACTAGTTACTTTCCTTGGACAACAACCCACTTATAATACAGAGTCTCCTAGAGGGCTTAAATTTGGCCAAGAAGAAAAATTGGCTGATAATCTCAAAAGTGGCAATTCAATAGCAACCATTATTAAATTTACAAGAAACTGAATTCATCATAAAAACCTTCACAACCAGGCACGGTGGCTCACGCCTGTAATCCCAGCACTTTGGAAGGCCGAGGTAGGCAGATTACCTGAGGTCAGGAGTTTGAGACCAGCCTGGCCAATGTGGGGAAACCCCGTGTCTACTAAAAATATAAAAATTAGCCGGGCGTGGTGGTGCACACTTGTAATTCCAGCTACTCGGAAGGCAGGAGAATTGCTTGAACCCAGGAGGCTGAAGTTGCAGTGAGCCAAGATTGCACCGTTGCACTCCAGCTTGTGTGACAAGAGCGAAACTCCATCTCAAAACAAACAAACAAAAAAACTTTGCAAGGTATAGTATTGATGACATAAAGATTTTCTAACCATTAAAATTCTCCATGATGAACCAGGTTACCTTGAAGGTTGTGAGTTCTTTGTGTACCTTAAGAATGTTCACATTGAAATTAAATGAAAATCTTCAGAGATATTGCAGAACAAATTCTTACCAGCAGATCCTCTAGCACCTTGCTCTTCAAAGTCTCATCTGCAGACTTCTCAGGATCCACTCTAGACCTATTGAATTAGAATCTGCATTTTAATAAGACCCCCAACAGATGAAAATTATTGTTTGAGAAAGCTTTGCTCTAGATCACCTCTAAGGTCACAGCTACCTCTAGGATTCTTGTGCCTCTATCATTTGGATGAAGACATGCAAGTCATGCATATATTTTTCAGAAAATAAATGTCAGAATAAAATGTCTTTACATTCAACTTCAGATACAAGTTCCAAAATAATCTCAGTATACTTACCAATGGGCAAAAGTCAGCAAGATGAAAGTTAAAAGCCAAAGTATGAAATCTATGTTTAGACAAATTCATGAAAAACCAAAAGAATCAGGGCAAATCCACAGGACGAAGGCCTGCAAAAGCATCTAGGTGACTGACATACAGGCATTTCATCCCCTATCTTTCTGTCCTAGATTCTGAGCTCTTTTCATTTGCTCTCATGGGTTTATATTACTTTATGAGTTTTCTGAACTCACTGCAGGAATATACAACAGCTTCTTAATTAGACCATTTAGTAAGATCCTCAGTTATAACAGCATCTGTTTCTTTTGGGCTCTTCCCTTCTTCCTCCTGGGTCTGGAATAGAGTTCTGTACCAAATGAGTGCCCAATCAATGCTATTGACTGATACGAATTATTACTATCATTTTAGATAGTGCCTTCGTTTCTATACCTTCCAGTGACTACAAAGTCTGCATAGCACAATAAAACAAATCTGTAATGTAAATTATTTATATTGATAAGCAGTATATATATTAATTTTATCAAATCAATTAACCAATATACTGCCATAATTTCTAAATAATTGTCTGCAACTAATATTTTTAAACTTTAAACTATAAATGTTTCCCAAAAAGTGATCATATCTATTGACCACCTCTCAGGACCATGGCGTCTCTTCCTGATCTGTGTTGGGTAGAACAGGGTTGGAAAACTTTTTCTGGCAAGGGTCAGACAGTAATTATGTTAAGCTTTGTGAGTCATACAACTGCTGTCACAACTACTTAGAAGCAGCTATAAACAACATATAAATGAATGAATGTGGCTGTGTTCCAATGAAACTTTATTTACCAGAACAGGCAGACCCCAGTATGCTGACCCTTGAGGTAGAAGATTCTGTATTATAAGAAGCCAAGGTCTCCTTTTGCACTTATTCCATGTAAAGATTGCTCCAGTTCACATGAATTTGCCCTCTTTTCAGCACAGGAACTGATAGGGGTATTCTTTGTCCAATATAAATCAATGATGAGTACAATCCAAACACATGTGTTGACAAATTGTTGAAAGAAAGACACGGTTGCACAAGGGTGTCTTTTGTTTCCATTTGTCTTTTTTTTTTTTTTTTTTTTGCCTTTCTGAGACAAAGTCTTGCTCTGTCACTCAGGCTGGAGTGCAATGGTACGATCTCAGCTCACTGCAACTTCTGCCTCCCCAGTTCCAGTGACTCTCCTGCCTCAGCCTCCCGAGTAGCTGGGATTACAGGTGTGTGCCACCACACTCAGTTAATTTTTGTATGTTTAGTGGAGATGGGCTTTCATCATGTTGGCCAGGTTGGTCTTGAACCCCTGACCTCAGGTGATCCACCAGCCTCGGCCTCCCAAAGTAGCTGGGATTATAGGCGTGAGCCACCATGCCTGGCGCCATTTGTCTTTAGCTCTATTCATCTGCTTATCTTTCTCTATCTGATTCCAGAGGAAAATTCACACACCAAAAACTCTTCTTTGACTCTAATAATGGAGATGGGCAGGCACATGAGCCAAGGTTGAGTTAAGCTGCAAAAATAAATCTAGATTGAGAAGTTCAGAGACATTTTTTTCATCCTCTATCGGTCATGTAAAAGGAGTGACCAGTTAGAGAAAGCAACCCTGCCTTATCTCAGGAGGACCTAACTAATTCCCCCTAAATCTATTTCGTTCCAAGTCTGTGGGATTCCTTCTCATGACACTATTTCCCACACTAACTTATTTAACCAATTTGAAGAGGATTAAGGTCTCAGTTGACACTTAGGGAATGAAAAACATGTTCTGGCAGCTTTGAGCAGTACCCTTATGAGTTAGAGTGTCAGATAAAGGAATCTGGGAGCTGTATCCCATTTCGAATTCAAACAGATATTAGAAAGGCCTTAAAGGTTCTATTTTACTTTGCAAATTGATATGTATCAGAAGATAAGAAAGACAAACAGTCCTCATCAATGCAGCATTTTTGCAAGTTTAATCCACAAGTTCACAGTTTCTTTGACTCTTATGAAACCGCCTTTGCAAAATTATGACTGAGACAGTGAAAGGGTGCTAACTTAACTGACTCCATCTTGCTTCTAGCCTCCAAGCTGTCCTTGTTCATTCCTGGACGTAGGCTGAACTAACTTTGGGAGAAACTTAGTTTATAGTTTATAGTTTAAACAAAGACAGTAACAGCCCTTTCCCAAAGCAGACCTCCTTCTTGCCTGGGGACTAGATCGCCTTTGTAAGACTAACATTAACCACAAGATTAGAAATTATGAGGCCGGGCGCGGTGGCTCAAGCCTGTAATCCCAGCACTTTGGGAGGCCGAGACGGGCGGATCACGAAGTCAGGAGATCGAGACCATCCTGGCTAACACGGTGAAACCCCATCTCTACTAAAAATACAAAAAATAGCCGGGCGAGGTGGCGGGCGCCTGTAGTCCCAGCTACTCGGGAGGCTGAGGCAGGAGAATGGCGTAAACCCGGGAGGCGGAGCTTGCAATGAGCTGAGATCCGGCCACTGCACTCCAGTCCGGGCGACAGAGTGAGACTCCACCTCAAAAAAAAAAAAAAAAAAAAAAGAGTTTGAAGTCATCCAGCTGGAGGCTACAAGATTCTGACCCTCTCTAACCTGCACCTGAGATCAGTGTTTGAGATATTTTGCAGCCTCCGCACTTGATGGATCAGCTGGCACCACCCAGATCAACAATTGGTTCATCTGATCTTGTGGCCCCCCCCCAGGAACTGACTCAGAGGCAAGAAGACAGCTCCCACTCCCTATGATTTCATCTCTGACCAATCAGCACTCCTGACTCATTGGCTTTCCCCCACCCACCAAGTTATCCTTAAAAACTCTGCTCCCCAAATACTGGGGAAGACGGATTTGAGTAATAATAAAACTCCAGTCTCCCACACAGTCGGCTCTGCGTGAATTACTCTTTCTCGACTGCAATTCCCCTGTCTTGATGAATTGGCTCTGTCTAGGCAGCGGGCAAGGTGAACCCCTTGGGTGGTTACACTTATGGTGCTCAAGATTACTTTGCTTCTCCCAGAACACTATGTAATAAAAAGAAACTGATCAATGAAGAGAGACCTACCCTGCATGTGAAAAGATAGCTATGGGGAAATATAAAACAGTTTTATTTCATGGTTGAGTCTATCTAATGTTTTTCCAATATTTTAAATTCAGTATTTTTACCCTGCTTAAGACAAGACAGGAGAAAAACCCCTGTATTTTAACTTTGCAAAGTATACAGGACACTGATTTTGGCTTTGCTCTAGAAGAGATTTAAGGTTAATTTATTTATTTGACAAGAGCGACAGTACAGAGTCAGATAATCCAGCTGTTATAATTTTGAAGTAAGCATAAATGTGATTTAGAAGCATATTCATGTTGCTATGCATCTGCTGGTGAAAGATAGTAGTGAAATCCTCAGCAAAGGCACCAATTGCAGTAATCTTAATGAACTGGAGCCTGAAAACCATCAAGAAATAGCCACAACATCTGCAGTAAAGAGAGCAAGCAAGAGAGAAAACAATGATAAACAGGGAAATTGTTAATATTGTTTATTCTTTGCAAGACATGCATCAGATACCTCCTCCAGCTTCCCTCCTTAAACATACAAATGAGTATGGGCTACTACCTCTTTCATCTAAAGTGAATGTTGAAGAGAACCTTCAATCTCATTGACTAATTCAGCTGCTCCTTTAAATTGAATTTTTATACATATGGGTACACAAACCAATCTATATGCAGAACAATTCTTTGAACAGCATGCAAACGGTTCGGGATTACATGCTAGGTATCACACAAGTGAGTTTTCACAGTACAAAAGAATGAATTCCTTATTGTGGCACTTGAGATAACAATACTAAAGAATTTCGGCTCAACTTTAAATTGCTCCCTCCAACTGTTGTAGTTTTCTTAGTAGAAGTATTCTTAGTAGAAGTATAACATCTTTCTTAGTTTCTGCTTTCTTTTACAAAGTACTAATTGCTCATCTCTACTAAAGAATGGTCCATCCATCCTTTCATTCATTGAGTCAGTCAACAAACATTTATTGAATAACTATTATATCTCTAGCACTATCTTAAACATGGCAAATAGATAAATATGGCCTGGTCCTCTAAAAATTACATTCTTCATAGGTATGACAGCTAAATAGAGAAACTATTCATACAAAAAAGAGAGAAGGTGAAACACATCTCTAACTTGGGATTTTTTTCTTTCAATCCAACAAATCTCCTTTTTGTCACCAGAATATATCGACCTTGAGTTTTGGTTTATTTAGGTGAGTCCCTGAGAAATTCTTATCAGTCATCTTTCTTGAAAAGATATTATTACTAATCCAGAGCCTGGCATTGCATGTAAGGCACTGATTACCAGAGTGGAGCCGGCAGAAATATAGAAGTGGTCTGAAGGAATCCCTTAGCAATGATGCATGAGGATGGAAACAGTTAAGCCTCAAGGTTTCTAATAACATTTTTATTGGTGCACAATGAAAGTTTCAGTTGCTGATTCTGCCCCAACTCAGTTGCCCAGGGTTTTGCTGATAAGTGGAACCAATGAGGGAAACAGGAGACAGGAAAGGAGAGAGTCTCTTTAAATATTACAGTGTTTTATTACCTGAGCAGGTTTGATACACAACCAGCATGCACTGGTATCTGATTGCTCAATATTTTAATGTCACCCTGGGTCTAGGTACCAAATATAAAGTGCATAGAGAATTTGAGTTTTAAAAACTATGTCACCTCTGAGATTTCATCAGGGAGGAGATGCCTCCTGAGAGGAGCCTTTAAAGGATAAATAGGAGCTAGGCTTGCAAAGAGGGCTGAGGGCATTCCAGACAGAGAGGACATGCTCATAAATAAGACACATCATGAGGAGTTTGGGTGAAGGTACTAGCATCTCAGTGTAGATGAAGCATAGATTTTGAAATAGAGAGAGGTAGGAACTGAGCCTAGAAACAAATGTACACAGGGCAAAAATTATTGCTGATTTTATATGGCATACTGTGGAATTGGGACTTTACCCTAAGAACTATGGGGAGCCATTTAAAGGCTTAAGCAAGGCAATTTGGAGGGGTGGGGGAAGTTTCTGTGGTTAAATTTGCATTTAAAAAGGTTACTCAGCGCGCAATGTAGAGAATAAATGAGACTGGGCAAAGGCAGAGAGTAAAGATAATTTTGTATACCTGAGGGTTGGAGTTTTGCTGGACTGGTACAGCAGAAGGGAAAATTACATGATCTTTGAGAAGCCAGTAAGGGACAAAAAGTCTAGAAGAATTGGAGCCGTCAAGGTAGTGGATATCTCACTACAGTGAAGACTAGCTATAGTAGAATTGAGGAGAGTGAGTTGGAAAACTAGAGGTCATAACCAGAGAATGGATTCTCAGAGTTAAAGATTTCATAGGTGGTGAGGTTTCAAGAAATGAAACTGCCTTTGCAAAAATTATAACAATGAGAAAATTGTTGACAGTAAAAGAGATTTTTTTTTTTTTTTTTTTTTTTTTTTTTGTTGAGACCGAGTTTCGCTGTCGCCCGGGCTGGAGTGCAGTGGCCAGATCTCAGCTCACTGCAAACTCCGCCTCCCGGGTTTACGCCATTCTCCTGCCTCAGCCTCCCGAGTAGCTGGGACTACAGGCGCCCGCCACCTCGCCCGGCTAGCTTTTTGTATTTTTTAGTAGAAACGGGGTTTCACCGTGTTAGCCAGGATGGTCTCAAACTCCTGACCTCGTGATCCGCCCGTCTCGGCCTCCCAAAGTGCTGGGATTACAGGCTTGAGCCACCGCGCTGGCAAAGAGATCTTTTACTGTCTAACCAACTCCATCTTGCCTTTAACCTCCAAACTGTCCTTGGTCACTCCTTGTTATGAGACTAGCTAACTTTAGGAGACATTTACTTTATAGTTTAAATGATAGTAACCCTTCCCAAAGAGCTAACCTGCCTTTGTAAAACTAATGAAAGTCTACCAAGTTAGGAGAATGAGAGGGCCTTGAATTCTGCTAAGATGTAGGCAAACTCTTAATTGCAATTCCTCTCTCCTGATAAATCGACTCTATCTGAGCAGCTGGAAGGAAGAACCCGTTGGGCAGTTACGGTAATGAAAATGTCTACCATGTAGCCAGAAAAGTTGAATGCAGAGTTACAGGTTGAGGCAGACAAAGAGCAAGGCTACAAATGATTCACAGTTCTGACTGTATTAGAATAATCTGTGGTGGTTTTAGACATTCCAGAAGCTAAGGCCCCCCACCTTGAGAGATTCTGATGGAGTAGGCAAAACTCAGAAGTACATACTTTGAAAAACTTTTACAGATGTTTCTAGTGCACACTGATTTGGAAACCCGAGGTTGGAAGGATTATCCAAACAAACCCTGAAGTCTCCAGATGACAGCAGAATTTGGGAAGAATAGAAAGCAAAGTCTTCACGGAAAGTAAGATAGTGAGGAGAAAGTCAATATGTAAGGGAGCTGAAGAGAAACTGATGGTGGCATAGCTAGAGGGCAAGAACTTCAAAGGAGCAGGGATTTTTGCTGGAGGGTGGAGGATTTAACTTAGCATCAGCCAGCAAAGGATGAAGGTGTAAACCTCACCTTCCAACACTAACTTTCTTTGAATTGGTTTACATAGCACAATGTTGTTGGCATATCTCCAGTTCACCACCAGCATTTCCAAATTTTGACTCCACTTTATTCTGTGAAGAAATGGCTTCAGGGATGTTCTCATATTCTGAAGCCCTACTTTCCACTTTTCAGAGCTCATCCCTTCTTAGATATTTCATTCCCTTTTAGGTGACCACAGCCTTCGCAGAGAATAAAATGAATCTTATGAACTTGAATCCAGAAATTTTAATATACAGATTATATTCTATAAATGTCAGTAGCTCACTTCACTTACCTGGTTTTCAAGACATTTGTGTGAATGAGAATCAAGTGGTATTTGATCATGTAAATTAGATCATTTTCAGAAAAATGGAATACAATGGAATATATTACACAGCATTTGGACCAAAGAAAATTCCAAGTGACTGTCTCTAGTGGTAGTAGTAATATGAATAATGATGAAGTCAAACAAATAAAAAGCATCAAGTTTTGTTCCTCTAGTGCATTGTATTCCTTCTCTTTTAAATTGTTTCGATTATAAAAGTAAGGCAAGCTCCATGTAAAAGTATTAAATAATTTAGAGGTATCTAGAGTAAAGGTAAATGTCATCTTTCTACAGTGCCGCACCCAGCTTCCCTCTCCTCATGTGCATTTCTTTCCAGAATGTCCCTATGCACTTACAAAATGAATGCATGTATGTATATGTGTGTTATGCATTTTTATACAACTTCTCTTTTTGTTAGCAATATGTCACGACACAAATATCCTTCCATGATAACCTCACTCTTTTTGGCATCTCTATAGCATTTAATAATGCACAATATTTTTAAACAGATGCCTCCTCTTTTTGGATGCTTGTTTCAAAGGACTTACTGGGGCAGAAAGTCCTTCACCAAAGAGACATCTAAGCAGTCCTTCAGTGTTCACCATATGTCTGTATGGTTTTTTTTGTTTTTGTTTTTGTTTTTGTTTTTTTTTTTTTTGTCTGTATGGTTTTGTTTTCTTATATTAGAATCTTTCATCCTTCTGGAATTTATTTTTATGTATGATATGAGATAGATAGGAGTTCTGATTTTCCTATTGAAATAGATAGCCAATTCTTCCTATTAAAAATAAGTCTTGCATAAATCTTCTCATGCACCTTTTTGTGTGCATGTGTTAATATTTCTGCAGCATGTATTCCTAAAAGAAAAATTGCTAGATCAAAGAGCATGCATATTTAAAATGTTGAGAAATTATTGCCCAAGTGCCTTTCAAAATAACATTTACATTTCCACAAATATCTTGAGTGCCCATTTCCCCCATCCTCTTGCCAATTGTGTATATTATCAACCTTTTTCATTTTACAAGTTAGCTTATTCTCTATGTTGACAATTCTCTCTTTGATTGCAAGAAACGCTGAGAGCATCTTTTCCTATGTTATTGGCAATATTTCTTCTTTTTTTTTTTTTTTTTTTTTTTGAGACAGAGTCTCACTCTGTTACCAGGTTGGAGTGCAGTGGCACGATCTCCACTCACTGCGACCTCTGCCTCCTGGGTTCAAGCAATTGCCTCAGCCTCCTGAGTAGCTGGGACTACAGGCGCACACCACCATGCCTGGTTATTTTTTTTGTTTTTGTTTTTTGTATTTTACTAGAAACGGCGTTTTACCATGTTGCCCAGGCTGGTCTCAAACTCCTGAACTCAGGCAATCTGCCCACCTTGGCCTGCCAATGTGCTAGGATTACAGGCGTGAACCACTGCACCTGGCCACAACATCTCTTTTAAAAAATTTCTTGCTCATATATATTACCCTTTTTGGGCAGGGAGTGGCTTCTTATTGATTTGTAGAAGGTCTTTATATATTGCAGATATGAACTCTGTCTATTATTTATGTTAAAAAATATTTCCTCAAAAAATGCCTGTCTTTTAATTTTGCTTAGGATGTCTTTCATAATACTGAAAGAAGCTTTTACTTTTCATTTTGTCAGATCTTTCCATTTCTTTCTTTATGGATTTTGGCTTTTATGTTCTGTTTAAGAACACTTTCCCACACTCAAGATTATTTTAAAGATAGATATTCTCTACCATTCAGAACATAGACACGGGCAAAGATTTCATGACAAAAACATCAAAAGTAATTGCAACAAAAGCAAAAATTGACAAATGAGATCTAATTAAACTAAAGAGCTTCTTCACAGCAAAAGAAACTACCATCAGAGTGAACAGGCAACCTACAGAATGGGAGAAAATTTTTGCAATCTACCCATCTGACAAAGGTCTGATATCCAGAATCTACAAGGAACTTAAACAAATTTACAAGAAAAAAATCAAACAACCCCATCAAAAAGTGGGCAAAGGACATGAAAAGACACTTCTCAAAAGAAGACAAGTATGTGGCCAATAAACACATGAAAAAAAGCTCAACATCACTGATCATTAGAAATGACTCAACATCACTGATCATTAGAAACGCAAGTCAAAACCACAATGAGATACCATCTCATGCCAGTCAGAATGGCGATTATTACAAAGTCAAGAAACAACAGATGCTGGTGAGGCTGTGGAGAAATAGGAACGTTTTTACACTGTTGGTGGGAATGTAAATTTGTTCAACCATTGTAGAAGACAATGTGGTGATTCCTCAGAGATCTAGAACCAGAAATAGCATTTGACCCAGCAATTCCATTACTGGGTATATACCCAAAGGAATATAAATCATTCTAATATAAAGATACACACACGCATATGTTCATTGCAGCACTATTCACAATAGCAAAGACATGGAATCAACCCAAATGTCCATCATTGATAGATTGGATAAAGAAAACATGATACATATACACCATGGAATACTATGCAGCCATAAAAATGAATGAGATTATGTCCTTTGCAGGGACATGGATGGAGCTGGAAGCCATGATCCTCAGCAAATGAACACAGGAACAGAAAACCAAAGACTACTTGTTCTCACTTATAAGTGGGAGCTGAACAATGAGAACACATGGACACAGGGAGGGGAACAACACACACTGGCACCTGTCGGGGGGAGGAAGAGCACCAGGATCAATAGTTAATGTATGTGGGGCTTAATACCTAGGTGATGAGTTGATAGGTGCAGCAAATCACCATGGTATGTGTTTATCTATGCAACAAACCTACACATCCTGCACATGTATCCCAGAACTTAAAATTAAATTGAATGTTTTAAAAAGATAGGTATTCTTTTACATTTTATTCTAATATGTTGTCACAGCTTGAGTTCCCCCATATGCAGAATCTGAGACAAACTTTAGCCTTCGGGATTTTTATTCGTGTTCTTGGGATCAACACCTGTACATTGGAGGAAAAGGAAACAATTAGAGGGAGAAGTTGAGCTGCCATTGCTGAGCCAATGACAACCTCAGCCTACCTCACGGGCAGCTCTTCAGTTGAGCTGAGATGACTATGCCTATGTATTCCTGCATGTGATCAGTCATTGGCTGTGGACTGCCCCCATGGGAAGGGGTGTGACTTTGGGAGAGGCAGCCTTCTGCAGCTGAGGCAATCACTGAAGGGGCCGGAATCTTCTGAAGACCATCTACTAACAGCACTCGCAGCAGCTGAGGCAGTAAGTCCTTTATCAAAGAGACATCTTAACAGTCCTTCAGTGTTCACCACATATCTGTATGGTTTTGTAAGAAATATTTAGAATCTTTCATCCTTCTGGAATTTATTTCTACGTATGATATGAGGTAGGTGGGGTTCTAATATTCCTATTTAAACAGATACCCAAAAACAGATACCCAATTCTTTTTTTTTTTTTTTTAAGACAGAGTCTTGCTCTGTCGCCCAGACCAGAGTGCAGTGGCACAAGCTCAACTCCCTGCAACCTCCGCCTTCCTGGTTTAAGCGATTCTCCTGCCTCAGCCTCCCGAGTAGCTGGGATTACAGGCATGCACCACCACGCCCAGCTAATTTTTTGTATTTTTAGTAGAGACGGGATTTTGCCATGTTGGCCAGGATGGTCTCTAACTCCTGACCTCAGGTGATCAGCCCACCTCACCCTCCCAAAGTGCTGGGATTACAGGCATGAGCCACCGCACCCGGCCAGATACTGAATTATTTTTAACATTCACTTGGTAGTACATTGTTTCTCATTTCATTTTAATTTTTTTTGTTGTTCAAAAAAACAATCCTGTCGAACTACTCATTAGTTTGAAATCTACTGGTTTGGTGTTTATGATATCTCAGATACAATGTGGATATTTTCTATTAAGTCAAGAGGAAAATATGTTTTTAAAAAACGGAAGAATTTATTAAATCAAGAGCTAAAGAAAAAAGGTCTCTGTCAGTGAAGTTTTTTTTATCATTAGAGTCATAAATAATCAAAATAGGAAGGGAACATAGTACATATTTTCCAGTCTGCTCATTTTCCCAGATGAGAAAACTAAGACCTAAAGAGTGGTAGGGATAGATTAAGAACCAGAACATAAGGTTCTTGATTTCTAGACCAGTGTCGTTTTCTCTTTACTAGGTTTGGTTGCTTCTAATGTATCACTTTATAATATAGATTTGTGAAGCCTTTTGATACTTCCATTAAAATATTTACTTGTTTACATTTATTTATAATTTCGAATATGTCCTCTAGTTGAAAATCAGAAAGTAATATTTTTTAAGTAATAATTTTTAATATAGACTCTTTAAAAAGCTAAACTGGCCTCTCCTCTCATCCTCCAATTATTTGGAATTAGTAACAAAAACTTTTGCATTGGCCCCACTCTCATAGAAACCACAGAGTCATTAGCAAGTAGAAGGCATACAGATGATACTATATTGCTTTGTAAGGATAATTGGAACTTTACTGATAAAAATCAATTTTTATTGGCCCACTTACACTCCATAATAAGGCCACTGTGGCACTTCCTGCTCAAGGCACATAAGTGAGAGTTAGTGCGTATTTGATTTTAATAAATACTGTCTGTGGGAAGCCCGGACAGGAACGAACAGATGTTGGAACCATATGATAATAGTGTGGCACTGTAAAAAAAAAACCTGTGCATTTATATGGCACACCTGGTGTTTATGATACTTTTGCAACTTTTATAACTACAGCATCTGGCCCTTTGCTGCTGTTCTTTAATTTTCAAATACCCAGGATCTTATGTCTCTTGCAGTGTAGACATGTCCATCAGGAAGAAAAAAAAGGAAGTAAACATGTCATGAATCTTGCAGAGACAGACCACTGCCTCTCTACAAGGAACTTGCATTAACGTCATTAGTGAGATTTTAAAATATGAGGAAACATTTAGATCAGCTTTTCTCAGTACTTCTTAACAGGCAAAAAGGATTTACTCAAGGATTCCTTGATAATCTATCCGCACTACAAATGTTCCCAATATTTTAAATTTGCAATAAATAATTTATGGGGAATATCTGAAATAAATATGGCACCATAGGATCTATGTTATGGCACTTGCATTCTATTTGATCCAAATGTTGTAGGTTGAGGCAGATGGAGATAATATAATTTGATAACTAAAGTTTAATTAAATGTTGTGATTTTCTCTGAGATTTAGGATGTGTTCACGTGTTAAAAGATATCAAATGTAAAATAGTTCATCTAAATTTTCAATTATTCTAATGAGTAAATCAGATTAGTAGAGTAACACACCCAAAAGCTGATAAAAATCATTTGACACGCACATATGACTTTATAGTAAAGTTCATTTAGTAACTCTCTAACTCTTATGGGGTTTTCTGGACCAAAACTTTGAGGAAATTTCAGAGTAGGGAATAAGGTCTGAAGTCATACTCTCTGAAGACGACCCCAATTTGGGCAAGACATTTTTTTCAGAAAATACATCCTACTTGGATTTTGTCATGATGAACCTGCCAGCGTTTGTAAGATATCAGACTTATATTAAGACTTTTGTAAACTGGATAGATGTCAGTGACAAGAAAATCCTTCAGATGACAACATGAAACCCCTAAATCAGGGGTAGAAAACATTCAGTGGGCCAATTGATCATGGATTCTTTCTCATTGATCACCAGAAACCTTCAACACAAGGCCCCAGGAAAGCACTGTCAAGCATTCAGAGTTGGTTTATGAGAAAATGTATTTGTCATCCACATCCTTAAGACATGGTAAGCATAACCCAACTTCAGTGTTATAATATTTGAAATGCAATTACTATTACAGTTGAGTACAGTTTAATCTGTTGTTTCAGAGCTAAGTGGGCCTCAGAAGAAAGATGACTTGGATAATTAGAAGCAGTTCCAAAGACACCTTCCCCACCAAACATGTTTTTGCCCTCACTTTAAGCTGAATTTTTCTGAAAAAGTGATTGTTAAATCTTAACCATTGTCATATGGGGTCAAAATGCTACCAGAACTTGGCTATCTTGACCCATAGACTTAGCCAGGTGCCTAATTCAGTTATTCCTGATTTAAGTGACATACCATGGTGACTATGCAAGATGAGAAAGGGCACTGATTTTAGAACATTGAGCTTTTTGGTGTCTGCGCTGCCACAAATCTCTATTTTATATCTCTATCTTTGAGCAAAAAGGCAAACTTCAAATGTTAAATACAGATAAAACTAAATGAATCAACAAATTCACTTTATTTTTGAGTAACGTAAAGAAGAGACATAAATATCCATCGTATTTGGGCCTTCTCCTTATGGACTCTGAATTCCTTTAAAGGTATCTATGCCAATTCTTTAGCTTGGGTTCCCCCAGGAACAAAATCTAAAAGAAAATTTTATGTGTGAGTAAGTTTCCTTGGGAAAGTGATACCAAGAACAGGAATGAGGGACAGGGGCATGAAACAGGGAAGGAGAGAGAACCAATTCAAGTATACATGACCAGCTGAGCCACCATTATGGGTGCTCAATCATGTAGGCTTATCTAATTAGCTTCATGAAATGCAACCCAAGACCATCCACCTAAAAGGAAGGGAAAAGCATTTAACCAACAGCTCTGCCCTCCATTGGCTAAAGATTGCCTTCCAGGTTGCTCTTGTTTGAATGTCAAATACCCTGTTGGAGCATTCCTCACCAAGGAATCAGAGAAGCAAGAGGCATTTGTGGCTGACCATAGACAAGGCACTGTTTGATGGCTCCTTCATCAAAGCTGCTCAAAGCCTGCTCAGTCACACAGGTATGACTCATTGGGAGATGAAACCAGAAGATATGAAGTGGTGCATAAGAAACATCCAATATACCCTGTACAAGTCCTGTCAATAAAAATTATTAAACTCTTTTATATTGTAGTGACAAACAGAAGAGCAGTTTGTTTTTTACAACCATTATTTTTTAACTCTCTCACATAATTTAAACCTGAACTGTAAAAACTTGCTCCCCTTTCAATTAGTACTAATGAAATAATGCCACTGAGATTGGTTACATGATAAGCACCATGGAACTGATGAAAAATTGATTTTTTTATTAGTGTTTTATCCTTATTAGCAAGGAAATTCCACAATCATGCCTTTACACATAATTTTGAATAAGCAGCTTCTCATAATTATGAAATACAGAGTTATGGAATCTAATTTAAATAATTCCACTTATTCTCTGAGGTTTTTAATCACATCTATGATTTTGTTCAAGACCAAAGTTGACAGGTTTACCTTTTGTGAAAGAAGACAATTTACTCATCACCAAAATCTTATTGTATCATAATTGCTAACATGTCTATTTCTCTTTCTGCCATTGATTTGAAATATTTTGAAATAATGAAATTGTTAGAACTTAACTTTGTGGATCTACTTCACAGTACTCCTACTTAGCCCATTTGCCAAATCTACCCATGCGTATATCATGCATATTGAGAATGGGGGGAGGGTTGAGAGTGGAAGTGGAAGAAGTTCATTTTTCAAGGCTGTATTATTAATATCTGCCATTTACTAAACTCTCAAAATGTGTTAATCACTGTGCTGGATAAATGTTTTTTCATATATTATGTCATTTAATATTCATCGAATAGGTATCCCCATTTCACAGATAAAGGAAACTGAAGCTCAGAGAGGTTGAGTAATATGTCCATAGTCACATAGTCGTGACTGATATAGCCAGGATTCAAACAAATGTGTTTTACTTCATTATTCAGGCTGTTATTCTGCAGTGTGCTGCCTTTAATTTAGATGCCTGGAATGACCAGAATAGAACCTATAAATCTCTGTATACTGAATCCATTCGAAATTTGGTCCTTTGGTAAATGTCTGTAGCCAAGTGTCTGGAAGAATCTGTCACCACTCCCTTCTTCTGCAGCTTAGAGCCATGGACATCCTGTCAAACTTGGCTGCCAGGTACTGTGTTTTTCCTCTCAGTTGCAGTCATACCACATTGCTTGGCTTTGTTCTGGAATGATCTTAGAGCATTCCAAGCAGCACATTATTCCCAATAAAATGATGAGTAAAAAAAAATCACATGTCTATTCATCAATTTTTCATCAAGCTTACAGATGTTCATTTGTAAGGTTTTTCATGAAATTTCTAAATATTACATTCTCAACTGCAATAACAATTTGAAAGCTTTGATGCCATTTGGGCCTCTTTCACCGGAATAGCCCACATGACCTCCCTATTCACATTAAGACCACCATCATTCCCATCCATATTCTTGAATGCTGAATTGAATAATATTCATTAATATTAAATCTGTCCATTCTTTTAACACGACCCAGTAGGTACACAGGAACATAAGGAAATTATTATCCCTTATTTCTTATACAGCAAAAATGACCCAGCCTAGGCAAAGTAGGTTAGAGACAATATTCTGCGTTCTTTATTTCTAGAGCCATGTGGAAGCAACCACATTATCTCTTCACTTGGAAGCAACCACATTATCTCTGCCCCAGTCTCAGCAAATGTTTCTCTATAATTGGTAATGCTTGACCAAATTAGCCTGTATGTCATGAACCAACACTACTGAAAAAGCATGGGCTTAATTAATTGACAGGTAGAATATGCCTTTGTACACATCTTAGTTCTTGTTGGAGCAGTGTGTGTTCAATGGGTCACCACATCAAGACAGAGGTCAAATCTTTCATCTTGTTTTGCTTCAAGTTTCCAGTTGACATATGATACTATTTCGTGGTTATAAGAATGATTAAAGCACTATAAAAAGTGTCTATAGCAATACAGATGCTCCTCAACTTACCACGGGGTTACATCCTGATAAACCTATTGTAAGTAGAAAATACCATAATGCATTTAATACAGCTAACCTACCAAACATCATGGCCTTGCTCAGCTTACCTTAAATATACTCAAAACAATTACATTAGGCAAAATCATCTAACACAAAGCGTGTTTTATAATAAAGTGTTGAATATCTCATGTGATTTATTAAATACTGCCCTGAAAGTGAAAAACAGAAGGGTTGTATGGGTACTTGAAGTAGAGTTTCTCCTGAATGCATATCACTTTTGTGTCAGAAAATCTTAAGTTCAACCATGGTGAGTCAGGGACTGTCTATAATTAGCTAACTATATATCAGAAGAACACAAGACAATTAGAAAATCTGCTTGCCTAACTAAGAAGTTTTCCTCTGGGATAGGTTAGGGTTCTTTTGCTTTGGCAGGCTGTTAATGTCACTTCCTCGATTGAGCAATGGGCATGTGATGGGAAGAGTTGAATTACCTACATGTTGAATGTGGGGATCAAGATCCTTTGTGACAGCTTGCAAGAGGGAAGAAAAAGAAATGCTTTTTGGAGATACCCATGTTGCTGTCTCAAATTCTTATGTTGACCACTGGGCCATGGGAGGCTATGATCACTGCTAAGTCAAGGCAGTCTAGCTATTGTAGCAAAGGACTCCGATATACCAATGCCTAAACAGAATAAAGATTTATTTCTTATTTACCACATAGTCCAAGTAGGTGATTGGTGGGAAGCATTCTACAGTGCCATTCAGGAGTCCAGACTCCTCTCACCATGTGATCTGCCATCCCCAGCGCCTCAGAGACTTTCACTGTAACCTCTGTTTCTGGCTGGGTGACAAGAGAAAAGAGAGAATGTGGAAAAGGTTCACCTGTTCTTACCTGCCCCAGACAAGCCGTGACACATCTGGCCTCCTCTCACATTCCAATGGCAAGAACTGGTCACATGGCCCCACCTAGATGCAAGAAGGCTAAGAAATGTAGGCCAGTGATATGCCCAGGAAAGGAAAGGAAATGAGTTTGCACCCGACACAATCAAAATAAGAAACACATTCCAAAATGATGCACTATTGCAGCACCTGTTTTTACTTTGTAACACTATCAGGAAATTCCATGACTTTATTTGTAGGTTAACTTGAGGTTTACTTGTTGTGTTTTTTTTAATTTTGTGTTTATTTGTTTGTTTATTTGGTCAGTCTCTCAAACAAAAATGTACTGAGTACAATGACCATGTCTGTGTCTTTCACTATTACATTCCTAGGACCTGGCACAGTGTCTGGTACTTCATGGGCACTTAATTAAAGAGTTGCTAAATGAATGAATGCCAGTGCTACGGTAACAAGGATGAGGGAACAACTTTAATGGTTCCTTAATTCTGAGATGTACTATAGGATAACAGATTTCAGTAGAGTGGGGGATCACCACCATAATAAATATACATATTGATAAGACAGATCCAGATTTCAAAAATATTACTCTGAAAAAATGTACAAAAATCATGATTCTAGCTGATGCACTCTGGAACGTTTCACTGAGGATGTGTCATTTGAGCTAATGGTAAGATGACATTGTCAGGTTAAAAAAAGTTAGGAAAAGACATTTTGGACATGGAAAATAGCATGCACAAAGACTGTGCAGCTTCCTTCCTTTGGGAACAGTGAGCAATTTGGCACAGCTAAGTGAAGTGTGCTTAAGGGGAGCAACTGGAGATGAGTCTGGAAAGGCAATGGGGTGTCATTGACAAGTTCCAAGCAAAGAATTGACATTGTCAGATTTGCGTTTTACAAAGTTTATTCTGGCAACAGTAAGAAGGATATATAAATAAGGGAGGTCGGAACTGGAGGAAACTGGTTATGAGGCTATTGGAAATATAGGAGGTGAATGGAAGGGCAAGCATTTGTTATATATCCCAGCTCAACAAAATACAGATAAGCTATCTCCTCACTTTCCCACAAGACAATATGAAAACCCACAGTATAATCTCTTCTTTACAAAGAATAATTAATATAAATGTAAAGTGTAGAAAAAGCACTTGTTGTATAGAATTATTTGTTGTAGACAATTTCTCATAACATCAAATTAGCTTGAACATCTTGTGAAAAATAGAAACCACTTTGGTATATAGACCTCTTTTTATTTTTATTTTTATTTTTTTTTTAAATCTTTTTAGACGGAGACTTACTCTGTCACCTAGGCTGGCGTGCAGTGGCGTGATCTCAGCTCACTGCAACCTCCACCTCCCGGGTTCAAGCAATTCTCCCACCTCAGCCTCCCGAGGAGCTGGGATTACAGGCGCATGCCAGCACACCTGGCTAATTTTTGTATTTTTAGTAGAGATGGCGTCTCACCATGTTGGCCAGGCTGGTCTCGAATTCCTGACCTCAGGTGATCCATCCGCCTTGTGCCTCCCAAAGTGCTGGGATTACAGGCATGAGCCACCACACCCAACCCTTGCTACCCTCACTCTTGCCTCTCAATCATGTGTCTCTCCAAAGCACAGGATGTGGATGTGGATGTTTTCTGAAGTTCCTTTACCTATACAGACACCAGAACCACCAAAGAGAAACACAATTGCCTTTGATCTTTTCTTGAAATCATATTAATCAGAGGAGATTAAAATTCACATCACAAAGAAAGAGACCGAAAATTAAACACCATACCTAGGGTCCAGCAAACTTTATCCCAAACCATTGCTTGTTTTCCCGTCCTATTCAATTTCCAAAGAGAATCATTCACAAAATGATGTCTGCCCCCTGGGTTCATTCATTCTCCCCTAAAAATTATTTACTCCTATACCACCATCTCCCCTTCCCCTAGGAAGAAGGGTATATAAACATCTGGACCTCACTGGGATTCCTCTATGCCATGCACATTAAAATAAATGTGTATGTCTTTTTTCTCCCCTTAATCTACCTTTTGTCAGTTTCTTTTCAGCAAACTTTCAGAAGGTGAAGGGGAAGCTCTTCCTTAGCCCCTACACTCGTCTAATTGGCATGGCAGGAAATTCAGCCCATTTCACCCAGTCAGTCTTTCAGCATTCTCTCTCACTAGATATTATTTACTTATTTATTTATTTACTTATTTATTGTAGAGATGAGGTCTTGCTATATTTCACAGGCTGGTCTTGATCGTCTAGGCTCAAGCAGTCTTCCCTTCTTGGCCTCCCAAAGTGCTGGGGTTACAGACCTGAGCCACTTCATCTGGCCAAGATCTCATCTCTTTAAAGTTTGTTTCCTAAGCCTCGTGCAGGGACTGAGGCCTGTAAGCCCAGCATTTTGGGAGGCCAAGGCAGGAGGGTTGCTTGAGCCCAGGAGTTCTAGACCAGCCTGGGCAACATAGTCAGACCTCATCTCTATTTAAAAAAAAAAAAATTAGCCAGGCTGGTGGTGCACTCCCGTAGTCCCAGCTACTCAGGAGGCTGAGCTTGAAGGATCACTTAAGCCTGGGAGGTTAAGCCTACAGTGAGTGGGCTGTGATCACACCAGTGCACTCCAACCTGGGCAACAGAGTGACAACCTGTCCAAAAAAAAATTTAATTTTTTTCTTTGTGAGCAATGGAGTAATTATACAAAGTAAATTAATAGCAATCATTTCTTAAATGCTACCTTTACCATACACTTTGCTGTGTATTTTTCTCCCGATTTAGTAGTACCGTAATGGTATGTCCATATGATCCCCTCTTTAAACATTTTTTTCCTTTGTTTTATAAAAGTTAGAAACAATGGTTCTCTCCAGGAGAAAGTTTCAGTGAAATCTCGATTTTCAAGCATTTCCAATTTAGTGCACACAACTTTATTTTCTTTTTCAGTGGGTGTTAATACTTCGGATTCAATCTTCTTGCCCTGAACTTTTATTGAGGTTTCAGCATTTTAAAGCCTTTTTTCCACTCCCACACATCTAGTTATTCTTGGCCCATAACCATTTCATTTGGAGTCTGGCTCTGTTAATTTTTTGTTAACCTCTGAATATCACTACAAACATCCTTGCTTATTCTTTCTACTCAATTGCTTTGGTGCTGTGAACCTTGATTGTATTAAAAACATTGGCTCCCTGCACTTCTGACTTTTTATGCATGTATGTGGTTGTGATAGAAAATCCTTTAAGAAGTTCTTGCATATTTTAAGAGACTTTTATTTTGTATTTTGTTTCTTTATTTGACAAGGTGGACAAAGATCACCTTTTCTGTTCAGTTTCTCCTCTATTCATTAAAAGCGACTTAAAACATCAGTCTTGAAATCATTTGGAAAGTAAAAATTGCCTCTGTATTTTGAAGCATCTGCATCCTTTGCTAGTAGAGTTGATAAGACCATTACAAAGAGCATGTCCTGCTTCCAATCTTTAGCAAGGGCCACCTCCAAAACCACTGAATTCTACTCAGAAAGCACCATACAATCTTCTGTACTCCATCAACATTTCTGCGATATTGCCTTGGACAAGTCTATGGCTTCATCATTTTCAATTGCTAAGCAAGGGGAATAAATGCATCCATAGTATTCACATCCTGAGCTCATGAATTGTTTTGCTTTACATCCCGGAGAAAAAGCAACATGCCAGGCCCCTAATTTAACTGGACTCAACACATATTTATTGAGTGCCTACTGTGTGCCTTTAACTGGATACATGGACTCCATCTACTTCCTAGAGGAGATACATGAACTCCATCTAATTCCTAGAGGATATTTTAATATTGATGATGAAGATAGGAGGCTGGGTGCCGTGGCTCAGCTTGTAATCCCAGCACTTTGGGAGGTCGAGGCAGACGGATCACTTGAGGTCAGGAGTTCTAGACCAGTCTGGCCAACATGGCAAAACCGCATCTCTACTAAAAGTACAAAAATTAGTCGGGCATGGTGGTGTGTGCTTGCCATCTCAGCTACTCGGGAGGTTGAGGCATGAGAATTGCTTGTATCTGGGAGGTGGAGGTTACAGTGAGCTGAGACTGTGCCACTCCACTCCAACCTGCACTCCAGCCTGGGCGACAGAGCAACACTCGGTCTAAAAAAAAAAAAAAGAAAAAAAAAAAAAAGATAGGAAAAAGTCTGGGCTTCATTTTCCTCATCTAGAAAACATAGAAGCTGTTGGAAATTTTCAAATCTTCAAATTTGACTGAAAAGTCAATGTTAATATTGCTTATGTCTTTGTATTCAACAAAGATATTTCTAACATTTGGGGAGGGGGCACAGAAAGCCTAGCTCACAAAAGACCTGAGCTACTTTGGAAGGTGAAAATGCTAGTATTTCCTGACCACCATCTCCCAGATTAACCCGAGCCATCCTGTTACAGGTAATTAGATAGGCATGAGTGGGGCGGGGCAGAAGAGGGCTCTTCTCCCCTACCCACTAGGAATGTCAGGTGATGGTCCGACAATTATCACATTGCCTCTCTAAAAATAATTCAGCAGCCGGTGCCAGGATGCAAGGAAGAGACAAGCTCCTGATGATCCACAGCTGTTAACATTAAATTGTTAATTGAATGCAGGCACCAGTGGTAAACTACTTCCTGGGCATGTTCGTAAAGAGATAAAATGGTGAAGTATGACCTTCCAGAGACACTCCACCGGAAAAGGGAAGGAAGCCTCAGGCAGGCATGCATACAACTTCCTAAACACACTGCGCGTGCTCACTTCCCAAGGGTAAGGAGGGCACTGCGCATGTGGGCAGCCCACCCTAAGGGGAAAAAGCATAGGAAAGAGGTGAGTCTATCAAGCCCTAGGAGCACAGTTAAACGAAGCACTTGACCTTCAGGCACTTAACCTTCATGTCCCCGCTTGGGTCTCTTCCAAGCGTACCTTCCTTTCTTTCCTGTTCTAAAGCCTTTTTAAATAAACATCCACGCCTGCTCTGAAACTCACCTTGGTCTCTTCTGCCTTATGCCCCACAGTCGAATTCTTTCTTCTGAGGTGGCAAGACTTGAAGTTGCTGCAGACCCGTACAGATTCGCCGCCGGTAATTCAGATACTTCCACTGGTAACAATCCAATTGTAGATGAATATGTGGAAGCTGTTCCCCTGCTGTGATGGAGGACCCAGTAATTATCCATCCATTCCTGTCTGCTTATTTGGAATAATCAGGTAATCAAAGAAATGGGTGGCACCTACTCACTGGCATCTTTACCTCTCCTTCACACCCCATCACATCTTCACCCACACCTACCCATGAATACACGTATATTTGTATGCTCACTTTTGCCCAAAATACAGGGAATGGCTTCCAGTCATATGTGCAGGGCTTTTGTTTTGCAATTGCTTAAAGAAAGAAAAAGGTTTGATTGGGAGAGGGGTGCTGGGGAGGACATAGTGAAAGACCCAAAGAGCTGGAATGAGCTCCATCTACACTAGGTTCTTTGGACTGGCTTTGATGCTCCTATATAGAAAGGAAGCTAGAGGCAGAAGATGAGGAACAACATCTTTGACATAGACAATGACCTTATCGTTATGGTCTATAATAGCAGTGAAGTCCCTAAAGGATATTTTAAGAGGAGAGGATATAGACAAATGGGAATAGGAGAAGAAAAATATAGAAGACTCCACTCAGTGGGAGTAGCCAATAGATTAGTTTATAGGCACATGTGAATCACTCCTCTGGGGACTCTCAGAAATAACTGGGGAACATTTGCAGGTTGCGAGGCTGAGACTCTGCTTCTACACAGTTGGAAGTTCGCAAGTCGATGAACAATTGGGTTACAGTTGGTAAAGCTTTTCCTCATATTAGCATACAAAACACAAGGTAAAGAGAGCTATACAACTCAACATGCTTTGGCCTCAAAAAGAATTTAGGCTTCTAACTAACCACATGGCCAGAAATACAAAAGGAATGTTAACTCTCCAGCCATTCCTTCTGGAACCCAAACCTCACCGCACCCTCACCCCAACACATATGTACACATATCTAGTCTTGTTTAATGTAAAAACAGCTCCCAAGGCTGCATTGTCTTTGTGCGCACCCATACCCCTCCACAACTCTCCCTATACTCGCATGCCCCCCTCTCCCATCCAAAATGCACTTGCTCTTTTGAAACAAACTTAGACTTTTTCTTCATAGCCTGCAGGAAGAAGAATCTTTCATCATTCAGTTTCTCAGTTTGTTTTAGCACCCTCCAAAGCCTCCTTTTCATCCCTTTCTATCTTCTTTCTACACTCCACCTTGCTGGGAAGTGCCTAGTAACTTCATTCCTCTAGGAATGGAAACTCTTGAGTTCAATCCTTTAGGGGATTTACATTTGAATAAGGGACAATCCCCCAACCAAAAGAAATTATTTCCTCCTGATGGAACTTGGGACTTCAGCAAAAGGTCCTACAGAGTGGGGTCTTCCTGCCAAACCTACCACTTAACAGTTGAGGGTTGAGAAGGCTTATTTATTTGGTAGAACATTGGGATTTAAAATTCTCACACCCCACTTTCCCTTTACACTTTTTCTTAAATTCCATTTCCTTACATATCTTTCCCATACTTTTCAGGGAGAGAAGCATTTTCCAATGGTCACAATAAAATCTGGATTCTGCTGATGCTAGCTATTGTTCAGGCAAAAGGAGTGAAAACACATCTCACATAAGATGAGAGTTAACTGATTTTCTTCTTGGCCAGAGAATTGTTTTCCTTGTCACTTTCGTGTACTCACTAATTTATATCTTCAGTAGCTATATATTCTAGGGTTTCTTTCCTTTGAAAAGTTTGATATGCTTTTATTGCTCTAATTTTTGAAATAATAATAGTCTTTTGGTAATTACTGAAAAACTGTCTTAATATGATCTTGAAATAATGCCAAAATGGCCAGGAAAGGGCCATCATTAGGAAAGAGATTGTTCTGGGTCTAGTTTGCAGTAATGAGGACAGGACCTTAGTGGGTGAGCCTAAATTATGCTGTTTTGTTATTCAGAAGCAGTGAGCTTGAGACTGATCCACAGGAATTGTACATTCGTAAATAGAAGTAGGTTAAAGTAATTAATCCTATGTCTTGCAGCTCCAACATTTTCTCCCTTAAGAGAAATTACCCAGGGTCCAAGGCAGCTAACAACAAGGCGTAGTGATAAAGTGCTTGAGTTCTTTCTGATTTGGGACCTGTTATTTGCTCCAATGTATGTTAGTCTGTTGTATACAAAGCATGTGTTTTAAGCCAAAGAGTAAGTATAAATTTGATGTAACCTCATATCCTTCCAAGTCACAGATACAGAAAATGCTTTCAGAAACAAAAAGTCACATTTTTAAAAGCAACTCACTAGAACTATTCAAGAAGTAATTAGATGCCATCCTGGGGGAGGGAAACCTTCCATAAAATGAGCAGGTAATTTCTCTTAGCACTTCTTATATTTCCATTTTCATGCTTAATGAAATGGAAGCACGAGAAGGAAACTCTGCCCGTTACTATTTTTTTCCAGGGTAACTTTGAAGTAGTTTTTGAAAATTGCAACATTGTTTAAGGTCCTGGACAAATAACTGCATTTGGGAGTTGTATTAGTCCATTCTCACACTACTAATAAAGACATATCCAAGACTGAGTAATTTATAAAACAAAGAAGTTTAATTGACTCACAGTTCAGCACGGCTGGGAAACTTACAATCAGGAAACTTACAATTATGGCAGAAGGGGATGCAAACATGTCCTTCTTCACATGGTGGCAGCAAGGAGAAGTGCCAAGCAAAAGGGGGAAAAGTCCCTTATAAAACCATCAGATCTCATGAGAACTCACTCACGATCATGAGAATAGCATGAAGGTAACTGCTCCTATGATTAAATTGCCTTCCACAGGGTCCGTCCCATGACATGTGGGGATTATGAGAACTATAATTCAATATGAGATTTGAGTGGGGACACAGCCAAACCACATCATTCTACCCCTGGTCCCTCCAAAATCTCATGTCCTCATAGTTCAAAACACAGTCATGCCCTTCCAACAGTCCCCCAAAATCTTAACTCATTCCAGCATTAGCTCAAAAGTCCAAGTCCAAAGGCTAATCTGAGACAAGGTAAGTCCCTTCCACCTATGAGCCTGTAAAACCAAAAGCAAGTTAGTTACTTCCTAGATACAATGGGGTTATACACATTGGGTAAATACATCCATTCCAAATGAGAGAAATTGGGCAAAACAAAGGGGTTACAGGCCCCATGCAAGTCCGAAATCCAATAGGGCAGTCATTAAAACTTAAAGTTCCAAAATTATGTCCTTTGATTTCATATCTCATATCCAGGTCATGCTGATGCACGACATGGGCTCCCACAGCCTTGGGCAGCTCTGCCCCTATGGCTTCGCAGGGTACAGCTCCCCTGCTCCCCGGCTGCCTTCATGGGCTGGCATTGAGTGTCTGTGGCTTTTCCAGGTACACAGTGCAAGGTATCAGTGGATCTACCATTCTGGGGTCTGGAGGATGGTGGCCCTCTTCTCACAGCTCCACTATGCAGTGTCCCAGTAGGGAGTCTGTGTGGGGTCTCTGACCCCACATTTCCCTTCTGCACTGCCTTAGCAGAGGTTCTCCATGAAGGCTCTGCCCCTGCAGCAAACTTCTGGCTGGACATTCAGGCATTTCCATACGTCCTCTGAAATCTAAGCAGAGGTTCTCAAACCTCTATTCTTGACTTCTATGGACCCACAGGCTCAACACCAAATGGAAACCACCAAGGCTTGGAGCTTGCACCCTCTGAAGGAAATGCCTGAGTATACGTTGGCCCCTTTTAGTCACAGCTGGAGCTGAAGCAGCTTGGGACACAGAGCACCATGCTGTAAGGCTGCATACAGCAGGGGGGCCCTGAGCCCAGCCAAGGAAACCATTTTTCCCTCCTAGTGCTCCAGGCCTGTGATAGGAGGGGCTGCTATGAAGGTCTCTGACATCCCCTGGAGATGGTTTGCCCCATTGTCTTGGTGAATAACATTTGGCTCCTCATTACTTATGTAAATGTACACAGCAGGCTTGAATTTCTCCCCAGAAAATGAGTATTTCTTTTCTATCACATCATCAGGCTGCAAATTTTCTAAACTTTTATGCTCTGCTTCCTCTTGAACACTTTGCTGCTTAGAAATTTCTTCTGTCAGATACCCTAAATCATCTCTCTCAAGTTCAAAGTTCCACAGATCTCTAGGGCAGGGGCAAAATGCTGCCAGTCTCTTTGCATAGCAAGAGTGACCTTTGCTCCAGTTCCCAACAAGTCCCTCATCTTCATCTGAGACCACCTCAGCCTGGACTTCATTGTCCATATCACTATCAGCATTTTGGTCAAAGCCATTCAACAAGTCTCTAGGAAGTTCCAAACTTTCCCACATTTTCCTGTCTTCTTCTGAGCCCTCCAAACTGTTCCAGCCTCTGCCTGTTACCCAATTCCAAAGTCACTTCCACATTTTCAGGTATCCTTTTAGTGGCACCCCACTCTCTGTGGTACCAATTTACTCCAGTAGTCTGTTCTCAGGCTTCTATGAAGAAAAGAGGTTTAATTGACTCACAGTTCCACATGGCTGGGGAGGCCTCAGGAAACATACAGTCATGGCAGAGGGGGAAGCAAACATGTCCTTCACATGATGGCAACACGGAGAAGTGCCGAGTAAAAAGGGAAATGCCCCTTATAAAACCATCAGATGTCATGAGAACTCACTCACTATCACAAGAACAGCATGAGGGTAAGCACCCTCATGATTAAATACCTCCCACTGGGTCCCTTTCATGGCACTTGGGGATTATAGGAACTACAATTCAAGATAATATTTGGGTGGGGACACAGCCAAACCACATCAGGAGTCTTACTCTTACCATGCTAATTCTGGAACTAAGTGTTTCATCCATTTGCATGATAGAAAACACCAAAGCAACCTTCATAAATTCATTCACAGAACAAAAGAAAAAAAAAAAAAAAAAGATGGATCCACAATCTAATGCTTTGCCAACACAGTAGTATGCTATTTTTCTAAAGTAAACAGAGTGCCTTTTTTTATGCCAAGCATGGTGTTAACTCATTAAATACTATAAAATCCTCAAACATAGGAACTAAGACATTCCCATTTTAAATATGAGGCAATAAAGGCTCAAATAGGTTAAGTGATTTGCCCCAGTAGAGCTTCTCCAATGTGGTTCCAAAGCATATACAGTCCCCTGTATTCATCCACTCCCAGTATAAGCTTCCCCTGTATACACATGCTTTTAAGGCACATAAGGAAAGACAGAAACCAGTCTACAGATATCAGAATTAAGGCTCCTGGTCTGATGCTGGTTAGGAAAAGCCCCAGGCAGGTGTGGAAAAGCAGAGCTGAACTAAACAGTGCCTAGAAAACACAGACAGATTCACTCACTGGCTCAGCAACATATTGGAAACCCAGGGGTTGTTAGTTCTCCTTAAAGCTTTGTTTGAGCACACATGTGACCTTGATCTTACTAGTGAACCATCCTGGCCTCAGTTGCCTCATCCGTGACTTAGAAATGGAGATTTCAAATACTTGGAAACATAGCCAAGTGACAGGAAATTTCAAGAGCCCAGACTCTCATACTTTATGTATAACAACACGTAGTTTTGTGTAGAGTTAAGTACGTGCTTGTGAAATAATAATATATTAGTCTTTGTCCCTGGTTCCTGGCATAAAGCGTCTAAAACTCTTAATTTCCCAGGTGATAGGAGCATCTTTTATTCTAATGAGGTGTCTTGGTGGGCTCCTGCATGGGGCCAGTCACCAGAAAGACCAAGGCATGATTAGGAGCTTGGAACTTTCAGCCCCACTCCCAGCCCTTTCTCCAGAGAGGGAGGGAAGAGGGGCTAGAAACTGAGTTAGCGATTGTTCATACCTACATGACAAAGCCTCCATAAAAATTCCAAAACTATACGGTTCTGGAGAGCTTCCAGGTTGGTGAGCAAGGACACATTAACATGCTGGGAGGTGGCTGCACCCCAACTCCACAGAAACAGAAGCTCCTGTGCTCAGATCTTTCTGAACCTTACCCCATGTATCCCTTCATCTGGATTTTCATTTACATTCTTTAAAATATCCTTTGTAATAAGTCAGTAACGTAAGTAAACTCTTTTCCTGGAGTCTATGAACTGCTCTTGTGAATGGAACCTGAAAATGGGGTCATGCAAACCTCTGATTTTTACCAAGTCAGAGAGAAGTTCTAGGTAACTTGAAAACTTACTACTTGTCATTGGCTTCTGAAGTTGGGTAAGGGAAGTCTTGTGGGACTGAACCCTTAACCTGTGAGGTCTGCACTAACTCTGGTTAGTGTCAGACTGAATTGTGGGATACGTAGCTATTGTCAGAGAATTGCTTGCTGTGGGAGAAACACCCACATACTTCTTCATAGAAGTGTTCTGTGTTGAGTGTTGAAAGTATACTAAGAAAAGAAAAAAAAACACAGGTTTCTTTTTTTTCTATTCAATGATCTATGCAGAAACATAGACCAAAGACCTAGAAATACTATTCCCCTTTTAGGAAAAAAAAAAGTAATTTACCAAGTTTCCTCTGCTAAAAAATGTCACCTTGATGGATATGGCTAAATAGAACATTGAAGGAATGAAAAGTTCTGTCATTTTTAGGAGTTAACTTTTAGAAGTTCCTTTGTTTCCAAATGTAGTCAAGTAATGTGGTTTTAATAAATATGAAGCTAACAAAATAGCATTATTTTGAGCTTATGAATTGTTAAGCTTATTTTTTGTAATGATTAATGATGAATCATTTTATAAAGCTTGGGTGATTCATCAACAGAGCAGCATGCCTTTAAAACAGGTGTTCTGGGAATTTCACAAACTCTGAATTACAAAGTTTTTTTACTCTCTGTAATTTGGGAATTTCCAAGTCACCTGCAAATAGGAATAGAGACAAAGTAGGAGGCATCTACTCTCAGCTCCCCACATTACTTCCATCTTCATAGGATCTTAATAAATTCAGCAATAACAAAATGTAAACTACAAGTAGAGTCCAATTTCAAAAGAGGTCTAGCAGCGTTATCTCAGAGAGATTGTGTAGCTTTCATAGCAGTATGTTTCTTTTAAGTGTTTTGTCCCTGCTGTGCTATCTTAAAGAATTAAAAAAAAAAAAAAAAAAGTAGCAAAAATGTGTCTGCTCCAGAGCTCAGATGTTTTCTAAAATGTGGACTGCCTCCCTGGAATCATTCTTTAGAAAGAAGGGTATAAACCTTATTTTAGATAGAGAATAAAAATGATGTCACAAACATCAAGGAAGGGAAGAGAAGTTGATAATTGCCTGCTGGATCTCACTCCTCTGAACTCATCAAAATGGAAAGATAATGATCGTGATCTTACTTCAGTCTCATGATAGTTTTAGTTTATTCAAAAAGAAAAGCTAATCATAAATGATCAACAATAAAGAAATGCTTACATGATGGTACACCTATATGATAGAATCTACTGCAGCCATTATAATGAATATTTTAGAAGAATATTTAATAACAGTGAGAATGCTTATAATATAAATGAATAAAAATAGCAGAATATACTGTAAGAAGAGTATGAAGTCAATTTAAAATATCCGACCAAAAAAATGGATGGTAATGTTAACAATGTCTGGGCAGTGGTTGTATTTTGTCTTTTACACTTTTCTGTTTGTTCCAAATGTCCTTCAATGATCATGTATTTGTTTTGCTATTAGAAAACAATAAATAACACTTTTTAAAAGACTTAAAAACTTCTGCTTATTTTCAGACAAGCAACATAAATGTTGACTTATTTTTATCATTTTCTTTTACTTTTTGGGAGACAAAAGTTACTCTGACATAAAGCCAAGAGTGACATAATTTTACTTTTTAGTTTATCTCTCTCTCTCTCTCTCTTTTCCTCTCTCTCTACATTGACAAGGTATATGACCTTTATCCGTAGAGTTCTCTAAACCCAAGCTTGAGATCCACACATTTCAACTTATGTTTAGCTTTCCTCTGTAAAAAAAAAACATCTTGTTTGTAATTGTCAAATGTTGATGTTTGTATAACCATTGATTGATTGATTGATTGATTGATTCACCCAACATTCTTTGACTGAGGAATACAGGCATATTAAAACCACAGTGGGGGAATAATTTGGAGGAAAGAAAAACTAAAGGTGGAAAACCAATTAAGCAAGGAATCATGCAGACATAAAACAGTGTGGGTAGTTTGAGAATGTGAAGAAAGGAATAGGGTCAAGAGATATCCTGAGAGTAGAAAGAACAGAGTTTGAGGGCTCTTTGTGTGTAGCTGTGACTAATATGTACCAGACACCATGCTAATATAAGTTGTACAACAGTAAACAAAAGACACCTTCTCCTTATTCTGCAAATCTCCAACACAACCTCCCTTACTCCTCCTTGCTCTCAACTCATGGTCTTGCTTCTTATTTTCTTAGAAAACAGAAGCAATCAAAAGAGAACTACATCACAATTTCACCTCCAAATCTACTAACTTCCCTGCATCCTCTACTATACATTCTGCCTTTCCCCCTGTTAAAACGAAAGACCTGTCTACTGTTTCACATGTATTCTGAATCCCATCTCATCACCTTATCAAGGACATCACTCTTGTAATTGTCCTGTTACTCTGCTTAATCAAAATTTCTCCCTCTAATGGGCCATTCTAAGCAGCATACAAATATTCTGTCCTTCTCTCATCTTAAGCAAACATTCCCTTGAGCTTAACACTCATTCCAACCACCATCCCATTTTATCTTGCCAAAAGATCAAAATTTTTTTTAAAAAAAAAAGAACATCAAGAAAGTTATCTATGTTTATACCTACACTTCTTCTCTTTCGATTCTTTCCAGTGTTAAAAGAAAATCTTTAGCTAGGTTAAATGTAACAGTTTAATTGAGCAAAGAATGGTTCATGAATTGGACAGCCTCCTGAACCAGAGTAGGCAGAGAGAAACTCCAGGGTAACCACATAGTGGTACAGAAAACAGAAGTGTGGTACACAAACAGCCAGATTGGTTATAGCCTGGCATTTGCCTTATTTGAACACAGTTTGAACAGTTGCCCCCTTTTGATTGGCCAAATCTCAGTGATTGGCACAAGAGTAGTTATAATCTATTTACACCTCCATTTAAATTATAGTGTGCTATGTACAATGAAACCTTTAGGCCAACTTAGAATATGTCAGGAGGCTGATTTAGGCTAAACTTGATTTAACACTAAAAATCAATTAGCCATTTGCCAGATAATTCTACCAAAATTGTTCTTGTAATTGTCATCAGGGGCCCCAGGTTGCAAGGCCCAAAGGCAGGGCCAGTTTCATGGTGTTCATGTAACCTACACAGTCATATAGGGCCCTATACGTACAAGAGCTTCATGCTTGGTTTAAAATGCTCTGTTGTTGCCATCCTGAAATTCTTAATAACTTTTGAACAAAGAGTCCCACATTTTCATTTTTTCACTGGACCCAGCAAATTATACAGCTGGTTCTACCCAAAGATCATTTCTGAATTCTCATTTCACTAGACTTAGCAACATTTGGCTCACTTGATGAGACACTCTTGAAACCTTTTCTTCACATGGCTTCATAAACACCATGCTCTTGGTTTTCCTTCTATCTCATTGGCTTTTCTTACTTGGTTAATCTCTGTCTTCCTGACCTCTAAAATGTTGAGCACTTCAAAGCTCAGATCTCAGCATTCTTGTCTACTCTACATTCCTTCTCTGGATGATTATATTTAGTTTCATGACATTAAATAGCACTTAAATATTAATGTCCCCCACTCAATTTGTACCTTCAGGTCAGAACTCTCTCCTGCACGCTAACCTGTAAGCAATTGCCTACTCGATATCTCTACTTAGATGTTCAATAGGTAAGGTAATTATACATCTCAATGTGTCTGGAATGTCCCAATTTATAACTATTGCTTATGAAATAGTGCTCTTTTTCACACTCAAAACTATAATGGTTTGGACAAGAAATTATATGCTCACCCTACCAGTAGATATCAGAAAATGAACATGTTCAAAAACGAACTCTTGCTGTTTTAAGTTTCCTATACTCTTCTTCATCTTAGTAAAAGACATCACTATTCATGTAATTTCTCAGAACCAGAGGTGGACTTACTGTGTAGTTAATAAAGACTTTGTGGCTGCTTATTTTTATGGGCCCTTACAATACTGTAAATGTGTGTCTTATCAATGTATTCACATAGTCATATGGTTTTGTAAAATTGATTAAGACACAAATTATTCTGATGTTGAAAAGCAGACTTGAAAATATTCTTTGGGAAGTATTTTAGTCAGTGTTCTCCAGAGAATCAGAACCAATAAGATACATAGATATATATATATGAGAAGATTTATTATGGAAATGAACTCACACAATTATAGAGATCAATAAGTCCCATGATATGCCCTCTGCAAGTTAGAAAACCAGGAGAGCCAGTGGTGTGTAATGCAGTTTTGAATCCAAAGGCCTGAGAACCTGGGGAGCTAACGGTGTAACTCCCAGTCTGAGGTTGGAGGAGTGTCGTCCATATAATTCCTGAAGTCCAAAGATCTAAGAACCAGAAGCTCTGATATCTGAAGGCAGAGAAAAATGAATGTTCAAGCTCAAGAAGAGAGAGAGAAAATTCATCCTTCCACTGTTGCTTTGTTCTATTTAGGCCCTCAATGGATAGGATGATGTCTACCCACATTGGTGAGGGCAGACCTTCTTTACAGAGTCTATTGATCCAAATGCTAATCTCCTCCAGAAACACCCTCACAGACACAGTGAGAAATAATGTTTTAGCAGCTAGCTGGGCATCCCATAGCCCAGTCAAGTTGACACGTAAAATTAACCATCACAGAAAGTTTCAGTAAAACGAGTGAAAATTTACAGACTCCTGATTTGGCTGAATATGAAATGTACTTCTTTTGTCATTGTTAAGTATATTTATGAAAGCACAGAGAAAATTCAGATAAAAAATTAATGAAACATGAAGCAAAAGTGATAAAGATGAGTGATGAAATCAATAAAAATTATTCTGACGTTGAAAATGAAACATTTTTTCCAGATTATGCCAAAAGTAGTAATTCATTAAGAAGAGATACATTTTGAATAGAAGTAATGAATAGGTTCTTGGATTGTTTAAGAATCCAAATAGTGAAGAGAAGTGGATCACATGAATAAATTGGAAAAAGATTCAAATTTCTTGCTGATTCGGCACAAAGTACTGTCACTGATGAAGATAATATAAAACTCAATAATGCCACTACAACAAGCACATTGACTCAAGACTGGTTAATGAGTATCATCTATTCAAATAGTATTTAATATTAGTCACTGTATAAAAAAATTTGAAGTACTCTGAACTCATACTTCACATAAATTAAATAAATTTGATAGGTTTCCCAAATTCAACAAAAATCCTGAAACTGAACATGACATTACCAATAACATGTTGTGAAGCTGAAATAAAAGTGCAAAAACGAACAGTAATAAAAAATTGATTAACCATGCTAGAAAGAATATTGACTTTTTTCCAAAGAATATGCAAAAACTATAGAAAAAAATAGGATAGTGGTATACTAGGCAGTTAATTAATAAAAGTATTATGTTATGTTCTTAAATTTGTATCAGCTTTTTAAAAAATAAATAATTTATTTTGATATAACGTGTCATTCTGTAACAGTTGTCTATCACAAATTACTTTCATGGACCCACCTAAGGTTTCATGTTGTATGACAAATTACCCTAAAATTTAGTGGTTTAACAGGTATTATTTTATGGTATCTGTGGATCAAGAATTTCAAAGAATCTTAAATTGGTAGTTTTCATTCAGAGTCTCTTATAAGGCTGCAATTAAGATGTTGGCTGGGGCTGCAGTTATCTGAAGACTTGACTGAAGCTGGAGGATCCACTCCCACAATGGCTCATTCACATGACTGGCAAATATGCTGGCTGATGGTAGGAGATCTTTATTTCTCCCACGTGGAGCACTAAATAGGGTTATTTAGAGCATGACAGTTGACTTCCCCAAGAGTGAGGGATCCCAAAAATAGCAAGGTAAAAGTCACAATGTCTTTTATAATTTAACCTCAGCAGTCACATACTGTCATTTCTGCACCACTGTACTCGTTACACAGACCAGTCCTATTCAGGGTGTGAAGGTGAAAGAGATCAAATGAAGAGACTAAGAGGCAGAAATGAAGTCCACAGGCAAACAGCCCGGGCGGCGCCCTGACAGCCCGGGCGGCGCCCTGAGCCTAGTTAAAGATCGACCCTGGACCTAACGATTAAGGTTATCTATAGACTCCAGACATTGTAAGGACAAACGTTGTGAAAGTCTCTGTCCTGCTCTAATTACCAGTGTCTGCCACATATCTTAGTCCTGGGCCCAGTACAAACAATCCTCTATTTTGTCCCAACTTCCTGAGCCCATATGCCTGCCCGACACAAACATTAAGAAAAACAACACCTGGGGAAGCTCCAATAAGGTTACAAACGTTTGTAAAAGCGCAGGAACCGATAAGAAGGCTGCTAAAAGCATAACTTCACATTAACATGTAAACCAATTGTAATGCTGTAGCCTAGAGAAATGCCTTGTTCCTCTGTAACCTGACAAGTCCTGTTTACCTCGAGCTATAAATAGCAAGCGCACGCATTGTTTGGGGCCCTCTTGTATGTTGTAGAACGGAGGGACCAAGTTCGAACTTGCATTAAAGATCCTTGCCGCTTGGCTTTGACTCTGGACTCTGGTGGTCTTCTTCGGGGAACAAACGGTCTGGGCATAACAAAGGGACTACACTAGAGCATAAATACCAGGACAGAAGAATCACTAAAGATCAGTTTGGAGACCTGCTAACACAGTCCTCCCTTTGGCCACCACAGATTTATGCCCCTCCCATATGAAAAATACACTCACTCTCTCCCAAGTCCCAAAAAGTTTAATATCATTCCAACATTAGCTCAGAGCCTGGAATCACCTCATCTAAATCATTACCTGGCGTAGATGAGGCTCCTCTATTACAGTTTCTTAAGTACAGACCCTCATAAACAGTTTTTCTTGCTCCAAAGACCTGTCAACTAAAGAGAAAACCTACCTGCCAGTATTAGTCCATTTTCACACTGCTATAAATAATATTACCCGAGACTGGGTAATTATAAAGGAAAGAGGTTTAATTGACTCACAGTTCCACAAGAAGCATGACTAGCGGGCCTCAGGAAACTTATAATCACGGTGGAAGGGGCGACAGGCAAGCAAACACCTTCTCAAGGCAGAAGGAGAGAGCCAGAGAGAGCGAGGAGGGGAGATGCCAGACACTTATCAAACAACCAGATCTCATGAGAACTCCCTCACTATCACCAGAACAGCATGGGGGAAACCACCTCCATGACCAATCACCTCCACCAAGTCCCTCCCCCGACGTGTGGGGATTTAATTTGAGATGAGATTTGGGTGGAGACACAGAGTCAAACCATATTACTGCACTCCACACATTCAATGTACAATAGTGGGAGAGGCATAGCTATGATAGCCACTATAGACACTCTTGCTTAAGAGGGAGGAAAACAGGAGGCACACTGGTCCAAAGAAATTCTGAAATGTAGCTGGGCAAATGCTGGAAGTTCCTTTATTAGGCTTTGGTGCTACTCCTGCCCAGAAATTGTTTGGCACGTCCCTTGGCTCTGCCTCCTGTGCTCTTGGTTCTACCCTGAGTCCATGTTTTCAGTTGCACAGTTTTCTCTACCTGCTTCCCTGTCTGTAGAAGTTTTAGGGTCCAAAGTCCTCTTTGCATTTTACAGCTTTCTGTCCCTTTAAATGCAAACTAGCAGTGTTTCTTTCAATAATTATTTTTAAAACTTTCCATATATCCTATGAATATTTTGGGGGGTTCACTCCACGATACAAAATCTCCTCAAGATAAACCTTTTTCGGGCCGGGCGCGGTGGCTCAAGCCTGTAATCCCAGCACTTTGGGAGGCCGAGACGGGCGGATCACGAGGTCAGGAGATCGAGACCATCCTGGCTAACACGGTGAAACCCCGTCTCTACTAAAAATACAAAAAACTAGCCGGGCGAGGTGGCGGGCGCCTGTAGTCCAGCTACTCCGGAGGCTGAGACAGGAGAATGGCGTAAACCCGTGAGGCGGAGCTTGCAGTGAGCTGAGATCCGGCCACTGCACTCCAGCCTGGGTGGCAGAGCAAGACTCCGTCTCAAAAAAAAAAAAAAGATAAACCTTTTTCTACCCTGAGCTTCTACTGAGACTCTCGAGGGACAACAATCTTAAACTTCTTGAAAGTCTTATTGTTTAACTAAATGGATCTCTGAGGCACTATTTTGCATTTTTTTTAAGGTCTTAACAAAGACTTTTACAGACATTCTGAGCTTCTTCTTTGTACTCTGTTTTTCTGTGACCTGGATTTGATACTTGCCCCAAAGCAATTTCTTAATTTCAATAATGTCTGCCATCTGGAGAGGCTGGAAATTTCAAAACCAGCAAGCCTGGCTCCATTTTGTTTTACAGTCCTCCTGAAGCTTACCACTCTTTTCTCACATTTTGCTGTAAACAGCAAGAAGAAACCTGGAGACCCCCCCGCGCCCCCGCCCCCACCCCCACCCCCGCCCACCGCAACATTCTGCCTGAAAATCTGCATAACTAGATCATGCAGTTCTTCAGGTATTGTATTTTCTACTTTTCTCATTACATAAGTGACAGTGTTGCTAAACTTTCAACACTTGTATAACAAGGATCCCCTTTCTTACAGTTTTCAATAACGTTTTCCTACTTTCTTTTAAGACCTCATCTTCGGCTTCCTTAATGTCCATGAAGATTCTGCTAAGTCTCTTTCACGTTCCTTACATTTTTACTAACATCTCCTCAAAATCCTTCCAGCTTCTTCTCACTACTAGTTCCAAATCTTCTCTATATTTTAAGTTTTATTATGGTAGCACTCCATTCTGGCACTAAAAATTTTTACTAGATATATTTTCTTGTGTTACAAAACATTGCTCCAAAATGTAATGTTTAAAATATAAACATTTACTATCACACACAGTTTTTGTGGGTCGGGAATTCAGGAATGATTTAGTTAGGTGGTTTTGGCTCAGGATCTCTCATGGCATTGCAGTCAAGATATTGCAGGATGCAGTCAAGATCATTAGGGGCCATCTGGAAGGTAGGCCACCACACATTCAAAAGAAATATTGACTTTCAAACCTTATTTTTATATGTAATTTTGTGTTCACAACTTGCATAATTTTCAGGTTCCACCACACCTGGATCTCCTCAAACTCAGATTAAAACTCTTGACTTCTCTCCTCGTCTCACACTCCACAGCTGATCTGTTAGTACATCCTACTAGGACTACCTTCAAACTATATCTCCAATACAGTCACATGTCACAACCTCCACTGTTACCACATTCCAAATCATAATCCTTTCTCACTGATATTATTATTTTTTCTTTTTTTGAGGTGGAGTTTCGCTCTTGTTGCCCAGGCTGGAGTGCAATGGCGTGATCTCGGCATACTGCAACCTCTGCCTCCCAGGTTCAAGGCATTCTCCTGCCTCAGCCTCCCGAGTAGCTGGGATTACAGGCACCTGCCACCAGGTCCAACTACTTTTTGTATTTTTTAGTAGAGATGGGGTTTCACCATGTTGGCTATGCTGGTCTCAAACTCCTGACCTCAGGTGATCCACCTGCTTTGGCCTCCCAAAGTGCTGGGATTATAGGCGTGAGCCACCACACCGAGCCCTCACTGACATAATTGTGACATAATTGATCTTTCTGCTTCTACCTTTGTCCTCCTTCAGTCTGTTAGCAACATAGCAGACAAAGTGATTACTTAAAAGTCATATTTTGTTTACTACTTTGCTCAAACCTTCCAATGACTTTCAATCTCACCCCAAGCAAAATCCAGACTCCTCATATGTTCTATAAAGCCCTACATGATTTGGCCTCAGCTTACCTCTCTGGCCACTGACCTACCTCTCTCCTCCCACTTACTGTGCTCCAGCTACAGTGACTTCCATGCTGTTTCTACCTCAAAAACTTTGGATTTGCAGTTCCTCAGCCTATTGGTCTTTCCCCAGACACACTTCTTTTTTAATAACACATCATATATTTTTCTCTTTGATATGATTTGGCTGTGTCCTCACCCAAATCTCATCTTGAATTTTTGCTCCCATAATTCCCACGTGTTGTGGGAGGGATCTGGTGGGAAATAACTGAATCATGGGGGCAGTTTCCCCCATACTGTTCTTGTGGTAGTTGGTAGTGAATAGTCTCATGAGATCTAATGATTTTCTAAGAAGAAACCCCTTTCACTTGGCTCTCATTCTCTTTTGTTTGCTGCCATATAAGACGTGCCTTTTGCCTTCTGCCCTGATTGTGAGGCCTCCCCAGCCACGTGGAACTGTGAGTCCATTAAACCTCCTTTTCTTTATAAACTACCCAGTCTCAGGTATGTCTTTATCAGCGGCGTGAAAATGGACTAATACACTCTTTTTAACAATTTTTGTTTATTGCCTCTCACCCTCCACTAAAATGTAAGCTCTCTGGGGGCAGAAATTTTGTCTTCTTCATGGTGGTATTCTTAGCACACAGAACAAGGCCTAACACAAGATAAATATGTAATACATATTTACTGAATGAATGAGTAGATGAATAAATAAATGAACAAATGAATTTTTGGATGGGTCAAATTAGGGCTGGGATTGTACAATGTTACTGCAGTCAAGGCGAAAAAGAATATGAAAAACAATGATATTTTCATCTGTGTTAAATGCTCTAGAAAGGTAAAAGATAAGTCCTGAAAAATGATAGGGAAAGAAAAGGTCAAATTTGATGATTAAAAGATTATTTGATAGAGTAATTGTAATGTAGTTGTAGAGGCAAAAATCATTGCCAGAAGGTAATGAGGGAGGTAGGAAAGCATAGAGGCTATGTGTATTCTTTTGCAAAAGAGAATAATGAAAGAAAAGAGGGAATCAAGAAGGACATAAGGGAGGGAAGGAGAGAGAGAGGGAGAGAGAGAAAGAAATAGCACATCTATCCCAGTGCAGTGTTTAAGAGCTTAAGAGTCTTTAGAGATAGTTATGGATTCAAATTCCAGTTCCACCATTAAATACTTGCATGATTTTGGGTAAGTTGCTTAAGCTCAGGAGCCGCAGTTTGCTCTGTCAATTGGAATAATAATATTACTTACCTCATAAGGTTGATGTGAGGGTAAAATGAAATAACTCATGTAAAGAGTTTGAATTAGGAACAGTTGCTTGGAACATAGTGAAAGTTCAGTAAGTTCTAGCTTAAGAATAAGCACATTAAAAGAAGTCACAGAATTAAGAAAGGGAATTTTGGTGTTTTATTGTTTTTTAGCATATGAGAAGACTTGATCATGCTTAAAAGCTAAGCAGAATAAGCTAGTGGAGGGAAGAGATTGAAGATGTAGGAAATGTGGGCGTGAAATGGAAGTAGACAAATTTCCATAGTCCTGGAAAGAGTGGAATTGAATGAGATGGCCTTCTTACCTACTTTCTTGCATTGAAGTAGGTAAGAAGGACAATTGAATGGATGACATTGAGAAATTTCAGAGACAAGGGAGAGCTTACTTTTATTTAATAAAACAGAAGGAATCAAGGCATCTGCTGAGAGGATGAAGATGTGGGATTCAAAGTTGTACAATGCACTGCCTCTTTCTTTCAACTTTGCCTTGCTTCAAAGGCTCAAACATTATTTCTGCTCAAATTTATCCCCTTATTCAGTGTTTTCCACAGTCTTCAGCACAATCAGATACTGTTTTATGCCTGTCTTTTCAAATAAGAAAACACTGAAAGCGCCTTTTTAAAAGATGATGCTCATAACCTGGTAGATTGGTTTGTTTGCTTTTTAAAAAACTCTCAACAAAATGTGAATTGCTCAGGATGCATCTTAAAAATAATTTTACAGTTTTTTCTATCTTTCATACTAGGTTGTTGATAACTATCTCATAAATGGGTAAGTTATTGGGCATTGGACTGTATCAATATCAATGATGGTTGTATAGAAAACATTTTCTATTTCTCAGATTGCTACAGCTAGTCTACCTAGTGTTCTGTTTTTGTTTGTTGTTTGTTTAGGGGAAGGGGTTTCCTCTGGATTGAGATTGGGAGAGGAACAAGATCAGAGAATACAGGGTAGGCTGCTCAAATCTTCTATAGTAGGGTAGTCAGGCCGAAATAATCACATTGAATAGAGCTGGGGCAATCTACCACTGCGGCAGCGAAGGGTGATTAAAAAAATGACTTAACAACACTTTGTGCTTCCTCATGACATTACTTCACTCCAAGGTTGACTAGCTCTGTCTGTAGCTTTGAATAAACTGTGGGAGGTAAGAGAGGGTGAAAGGGAGAAATGGTGGGTCAGCCCTTACGCTTGAAAATGTTTTTTGGTCTGATAAATGCAATCATCATCAACAACAAGAAACATTTGTTGAGTACTTAGTACTTTGAGAGGAGTTCTAAGGTCAGAGGAATGATTTTAAATGTCACTGCTTCATGCTGGGAGATTTATCAAGAGAAAAAGAAGACATCAGTTAAAAACTACTTGGACAGCTTTTTAAAAGACAACTGGGTTATCTAAATCATTCCCTTATGTGTCTCCCGAATTCTAAAAGACATGAAAATGTTATTAATTAAATGTGGAATATGTAATGTATATTTCACACCTTTGATTGAGATAGGATAGTGACAGCTGCATTTTTTACATGTTAAATACATGTTTTAGAAAACATTTGTAGGACAAAAATATTTATTATATATCATTGCTTAAAGCTATCATTTTTTAACTACTGAATCCTTAGTGAAGTTATTGAACCCAATAATAATTGTTTCTACAAAAAATTTAATTCAGTTTATGATGGTTTTCAGGAACACTGTGCAGCAAATAATAAGGGTCACATAGATTTTGTTTCTATTTTGAAATTTAATCTGTCCTTTAAACACACACCTTAATGTTATTTACCAGCCTGAGTGTCTTGATTGGAATCAGCTGAAGAATGATGGCCTCCCCCCCACGGGCAAAGTGAAGATTCAAATCCTAGCAAAATACAGACCTGTTAAAGATTCAGGTACTTAACACTTATTTTGGAAACGTGTTGCAGAGAGAATCTCAGGGAGAGAGGCGTGATGCAGGAAAGGGGGAAAAAAAGGCTACAAGGGAGGTTATGCCAAAGAAATGTCTCTTTAGAAGGAGGGGCTCTTTAGGGTGTTCCAGAAGACTATTAAACCTTGAAGAAGCTGTTGGCCCTTCTGAATTTCAATAGAGTGATGAGAAAGCAAGTAATAATAAATTGGAGTCATAGAACTTAGAGTAGCTTAAGAAGCACCGCTGAGCATGCTCTGTAAGGTGAAGTGGACCCAAGTATGCATGTTACAAGGTAACTTGAAAATACAGTATTCAGCTTGTATTTCAGGTTTGCTTCCTTTTTCTTGGCTTTGTATTTAGTAGTGTTTAATTTATTTATTTATTTGGGGTTCATAAAGTGAATAAAAGAGAACCAGCATGACGAATTCACCAAAAGTTTCAGGGAAAGGAAATATTGGTCAGGAGTATAAATTGGTACAATATTTCTGAAGGGAATCTGCTGTTAAATTTTCAAGGAGCTTAAAAATGTGTGTAGCCTTTGACTCAGTAATTCCACTTCAAGAAATTCATGTCGAGGAAAAAATTGAATGTGCATAAGATTTTATACACAAGATTAGAGAAGACTACCAGTTTTCTCCCTCCGTCCCTCCCTTCCACTTTACCTGATAAAGAACATACAGAAAACCATTATCATTATAGTAAAAATCACCTATAATTCTACCACCCTGAGACGCAGTCACTCCAGTAACACTCTTCTTGGTGTTATTTTTTTCAAAGTGCTTAGTTTTCTATTTGAGACCATAACAAATTACCACAAATTTAGTAACTTGGAACAACACAAATTGATTATCTTACAGTCATGTAGGTCCAAAGTCTGACAGAGGGCTTACTGGGCTAAAATCAAGGTGTTGGCATAGCTGCATTCCTTTCTGGAAGTTCTAGGAGAGAATTCATTTCCTTGTCTTTTTAAGTATTCCTTGGCTAATAGTCTCTTTTCTGTATTTTCAAAGCCAGCAATGCTGCAACTCTCCGTGACTTTCTTCAATAGAAGCATCTCCCTCTGACCATAGCCAGGTAAGATTCTCGACTTGTGAGTACCAATGTAATTAGATTGAACCAACCGAGATAAGCCAGGAGAATTTCCTCGTCTCAAGATCCTTAAACACAATTATATCTGCAAAGTTCCTTCTGCCATGTAAGGTAATGTATTCACAGGCTTTGGGAATCAGGGCATGGACATCTTTGGGAAGGGGGCATTATTCTGCCCACCACACAAATGTTTTCATGTATATTCAAAAATGTATCTTTTCTAAAATTGATACCGCATTATAAACAATTTTGTGTCTTGCTTTTATTCTACTTACATTTTAAGAGTTTCTTGTCATTAAGTGTCTTTTGAAAACCCTTTTTAATACTACATAATATTTAACTTTAGGGCTCTACTGTAATTTATTTAACCATTTTTCTACTGTTGGACCTGTAGGTTATTTTCAATATTTTAAAAATCTAATTCAGCACGGTTTACACAGAATGTCTTCTGCATAAATCTTTGTGAATAATTCTAATTAATCTTAGGATAAATTCTTAGAGGTGGAATTATCCAGTGAACTGTTTTAGGGGGATATTGCTTGAGATAATCACATCCATTATTTCAATAAGTATTTGGTGAATGCCTGATAATTTTACTTGTGTATGTTTTCTTTTCATCCTCACTAATACTACCTGAGTTCATGTCACCATTATCTCTGGTCAGAATAATTATGTCTTCAAAACAAATTTCTCTGTCTCTACTTTGCCCCAGTCCACTCTGTCCTCCAGACAACTACTGTAGTGATCCTTCTGAAATATAGTATGACCTTGTCACTCTGCCCCCACCCTATCCCCACCATGTTAACTATTAATGGTTTTCTGTTGCTTATAGGATTAACTCCAAGGTACTTAGATTGACATAAAACTTTTATATTTTGTTTCCTCCTATTTATCTGCTTTCATATCCTACCCTCCCTCCCTCCCTCCCTCCCTTCCTTCCTTCCCTCCTTCCCTCCTTCCTTCCCTCCCTCCCTCCTCCTTCCTTCCTTCCTTCCTTCCTTCCTTCTTTCCCTCCTCACAATTCATGCTCCTAGCAAACTTGTTGTTTCTTGCATTTATGCCTTGCTCATGCTATCATCTTTGTTTGGCATGTCCTCCTTTACCTAACTAACTCCTTTATGATCTTTTGAGACTTAGTTCAGATATAACTTCCTCCAGAAAGGCTGACCAGTCATTGTTCTTTAACCATCCCTCATTTTCTGAACCTCTCTAGGCTCCCTTATATTCTCTGCACATCCCTATCGCTGCACTTAGTAAATTTTCTATGGCAATATGTCACTCAATAATAATAAAAGGTTTAATCCACCAGGAAAATATAATAAGTCTAAAACTGCATAGTCCAGTAACACGGAATCAAAATATATAAAGCAAACATTGTCATTTATCATTATGAAGTGGTCCTCTTTATCTTAAGTAATGCTTTCCTGCCTATACTGGCTTTCAGTTGTTTACTATGGCATTATTGTATAATAATTATTATTTCTTTTAAACTGTCAATGTTTATTTATATTTATCCAGGTTTTACTAACATCCTTGCTCTTTATTCCTTTCATCCACTCTGACCTGACATCTAGGATCATCTTTCTTCTACACAAAAGTACACGCTTTAGCATTACCTTTACTGCAGCTCTCTTTGTGACAAACTCACTGAGATTTTCATTTATCTCAGGATGTTTTTTATATTGCCTTCATTCTTAAAGGATATTTCTTTTTAGCCAGATATAGAATTCTATAATTGACAGTTACATTTTTTATCTCATAAAAGACTTTATTACACAGACTCCTGTCTTCCATTGTTGCCTTTGAGTATTCAGACGTGGACATATCTGTTGTTCCTTGAAAGTACATATCCTTGCTCTGATTAATGACTGATTTTGGTATTCCACAGTTTTATCATGTTTCTAGGCATGGATTTATTTTCATTTATCCCATTTGGGATTTGTTTGGATGCTTCAATCTGTGGTTTGATGTCTTTAGTTAATTCTCAACAATTCTCTGTTAAGGTCTCCCCTAATATTCCCTCTGTCCTCCTTTTTTCTCTGTAGACTTTTGGGACTTCAGTTAAACATATAATAGAGTTTTCCACTCTACCCTCTATGTTTTTACCTCCCCCCACCACACCATTTTGGTCTCTCCATGAAGTTTTACATATAGTTTTCTCTTTTCAGTTATAAGATAATCTGTCCATCAAGCTCCTAAGTTCCTAAGTTCAGGTATCTTATTTTTCATTTGCATAATTTCTCTTTCTTTCTTTCTCAATCTGTCTCAGACAAACATTGAAGCACAGTCAATCTACTCATAAGTTTTTAATAACTTTGCATCAAAACATCACATACATACATACGAGTGCAGAGATTATAAATGTACAGCCTGACGAATTCTCATAAACTTAACCCACTTATGTAATCAGTTTTCAGTCCAAGACACAGAACATAACCAGTACTCCAGAAGCCCCCCTCATGACACTCTCTAGTGATTACCACCAAGGTAATCACTATTCTGACTTCTAGCATCATAAATTAGTTTTGACTGTTTTGTGCTTTGCGTAAATGAAATTATACAGAATGTATGCGTTTGTGTTTCTTTCACACAACATTATAAGTTCATCCATATTGTTTTATATAATTGTAGATTGTTCTTTGAATACTGCTATATAGTATTAAATTGTGTGAGTATGCCACAATTTATTTATGCATTCTACATTGAGTTAGGAAGTTTACATTTGGGGGCTGGTGAGCCCCCAATAGGGGAGGTATATTGGTAGCTTAATCAGATACTGCCAAACCATTCCCTAAAGTGATTGTACCCATTTCACTCCCACCAGCAATGGGTGGGAGTACTATTTGCTTGATGTCTTTGTCGATACTTGTTATTTTCTTGCTGAACATCATTGATCATCAGAGAAATGCAAATCAAAACTACAATGGGATGTCATCTCACCCTAGTTAAAATGGCTTATATCCAAAAGAGAGGCAATAACAAATGCTGATGAAGATATGGAGAAAGGGGAATCCTCAAGAACTTCTTGTGGGAATGCAAATTAGGATGGAAATGTAACTTAGTACAACCAGAATGGAGAGCAGTTTGGAGGTTCCTCAAAAAACTCAAAATAGACGTACGATACAATCCATCAATCCCACTGCTTGGTATATATCCAAAAGAAAGGAAATCAATATATTAAAAAGATGTCTGCACTCCTATATTTGTTGCAGCAGTGTTTACAAAGGAGAAGATTTGAAGCAACCTAAGTGTCCATCAACAGATGAATGGATAAAGAAAATATGGTGCTTCCAAAAGCAATGGCAACAAAAGCCAAAATAGACAAATAGGATCTGATTAAACTAAAGAGCTTCTGCACAGCAAAAGAAACTCTCATCAGAGTGAACAGGCAACCTAAAGAATGGGAGAGAAATTTTGCAATCTATCCATCTGACAAAGGGCTAATATTCAGAATCTACAAAGCACTTAAATAGATTTACAAGAAAAAACAACCCCATCAAAAATGGGCAAAAGATATGAACAGACACTTCTCAAAAGAACATATTTATGTGGCCAACAAACATATGAAAAAAAGCTCATAATCACTGGTCATTAGAGAAATGCAACTCAAAACCACAGTGAAATACCATCTCATGCCAGTTAGAATGGCAATCATTAAAAAGTCAAGAAACAACGGATGCTGGAGAGGATGTGGAGAAATAGGAATGCTTTTACACTGTTGGTGGGAGTGTAAATTCGTTCAACCATTGTGGAAGACAGTGTGGCAGTTTATCGAGGATCTAGAACTAGAAATACCATTTGACTCAGCAATCCCATTACTGAGTATATACACAAAGGATTATAAATCATTCTACTGTAAAGACACATGCACACATATGTTTATTGCAGCACTGTTCACAATAGCAAAGACTTGGAACCAACCCAAATGCCCATCAATGACACTGGATAAAGAAAATGTGGCACATATACACCATGGAATACTATGCAGCCATTAAAAAGGATGAGTTTATGTCCTTTGCAGGGACATGGATGATCCTGGAAATCATCATTCTCAGCAAACTAACACAAGAACAGAAAACCAAAGAGTGCCATGTTCTCACTCATAAGTGGGAGTTGAACAATGAGAACACATGGACACAGGGAGGGGAACATCACACACGGGGGCCTGTAGGGACGTGGGGGGCTAGGGGAGGGATAGCATTAGGAGAAATACCTAATGTAGATGATGGGTTGATGGGTACAGCAAACCACCGTTGCGCGTGTATACCTATGTAACAAACCTTCAGGTTCTGCACATGTACCTCAAAACTTAAAGTATAATAAAAAAATTTAAAAAGTATGGTGCTTATATACAATGGAGTACTATTCGGCCATAAAGAAGAATGAGATCCTGTCATTTGCAACAGCATGGATGGAACCAGAGATCATTATGTTAACTGAAGAAGCCAGGCACAGAAAGACAAACATCATATGTTCTCACCTGTTTGTTGAATAGAGACAAGAGAGTAGAAGGGTGGTTACCAAAGGCTGAGAAGGGTAGTGGCAGGCTGCAGTGGGAGGTGGGGATGGTTAATGTGTACCAAAAAATAGTTAGGAAGAATGAATAAGACACACTATTTGATCACACAACAGGGTGACTATAGTCAACAATGTATATTTGTAACTAGAAGAATGTAATTGGATTGCTTATAACACAAAGGTTAAATGGTTGAGGTAATAGATACCCCATTTACCCTGATATGATTATTATACATTGCATGCTTTATAAAAAGATTCTCATATACCCTATAAATATATACACCTACTATGTGCCCACAAAAATTAAAAATAAAATAAATAAAAATGAGAAAAAAATACTTGTTATTTTGTATTTCATTTTAGATACTCTGGTGGGTGGGCTCATAAGTTTTTATATATACTATCCTAATGTAGTTCTATAGTCACAACTATAAATTTTCTCACTTTATTAAATAGTTATTTAGAAAGGTATTGGTTATGTCCCTTTCTTTAAATTGTTAAATTTTAGTTTGATCACATTATGATGAAATATTATGATCTTTACAATCCTTGCTTTTTGAACTTATTTTCTTTTAGGATCTAATATATAATCAATTTTGAAAATGTAAAATGGATATTTGAAAGCAATGCATAGTCTCTGTATTGCTTTAAGTTTGTTATGGCACTCTGATTAATATTTAAGTAATTTATTGTTTCTTCTATTTAATCTAAGCTAGAAAAGGCAGATTAAAACTTTCCACTTCAGTTGTGTTTCTCTCATTTTCTTCAAGACAGCTCAGGCAGTGGTTCTCAAATTTTGCCATGCATAAGAATCAAGTAGAATACTTGTTAAAATGCAAATTTCCAAGCTCTAGAATATATCTGAGGTGATGCCAGGAGTTTGCGTTTTTAGTAAACACCTCAGGTAATTCTGATGTCAGATTAATCTTTCAGATAACACTGGTGTAGTATCTTACAGATTCTTCAGTCAGAAAGGCCCTTGTTCAATTCCAGTAATGTCCTTAACAGTAAGAACCTCGAGCAAGTTATTTAATCTCTTTCTGTTTAGTTGTTTTATCTGTAATATGAGTATAATAACCAGGTCTACCACATAATATTATTCTGAACATTAAGTAATACATATGGTGCTACTTAATTACTTAGTAGCATTACCTGGCCACATTGTTCATTATTATATAAAGGCCATGCCTCTTATTTTCATTGACCATATGCAATTTTACCAATATAAAATGATACTCTCACTTATTGAATTCTACTTTATTTTCAATGACCACAATTTTTATTGTACCTTGTTAAATTTTTGCCTATTTTTAACTTTCACTTTATTTTAAATGTCTCTCATAAGTTGCAAATAGTTGTGTCTTTCTTTTGTAAATTAAGTCTGAAACTATTTAATATTTTCTTGCTGTTTGATTTGTTTTATATACTATCTTTTTCTTTGCTTCCTGTTTATCTACTTAGAAAAAAAAATAGCCATGTTTTTAATTTACTCTTGGGTTTAAAAACTTGTACCTTCTTTTGTCTTCTCAAAGTCAAGTATGAAACAGTATTCCTGGGTCTCTCCTCTCCCCCTACACTGTCCCTAGTGTAACTGGAGTAATGTTTAATATACCTACATGTTCGTAGGACTTATTTTTATGCTTTCAATTATAAAAATTTCACCAGGAAATGTCTGGTCCTACTTGCCTCATTTATTTTACATTATATTGACCCTGTTCAGCTCAAAGTTTTCTTCTAAACTTTGGTTTTTGCTTTTACTTGATCTGTTCTTCGTGTGATTGGAAAATTTCAGTCTCTTAGATCTTTTCTCCATATCTTACTACATTTTTTTCATTCTGGAATAATTCTTTATAAAGTCTTTTAGGACTTGACTCTGACACCTAAACAGGGAACAACACGAAGCCCTCCAATGTTATTTTCATATCTTTTACTGTATTCAAAAACATTTGCTTGGCCCTAACATCTCTGATGTGGAATTGATGTAGATAAAATGGAGCCAGTTAAACCACAAGAATATGCAGTGATAATATATAGGGCTTAAACAGACTGAGCTATGGTGTTTATAAGAATAAAGTTCTAAGTATCATCAGTGTGCCTTTTCTTTTTATCTTTTGCTGTCTGTCTGTTTGGGAGAAGAACTCTTTCTGTATGGATGCCCTGAGGCTAGTGTATATTGCCAGGAGCAACAAGGCCTACAAGACTTTGCCTCTGCATACCTCTCCAGCCTCATCTTGTTCCACTCAATAGTCGTATTACATATAGTTATATAGATAGAATTTCTTTCACCTTATCAAATATGCCATCAGTTAGGATATTTTTGACTTTAGGTAACAGACAAACCTCCCTCAAATTAGTTCAAATAACAAGGAAACTTATTAACTCAAAACTGAAGGTTCAATAGTATGGCAGGCTCTGGGTATGATAGAAATCAGTAGTCACGCAAATATTATTATGAAAACCCTCAGTTTCCTCCAGCTTTGTGCTAAGCTCTCCACAGTTTGGTCGCATGTTAAAGCTGGTTAGCCTCTATGTAGCAAGATGATTGGCAATGGAAATTAGGGATACAAGCTTTTTTTGATCATATCCAGGAGGACAGAGAGGGGAAAATCTCTTCTCCTTGAAACATGGACTAGGTACTTTCTTCTAAGTTTTATTAGGCTAACTTAGGTCAGGTGCCAACTGCTGGACAAATAACAGTCACCAAGGGAATGCTGCACATTTATTAGTCTAAACTATCAGGATTCACCTTTACATCCAGAGATGGGATTGGATATCTGAATAAAATTGAAATCCCATTAAAAATAACAAAGGACATATGTATGTTCAGGAGGCAACAATGCCTACCATGTATGCTACCTCCTTTCTCAAATCTTGTTCTTTGCACCTACTATTTCCTCCGCCTGGAGGAAATTTATTTCACTTAATTTTGTTTATCTTTCACCTCTCATCTTAAACATAATTTCCTGGTCTATATAGGTGGCATTAGAAATATAGATTTTGTAGATTAAATGTGATTTTGTAGATTAAATGTAATTTTGTAGATGGGATGAGGATAACTCAACTGTTTTTAAAATCATTTTTCCTAGAACATACCTCAGGCTTGAGGCAGGACTGTTCTATAGGGCCTCACAGCTTGCATACTGCTATTGAATAATGCCCCACTGACTAGGCTCAGGAGTGGAAAAACTATGGCTAATAGGCCAAATCCAGCCAACCACCCCATTTTGTAAATCAAGTTTCGTTCGTGAATAAATGCACTCATTCATTTATATATGGCCTACAAATCTGAAAATATTTACTGTTTCCCTTCATTTAAAAGAGAATGTCATCCTCTGACATAGACAACCCAGGGGCCTTGTCTTGCTGAGAGTTGCTACACTTGGGAAATTGACCTGGAATTTCCTGCCCTTACTATAAACAATCAGAATGTAATGAGATTTTTTTTGTCCCACTTACTTGTACTTGATGAGCATGAAGACAAGTAGCTGTAGTCTCTGTAACAGCTGGTGGAAGAGAGAATGAATGGGACAAGAATACATGGAAATACCCATGAGATTAACAAAGAAGAGTGGCTTACACTTGGCAGACTCCTCATACCATGTGTCATCAGCAGTTGTAAGTCACTATGGAAAACTCTGGGAGACCTGAGAAGTCTATACATCCATTCAGGTTCATGCAGCTTTATCTTTGGCTTTATGCAGTAGTCTCTGATTGGACGGGTTTCTGTATCTGTTGTAATTAAATAAACTGAACATCCTTTAACTCTAAATGCATATCCATCAATCACATTACTGGACCATATTGTAATAACAGCAGCTTTTTAAATCTATATTGATGGGTAAGAGTGTTATGTAGATATAAAGTATGAAAGTATTTACTTAGCAAGTTGCACCTGATTTCTTTTCCCAAATAGTGAACTTTTTGAAGACAGGGACCGTATCTTATTCTACTTTGCCTGCCCCACTTAGAAGAAGACTAAGTTCTCAGCTCCTCAATAAATGCTTGTGAATGTAGATAAAACTAACACAGTCTAGCTGGGCAATAGAACACAACTGAATGTTCTGCTTAATTCTTTAAGGGGAAAAAGTCAGAACATTTTCTACTTCTTTTTTTTTTTTTTTATACTTTAAGTTCTAGGGTACATGTGCATAACGTGCAGGTTTGTTACATATGTATACTTGTACCATGTTGGTGTGCTGCACCCATCAACTTGTCAGCACCCATCAATTCATCATTTATATCAGGTATAACTCCCAATGCAATCTCTCCCCCCTCCCCCCTCCCCATGATAGGCCCTGGTGTGTGATGTTCCCCTTCCCGAGTCCAAGTGATCTCATTGTTCAGTTCCCACCTATGAGTGAGAACATGAGGTGTTTGGTTTTCTGTTCTTGTGATAGTTTGCTAAGAATGATGGTTTCCAGCTGCATCCATGTCCCTACAAAGGACACAAACTCATCCTTTTTGATGGCTGCATAGTATTCCATGGTGTGTATGTGCCACATTTTCTTAATCCAGTCTGTCACAGATGGACATTTGGGTTGATTCCAAGTCTTTGCTATTGTGAATAGTGTCGCAATAAACATACGTGTGCATGTGTCTTTATGGCAGCATGATTTATAATCCTTTGGGTATATACCCAGTAGTGGGATGGCTAGGTCATATGGTACATCTAGTTCTAGATCCTTGAGGAATTGCCATACTGTTTTCCATAATGGTTGGACTAGTTTACAATCCCACCAACAGTGTAAAAGTGTTCCTATTTCTCCACATCCTCTCCAAGACCTGTTGTTTCCTGACTTCTTAATATTGCCATTCTAACTGGTGTGAGATGGTATCTCATTGTGGTTTTGATTTGCATTTCTCTGATGGTGAGTGATGATGAGCATTTTTTCATGTGTCTGTTGGCTGTATGAATGTCTTCTTTTGAGAATGTCTGTTCATATCCTTTGCCCACTTTTTGATGGGGTTGTTTGTTTTTTTCTTGTATATTTGTTTGAGTTCTTTGTAGATTCTGGATATTAGCCCTTTGTCGGATGAGTAGATTGCAAAAACTTTCTCCCATTCTGTAGGTTGCCTGTTCACTCTGATGGTAGTTTCTTTTGCAGTGCAGAAGCTCTTTAGTTTAATTAGATCCCATTTGTCAATTTTGGCTTTTGCTGCCATTGCTTATGGTGTTTTAGACATGAAGTCCTTGCCCATGCCTATGTCCTGAATGGTATTACCTAGGTTTTCTTCTAGGGTTTTTATGGTATTAGGTCTAACATTTAAGTCTCTAATCCATCTTGAATTAATCTTCGTATAAGGAGTAAGGAAAGGATCCAGTTTCAGCTTTCTACTTATGGCTAGCCAATTTTCCCAGCACCATTTATTAAATAGGGAATCCTTTCCCCATTTCTTGTTTCTCTCAGGTTTGTCAAAGATCGATGGCTGTAGATGTGTGGTATTATTTCTGAGGACTCTGTTCTGTTCCATTGGTCTATATCTCTGTTGTGGTACCAGTCCCATGCTGTTTTGGTTACTGTAGCCTTGTAGTATAGTTTGAAGTCAGGTAGTGTGACGCCTCCAGCTTTGTCCTTTTGACTTAGGATTGTCTTGGCAATGCGGGCTCTTTTTTGGTTCCATATGAACTTTAAAGCCGTTTTTTTTCCAATTCTGTGAAGAAAGTCATTGGTAGCTTGATGGGGATGGCATGGAATCTATAAATAACCTTGGGCAGTATGGCCATTTTCACGATATTGATTCTTCCTATCCATGAGCATGGTATGTTCTTCCATTTGTTTGTGTCCTCTTTGATTTCACTGAGCAGTGGTTTGTAGTTCTCCTTGAAGAGGTCCTTTACATCCCTTGTAAGTTGGATTCCTAGGTATTTTATTCTCTTTGAAGCAATTGTGAATGGAAGTTCATTCCTGATTTGGCTCTCTGTTTGTCTGTTACTGGTGTATAAGAATGCTTGTGATTTTTGCACATTGATTTTGTATCCTGAGATTTTACTGAAGTTGCTTATTAGCTTAAGGAGATTTTGGGCTGAGACAATGGGGTTTTCTAAATATACAATCATGTCATCTGCATACAGGGACAATTTGACTTCTTCTTTTCCTAACTGGATACCCTTTATTTCTTTCTGTTGCCTGATTGCCCTAGCCAGAACTTCCAACACTATGTTGAATAGGAGTGGTGAGAGAGGGCATCCCTGTCTTGTGCCAGTTTTCAAAGGGAATTTTTCCAGTTTTTGCAAGCCTTTGTCATAAATAGCTCTTATTATTTTGAGGTACGTTCCATCAATACTGAATTTATTGAGCGTTTTTAGCATGAAGGGCTGTTGAATTTTGTCAAAAGCCTTTTCTGCTTCTATTGAGATAATCATGTGGTTCTTGTCTTTGGTTCTGTTTATATGCTGGATTACGTTTATTGATTTGCGAATGTTGAACCAGCCTTGCATCCCAGGGATGAAGCCCACTTGATCATGGTGGATAAGCTTTTGATGTGCTGCTGAATCCGGTTTGCCAGTATTTTATTGAGGATTTTTGCATCAATGTTCATCGGGGATATTGGTCTAAAATTTTCTTTTTTTGTTGTGTCTCTGCCAGGCTTTGGTATCAGGATGATGTTGGCCTCATAAAATGAGTTAGGGAGGATTCCCTCTTTTTCTATTGATTGGAATAGTTTCAGAAGGAATGGTACCAGCTCCTCCTTGTACCTCTGGTAGAATTCAGCTGTGAATCCATCTGGTCCTGGACTTTTTTTGGTTGGTAGGCTATTAATTATTGCCTCAATTTCAGAGCCTGCTATTGGTCTATTCAGGGATTCAACTTCTTCCTGGTTTAGTCTTGGAAGAGTGTAAGTGTCCAGGAAATTATCCATTTCTTCTAGATTTTCTAGTTTATTTGCATAGAGGTGTTTATAGTATTCTCTGATGGTAGTTTGTATTTCTGTGGGGTCGGTGGTGATATCCCCTTTATCATTTTTTATTGCGTCTATTTGATTCTTCTCTCTTTTCTTCTTTATTAGTCTTGCTAGCGGTCTGTCAATTTTGTTGATCTTTTCAAAAAACCAACTCCTGGATTCATTGATTTTTTGGAGGGTTTTTGTGTCTCTATCTCCTTCAGTTCTGCTCTGATCTTAGTTATTTCTTGCCTTCTGCTAGCTTTTGAATGTGTTTGCTCTTGCCTCTCTAGTTCTTTTAATTGTGATGTTAGAGTGTCAATTTTAGATCTTTCCTGCTTTCTCTTGTGGACATTTAGTGCTATAAATTTCCCTCTACACATTGCTTTAATGTGTCCCAGAGATTCTGATATGTTGTATCTTTGTTCTCATTGGTTTCAAAGAACATCTTTATTTCTGCCTTCATTTCGTTATGTACCCAGTAGTCATTCAGGAGCAGGTTGTTCAGTTTCCATGTAGTTGAGCGGTTTTGATTGAGTTTCTTAGTCCTGAGTTCTAGTTTGATTGCACTGTGGTCTGAGAGACAGTTTGTTATAATTTCTGTTCTTGTACATTTGCTGAGGAGTGCTTTACTTCCAATTATGTGGTCAATTTTGGAATAAGTGCGATGTGGTGCTGAGAAGAATGTATATTCTGTTGATTTGGTGTGGAGAGTTCTATAGATGTCTATTAGGTCCGCTTGGTGCAGAGATGAGTTCAATTCCTGGATATCCTTGTTAACTTTCTGTCTCGTTGATCTGTCTAATGTTGACAGTGGAGTGTTGAAGTCTCCCATTATTATTGTATGGGAGTCTAAGTCTCTTTGTAAGTCTCTAAGACTTGCTTTATGAATCTGGTGCTCCTGTATTGGGTGCATATATATTTAGGAGAGTTAGCTCTTCCTGTTGAATTGATCCCTTTACCATTATGTAATGGCCTTCTTTGTCTCTTTTGATCTTTGATGGTTTAAAGTCTGTTTTATCAGAGACTAGGATTGCAACCCCTGCTTTTTTTTTTTCTCCATTTGCTTGGTAGATCTTCCTCCATCCCTTTATTTTGAGCCTATGTATGTCTCTGCATGTGAGATGGGTCTCCTGAATACAGCAGACTGATGGGTCTTGACTCTTTATCCAGTTTGCCAGTCTGTGTCTTTTAATTGGAGCATTTAGTCCATTTACATTTAAGGTTAATATTGTTATGTGTGAACTTGATCCTGCCATTATGATATTAACTGGTTATTTTGCTCGTTAGTTGATGCAGTTTCTTCCTAGCCTCGATGGTCTTTACATTTTGGCATGTTTTTGCAATGGCTGGTACGGTTGTTCCTTTCCATGTTTAGGGCTTCCTTCAGGGTCTCTTGTAAGGCAGGCCTGGTGGTGACAAAATCTCTAAGCATTTGCTTATCTGTAAAGGATTTTATTTCTCCTTCACTTATGAAACTTAGTTTGGCTGGATATGAAAATCTGGGTTGAAAATTCTTTTCTTAAAAATGTTGAATATTGGCCCCCACTCTCTTCTGGCTTGTAGAGTTTCTGCCGAGAGATCTGCTGTTATTCTGATGGGCTTCCCTTTGTGGGTAACCCGACCTTTCTCTCTGGCTGCCCTTAAGATTTTTCCTTCATTTCAACTTTGGTGAATCTGGCAATTATGTGTCTTGGAGTTGCTCTTCTGGAGGAGTATCTTTGTGGCGTTCTCTGTATTTCCTGAATTTGAATGTTGGCCTGCCCTACTAGGTTGGGGAAGTTCTCCTGGATGATATCCTGAAGAGTGTTTTCCAACTTGGTTCCATTTTCCCCCTCACTTTCAGGCACCCCAATCAGACGTAGATTTGGTCTTTTTACATAATCCCATACTTCTTGCAGGCTTTGTTCATTTCTTTTTCTTCTTTTTTCTTTTGGTTTCTCTTCTCGTTTCATTTCATTCATTTGATCCTCAATCGCTGATACTCTTTCTTCCAGTTGATGGAGTCGGTTACTGAAGCTTGTGCATTTGTCACGTATTTCTCGTGTCATGGTTTTCATCTCTGTCATTTCGTTTATGACCTTTTCTGCATTAATTACTCTAGCTATCAATTCTTCCACTTTTTTTTCAAGATTTTTAGTTTCTTTGCACTGGGTACGTAATTCCTCCTTTAGCTCTGAGAAGTTTGATGGACTGAAGCCTTCTTCTCTCATCTCGCCAAAGTCATTCTCCGTCCAGCTTTGATCCGTTGCTGGCGATGAGCTGCGCTCCTTTGCAGGGGGGATGCACTCTTATTTTTTGAATTTCCATCTTTTCTGCCCTGCTTTTTCCCCATCTTTGTGGTTTTATCTGCCTCTGGTCTTTGATGATGGTGATGTACTGATGGGGTTTTGGTGTAAGTGTCCTTCCTGTTTGATAGTTTTCCTTCTAACAGTCAGGACCCTCAGCTGTAGGTCTGCTGGAGATTGCTTGAGGTCCACTCCATACCCTGTTTGCCTGGGTATGAGCAGCAGAGTTTGCAGAAGATAGAATATTGCTGAACAGTGAGTGTACCTGTCTGATTCTTCCTTTGGAAGCTTCCTCTCAGGGTGTACTCCACCCTGTGAGGTGTGGGGTGTCAGACTGCCCCTAGTGGGGATGTCTCCCAGTTAGCCTACTCAGGGTCAGGGACCCACTTGAGCAGGCAGTCTGTCCGTTCTCAGATCTCAACCTCCGTGTTGGAGATCCACTGCTCTCTTCAAAGCTGTCAGACAGCGTCGTTTGCGTCTGCAAAGGTTTCTGCTGCTTTTGTTGTTGGTGTTAACTGTGCCCTGTCCCCAGAGGTGGAGTCTACAGAGACAGGCAGGTTTCCTTGAGCTGCTGTGAGTTCCACCCAGTTCGAGCTTCCCAGCGGCTTTGTTTACCTACTTAAGCCTCAGCAATGGCGGTCACCCCTCCCCCAGCCTCACTGCTGCCTTGCGGTTAGATCGCAGACTGCTGTGCTAGCAATGAGGGAGGCTCCGTTGGCGTGGGACCATCCTGGCCAGGTGTGGGATATATTCTCTTGGTGTGCCCATTTGCTTAAAGTGCAGTATTGGGGTGGTGTTGTGTGTCTCAGTTCCCCTGGCTAGGAAAAGGGATTCCCTTCCCCCTTGCGCTTCCCAGGTGAGGCGATGCCTCGCCCTGCTTCAGCTCTCGCTGTTCGGGCTGCAGCAACTGACCAGCACCGATTGTCCGGCACTCCCTAGTGAGATGACCCCAGTACCTCAGTTGAAAACGCAGAAATCACCGGTCGTCTGTGTCGCTCGCGCTGGGAGTTGGAGACTGGAGCTGTTCCTATTCGGCCATCTTGCTCCGCCCCCCATTTTCTTCTTCTTATAATTTATTTGTCCTCATATATAAAAAATGAAAGTAAAATGATAATAAACCCCAAATAAGTGAAACTAGAACAGCATCTTTGTTTTTAAAAGTACACATAAGGACTATTAAAGTAGACTGTCTCCTTGATCTGTAATCATAACCACATTCATGAGAGGCTCAGAGATTTAAGCATACTCGAGCTGCCCCAGACTAATAAGGCAACTCGGAACTCTATTTCTTGAAAATGAGACTTTAAAAAAACTTAGTCTGTCAATATCAGAAAGATGCAGCCTTTTCATAAATTCAAAATGCTTACAACAGAATGAATTGTGATTCCAGACTACAAGAGTGGTTCATGAAAGGTAGTAAAGCTAGCACGATGTCAAATATATGATTGAATATTGAGCCCTAGCTCTACCTTGATTTTGTAAAAGATGGCTAAAAAATGAATTCAATCATTCTTTCTTCCTACCACACACCAGACATGATTCAAAGCACTAGAAATACAACATTGAATAATATGAGCAAGGTCTCTGCCCTCAAGGAGTTTATATTCTATTAGAGTAAGACATAGAAGTAATCAGATTCATTGCAACCATAATATCATATAAGTGATGGGCCAGCCAAAGGACTAGAATGCTGTGAGAACACAGAAGAAAAGTGTTTAACCCAGAGTGCCGAATCAAGCAACCTCCCTAAGAATTATTCTAATACTCATGAGATGGGTGAAGTTGGCCCAGCAGCAAAGGAGGTGGAGAAGTGGTGGGGGTAGTGGTGAAGAACATCCCAAGGAAAGAACAAATTGCAAAGGCCCTGAGGTAGAAACAAATGTGGGAAAAAATTGAATTTTAGATGGAATGGATGTTTTCTAGGAAAATGTGTATTTACCAAAATAACCCAAGAAGTAGAAAGCAAGAATGACATGAGATTATACTGAAGAGGTAGGCAGGGGTGACATCATGAAGGGCTTTGTTGATTGTGTTAAAGATTTGGAACCATGTTAAGGAATTTGGGGCAATTGGAAGTCACAAAAGGACTTTGACCAAGATAACACAGGTTAAGCAATCCTAATCTGAAAATCTGAAATCTGAAATGCTCCAAATCTGCAACTTTTTGAGTGCCAATGTGATACCAGAAGTGGAAAATTCCACATGTAAATACCTGATACAAACTTTGTTTCATGCACAAAATTATTTCAAATACTTCATAAAATTACCTTCAAGCTATGTATGTAAGGTATATATGAAACATAAATGAATTTCATATTTAGACTTGGGTCAACTCCCCAAGACATTTCATTACACATATGCAAATATTCGAAAAAAAACTGAAATGTAAAACACTTCTGGTACCAAGCATTTTAAATAAAGGTTACTCAACCTATATCCTAATCAGATTTATGATTTCTAAAAACTAACACCAGTTATTGCATAAAAAATCCAGAAGAGCAAGAACAAAAGCAATTTGCCCAGTTGGTATGCAATTCACAACTTTCCTTCCCTATGATTTCATTTGTAGGAAACACTGTGCAATGCATTAACTACTCCCTATGATAATTGTGTTAGTGATTTACTTGACCCTTTGAATTACACAGGAAAGGCTAAATTGCATTGCAGTAACAACAATAAACCTCCATGGCTTAAAGCAACAAAAGTTTATTTTTTGTGATACGATCATCTTGGGTCAACTGGTAGAATTTGCTATATGACGTCCTCATTCTAAGATGCAAGCTGACAGAGCAGCTATGATCTGGAGTATTACCCGTGGCTGGGGAATTAACTTGGGATCACCTAAATCAAATAGCATACTAGTGTTCAGAGCTTCCACCTAAAAGTGATGCGTGTCCCTACTTCTCACATGCAGGGGTGATAGAGAAGTGCAGCCCTATAATATGACTGAAAGGGAAATCAAATTATTTATGACAAAAAAAGGAAAATCAAATTATGACAAAAGACAACTTATATGAGAGAAAATATTCACAAATCATCTATCTTATAAAGATCTAGTATCTAGAATATGTAAAGAACTCTTAAAACTCAACAACAACAACAACAACAAAAAACCAATCAACCCAGCTTAAAAATGGGCAAATGATTGAATAGATATTACTTTAAAGGGGATATAAAAATGTCCAATAGAATACTATGCAGCCATAAAAAAGGATGAGTTCGTGTCCTTTGTAGGGATATGGATGCAGCTGGAAACCATCATTCTCAGCAAAATATTGCAAGAACAGAAAACCAAACACCACATGTTCTCACTCATAAGCGGAGTTGAACAATGAGAACACATGGAAACAGGGAGGGGAACATCATACACCAGAGCCTATTGTGGGGAGGGGGAGGGAGGAGGGATGGCATTGGGAGTTATACCTGATGTAAATGATGAATTGATGGGTGCTGACGAGTTGATGGGTGCAGCACACCAACATGGCACATGTATACATATGTAACAAACCTGCACGTTGTGCACATGTACCCTAGAACTTAAAGTATAATAAAAAATAATAATTTTTAAAAAAAAATGTCCAATAAACATATGAAAAGATGCTCAACATCATTAGTCCTTAGGGAAATGCAAGTCAAAACCACAATGAGATACCACTTCACACTCACTAGGATGGCTAGGATTTAATGACAAAAACGAAAATGGAAAATAAGTGTTGGTAAGGATGTGGATAAATTGGAACCCTCATATATTACTGGTGAGAATGTAAAATGGTTCAGCTACTGAGGTTCCTCAATAAATTAAATATAGAATTACCACATGATTTGGGAGGCGGAGACGGGTGGATCACAAGGTCAGGATATCGAAACCATCCTGGCTAACATGGTGAAACCCCGTCTCTACTAAAAAAATACAAAAAAAATTAGCCGGGCATGGTGGCGGGTGCCTGTATTCCCAGCTACTCGGGAGGCTGAGGCAGGAGAATGGCGTACACCCGGGAGGCGGAGCTTGCAGTGAGCTGAGATCCAGCCACTGCATTCCTGCCTGGGTGACAGAGCGAGACTCTGTCTCAAAAAAAAAAAAAAAAAAAAAAAAGAATTACCACACAACCCAACAATTCCATTCCTAGGTTTATACCCCAAATAATTGAAACAAAATACTCACATATGCACACATATTATAGCAGCATTATTCACAATAGCCAAAGGTGAAAACAACACAAGTGCCCATCAACTGAAGAATGGATAAACAAATTCTGATATATACATACAATGGAATATTATTTAGCCATAAAAAGAACGTACTGATACATGCTATGATGTAGTTAAACCCTGAAAATGTACTAAGTGAAAGAAGCCAGACACCAAAGGTCACATATCGTATTACTCGATTTATGTAAAATATCCAGACTAAGTAAATCCATAAGAGATAGAAAACAGACTGCTGTTGTCAGGGGTTGGAGGATGGGGAAATGGGGAAGAACTGCTTAATGAGTATGAGATTTATTCTGGGGAGTGATGAAAATATTTCGGAACTAGATGGAGGTCGTGGTTGCATTGGAAGTACTAAATAACACTGAAATATTCACTTAAAATGATTAATTTTATGTTACATGAATTTCACCTTAATAAAAAAAAATTATGTATGACAAGACCTAATGACTACCACACTCCTGTCTAAAAAAAATCTGTCATGGGAGAGCTTGTAGGATATTCTGAAATGTTTAAGGTAAAAATACATTTTAGAATATAACATGGTATTTTGAGAACTGTTTTCTTGTAACTATAATCTCCATCATTCTTTGTAGTTCTTTTGCTTCATATGACAATATAAGATACCTTCCTATAAATCTATATCATTTAGATTTCCCTCCAAAAAGGTCATAATCAGCAAGAAATCTTACCAAATATCCATTCCCTAAATATTATGAGGTCTTCCAAGGCAATAAGATCCTTATCCCTTTGTATAGAGATCAAGCATGGTTACAATCTGAACATTTAAGAGCCAAAGTTAGTGGAGTATTTATTATAATTCTTCAGGAAGAACTAGATTTTAGTAGGAGTTAGAATTATCAGAATCTTTCGGATCTGGCCCAAAGTGCATAAGTGCATGTTCTGGGTTGGTTTTTTTGTTTGTTTTGTTTTGTTTTGTTTTTGAGACCGAGTCTCGCTGTCGCCCGGGCTGGAGTGCAGTGGCCGGATCTCAGCTCACTGCAAGCTCCGCCTCCCGGGTTTACGCCATTCTCCTGCCTCAGCCTCCCGAGTAGCTGGGACTACAGGCGCCCGCCACCTCGCCCGGCTAGTTTTTTGTATTTTTTAGTAGAGACGTGGTTTCACCAGGTTAGCCAGGATGGTCTCCATCTCCTGACCTCGTGATCCACCGGCCTCGGCCTCCCGAGGTGCTGGGATTACAGGCGTGAGTCACCGTGCCCGGCCTGTTCTGGGTTTTTTTAATGATATACCAGCCATCACTGAAAACATGCCATCAATGTAGCTAAGAAATAAAGAAGGTTAGGTATGCTTACTAAAGAAAAGAGAGTAGGCACCATTTCAATTTCAGGCTACAGAGTTCATGCTATCCAGACCTTAATATGCCTGTTGATTAGAAGCATATTGATAAAAGCCTGATCACTTAAGGTCAATCAGGATTGTACTTTCTGCCCAGAGATGATTTGGTGATGTGGTCAAGTCATGAAATTCAAACTTCTTTATATGCAAAATAAAATGGAAGATATTTAAATTGTTAGAGCGAATCAAAACAATTTGTCTAATGGTTCCCCAAACAGTCACTGTCCTTTTTAATCTAAGTTGACACTGCTGACAATGGTGTTTTCTACATCAGACTTCTCCATCTCAGCAGGCAATACACAGAATCATTCAAGTGGAGTGGCCTAAACAATACCTGACTTTTCATCTATTACCAGCCCCATGCAAAGCATTGTGGGTGTCAGAGAGCAATGGGTCAAAAAGGTGCTGAGAAAGCCATAGCTGGTTATTTCTTTTTTTGTGCAGGATACCAAAGGCATCAGGATAGATGGGAAAAGGCTATGATATGATCTGAAACAAAAAGGAAGTGAAAAGAAACACAAAAAAGTTCGTGGTAAAAGATTTTTGAAATTAAAAAAAAATTTTGATAGGGTACAAATCCTGTTTCCAGTAGTTACGAGCTGGGTGATCCTGGACTTTACCTTTCTATGCCTCGGTTTCTTCATCTGTAAAATAGAGATGATAATAATACCTGACTCACAAGGTTGTTATGAGGAATAAATGAATTTGGTTCATGTGAAATGCTTAGAATAGTAGTTCTTAGACTTCCTCACACATCAGATAATCTGGAGGGGCCTGCTAAAACAGACTGCTGGGCCCCACTCCCAGGTTTTCTGGTTCAGCAGGACTGAGGTGGATCTCTAGAATGTGCATTTCTAACAACTTGCCAGATGATGCCAATGCTACTGGGTGACCACACTTTGAGAATCACTAGGCTCCTATGATGTAAACATTACTATTTTGTAAAAGTAAAACAAGTACATTTTATTAAGCATTTACTATATGCCAGGCACTGTTCAGATGATTTTACGTGTATTGTCTCACTTAAGCATCCCAACAATTCTCTGAAGAAGGTACTGTGATCAGTACCTAATCACAGATGAAGAAATTAACACCCAAAGGGCTTGGAGAAATTGGCCGAAGCCCCATAGCTTTTCAGTGGCAGACACGCAAATTAACTGACTCCAGAGATTATGCAGGTGACTCCTCAAATCTGCCACTGCCTTCCATCTCTGTAATGCCTTGACCCTCCCCCCAGGTGCCTTTGTGCTATTCTCTTTCGCACCCAGGAACTCCTCTTTTTGCCAGGGTGTACTAGAACTTTGAAATTTTTATTTTTTTCTTCCCTGTTACCTCCACCCTTATCTTCTCCACTTGCTAACCCAAACGGAAGAGCACGTGTTCGGTGTATTGCCACCTATATCTGGAATGATCCTCTCCCCTCTCTAACACAGTTTTCTATTTTCATTAATACCCACCTCAGATGTCATCTTTAGAAGCCCTTCCCTGCTCACCTTTCTCTCTCTCTCCCTTTCTCTCTCTCTCAACCCATGAAAGTTAATCACACTTTTCTTCTGAGAATATAGTATAGTGGCAAAGGGCACAGAACTGAATTTGAATTCTAAACCTACCTCTGCTACTTACTAGATATATGACCTTGAACAAGGTACTTAACTTTTTTGGGTCTCAGTCTCTTCATCTGTAACATAGTGATAATAATAGTGCCTACCTCAGGATTGCTGTGAGGAATGGATGGGTTTATCCATGTAAAATACTTAACATACTATCAAGATATATACTGTGATAAAAAGAAAGTACTTGAAACATTAGTTATTTCTTTCATACTATCTTTATAATATCATGAAAGTATGATAGCATGAAAGTCTCTGCCTAAAGTATATACCCAAAGCATCACCTTATTATTACACTGTATTGCAATCATCTGGTCCCTTACTATGTCTGAGGCGCACTTTGCCTCCACATTCTCTATACCAGAGGTTCTCAAAATGTGGTTCCTGCTCATAACTCACCACTTCAGTTCATGGTCTAGGTCATGGGCCTGTGTTCATGGCACACTGGGATCCTGTTGCTTTGACTTTGGACCATGTACCTCTATCAGCTCTCTCAGCACAGAGGGATTCTCAAGGTACTCTGGGTACTCTGTAAACAAGTACTCTGTATATTTTTTTAAAAAATGAACTACATTAGTGGTTCTCAAAGTGTGGTCTTTGGACCAGCAGCATCAGCGTCACCTGGGAACTTGTTAGATCTGAAACTGTATTAATAGTAAGAAAACAAATAACCCAATTAAAAAATGGAAAAGGATTGAAGAGGTATTTCTCAAAAGAAGCCATACAAATGCCTAACAGGTATATGAAAAAATGTTCAACATCACTAATCATCAGAGAAATGAAATTTTTTTCAACTTTTATTTTAGATTTAGGGGATACATATACAGGTTTGTTACCTGGGTGTATTGTGTGATGCTAAGATTTAGGGTATGAATGATCCTGTCACCCAGGTACTGATCATAGCACCTAATTGTTTTTCAATCCTTGCCCTCCTCCCTCCTTCCCACTTCTAGTAGTCCCCAGTGTCTATTGTTCCCATCTTTATGTCCATCAGTATCCAATGTTTAGCTCCCACTTATACCACTTATAAGTAAGAACATGCAGTATTTGGTTTTCTGTTCCTGCATTCATTTGCTTAGGATAATGACCTCCAGCTGCATCCATGTTACTGCAAAGAACAGGCTTTTATGTTTTTACAGCTGTTTAGTATTCCATGGTGTATATGTACCGCATTTTCTTTCTCCAATCCACCACTGATGGACACCTAGGTTGATTCCATGTCTTTGCTATTGTGAATGGTGCTGTAATGAACATATGAGTGCATGTGTCTTTTCGACAGAATAATGTATTTTCCTTTGGGTATATACCGAGTAATGGGGTTGCTAGGTTGACGGATAGCTCTGTTTTAAGTTCTTTGAGAAATCTCCAAACTGCTTTCCACAGGAGTTGAACTAATTTACTTTCCCACCAGCAGTGTATAAGCATTCCCTTTTCTCTGCAGCCTCGCCAGCATCTGTTGTTTTTTAACTTGTTAATAGCAGCCATGCTGACTGGTATGAAATGGTATCTCTTATGGTTTTGATTTGAATTTCTCTGATGAGTAGTGAAGTGGAGCATTTCTTCATTAGTTTGTTGGCTGCTGGTATGCCATCTCTTGAGAGGTGTCTGTTCATGTCCTTTGCTCATTTTTTAATACGGTTATTTGTTTTTTGCTTTTTGAATTAAGTTTCTTGTAGATTCTAGATATTAGACCCTCATCAGATGCATAGTTTACAAATATTTTCTCCTATTCTGTAGGTTGTCTGTTTACTCTGTTGATGATTTCTTTTGCTATGTAGAGGATCTTTAGTTTAGGTACCACTCATCAATTTTTGGTTTTGTTGCAATTACTTTTGAGGACTTAGTCATAATTCTTTACCAAGTCCAGAGAAGTGTTTCCTAGGTGTTTTTCTAGGATTCTTGTAGTTTGAGGTCTTACATTTAAATCTTTAATACATCTTGAGATAATTTTGGATATGGTGAAAAGTAGGGGTTCAGTTTTATTCTGCATATGGCTAACCAGATATCCCAGCATCATTTATTGAATAGGGAGTCCTTTCTCCATTCCTTTTTGTTTGTTTGTTTGTTTTTTCAACTTTGTCAAAGAGCAGATGACTATAGGTTTGTGGCTTTATTTCTGGGTTCTCTATTCTGCTCCACTGGTCTATGTGTCTCTCTTTGTACCAGTACCACCCTCTTTTGGTTACTGTAGTCTTATAGTATAGTTTGAAGTTGGGTAATGTGATTGATGCCTCCAGCTTTGTTCTTTTTACTTACGATTGCTTTGGCTATTTGGGCCCTTTTTTGGTTACATGTGAAATTTAAAATAGCTTTTTTTTGTTGTTTTTTGCCGGGCACAGTGGCTCACACCTGTAATCTCAGCACTTTGGGAGGCCAAGGTGGGCAAATCACCTGAGGTCGGGAGTTCAAGACCAGCCTGACCAATATGGTGAAAACTCATCTCTACTTAAAAATACAAAAAATTAGCCATGCATGATGGCAGGCGCCTGTAATCCCAGCTACTTAGGAGACTGAGGCGGGAGAATCACTTGAACCCAGGAGGCGGAGGTTGCAGTGAGCAGAGATCATGCCACTGCACTCTAGCCTAGGCCCAACAGAACAAGACTCTGTCTTAAAAAAAAAAAAAAAATTTTTACTTCTGTTTAAAATGACAGTAGTTTACATGAGCAAGGAATATTTTTCCATTTGTTTGTGTCATCTATGATTTCTTTTAGCAGTGTTTTGTAATTCTCCTTGTAAAATATTTCACCTCCTTGGTTAGATGTATTTCTAAGTATTTTATTTTGTGTGTGTGTGTGTGTGTATTGTAAATGGGACTGCATTTTTTATTTGGCTCTCAGCTTGAACCTTACTGGTGTATAGAAATGCTACTGATTTTTGTACATTGATTTTGTATCTTAAACTTTACTGAAGTCATTTATCAGTTCCAGGAGCCTTTTGGCAGAGTCTTTAGGGTTTTCTAGGGATAGGATCATATCATCTGTGAAGAGAGAGCTTGACTTCTTCTTTTCCTACTTGGATGCCTTGTATTTCTTAGAGAAATGAAAATTAAAACCACAGTGAGATATCATCTCATCTGTTCTGTTAAATGACTTTTATCAAAAAGATGAAAGATAAATGCTGGAAAGGATATGAAGCAAAGGAAACCCTTCTACACTGTTTATGGGAATGAAAATTAGTACAGCCGTTCTGGAGAACAGTAGGAAGATTCTGCAAAAAACAAAAACTAAAAATAGAACTACTATATGTGATCCAGCAATCCCACTACTGGGTATAAATCCAAAGGAAATGAAATCAGTATGTCGAAGAGATATCTGCATTCTCATGTTTATTGCGGCACTATTCACAATAGCAAAACTATGAAATCAACCTAAGTGTTTATCAACAGATGGATAAAGAAAATGTGGTATAGATACAAAATGGAGTACTATTCAGCCTTAAAAAAGAAAGTTCTGTCATTTGCAACAACACAGATGAACCTGAAGGACATTGTGTTAAGTGATATAAGTAAAGCAAAGAAAGACAAATACTGTATGATCTCACCTATATGTAGAATCTAAAAAAGTTGAATTCATCCAAGTAGACAGTAAAGTGGTGGTTACTAGAGCTGTGAGTGGAAGGCTGGGGAGATGTTCGTTAAAGGATATAAAATTTCAGTTAGATTGGAGAAATAGTTCAAGAGCTCTTTTGTACAATGTGGTGACTATAGTTAATAATAATGTATGGAATACTTGAAATTGATCAGAGAGAAGATTTTAAGTGATAAAAAAGTGATAAGTATGTGAAGTAATGCATATGTTAATTAGCTCAATTTAGCCATTCCACAATGGATACATGTTTCAAAACATGTCGTACATGATAAATATAAACAATTTTTATTTGTGGATTAAAATAAATAAATGATGTTAAAAATTAAAAATAAAAAAAAAGAAGCTCTCAGGGAGGGGCCCAGTAATCTGTGTTTGTTTTTTTGTTTTGTTTTGTTTTGTTTTTTTCCAGAGATGAAGTCTCACTCGTGTCACCCAGGCTAAAGTGCAATGGCACGATCTCAGCTCACTGCAACCTCTGCCTCCCTAGTTCAAGTGATTCTCCTGCCTCAGCCTCCTGAGTAGCTGGGATTACAGGCGCCTGCCACCATGCCCTGCTAATTTTTGTATTTTTAGTAGAGATGGGGTTTCACCATATTGGCCAGGCTGATCTCAAACTCCTGACCTCAGGCGATCCACCCACCTTGGCCTCCCAAAATGCTGGGATTACAGGCGTGAGTCACCATGCCCGGCCATCTGTGTTTTCACAAGTCTTAGGCTTGGGTAAGAGAACCATGCTCTGCCATGCCTGGCTTGATAACTGCTTCATTTCCTAAGGGCCTACTTTCTATTAGCTTTCCTTTTTTTCACAAGGCATATAGTTTTTGAAATTTTTCTAGAGTCATATTTTGGTAACATTACAATGAACAAGAAATTACTGGACTCAGAACTCATGTCAAGGTTAGGATGAGAAGAAACTGTGGATCTCAATATCGTACATAATATTCTTAAACTCTTTGAGTGTTGAGCAAGCTGAAATTTTCTAAGACTATGCTATTCCTATGAGGAAAATATCATTTTTAACCATCCTTATCACAATTAATAAAGCATCAAAAGACTAAGAGAAAACAAGTCTCTCCCGACAACAACAAAAAACAGCCTTCTTTATGCTAAGCTACGACAGTTTCCCATTGATTGCAAGATATCTCTTAATCACATATTTAACTCCTCTATTGAATTGTACTGCCTATTTATGCACACACACAATTACTGACAACTGTAGAGAATTTTAACTCCTTGAGAGAGTTGCAGAGGCAAATCCTTAGTGGAAAAACAAAGTGGCAACTTTATCAAAATACTCTAGACTTCATTTCCACCCTAAAATGTGTTTAGTACTCTCAATAATTCCTCAAAACCATTCAAACATGCTTTGTGGAAGGCCAAAGTAAGTGGATCACGAGGTCAGGGGATCGAGACCATCCTGGTTAACACGATGAAACCCCATCTCTACTAAAAATACAAAAAATTAGCTGGACGTGGTGGCACGTGCCTGTAGTCCCAACTACTCGGGAGACTGAGGGAGGAGACTCACTTGAACCCAGGAGGCAGAGCTTGCAGTGAGCTGATATCATGCCACTGCACTCCAGCCTGGGTGACAGAGCTAGACTCCGTCTCAAAAAAAACAAAAAACAAAAAAAATTAAAATTTGAAAAATTAAAAAAAAAACATGCTTTGTTTGCATACAATCTAAGCAACAGTCTGGGCTGATGAGGCTGCAAAACCTTATTTTTTAAGGGAACTTCAGAGACTATTAAATAGGGAGTTAGTGTACCTGGATTCTAGTGAAGACCCTTCTGTGTTCTAGCTATGTGACCTTGAGCAAATCACTCTCCTCTTTGCTGCATTTCTCCATCGATAAAATAAAAAGATTTAGACTGGATGATATTTAAAACTCGTGGCTTCTCTGAAGTTTCTGGGGTAACCCTAAGGTCAAAATTTAAAGTGATAGTAAAACTTGAGATTACCTTCTTGTGAATGGGGTGATTCTAAACAGGTCTTGGCTAAAGGCTATGTGGCAACCACTGGAGATCAGCATAGACATTATGACTGATGATAGAGGTGGATCTTCCCTGAATTTAGCCTACTTTCTGAGGGCAGGTTGGATAAACAGTGGGCCCAAGGCCTGTAAGATTCAAGGGCCAAGACCTCTCTTTTTTGTACCGTCTAGGAACATGTTGTTCAATTTCTAAATCCATTTCAATAAATTCTGATTATCTCTAGATGTCTAACATTCTTGAACATTCCTTTCCAATGATAGTAATTGCTTTATCTGAGATCCTGAAAATAACATGACCTCCTGGGAGCCATCTGGAGCCACGTAGGACTTCGTAAGAAGGCTCCAGGTTTGGCATACCAACTGTCTCCTCACTGTTCATCAGGCCATTCTACCTTAGAACCTGCCTCCATCTCAAAGATCTGTGCAGCTTAGGTCATCAGTGTCACCTCTGCCATTGAAGCAGGTGCCAGAATGATGAGCCCCTTTTTTTTATATACTCCTCGGCGAATTGCAAAACATTCTCTAGGGTTTCTTAGGTATCTAAAAGAGACCTGGGCTGGACTCAGTGGTTCATGCCTGAAATCTCAGAACTTTGGAAGGCCAGAGCAGGAGGATTGCTTGAGGCCAGGAGTTTAAGACAAGCCTAGGCAACAAAGCAAGACCTTGTCTCTACAAAAAATTAGAAAATTAGCTAGACATAGTGGCACACAGCCTGTAGTCCCTGCTACTCAGATGGTTGACGCAGGAGGATCACTGGAGCCTAGGAGTTCAAGGTTGCAGTGAGTTACCATAGGATCTTGCTCCTGCACTTCAGCCTGGGCAACAGAGCAAGACCCTGTACCAAAAATAAATAAAGAGATCCAGAAAAGATCTTTGAATCCTAAAAACTTATAGATCATTGAGTACTGAAAGTAAAACTTTTTTTTTTTGAGATGGAGTCTCACTCTGTTGCCCAGGCTGGAGTGCTTTGGTGTGATCTCAACTCACCGCAACCTCTGCCTCCCAGGTTCAAGAGATTCCTTGCCTCTGTCTCCCAAGTAGCTGGGATTACAAGTGCCCACCACCACGCCCGGCTAATTTTTGTATTTTTAGTAGAGACAGGGTTTCACAATGTTGGCCAGGATGATCTCGATCTCTTGACCTTGCGATCCAACCGCCTCGGCCTCCCAACGTGCTGGGATTACAGCCATGAGCCACCGCGCCTGGCCAAAAGTAAAGCTTTATACTGTAAAGGCATTAATTTATTCATCCTACTCATAACATCCATTCTTAATAAGTTTTTCTGAAACAATGACCAAAGTAGGGAGAGCTTCTGATTCACCCCAAGAAAGGATGTCATGATACATTAACCCATTACCCATAAAACTCAACATTTAAAAGCGTAATACCGATATTGCTGATAAAGTTATCCTAGAGATATGTCAACATTACAATTTGTTGCCCACGGCAACATTAATTGGCTCATTCTGTAGCATTTTCTATTGCTACCTTAACTTATAAATATTTGTTTTGGTACACAGTTGTTAAGTTTGATGCTTCCTGATTTTGCGTGCCTGATTTTGGATCATTACCTTTGTTTTACTGATGGTTTTCATATTTAAATTCCAAGGATTTTTTTAAGCTAGTAAATACTAAAACAGCTTCAAGATGAACATAAGCATCTGAGTGCCCCAGGATCTGGCAGTTAGACAAACAAATACAGTCTAAGCAGATGCTTTAACAGCCAGGGGAGGCCTTAGGCAGAACAGAGTACTCTGCCTACAGGAGATTCTGGCAGAGCCCAGAGACCATCATTTCCTAGCTTGTAAGCAGCCTAATCCCCCAGCGTTACGCCTCCAGCTTGGACGGTTTTATTTCAGGCCTCAAAGTAGGTTCCAGTAGTTTTGCCTCACTTCTCCCATATCTCTGCCTGAAATGCCCTATTCCCCAGAGACCTGTGCCAAGAAAACCAACTGGGAAAGCACAAATTCAAAGCAGAAATGAAATCCCTAAAGTCTAAATACACTTCCATGCATTGTAAAATAAGAGTTGACATTTGTAGAGCACTTCTTATTTGCCAGGCATTCTGCCAAGTGCTTTACATGGATTATCCAATGTAATGCCCACAACAGTCTAGGGGGTAGTCATTCTCATATTTTCCTTCTGTATTTTCAACAGGGAGACTCAGGCTGGGGGACATCAAGTGACTCATTCAAGGTCATTGAGTTAATAAGAGGCAGAATTAGAATTTGAGGTCAAATAGTCTGATACCAGAACCCACATTCCCAACCTGTACATGACATGGCCTGTGTGTAGGGTACGGGGAATGGAGTTGGGGGGCCACTTTTGCAGACCTGCTAATGCTGAAGACTGTCCCAGCCATACACTGCCGCACGTGAGCTTTGTGCCCTCACTGCCTGTGCATTCCACTCAACACCAAGCTATGGCCCCTACAGTCCATTGCCCAAATGGCTATCTCTAGTGCAGAGCTGTTCTGGGAGAGGTAATTCTGCCAAGCACAACTCAGCAGACAAAAACAAATGCAGCCAAAATTTGGCCTGACAGGACACCAGGTGGCAAGAAATAAGAAATAAGGGGAAAACAGCCAAGGCCTGGATGATTTGAGGTGAGCCTGAGGGTCCATGGGAGGCAGAGAATAAATAGCTTCCACACATCATTTGCCAAATACACCTAGGGAAAGTCTCATTAGAAAAAAAAAAAAAAAAAATCCAGCCAACACACCAATGAGCAGGTGAATAAGTGGCAGCTAACAGGTGCATGGAACCATAAAAAAAAAAAAAAAAAAAAAGGAAAATCCTGCTTTCCTGCACAGTCCCATCCTTGATAGCTGTTCTTGCTGATTCAGTCTTAGCATGCCAACATTACTTCAGCACCTGCCCCTTGAAACGTAGTTATCCTCCTCAGAGGAGTCCAGAGGCTGTGGGTCAGGGAGAGATCCACAGGTCACCAAGCCATTCTCCCCAGGCCAAAGAAGCAGTACAAATAGAAATGCCTTCCAGAAGCTTGAGGAAAATTGACCAGGAGGGAAGAGTGGGGCAAATGCAAAAAAAAGAATGCTCCAGAGAACCCAAGGTGAGAGTGGCTCCCCGAGAAGGCGCATGTTTTTTTCTATGTTCCCTATGACATATTGAACTTTGTCCCATGAACACTAAATCTAGTTTAATCATGAGCACGTATGTTAATAGGCAGTGCCATGTGCAACTGCAGATTTGTCTCCGGGTTCGACCTGCTTTGACCCCTGTAATATTTCCACAGCAGCACTCTGCCCCACGCTCCTCAGTTATTCTGTCTTGGAGAACACAGGGAACACAGCCCAATTCTGTCTCCTGGGAAATCATGTCTTTCTGCTGCATATACTGTGCTTCATTCATTCCCTTGTTGAATGCCAGGCACTGTAGCAAGGCACTACAAAGCCTATAAAGGGTGATTTGACACAGCCCCTGCCCTCAAGGAGGAGAGACAGCCAGAGAAAAGTTTCCCGTATTTGAATTTTCCCACATCTCAGATACTACAAGTACATATGAGGTCACTTAATGGCAATGGCCTATATCTCTGCTTCTTGTTCCCACCTGATTAAGGTAGGAATGTCATGTTCTGTGCCAATATGTTAGAGTTTTTAGTAAAAAGGTGATTTTAGTATTTACTTATATCCTACTCCCTGCTCTCCATGACACTTAGAGGGGAGCTAAATGGGGAGCTCCTCTCTAAGGAGTTAAATTCAAGTGGCACCCAGTAGATCAGGGACATTTGAATTCAGGTCTATTTGAATTCAGGACCTGAACTCTTAACAACCACTGTACTATTACTATCCCCACACATTTAGAGTTTTGCTTATTTCCGAATGTGAACTTTCCACTTATTTTATCCTTCCATTTACACATTCTAAACTTGAGTTAGGAGTGTGGACATAGGGGATACTGGAGGGGAAGGTAATAAAAAAAACAAAGAAGAAGAAGAAGATTAAAGTCAATGCCCTATCAAGCGAGGTTTACAATCTCTCTTAGAGATTCAGCTGTGGAAACTTAGAATTTGGCTCTCTGAAAAGCACTTCCTGATTCTGAGGGTAGAGCATTCCCAGAATTTGCAAGCATAGACACTAGACACTAAAAAGCCAGGCTGGAAGCCACCGAGTACAAAGTACTCTACAGCCTGTTCTCCACTTTTATTTTTGGAATCTTCTGTATAATAATGGTAGCTGAGGCTGCCTACAATCCCTCCTTGGGAAACATTCTATGGTATTTTTCTCCCCTAAGACTATGGTTTCAAATTCATCTAATTACTTCCCTGTGCAGTGTTAAATCAAGGTGCCTTCAAAATGGAGATGATCCAGTGAGTTTAATTATTCTCTAATGTGCCCTGTTGTGGCAAAAGTGTGTTTGTTACATAAATAACTATTCTAGAGGATGGCAAGTGTTTTTGTTTTTCTTTGGTTTTGTTTTATAAAGGCAGACTATAAGATTTATTTGGGTTTTAAACATTGAGTTGCCATCTTTTCTAAGTAGTGGTACACTATAGCAAAATTGTTCTTACTAGCACACACGAAATCTTTTTTCCCTGTCTTGTTTTAAAATAAAGAAACTGAGTCAGATTTTTAGGGAAATTGAATCAGCTACCACCCTTATCATTCTAGCTCACCCTAATGACTCTTGTTTTTCTACAAAAAGTATTGATTTGCTGGTAAACATTGGAGCTACTTATTGTGGGGTTAAGCTAAACACAGCAGTACATGGGTTAATGTGGGAACAAGACAAATTGAAGTATAGGAAAAGAAAGCTAGTTGGCCTTTTATCTTTGGCCCGTGTCTATTTGAAAAATCAAAATTTTATTTCTCTTTGAGTCCTTCTGCTCATTTCTCATCCTTTATTTTTTCTGCTAAAGCGGAATACAGTAAAGCTTCAAAAAGAAGATTCCCCAATTCTCTCTAAAACAAAATGGCCAACCCTAATTTTCAGGTATTATTTCTGCCCAACATGAGAAATGAATATGAATCCACAGCTGGAAACTTTTTTTTTTTTTTTTTTTTTGCCTTCTGTTTTCTTTTAACAATACACAGACTTTCTAGAAGGGCTTTGTATATCTGCATCCCAAGGAAGTGGACCCAGTTGCTCTGAGACTGCTTTGAATCATGAAGTAGCATCGAGGCATTAGGACCCCGTATGAGTTGGTCAACCCACTCAGCAGCACACTAGAAAGAGCATGGTGAAGGACTGGTGGTCTCCAGAAGGAGAGGCCTCATCATTCAAGAGGAATTTTCTCATTTAATTTTTCATTTTTTCAATCTTTCATACTTGAGAAAATCTGTAATCTACTCATACCAAAATGAGTGCATAGCAAGGGAATTACGTTCAGTTGAATTCTTTTAGGGTAATGGGGCTCACTGAGACCAAAAAGAGGACTGGAGTTAAGAAGGCATGGCAAGGGGGAAGAAAAGCATCCCCTCGTTGAGGGTAGTCAGCAGCGTCAATGTGCTTGTACATAGGAGTCTCGCACTGTAGCTGTGTGTTCGAATAAATTATTTTGTAGTGAAAAAAAAAAAAAAGAAGGCAGTATTCAGTAGGCTACATTCATTCATGCTATACTCTCTGCCCCACATATTGCTAGGCCTGACTACCTCTGCCATTTCACAGCTCTTTCACTAAGATGTCAGAATTCCCCAGACCTGGCAAAGGTAGCAAAAGATACTATGAGACTGGGGGTTTCTATGTAGATTAAGAATTCTCATAAGATCCATTATTGCATGGAGCAGCATTTTCCTACCAATTAGAGACCTGCGTTCTAGACCAAGATTTGTTCACTTCGGCCTGGCACAGTGGCTAACACCTGTAATCCCAACACTGGGAGGCCGAGGCAGGTGGATCACCTGAGGTCAGGAGTTCGAGACCAGCCTGGTCAACAGGACAAAACCCTGTCTCTACTAAAAATACAAAAATTAGGCAGCTGTGGCACACACCTATAAGCCCAGTACTTGGGAGGCTGAGGCAGGAGAATCACTTAAACCCAGAAGTGGAGGTTGCAGTGAGTCGAGATTGTGCCACTGCATTCCAGCCTGAGCAACAGAGCAAGACTCTGTTTCCAAAAAAAAAAAAAAAAGATTAGTTCATCTCTAACATGGTAAGTTCTGAGCCTCAGCTTCCTTATCCTTAAAATGAGAAGGCTGTATAAAAGATGACCTCTAGAGTAGCTTTTTAGTTCTAGTGTTCATTTCTCTTCTTTTCCTTCTTTGGTTCGAAACAAAACCACCGAATCCAGAGGAATGTCTGGTTAGTACCTCTGCCAAAAGGCATCTGGGCTATACGAGGCAATGGGGCTCTGCACACTTGACCTGCGCATAAGCATTTCAGATCCACTATTTTTCCCTAGGCCATGAACCCCATCCTAGCGAAAACTCTCTGCAAATATATCTATCTTCCTGGGCCCATGACCATAAGCCACGTATGGTCATTCTTTCAATCTGCTTTGTGACCTCTTCTACTTTTTGCTTGTTTTAGCTTTATGTATCCTAGGTAATGGTGGTAGCCATGCTTTCCTTTTCCATATGCCTTCAATTCAACAAGTATTAATTAAATACCTGCCATGTTCCCACCACTGGATTGGAAGTCATGGTGGATTAAAGGTATCTATATAATTATATATATATATACACACACACATACACACACACACACACACACACACACACACATACATAAAGAGAAGATTCCCCAATTATCTGTAAAATAAAATGGCTATCTCTTATTTTCAAGTATTATTTCTACCCAACATGCAGAAATGAATCCACAGCTAGAACTTTAAAATTTTTTCTAAAATATTTTTAAATCTTTATTATATATGTTTATATAAAGTATATATACTTTATATATCTATTTAATATATATATGAGATAATATATATACACATATATATGTAAATATATATGTGTAATATATGTATTGTGTGTATGTATATATACACATACACATACATACATAGATGTATGACTACCTTCAACTAGGGACCCTTTTCTTCCCCCTTGCTGTGCCTTCTTAACTCCAGTCCTCTTTTGGTTTTATGTACATAAAACTCGTGTGTGTGTGTATATATATGTGTGTGTGGTGTGTATTATATATAAAACTTCAAGAAATATAAACACAGACTCCTTGGGAAGAGATGAGATTTACACAGGAAATAATATACATTTACCAACATTTGTAAGTGAACTATATCCAAGACAATTAAATGACATATAATGGAGGCTATATATGTACCATGGGCAATCAAAAAGGAAAGAGAGGGTTGCAATGACCTAAGGAAGACTTCATAAAGGAAATGAGATTATATTGACTCTTGAATGATGAGTAAGATCCAAATAGATAAAGTGGGTAGAGCCTTACAGGGTATGGTTGCAACCTGAGAAAAGGTACTATATTAATTAAAGTTCTTTTGGTTTCAAGCAACAGAAACCACACAGAGCTTTGCTACTCTGATGTGATCTCTAGATCAGTGGAATCAGCATCATCTGGGAAATTGTTGGAAATGAAGCATCTTGGGCCCCACCACAGACCTATTGAATGAGAATCTGCACTTTTATAAGATATTTGGGTAAGTCATATGTACGTTACAGTTTGTGTATCATTGGGGTAGAGTAACTGTTCTCAGCCTTGAGTGCATATTGGAATCACCTGGGGGACTTAAACAATACTAAGTCTCATTCCCACTCACCTGGAGCTGGCTTAAATCGTGAGTAGTGGAGGGTTGTGCTTGTTGAAATGTTACTAGAATCTTTCTTGAAACTATTGAAAAACCAACTCAAGGAGATCAGGAACCAAGGTAACTACAGAGAGATCTTGGGCATTTCATGAATCTTCTTTCTAGGCAGTGCTTCTCAATTTTAACACCTACTCCTAAACCAATCAACTATGAACAGAAGACAGGAATTACTGCTTATATCCAGGGTCATTTCAGAGAAGGGAAAATTATGAGCAGGGCAGCTGCACTACAAAGCATCTACTAGTAAGTACCAGGGCAAAATGAGCATGGAGCATTCACAGGATACCAAGCAGGCCAATCCAACTAGAAAAGAGAGCAAGAGTTGGTACCTCCTTTCATTTGAAAGCTGCTTGCCTTAGATATCTATCATCATGTTCCTGCTCACAATTAATCTTATTGCTTCTTTGTTTCATTTGTTTCCCTTAAGATGTAATGTAAATGGTGACTTTTTTTTTTTTCTTGCGGCAGAGTTTTGTTCTTGTTGCCTAGGCTGGAGTGCAATGGCGTGATCTTGGCTCACTGCAACCTCTGCCTCCCGGGTTCAAGCGATTCTCCTGCCTCAGCCTCCCAAGTAGCTGGGATTACAGGCATGGGCCACCACGCCTGAATAATTTTGTATTTTTGGTAGAGATAGGGTTTCACCATGTTGGCCAGGCTGATCTCGAACTCCTGACCTCAGGTGACCCACCCACCTCAGCCTCCCAAAGTGCTGGGATTACAGGTGTGAGCCACCACGCCCAACCCCATTTGTCTTTTGCTCTTCTGTTGTCATGTAAATGCAAAGCCAAGCCCATAAATGGTTAATTTTTTAAAGTCTCTAGCACTACAAATAACTATACAATGAGAAGTAAGTCTGCCTTCTACCTTGGATGATCCACACACCCTGCCCCTCATCTTCCCAGGTTCCCTGCACCACAGTTAAATCTCTTCCACTTGCTCCTTTGCAAAGACTAACGTTTCTAGCTCTACGTTTGATGCAATAAACGTAGAGCTAGAAATATCTGGAGAGTTTCCATAACCAGATGATTATGGGAAGACTTTCCAGTAAATAAATTATATGTTAGTCACTGAAATGGAAATTTCAGTTGATCAAATAAACATAATAATACCACCTTACCCTTGTATCACAGGACTTTAAATTTTGCAAAGCGCTTTCATACGCATCATCTCATTTTATCTTCATGTTGATTATGTTGATTCTGTGAATTTCTACAGGGCAGGTATTTTTTCTCAAGCCGTTTCTGAGGTTCACAGAGGTTATGATTTACTTTCATAGTCATGTTTCTCACCATAATAAAGGGCTTTCTAAGGGTGCTTTGCACGTGTCATACAGAAAATTGAAGTATAGTCGAATGTTTATTTTCAATACTTCTCCTAGGAGTTGTCTTGTCCTGAGTACAAAATCCTACTTGGGTTACCCACTAGGGAAGTGTATCAGTTCCTTTCTTCAGTTAAAACATTCCCTGGGCTTTCCCAGGCCCAGCTTACTATGATTAACAAATGAAGATCAGGCAATGATGGCAATATCTTGCAAGCTTGGAGGCTGGAAAGTCCAAAATTAAGGTGCCAGCAGATTTAGTGTCTGGTAAGGGCTTGGTTTCTGCTTCCAAGATGGTGCCATGTTGCTGCATCCTCTGCAGGGGATGAATGCTGTGTCTTCACATAGCAGAAGGGACAGGATTTTCCAATTTACCAAGAAGCTTTGCGTTCAGACAAGTATCAATTCATTCAACAAATATTCTATCCCATCATGTGCCAGTCACTGTTCTAGACTTTACGGTAAACAACACAGGCTAGTTCCCTGCTCTCATGGAGCTTACATTCTACTGGGAAAGGGGAGGCAAACAAGAAATCAAATGAATATTAATTTTACATAATGATGAGTGTTAAACAGAACATAAGACAAAGTGATGAGTGGTATAACAGAGAATGACTAGTTTAGGGGATGCTATGGTTTGAATGTCTGTGTCTCTCTGAAATTCATTTTAAAATTTAATTCCCATTGTGGTGGCATTAAGAAGCAGGGCTTTTTGAGAAGTGATTAAATCCTGAGGGCTCCAGCCTCCTGAATGGGATTAATGTCCATATAAAAGAGGCTTCAGAGAGCTGTCTGGCCCTTTTTTGTCTTTCTGACCCTTCTGCCATGTGAAGACACAGCATTTATCCCCTCCAGAGGATGCAGAAACATGGCACCATCTTGGAAGCAGAGAGCAAGCCCTTACCAGGCACTAAATCTGCTGGCAACTTAATTTTGGGCTTCCCAGCCTCCAGAACTGTAAGAAATAAATTCCTGTGCTTTATTAATTACCCAGTCTCTGGTATTCCACTATATCAACTCAAATAGACAAAGAGGAATCAAGAAAAGTCTCTTTGAGATGATGGCCTTTGAGCTAAGAATTGAATTCTAGTCTTGGTGCTGTGCCATTCACTAGTTATGTGAACCTTGGGCAAGTTAGTCAACTTATGCATTTGTTTATTCCTAAGTAAAATGTGGATTATATGTAATAGTATAATAATGATATCTACGTTATGGTGTCATTTTGAGAATTCAAGTGAGGTAGTGCATGCAGAGAATTATTCACAAGTTTAATACATAAGTGCTCAGCAAAGAATAGTATGTGGTTATCTATGACTATACAGTTGACCCTGAAAAACACAGGTTTGAACTGTATGGGTTCACTCATACAGAATTTTGTTTCAATATATATATTGAAACATTTTTTGAAGATTTGTGACAATTTGAAAAAACTTGCAGACCAACTGCATAGCCCAGAAATATTGAAATGGGAGAGTTCCCTGGCTCCACCTGCAAGATGTGTAACAGGGGTGTGGCTCTCTGTTCAGCCAACGCAAGCTGAAACCCCTTATGGGATGGGAAGCACACAGATGGGCAGGTACAGGAACCAGAACGAGCACTTTTGGGCTCCAGCCCCATAGCAGCATCTAGGGGTGGGTGACTGCCACTCCTAAAGCCCAAGTGGGTGCATGTTACAGTGCACTCTTTTAGCCTTGCTGCCTGCAGATGGCTTAAGGATTAACCAGTGGACTCTGCCTTTTGCAAGGGCAGGGGTTAAGCATGACAGCTTTCTGTATCCCAGGCCCTTGTCCAGCATCCTGGAAGAATTGGGTCACACACAGACTAGAAGGATGAATATGGGGGGGTTTATTGAATGGTGGAGGTGGCTCTCAGCAGGAGGGATGGGGAGCTAGACAAGGGATGGAGTGGGAAGATGATATTGCCCTGGAGTTTGGCCATACAGTGGTTGATTCTCTGACCATACCCAGCTGAACTCCTCTCCTTCTCTGCCTCACTGGTCTGCCATTTGTCTGCTTGTCTCCTCTTCTCCTCATCTGCTTCTGGAGCCTGGGGTTCAAAGTTTATATTGGTACAGGATAGGGGGCATGACAGGTCAAAAGGTAACTTTTTGGGCACAAAAACAGGAATGCCAGTTCTCACTTAGGCCACAGGTATCCGGGCTTGAGGGTAGGACCTTTTCCAGGGAACCACCCTCTTCTACCCAGTATTTCCCTGTCTCCTGTCCATATCAATATCAAAAAAAATTAAGGAAAAGGTACATCACGAATGCATAAAATATATATAGACATTCATGTATTTTATCACCTACTACCATAAAATATACACAACTCTATTATAAAAATAGATTTAAAATATGTTTTAAAATATATGCCACAAACACAGATCATATATGGCATCATTTGCAGTTGAGATAAATGTAAACAAATGCATAGATGCAGTATTAAATCATAACTGTTTAACATTAACTCTACATACTGTACTACTGTAATAATTTCTAGCCCCCTCCTGTTGCTATTGCAATGAACTCAAGTGTTGCGAGTATCTGCCTAAAAGGCCATGAGATGCTGATCATCTCTGCATGAGCAGTTGTCTCTCCAATAAATTGTGTATCACTGTAAGAAGTGATCACTCTCAGTTCTTGGGTATTTTTCATCGTGTTTAGGGCAATACTATAATCCTTGAATAACAACACGGAACCCATACAAAGTGCTCCCAAGAAGCAGAGAAAAGTCATGCCATTACAGGAAACAGTTGAATTGCTTGATATGTACCATAGATTGAGATCTGCATTTGTGGTTGCCCACCATTTCGGAGGGACAATTCATTTTGTAAACAGGTGATGTAGATGTATGGTATTGATAAGCACAGTATAGTACTGTACGTGTATTTCCTCTTCTTTATGATCTTCTTAATAACGTTTTCTTTTTTCTAGCTTATTGTACGAATACAGCATATGATACATATAACATATAAAATATGTGTTAATTGACTGTTTATGTTACCGGTGTGACTTTCAGTCAACTATAGGCTATTCGTAGTTAAGTTTTGGGGGAGTCAAAAGTTATTTGTAAATTTTTTGCTGTGCTGAGGTTGGCCCCCCAACTCCTGCATTGTTCAAGGGTCAGCTGCACTTTGTCCTTGGTAAACAAGCCATTAAATTGTGCAAGGTGGGGATTATCATGTCTATTGTTTAGTTAAGGAAATTGATGTTTAGAGAGGTGAGGTGTTAATGAGTCACCTCAGGATCATTAAGTGCTTTGAAACCCAGATTATTTGCAATTAAATAGAGGGTTCTATTAGCAGTGCTATCCTCGAGACACTTTGGCAGGCTGGAAACCAGGAACATTTGAGGATAGGCAACCATTTTATGCTCTTCGAATCAGAATAGGACTTGCCATTCTATTCTCAGACTTCTAAGAGGTATGAAACAATCATTTTAATGGTCTCTAGAAAGAAAGCATCATTATAGGGGATCAGTAATACTAAATGCAGTAGATATAAAGTAACTTCTTTAGGTTAGTTGAAAGTGTGCACCATCACTTGCTCCTGAATAATAAGCAAATTCGTTCATTAAAACGAATACTCTCCTGTGAAACTCTAACCTATTTTTTGCTTAGCCCAGTGCGTTTTTAATCTAATAGAGTTAGAAAAAATTAATTCACATGTGCTAAAATCATTACGTTTTTATATTCAACAGTGTCTGATATATAGAATCTATAAAACTTGTGTTATTACAAACTGATAGGCTGTGATGGTGCATAATAAAGTTAAACCAATGTTCATAGGAAAGATTCACAACCCTAGGGTAAAAAAAGCTAACTTCTTAGTGAAATGATGTTCCAGAGGGGAAGGCTGAACATGTCTTCCTGTGCTCACCAAAAAGCCAGTTACAACATTCCTATCAGGTGGCCTAGAATCTGGAATTCACTTCAGGGAAGAATCTGTGTCTACTTTTATTCAGGTCTTTAGCCAAAAGAACAGGAAGAGGTCTGACACTCAGTCCCTAGTGAGGTCAGGGACAATGAGCTGCTGGCCTTAAATTAAACTGCATACAGCAAAGATAGTCCCTTTTTGCTGTTCCATTGATGAACATACAGCGTTAACTATGTGCCAGCCTACATTTCAGGCATTTTACATAAATTAACTAATGTAATTCTCATAGCAGCATTGCAAGGATAAGTGCTATGTATTAGTTGCTAAGGTTGTCATAAAATACCACAGACTAGGTGGCTTAAACAACAGAAATTTATTTACTCACAGTTCTGGAGACTGAAAGTCCAAGTTCAGGGTATCAGCAGAGTTGGTTTCCTCTGATGCTTCAACCCATGGCTTGCAAATGGGCACTCTCTTGCTGCCACTTCACATGCGCTTTCCTCTGTGCCATCATACCCTTCCCATCCCCACTCAAGGTATCTTCTTCTCATAAGGGCAACCATCATATTAGATTAGGGCCCCACCCCGATGGCCTAATTCTAATTTAATTATCTCTTTAAAGACTTTATCACTAAATAGGTTTACATTCTGAGGTAGTAGGTGTTAGAACTTCCACATATGAGTTTGGGTTGGGGGAGGTTACACAATTCAGCCCATATTATCTTTGCTTTGGAAAGGAGGAAACGAGCCAGGCGCGGTGGCTCACATCTGTAATCCCAGCACTTTGGGAGGCCAAGGCGGGCGGATCACTTGAGGTCAGGAGTTTGAAACTAGCCTGACCAACATGGTGAAACTGCGTCTCTACTAAAAATACAAAAAATTATCCTGGTGTAGTGGCGTGGGCCTGTAGTCCCAGCTACTCCGGAGGCTGAGGCACGAGCGTTGCTTGAACCCGGGACGTGGAGGTTGCGGTGAGCCGAGATCGTGCCACTGCACTCCAGCCTGGGTAACAGAGCGAGACTCCATCTCAAGAAAAAAAAAAGAAAAGAAAAGAGGAAATGAAAGCACCAGAGGATTAAGTCACTTGTCCCAAGCAACACAATTGTAAGAGCAGAGTTGAGATTTGAACCCAAGCGACTGACTCCTGAACTAAAACACTTTTACCCACTACACTATAGTGCCTTAAATGCCAAGAAGGTGGAAATTCCCTGCCTCGTCCATGAATGCGCTTAGCAGATTCGTTTCTCTGCACAGTTTCTCATTCTATGTGGGATGGAGGCAAACCTATGACAGTTATTCCTAACTGAATTTTATTACTTTTTTGAACATGGTATACGAAGAGGATAAGAAGAAAAGCCCAGGCGCAACGCATCACGCCTGTAATGCCAGAACTTTAGGAGGCCAAGGCAGGTGGATCACCTGACTGAACTCAGGAGTTTGAGACCAACCAACCAAATCCTGTCTCTCCTAAAAATACAAAAATTAGCCAGGCGTGGTGGCACGTGCCTGTAGTCCCAGCTACTCAGGAGGCTCAGGCAGGAGAATCACTTGAACCCGGGAGGCAGAGGTTGCAGTGAGCCAAGATCACGCCACTGCACTCCAGCCTGGGCGACAGAGCAAGACTCTGTCTCAAAAAAAAAAAAAAAAAAATGAAGAGAATACAATCTGTTTACTCAAACAGTAGTTTATGCTGAGTGAGCATTCCCTGGAAGAGGATAACTCTGAGGGACAACCCCATCTTTCTTGTATCATAATGCCTCCATCTGGAATGTAAGAAATTCAGGCCTCCTAAAGACCTCCAGTGGCTGGCATGTTCACCACTTACCTCACTTCCTGTTATCATTTAGGAAGCAGAAAAAAAGGTGAGAATTATCTTTATCAGAGCAGAGAGTAAAGGTGGCCTGAACCTTTGGAAAACTATACTTCTAGAAGAGATGAACATCATGGAGATCTGTCTGACTTCTGAATAGGTCACATACTGCTTTGTTCAGAGTTACTTGAGCTGATTGTTACCAACTCTGACTGCCTTCATCCTTCCTGAAGAACTGTTTTGAGTAAAATCTCTTTGCTTTCTTTCTCAAAATAGAAGCTGGAGGTTGAAGAACAATGTAGTTCCCAGGATGAAATTTGCGTATGTCTTAACTACAAAAAGTTTGTTTTAAGCAGGTGTTTCACCAATGACCAGGTGATTTTGGGAAATATTTGTCAGTAGCTTCCAAGGGCTACATACTTCCATGTTCGGGGGATAAACTTATGATCATTAAATGTTTTGAAACGATAAGATCCTGGTTTATCATTTGACATACAGATTTCTAAATGTCATATCTGAAAAAATTTCCCAACATAGACTTTTGTTGGAAAAAGACCTCAAGAAATCAAGAAATTACAATTAATAAAATCTAGCCTGTTGTTTAACCTCAGAACTGGCTTTTTCTGGTTTTTGCTGCCCCCTCTGCCATTGATGAAAAATGACCTTGCCAATTTATCTTGAATTTTCAAACTGAAGGAATGTTGGCTATTACTCAGCCCAGTTCCTTCATAAAGCTGGATTTAAAATTCACATTCAATGGTGAAGGAAGCATTTAATAAGTTACAGGGGTATGGGGATGTCTTTCTTGTTCACTGCCGTCTCTTCTGCGCCTAGCACAGTGTTTGGTCTATGGCAGGTATTCAATAAGTCGTTTCAAATGGGGAAGTGGTTACAGACTCCAGTGGCTGAAAAATACCTGAAAAAGGCCATATGATTAATTTCCCCAACTTTTTCAAAACCATATTAAATCCTGTACAAAATACATATTTATCCTTTTGCCAAAGTCTATCAAAGAAGGACGTTTCACAACCTCTGTAATAAAATATTCCAGGCACTAATGACCTTCACTGATCAGAAATCTCCCTTTGATAGATCCTCTGGCCCTCATTTGCACTAATCCTAAGCTGATTGTTTCTTTGAAAGCACTATTCACTTGCCCCCTGTCATCTTTTTCACTAGCCTGAATAGACTTTATTGTTTTCACTTTTTAGTCATTTCCTTGTTTCTCCTTTGGGACCTCTAAGTTTTTCTTGTCCCTCTTAACTATTAAAATTATTCTGAATGTATAGAGGTCAACTATTAAAGTGATTACAGAAATGTAAATGGGTTTTAGATAAAAATCTATTTCAAATGCAAATACACACACACAAAATGATAAGGATAAGCCTTTTCTCTTTATTATAACAATGCTTTTGAATGGAACGCTGGATTTGGCAAGAAGGGGAGAGCGAAGAGAAGAGTTTTTTTTATTTTTAATTTTTTGTTAATGCTTTCCTCCATTTTCCCACATGAATTTTTTTTCAGTCTCCCTTACAGTCGATGCCTGACAATTCTCTAGGAGACTGCTATTTCAAATGCACTGTCGTGCCTGTTAGCTGAACTGCAAATTGTCACCTTTCTCTCTTGGGAGTCCTCCTGCCTAGTAAGACTGAAGAAAATTCCAGAAAATCATTTCTAATTACAACAGTACTGAAGCTGACCAGAAACATCATAAACCCAACCTTATTTCTCACTGGAGTGGCAAAGCCTTAACATTGCTATCTGCTTTTTAGATTAGTAAAAATAGTTGATTTTTTAAAATATGCTATGGTTTCCCTGAACAGAATTATACAGTGTGGGTAAGTTAGAGGAGATAATAAAGGAGGTTTCATACCTTAATGATAACCCGTCATGGGATTTTGTTTATTTATGCAGCTTGAATCCTTCAGAAAATTGAATTTTTATTGTTTTTGTACCTTTCATTCCTAAGCCTCAACCCATTCCTATGGGGAAAAAAATATTACTTAAAGAACAGCTTGCTAGCTAATGCACACACAGAGATGGCAGGATGGACACATGGTATATCAGTACTGGGGAGTTTCTTGGCATCTTGGTTCTTTTGAAAACATTATTTCTGATATTACTCTTCCTCCAAAGGAAAATACCAAGTGAAAATGAAAATAGGTGTAGCCTTGTGAAGCCACAAGAGTGTTAAGATATTGGTTTTTCAGTCCTGTTTTTTTTTTTCTTTGTCAAAATTGTACATGCACAAGATTAAGGAGTCAAGTAATAAAACATAGTTCTATAGTAATATAACAATAATTCTAATTTCAAAATAGCTAGAAGATTTAAAATGTTCCCAATGCAAAGAAATGATAAATGTTTGAGGTGATCGATATCCTAAATACTCTGATTTAATCATTACACATTGTAGGCAGTTGGGGACAATAAAAGAGAATAAGTCTTGTTTTCAACAGTGGGATATTGATTGATTATATCTAAAACTAAACAATAGCAAAGCAACAATGTGATCATATTATTTAGAACTGCATTGCTCAGATCTAAATATATCAAAATATCACATATACCCCATAAATATGTACAACTATTATGTCTCAATAAAAATAATTCTATTATATCATAGAATATGATTCTATAGTAATATGACAAACAGTGGCCCTCTGACCTCCTCCATGCCCTATATCTTGGTCCCTGAAGTTAACTTTCATCTATTTTAGTGGATCTTTTGATGTTTAATGCTATAATGCTGTTAGTCTAAATCATCACTGTCTAGTAGAAATATAATGAGAACCACATATGTGAATTGCAAATGTTCTAGTAGCAACATTTTACAAGTCAAAACAAAAAGGTAAAAAAAATTTCATTAACCTGTTATGCCCCAAATATTATCATATCAAGATATATGCAATATAAAAGTCAATGAGATCTTTTGCATCTTTTTTTCATACTAAGTTTCTGAAATCTGGTATGCAGTTTACATCTACAGCACATCTCAATTTGGATGTAAAATTTTCATCAAAAATGTTTGATCTGTGTGTAGATTCCCTATAATTTGAAAAAGAAAAGGTTCATATACACAAGTTGTTCCAAACACTTAAAAGCTTTCCAATAACTGAATTGAGTATAAGATCTTTAATCAGTTAAAATTAAATAAATTGAAAAACTTATTCTCAATTGCACTAGCCCCATGTCAAGTGTTCCATAACCACATGTGACAGTGACCATTGTATTTAGCAATGCAGGTCTAAACAATATGATTACATTGTTACTTTGCTATTTTTTTGGCTTTAGAAATAATCACTATTCCACTATTGAAAACGAGACTTATTATCTTATATTGTCTCCAACTGTATGCAAATATATACACATAATCCTTTCTTGTCTTCCCATCCTTACCTTTTAATTATATATTGTATTATTTTGATTAAACCAACATAGATAGTTAATAGTTGTCTTTATTTGTTCCCTTAGCTTTCTGTGTACCTATTCTTTCCCATGTAAGAAATCATTCTGGGGATTCCCTTTGTCCCTGTTCTAAGCTGGATCCCATGTGACTTTTGTTACAAGCCTTCTGCCTTCTTGGTTTACACCTCTATTTGGTGGAAGATATGCCCAGTTATTTTCTGAAAAAGGGTGCTTGGGGAGAGGGGAAAATGTTTTGAAATGTTCTCAAATCTGAAAGTCTGTTTATTTTGCCCTCATAATTGATTAATAGTTTGGTTGGGTGTAGCATTCTAGGTTGATAATAATTTTCTCTTAACATTTTCAAAGTTTGTGCCATCGCCTTCTAGCTTCCCATATTGCAATTGAGTTTTATGCCATTCTGAGTCTGGTTCATCCTCCTGAATGTTTGCAGTATCTCCTCTTGGTCCCAAATATCCTGAAATTTCATAGTGATGTGCTTTAGCCATGGGCCTTTTCAATATGGAGATTTATGCCTTGTAGAAGTGGAAATTTTTCTTGAATTATTTCTTTGATCTTCTTTCCTACATTTTCTCTGTCCTCTTTTTCTGAAACTCCTTAGTATTATAATGTTGAGTTTTCTGTAATAATCCTCTAATTTTCTGTGTTTCTATCATTCTTTTTGCTTTACTTCCTAATTGCTTTCCAATAACTTTATCTTTAAAACTTTATCTTTTGAGTGTATTTCTGCTATGTTTTTAATTTCTAAGATATTTTCCTTATTTCCTGAATGTTCATGTATGTGTATAAAACTCATTATTTCATGGATATTTTCTCATATCATATATCTCACTGCATAGTCTGTTCCTACCCAGTTACTTTTGTTTGATTTTTATGTATGTGCTTGTTTGTTGTTATGATCTTTGTCATTCATATTTGAGACTTTCCTCACTTGTCTGGTCATCCTTGGCTGTCTGCTCATATTGAAGAATGAGAAACTGAAAAGCCAATTATAAGCTCTGAGCTTGTATGTTTCCTTGTAGGGTACTCTGGTTGAGTCATTTCTTTGGGGAATCACTGATTTCAGTATTTTTAGGTCTTTCCTGTTATGCGAGTTAGATTCACCAAAGAAAACACTTCAGATTTCTTGCCTAGATAATGGTGTTCTGAGACAGCAGTTGGGAGAGACGGCTGGGGATCTCAATATTCAACTAACACTCCTGTTTTCATTATAGTACCCACTGTACATTTTGACTTAATACTTCTGTTTTCAGTACAGTACCCAACCCTCAACTGTGACTGATGTCCCCTTCCCAGAACCTCTATTTTACCTTCTACAGAAAATAAATTCCCAATCTTCTGTCAAGGTGTAGGAAGGCTGGTTCTCCAATGCATTGAGAAGAAGAGGATGTTTGTTAGATCTAATTGTTTGTCAGTTTGTCTGTGTTGAGACAGAGTCTCACTCTGTTGCCCAGACTGGAATGCAGTGGCACGATCACGGCTCACGGCAGCCTTGACCTCCCAAGCTCGGGTGATCATTTCACCTCAGCCTCCTGAGTAGTTGGGACTACAGGTGTGCGCTACCATGTCCAGCCAATTTGTTTTATTATTATTATTTGTAGAGATGGGGTTTCACCATGTTGCCCAGGCTATTAATTGTTTCTTAATATAAAATTTACCAATGTAAATTGTTTCTCTTTTCCCATTGCTAGTTTAGGATTAGCCTTTTTTTTTTTTTTTTTAATTTTAAAATCAGGTATTACTTGGCCATAAGCTTTCCAGCTCCCAAAATTTTATGAATATTGCTCTACTCACCTCTCATATTTACTTTCTATTGGAGGCTTATGTCTTTTAAGTATCCCTTTATTTTAATTTTTGTAATGTTGTAGGAGAAATCTGAGGCTAATTTTTTCATTAAATCTGCCATCTTGTATTGGAAATCTGACTTGTCATTCTTTTGTGTCTTTTGGAAATATCATTTATTTTTCTCATGCAAATAGTTTATGAAACCCTTTCTTTCCTGCATGCCTAACCCATTTTCTTCTTTTGTGAAAACTGTCTGTGAATTTTAAGCTGATGTGATAACATCTACCTTCTCATTCTTATAGTGGTGGTGGACAACGAGGAAATAATTCCTGGGTAAGAAAAAGTGTCCAAACCCTCTGTGTACATACATGATATTACAGAAAACTAAGTGTTTCTCAATTTGCATTGAGTTTTTCCCTATATAAAAATAATGTTTTAGATTGGGAGGAGGAAGCAACAACAGATGCTAAAGTTGCTCACTTTCCTGTGGTCTGACTGTCAGAACCCAAAAGACAGAGAACTCCGGTAACAAAGCCCAGGTAACACTTGTCATCTTGCTAAATGACTCGTTCTGAAAGTAATGGACATACGTTCATTATCTTCATAGTATCAGCTCTTGTAGAAGTACCTTTGAAGAACAGATAAATGTCTTGGTGACAAAAGACATTGCTTTGGGATAAATGATCTGTGTTCAGAACAATACGAAAACAGAAGTACATCACATCATCATGCTAATTATTTCACTATTGCACAGTGACAAATGACCTTTGTAACAAATTTTACATCAGGTAAATGGGTCATTTTACTTAAATTGCCTATATAAGATAAGACACATAAAATGGCACGATAAGAGTACAGATAAGTCAAGGCTCCAGAAAGATTTGACTCTCCCTAAAGAATTTCACATAGCCAAATAGAGTCCTGAATGTGCTACTATATGTTGCGTCAAAGGCTGTGACTTTTCTGATTCACATTTGGGTGATCTTTATAACATCTGCTCTCTTTCATGGAAAGCTATAGTGAAAATACGCTGCATGTGGATTTGCAGCATGAAGAAGGTGTTACCAGAGGGCTTGTGAATAACTGACAGGATATCTTTGGTTGGGTTCTGTTATAACAATAGGCAGCACCTAGCACAGAGCCTGGTGAGTAGTAATTGCTCAAGAAATAACTGAATGGTAGATGGCAATGACGATGACGATGATGATGATAATGATGATGATGATGATGATATGATATTAGTCTCACATAATCCAAACATAAAAGTTGGACATATTATGGTATAATCAATACAAACTTTTCTACCAATGTATTTTTAATTCAGAATGTTCTGTTTTATGCATGGAATATTGGCCTTTTAAAAACTCAGTTTTGGAAAGATCTTTCTGGCCACTCTCTCAACTACATGGCTAAAAGTGATATGCGAAGTAAATCAGGGACCTTTTTGTGCAAATCAAGGAACCTGTAGTTTTAGTCAAAGCAGTTAAATGATCTATTCGAGAGATTACTACCTTATTTTATCAATTCTAACTAATATATATTTTGCACATTTTAAGGCATCTCCAACTGAGATTTCTCATATAATGAATGAGTACATTTCTCCCTTCTTTTCACACTAAAAAGAAAGTGTTAGTAAATCCATGGTGTTCTCTTCAATACACTTTATTGATGAAATATGGCAAATAACATTATGGAGAACACAAGCTATTGGTCTAAATAGCAAGGTGCTTTTCTTAATTTATTCCCTGATTAGGTTTAGAGAAAAGAAGAATGGCTTCCGTAAACTGAAAAGTCAAAAAGAACTTAGACCAGTTAGGCAAGTTGAATTGGCTACCTACAAAAAGACAAAGAGTAGGCCCCTCACTGAGAGATAAGTACCCTTGGTCATTTTGATCTCCAGTGTAAGTTACAGGAGGTTGAGGCCCAACCTGCAGGGTGGCTTTTTGACTACAATGTATAATTCAAAGTGATAATACAAAATTAAAGATTAGTAAAACTGATACCAAATTGTACATAAGCATACATTTCTTTACAAAGACAAAACTGAAACAAAACAAAATCTTAAAATCTATAAACAAATTATTTCCTTATGCATTTGACCAAAATTTTTTTGTTGTAATAAACTTTTTAAAAATAGAATACGGGAATAGTGTGCTAATCCTCTTTCTAAGACACCTGTTTATACTGTATGCTAATTGCTTGAACGACTTGGCTGTGCCATACTACCACCACCTGGTGGCAGCATACCTAATTTGAGGATGTGCAAGTATTTTTTCTTTTTCATTTTAACATTGTGAATATTCCCTTGAAGGTCAAAACAGCAAACTAGAAATATGAAGGACAGAAAATATTACAATACTTATTCAGGTACTTAGAGCTCATTTGTGGGCGTTTATTAGTCCACCACTGTACGGAAATGAACTATCATGATCCCTTTCTGCCATTTACTCTTACATTTATTTTCTTGGTTGCTAATCTGAGATAAATTGGCCTTGGCACGTGTGTTCAATCTTTTTTTCCTCAAGTGTTATACAGATTGCCAAGTGTTAGAGATGAGCTTGTGGGTTTGTATGTATGGCTCATGAATGCTTTGATTAACTTGTTAATAAGACAGGTGGAATCTCATTACAGAAAGTTTGTCCTGTTGAAAAAATGTTAAGTATATGATAACGAGGTTGCACAAACGGCTTGTCATGGGCAAAATTATAAGATATGTGAAGATTCTCTTCCATGCCCTGCCTTCTTTCCCCTTCCCTCATATCTACTTTAGCAGCCTTCTCTCCAAGGACCAGTTCTGATTCTCTCCTTCTTGTCCAAGATATAGCTTCCCACCCACACCTTTTCCACAGCCTGCCCAGAGCTTCTCTCACAACATCTCCCTAGTCCCACAATCAAATTGAAATTAATCTGTCCTATACCTTTTCTCAAGCTCTTCGAGGTTCTTAATGCAGGGGTTTTTAAACTTGATTTCCATGGCAATGAATGTGTCTGATGATATTACATCTATGACCCAGCTCCTATAATATGCCAGCATTTATGCAATGCCTTGTGCATAATCTGTAATTTTTGTCCAGTCAAGAAATCATATTGGTCAGGCATGGTGGCTCATGCCTGTAATTCCAGCACTTTGAGAGGCTGAGGTAGGAGGGTCATTTGAGGCCAGGAGTTCACAACCAAGCTAGGCAAGGTAGGGAGACCCCATCTCTACAAAAAATAAAAACTAAGCTGGGCATAGTGGCGCATGCTACTCAGGTGGCTGAGGTGGGAGAATCGCCTGAGCCCAGGAGTTGAGGTTGCAGTGAGCTATGATTGTGCACTCCAGCCTGGGTGTCCCTGGAACAACAACAAAAGCAAAGGACTACAAACTAGAAATGGTGATATTATAGGACTATCCTTGAATCTGCTCTGATTTTATTTTCTCTTTGAAGTAGATCTTTTAAACTTCAGAATGTTTGAATCCGTCATATGGCTTGTGATATCGCACAACTGACTGTGACACACCAATATGTCAAGACACTCGAGTCCACTATTCTGGTCATGTTCTGACGTAATACGTCAACCAGTGTATCTAAAGATAAAACATTTGATTAAAAATAAAAGGTTGAGCTGACTTCATTTTATCCTCCAAAATAACTACGGGAACATGAGAAAGAAGAGAGTCACATTTTGATAGATTATTGAGAGAGATGTTTGGACCTGATAGGGCCTTTTACAAGCTTTTAAAAAGTGTCAGGTGATCAGTTTCTTATTCTATCTATGCATGGCATCAATCCTTTGTATGTTCCCCAATCTTGGTCTAGTAGACACCTATTGGATTAATTCCTCAGCACGCCTTTTCTGAGGCTTGACCCCTCTTTAGAGCTACACGATTACAGTGAAGCTGTCATAGTCACATACTGCCACTCCAGCCCTTAGGTGCATTTGTCATTAAACCATGGGTCAGCTGAACCCATTTGGATATGGAGATAGGAAAGAAAATAGTTTCTCTCTAGTGGCTATGCAAGTACATGGAATCCTGAGCACTAAATTTGCCATGTTTTTATGACGTGGATAAAAGAAGCAGCGAAAGCTGGACTGCAGGGAACAATAAAGAAATCTCAAATGACATCTGAGTTCTCATTCCAGGTTGTTCTCGAGGCCCAGAAACATTTGTGTCCTTGGGCTTTCTGAGATACTCTTCCATTCTTATTATGATCCCTCCTTTTTTTTTTTTTTTTTCCTAAGCTGCATTGAGTTACTATTCCATTCCTTTCAAACAAAGAATTCCTAAGTGAAGTATCTAGTAACATCAAACGCATTTATAGTCTCTTTCTTAGAAGGAAGGGTCTTTTGGGGTGTTATTTTAAGAATGTAATAAGTTTATTTTATTGCCCTTTCCATTTTCTTTTATTTGACCAAAAAGGAGAGAATAAAATGTGTATTACTTATCTGTTTACATTCTTTTCATTTGAAGATAATCTCTTCAAATGAAGAGACCATGATTTTTTTGGTATCAAGCCTGAAGTGTCTGGCACAGCACCATATATATGACAGAACCTAATAAAAACATAATCATGATGTTGCATTTGATTACAAAAAGGAAAAACCTCAATTGACCAGGAACTTAGAGGAGAGCAAAATAACAGAAAAGCTGTGATAAAAGGAGGTGCAGCAAATTATATTTTCCAAAGGTGGTTGCAATAATATCTTCCACCCCACATGCTCTCTAAAAAGTTGCCACTCCCTCTTCAAGATGCAGTTGATCCCTCCCTCCCAGCCCCGCCTCCCCTCACGCCCCACCCCACCCCAAGCCCCACCCCTCCTTAAATCAGGCTGGGCTTGTGTCTTGCTTGCAATCAGTAATGAGGTAGAAATAATGCAGCAAGATTTCTGAGGCTAGGTCTTAGGTGATAGAGTCTCTGCCTTGCTTGCTGGAATAATCACACCTTGAAGGTTTCAGATGGCCCTGAGTCTGCCACATTCTGAGGAAGTCCCAATTAGCCTGTGTGAAGAGACCACATGGAGAAGTGCCAAAACTGCATGAACAGAGAGAGATGCTTGCAAGCCCCTTCTGCTCCAGTTCTCAACTCTCCAGTCCCAGCCACTGTTTGACTGGGACTGCAGGGGGGACTCCAAGCCAGAACCTCCCAGATGAACCCTCCCCAACTTCCTGACCCACAGAAACCATGAGAGGTGATAAAATGACCGCTGGTTTCAACCTTTACATTTTGAAGTGATTTGTTCCTTCGCAGTGGTAATTAGAACAGGAAGAATAACCTCAACATCTGAAGTAACAGAGTTTTCTTGATGCCATTCTACAAGTCATATCAGAGTTATTGAAAAACATACAAGCAGGCCGGCCGTGGTGGCTCATGCCTGTAATCCCAGCACTCTGGGAGGCTGAGGCAGGTGGATCATGAGGTCAGGAGATCAAGACCATCCTGGCTAACACGGTGAAACCCCCGTCTCTACTAAAAATATGAAAAAAAAAAAAAAAATTAGCCGGGTGTCGTGGCAGGCGCCTGTAGTCCCAGCTACTCGGGAGGCTGAGGCAGGAGAATGGCATGAACCTGGGAGGCAGAGCTTGCAGTGAGCCCAGATCAGGCCACTGCACTCCAGCCTGGGCAACAAAGTGAGACTCTGTCTCTGAAGAAAAAAAAAAAGAAAGAAAAACACACAAGCAAACAAAAATATTTGAGGATCAATCTTCAAAGCAAAGAGGATGAAAAAATGCATTATTCTCAGCTGTACATTTTTTCTTAAAATAAACCTTTTTATTATTATTATTTTATTTTATTTTATTTTTTTGTTTTTTCTTTTTGAGACAGAGTCTCACTCTGTTGCCCAGGCTGGAGTGTAGTGGTGTGATCTCGGCTCACTGAAATTTCCACTTCCTGGGTTCAAGCAATTCTCATGCCTCAGCCTCCTGAGTAGCTGAGATTACAGACCTGCGCCACCACACCTAGCTAATTTTTGTATTTTTAGCAGAGACAGGGTTTCGCCATGTTGCCCAGGCTGGTCTTGAACTCCTGGGTTCAAGTGCCACCCACCTCGGCCTCTCAAAGTGCTGGGATTACAGGTGTGAGCCACTGTTCCCTGCCAAACCTAGCCTTTCTTTTAAAAAGTAAATATAACTTTTTTTTAGACTAACACCAGTTTATTTAGTGCTTTCTGTAGCCGTTGCTCCCATATGTGAAATGTGGTGGTAATGAGCCAGATGATGGATATGGTGGTGGAATTGTTTTGGTTACTCAATGATTGTCAATCTGTAGTGATGTATAATTACAAACAATACACTTATAGACAATTGAAGGGAAGGAAAGGGAAGAAGAGAAAAAATCAATTTCGATATAATGGCTTATCCCGCTAATTTACTAACTGATTTAACAGTTACTGTAAGTTCTTCTGATACTCATATACCCCTTACAAAATGATTGACTTAGATAGCAAATTACCCATGCAGTTAATTGCCATCCCTCTTTCTAGGATACTGGCGTAATGTGCTCTATATAATCAGAGGAAGACGAAGGTCTGGAGAAACATGCACAATGAGGTTTGTGAATGAAAAACTGACTTTGCTGTAGGTGATGTTGAACGATATTTAAAAGAATTTTCACGTAACCCTCCAACTTCAGGAAGAAAAAAAGTTTCTTCCTGATTTTTTATAAATGAAAACATGGTTACATACCCAAACCAAAGCACTCAGAGAACGTTATTTCATCCACTAATTTCCAGGATGGCAATCTAGTTTTAGATGTTGTCTCAGCATATCTAAATAGTACGTGCAACTTTTACTCAATACTTTAATTGATTTTCCCAACTACACGTGAGAAGAACTTTGACAGCCTGGGAAACAATATTAACCTCCTCGAGGGTCACAGAACATGGAAGCTGAAATTTGCCAAATGGTACCCTCGTGGTTTGTATGTTGATGCAGTTTCTCCACATGTCTAACGTTCCCCTGGGGAGAAGTGGAAGCCCTTAGAGAATGTGGCTCATTAGCAATGAAAGATATTTGAAATTCACTCAAGGGCTGTGTAGCAGAAGTAAAATTTGCCTGTTGCGGAGGCAACTGGGATTTTGCCTCTTTGATGATACTTTTCATAGCTCCCTGATAGACTGTTGAATCCAGAGAGAAAACACCTTGCGAGTGAAAGTATGTATGAAAATATTAATGAATACTAACTTATTCCTACACTGCATGGAAATTTAAAATGCAATGGTTCTCGTTAAAATTGATTTCTTCCAGAAAATAAGGATTGGTTCCATCCAAAATACTACGTAATGGGAAAAATGCCCTGATTTAACAACTATATGTTTAAGTGATAAATATACTCATCCATGAAGCCTGATGTTGGTTGTCATTTCATTATAATTGCCCTTATTTTACTTAATTAGCATGGTTTTTAGAACAATCTGGCTAGAAAACACATGCCCTAACTCAGATAATGTACAGTTGCCATGGTTTAAGCTAGCATGATTGTTTTTCAGCTTCAGCTTCATTCATTTCTTTAAAACATCTTTTGAAACAAGTAACTCAACCTTTAATGACAGAAATAAGGGAAAACATTATGTTTGCCCTCCCCACGATCCTCTCACCTTCCAGAGAGCTCCAGGTAATTTTATTGAGGTGGAATTCACATGACATAAAACTGACCTTTTTAAAGTCTAAAATTAAGTCGCATTAAGTACATTTCTAATGTTATGCAATCATCACTTCTATGCAGTTCCAAAATATTTTCATCCCTTGCAAAGTAGGCCCCATACATTTTAGGCAATTATTCCATATTCTCCCTTCCTTTCAGCCTATAGCAATCACTTTGCTTTCTGTCTCTATGAATTTACCTACTCAGGATATTCATACAAATGGATCATATAATATGTGGTCTTTTGTGTCAGGCCTCTTTCGCTTAATGTTTTCAAGATTCACACATGCTACAGCATGTAACAGTAACAGTACTCCTTTTTTTTTTTTTTGAGACGGAGTCTCGCTCTGTCGCCCAGGCTAGAGTGCAGTGGCACGATCTCGGCTCACTGCCAGCTCCACCTCCCAGGTTCACGCCATTCTCCTGCCTCAGCCTCCCGAGTAGCTGTGACTACAGGCGCCCACCACCATGCCCAGCTAATTTTTTGTGTTTTTAGTAGAGACAGGGTTTCACGGTGTTAGCCAGGATGGTCTCAGTCTCCTGACCTTGTGATCCACCCACCTCGGCCTCCCAAAGTGCTGGGATTACAGGCGTGAGCCACTGCACCTGGCCACAGTATTTCATTTTTTATGGCTGAATAATATTCCATTTGTGTATATACCACAACTTTTTGATCCCTTCATCTGTTGATGAAAATTTGGGTTGTTTCCACCTTTTGGCCATTGAGAACAGTGTTGCTATGAGCATTTGTATACAAGTTTTTGTTTGACCACCTATTTTCAGTTCTTTGAGGTGTATACCTAAGAGTGGAATTGCTGGGTCATATTGTAGTTCTACATTTAACTTTTAGAGCAAGAACCAAACTGTTTTCCATAGTAGCTGTACCATTTTGTATTTCTACCAGATAAGCATGATACAATATTACACAATTTCTCCACATCCTCAGTAACACTTGTTATTTTCTGGGGTTTTTTTGTTTGTTTGTTTGTTTGTTTTTTAATTCTAGCCATTCTAGTGGGTGTGAAGTGATAGCCCCTTGTGGTTTTGATATGAATTTCCCTAACGACTAATGATGTTTAACATCTTTTCATGTGCTTGTTGGTTACTTGTACATCTTCTTTGTAGAAATATCTACTCAACTGCCTTTTCCATTTTTTTTGAGTTGTTTGTCTTTTTTGTTGTCAAGTTATATGTTCTGTATACTAGATCCTTATCAGACATATGAGCTCCAGGTAATTTTGAAATGTACCGAGCTAGTTGTAATACTACACATTCCTAATGACATATGGTTGGGAGTAATAGTCCATGGAAATTCTTGAACTTTCCTCAAAAAAAAAATGGGATCTATACCAATGGTTTAACCTTATGTACAGAAAGGATTATGCGAAAAAGAGGATGTGGCACTTATGTCTCATATACTAATAAACATCAGCAGGGGAAGGCAGGTTGAATTCCATATTTGCCACTTCAGTTGAAAAGCAAATGTCAGACTCTCCTTTTGTCCTGAATATAATAGAATGTGTTTGGGGCATGAACTGAATCCTTCTTACCATAGAAGATTAGTGCAGCATAACAAGCTAGAAGAAAAACATTTTCCCACTCATAAGAGGAATAGTTGTAGGAGCTAAAAATGCCTAGCCTAGAGAACAGAAAACGTGGGGAATATGAGAGCTGTCCACAAACATTTTAAGGACTGTCATGTGGAAGAGTAATTAGATTTGTTTTATATATCCCCAAGGGGTGAAACCAACACCAATGGGTGGAAAAACTTCAGGGAGACAGATTTTCAATTGTATAAAAGGACAAAACATTATGACAGTCAAGGTAACGCAAGGCTAGAATGGGCTGCCACAGCAGGAAATGGGCTTCACATCCCTGGACACAGGAATGCGTACCTCTTGAGTCAGCCAGACAGTTTAGAATCCCAGTTCTGTCACACGTATTAGCTGTGTGAACTGAGGCAACACTTAATCTCTTTAAGCCTCAATTGACACATATATAAAATGGGACAAATAGTGGTTACCTAATAAGAGTACTATAATAATTGAATGTTCACTCAAGGGCATAGACCCCTTAAGTGCAAAGGTGAGTAAAATCAACTGCACTGTCTTAGTAGTGTTTCTCTTTGTCTTTCTCTCTCTTCCCTCTTTCTTTCCTTCTATATCTTTTTCTCCTCCTTTCCTTCTCTTTTTCTCTCCCTCCTCACCTCTTTCTTTCCTCTTCCTCTTTTCTCCTCCTTTCTGGTATAAGTGTTTAGAGTTAAACGTGCCTGTGCTAAATATGTATATAGTGTGGCTCCTTTGCCAGGCTACAGAAAGATGCTAGAATCAAAACAAGATGAAGGGGGGCATCCATACGTATGTGTGGCCTAGTAAGGGGTACCAGAGCAAAAATTGGGTGAAGAGAGTGACCTCTGGAGGGATAGCCAAGCAAGAGGTCACTTAATGAGGGGTGTCAGAACTTGAGCCATATGGTGGGACAGGCTGGTAAGATCTGTGGGGGCATAAGTGGGATTAGAAGCAATCCACATGGCAGGCAGTGACAATAGCCTGGCATGGAGTTCACACTCCGAGTAGGTCAAGAAGCGTACTTTCCCAGTAAGGGGGTTGAGACAACAATGAGAAATTACTGCATGTAGGATGATTTATCAAATAAGTAAATACATTAAGAATAACGGGGGCCTGGCACAGTGGCTCATACCTGTAATCCCAGCACTTTGGGAGGCCAAGGTGGGAGGATCACTTGAGGCCAGGACTTCAAGACCAGCCTGGGCAACATAGGAAGACACTGTCTCACAAAAAGTCAAATAAAAAATAAGCCGGACATGATGGCGCACACCTATAGTCTCAGCTACTCAGGAGGAGAAGGCGTGAGAATCACTCAAACCCAGGAGCCAGGAGGATGAAGCTTCAGTCAGCCATGATCACGCCACTGCACTCCAGCTTGGGTGACAGAGTGAGACCCTCTCTCAAAAAAGAAAAAAAGAGGGGGGGGGGGAGCAAGGTTTCTCACTGTCTGAGATAAGTTAAACTATGGAGAAAGAAAAAAGCTAGAATGATCCCTGTGGTATTGGGATAGAGTTATTAGTGTAAACTGGTGGTTATCAATATTATAAACAATATATAAATAGAAAAAATAAATATATGAATTTGTGTGTATATATTATATATGTATATATTATATATATTTATATGTATATATTATATATACACACATATAGAATACACACATATATTCCCTAGTTCTATTCATGGAGAGGCCATGGGAACATCCCAATAGCAATGACCATATCTACCATTCGAACCTTAGTTTCTCGATATCCTCCTCCACTAAAAGAAATGATGCCTCTGTAGAGAAAGGGCTAATTCTGGAGCTTGGGCAGGGAGGATACAAAGTCATCATGGAATATCTCATTATGCTAGAAAGCAAAGAGGTACCCAGAATGATGAGGACGTATCTAAGGGACATAGGAGTGAGTTTGAAAGAGTGTCCCACTGGCTAAATCTGGGGCAATTTAAGCATCAAAATAAATACTGAATTTGCTAGTAACATGATCCTATATGTAGAAAATGTCAGTAAACCCACACACAAAATCTACTAGGGCTAACAAAAGAATCAGCAGTCCTGCAGTGTACAAGATCAACACACCAAAAACAATTGTGTTTCTATACAAGAGCAATGAACAATCTAGAAAGAAATTTTTTAATAAAATCTATTTACAATAGTATCCAAAAGAATAAAACATCTCGGAATAAATTTAACCAAAGAGGCATAAGTCTTGTACACTGAAAACTATACAGTGTGGTTGAGAGAAATTAAAGAAGACATAAATAAATGAAAAGACATCTTGTGTTCATGAACTGGAAGATTTAAAATTGTTAAGATGGCAGTACTCCCCAAAGCAATCTATAGAGTCAATGAATTCCCTATCAAACTTCCAAGGCCTTTTTTTGCAGAAATGGAAAAGCCTATTCTAAAGTTCATATGGAATTGCAAAGGCCCTGAATAGCTAAAAAAAAAAAAAAAAAAAAAAAAAAACACAACCTCATAAAACGAAAACATAGTGAGAAGACTCACACTTCCCAATTTCAAAACTTACTGCAAACCTATAATAATCAGAACACTGTATGCTGGCATTAGATATATAGACGAATAGAATTGACAGTCCAGCAATAAAACCATATATCTATGGGCAATTGATTTTTAAGAAGGGGACCAAGGCCATTCAATGAGGAGAGAATAGTTTCTCTAATAAATGGCACTGGGACAACTGGATATCCACATGTGAAAGAATGAAGTTGGACCTTTGTCTCACACCATATATAAAAATTAACCCCAAATGGATCAACAAACCTAATAAAGAACTAAAACTACAAAACTCTTAGAAGATAACACAGGGGTTAATCTTCATGGCCTCATTTTTGACAGTTGATTCCTAGATATGAAAGTAAAAGTACAAAAAACAAAAGGTAAATTGAACTTTATCAAAATAAAAAGTGTGCATCAAAGATTATTATCAAGAAAGTAAAAAGACAACTTACAGAAAGGGATAAAATATTTGCAAAATATATATTTTCTATTATGCAGAATATATTTTTTTAAACTCTTACAAAGTTCTCTTATAGAAAATATAAAGAACATCAAAAAGACAAAAACGTTCAATTAAAAAAATGAGCAAAGGATTTGAATAGACATTTCTCTAAAGAAGGTATTCAAATAACCAATAGGCATGTGAAAAGATGCTCAACATCATTAATCATTAAAGAAATACAAAACAAAACCCCAGTGAGATACCACATCATACTCACTAGGATGTCTAGATTTAAGGGAATAAAACAAACCAGAAAATAAAAAGCGTTAGTGGGGATGTGGAGAAATCGGAACTCTCAAGTATTGCTGATGGGAATGTAGCTGCTTAGAAATCAGTTTAGTAGTTGCTCTAAAAGTTAACTGTAGAACTACCATATGACCCAACAATTCTACTCTTGGGTAGGACTGGGGCTTCTTCACAGCACTTGCAAAGTTATTACAAGCTTAGCCCGGCTACATGGGCTGCATCTACAAACACCGACTCTTTAAAATAAAACTACATTTAAAACACACCCGAAAGAATGGGTAATAGGTGTTCAAACAAATACTCGTACACAAATGTTCATAGCAGCACTGTTCTCAATAGCCAAGATATGGAAACAACCTAAACGCCCATCAAGAGATGAATATATAAGCAAGTTGTGGTATATACATATAACGGAATATTATCCAGCTATACAAAGGAGTAAAATACTGATGCATGCAACAACATGGATAAACCTTGAAAACAATATGCTAAATGAAAGACGCCAGACATAAAATGTCACATATTATTCCATTTATATGAATATCCAGGATAGGTAAGTTCACAGATACAGAAAGCAAATTAGTGGGTGTCAGGAGCTAGGGAATGGGGAGAAACTGTTTAGTGAGTACAGGGTTTTATTTTAGGGTCATAAAAATGCTTTGGAACGAGATAGAGGTAGTAGTGGGACAACATCATGAATGTACTAAGCGCTGCTGAATTATTCACTTTAAAATGATTAATTTTATGTTATGTGAATTCCACCTCAATAAAAATAAATAAATACACATTTATGGTAATAGTAATTATCTTTTGGAGAACATAGGAAGCCATGAGTTTATGGTGAGATACACTTTTAAATGAATATGTTGAAAGCTTGGCAAGGAATGGATTTCCACATGGCTTCAATGTACCTTCCCCCAAAATATTAATACAGTAATTGAAGATGCTTACTTTAGGGGAACTGAGTGATGGGTATATAAGACTCTCTGTGCTATATATTTGCTATAAGTCTAAAATTATTTTAAAATAAAAAATTACAAAATGAGATAAATGGGGAAAGATTAAATGTATGTCAGAGATGTCTGGCAGACATTTTCTTACTCGGGTTATCAAAGTGGACATCAACAAGAATGGAACAAATAGAAATTACATGCCATGTGACAGAATGCAGTGAGAAGATGCAGCAGCACTTCTGGGACGTTCCTGCCAAAGGTCCATAACTGGAACCTAATTAGGATGAAACAGACAACCCAAAATGAGGGACAAGTGACAAAACAACTGGCCCATAATCTTTGAAAGTGTCAAGGTCAAGAAAATTGAAGTTAAATTAAGGAAACATCTTAGATTAAAGGATGGTAAAGAGTCGTGACCCTTTACCCTCAAGGATGACAATCAAGTGTTACACCTGAGTCTGAACTGGATCCTTTTGCTCTAGAAATCATTATTGGAATGACTGGCAAAACCTGAATGGGATTTGAGGGTGAGATAGTCATAATGAATGTCCTGATTTGGATGGTAGCATTGTGGTTAAGTAGGACAGTGTTCCTGTTTGTAGGAAATATGCACTAAACTAGTATGGATGGGGTGATGAGGCATCAACGTACCCTTAAACGTTTCTGGGGGAAACATTTCATTTGTACTATACTTGCAACTTTTCTGTAAGTTTGAGATTATTAAAAACAAAGAACAAAAAACCTAAAGCCAATTTACTGAAGGTGCTATTCTTCAAGTGTTTAAAATGTCATTCTGCAACACCAGACTTATGAGAATCGGATTGCAGAAACTGTTTTGGCTGTAAAGGCCAGATCTATCATTATCCTAATGATCTTTCTTTTCTTGGGATAAGTTACCCGTGACATAGCTCATTACCAAGGTGGGGGTGGGGTCAAGAGAGAATCAGGGAAGCATAATGCTGCCTAAGGGAGGAGCTACGTGGAAGTGGGCAGCTCAACCTTGGTGTTGAAGAGAGGTATAATTAGAAACTAGTGCTTACCACAGCTACCCTCATTGCCTTCTCCTCCCCCGTCAACCCGCCACCTGTGACTGGACAATGGCTCCATACTTGGAGGACAGCTCTGTATAAGGGCATTTAATTAATGTGTTGACTCAACTGACTCCTTGCTATTTTACTGACAAACCCATCCACTTTAAGGGCCCCAAGCCTTTCAGAGTAGACTCATTTTTTTTTTTTTTTTTTTAGTTGAGAAAGTGAGAGCTTACCTTTGTAGTACGCTGTCAGAATCTTTTATTAGGACATGGGGTAGGAGCAGGGGACTTTAACTCTGAAAGGTAAGAGAACCTCATTTCTTAGCATAATGGTCGGGGAGCATAAAACAGTCCAGAAGCCACAACATAAAAGTAATGTCTATCAAGTGTGCAGTTAAGCATTACCTAAATATAATAAACTGCAGGCAACAGCATCCACCCAGCAACACACGGTAAGATTACTCCCTTATCCTTTTATATTACAGTATGACAAAACCACTTTCAGAGAGAAATTGAGGCTTCTTCACAGCACTTGCGAAGTTATTACAAGCTTAGCCCAGCTACATGGGCTGCATCTACAAACATCGACTCTTTAAAATAAAACTACATTTAAAACTCTCTGCCTTTCTACTTGACAAACAATCCATGCAGTCAATGGCGACACATATTAGTTGCAGTTCGATCCTTTTTTGGACCTTATTTTATTTCTCATGCTATATTAAGAGACCTTGGAAAGAGGTACCCTATGAAATGAGTGAGAGAACACAGCACCCACTAAAATTCATGTCTCACTTAAGATCCTGATAGAGGGTTGGCAAGAGGTGGGGAGGGATGGCAATGAATTGTTTCCACAAAAACAGCCCTTTGTCCTTGGATAATTACACCACTTTAGCAATAGGTAGCATAATCACTTACCCTCATTTAAACTGCTCCGATAGGTATAACCTGGTCCTTCAAGCACCCTCCTTATCATATAGCAAAGTATTTACATTCCCTGTTTAGCAGGATGTTCTACATCATAACAGCAAGGTCGCTGCAATTCATTAGTGATTAAAGACGAGAAGAAATCAGTAAAAACAGGATAATATCATTTGTCCAGAGAACCTGAAGCCAGTTTGCTAGGAATATGGATAAGTGTTCTATTTACTGATGAGGCCTTTGTCCTAGAACAAGGGTCTGCAAAGTACAGCCCTCAGGCCAAATCCAGCCATCTGTCTGTTTTTATATTATTACATTGTTTTTATAATCTTGTATTGGAACATCACCACACCTATTTTACTTATTATCTATGGCAGCTTTTGCACTGCAATCATGTCTGGCCTGCAGAACCTGAAGTGTTTACCATCTGGCCCTTTACAGAAGTAGTATGCCGACTTCTGTCCTAAGAAACCTCTGGCATATAGCATATCTCTTCTAACACGACTCTGGGTCTCTGGCCACCTGCCTAGTTTAGAGATGTCAGTCATATTCTCCTTGCCTACACAACCTCTTTAGGAAATCTGATCCATCCGCTGGTTGGAATGGGCCGCTCACATGACTCCGCCTGCTGATCACAGCTAATACAGTCGGGGATGGAAATCTGGCCCAATTGCCAATGGAAATGGGCAGGGGAAACAGCGTTTTACCTGGTATCTGTGAAGTTGAAGGCAGAGTTACTATTGCAGCAAACCAAATTAATGTACAAGCTTATGTGAAGAAAGAGGAGCTGTAAACTTTGCAGTGAAGCTTCTATCTGCAGAAAAGAAATTAGGAGCACAGACGCACCATGTATGAGAGACCTCATGGCCCCAAAGGGACAGACAGAAACAACTGATCTGTCTCAACACTTCCTAGTATCCGTGTAGTCTGGCTGTATTTCCTGTCACTTGGGGGGTCTGCAAAGTTTCCTGCATTCCTGAACCTAAATCCCCCTTTGCCTAACCTAGCTGAGTGGGTTTATTTATTTTTAAATAATTGATTCTAGACAAAAATACAACTTCTTACAAGTAGGTACAATATTTATTGAGTTCCTATTATGTGTCAAACATTGTTTCTAGGTGCGCAAAATATAGTGTGAAAACCATAAAAGTCCCTACACTCGTAGAGTTCATATTTTAGTTGGACGTGTATTTGTTTACATTGTTTTGCCTTTCTTTGTAACATCATTCCCACTTGTGAAAAGGAGATGACATACTACTCATCTCATTCGGGTTCATTTAATGATGAAATGAGCTATGTACATGTGTGTGTAAAGTATATTACAGTCCCTGGCAGAAAGTATACATGCAATAAGTGGTGGTGGTTGGTATTGAAAAGAGAAGCTAGAAAAAAATAAAAACAGGTTATAGCCAGAGGGAGGCTTGTGAAGGAGGGCAAATGCAGAGAGGTATAGGTGCAAGGAATCCAGAAGCATAGACTCCTCTATAATGTTGCCTTTTGTAATCCAGAGAGTAACTGCCATTCATTCCTTCAGCCTCCCCAGCAATGATCTGCCTTCCCACACTTGTGACTCATTTATACGGTCCTGTTTTTTTGTTTTTTTGTTTTTTAAGACAGAGTCTTGCTCTGTCACCCAGGCTGGAGTACGATGGTATGATCTCGGCTTACTGCAATCTCTACCTCCCAGGTTCAAGTGATTCTCCTGCCTCAGCCTCCTGAGTAGCTGAGATTACAGGCATGCGCCACCCCACCTGGCTAATTATTTTATTTTATTTTATTTTATTTTATTTTATTTTATTTTATTAGTAGAGATAGGGTTTCACCATATTGGTCAGGCTGGTCTTGAACTCCTGACCTCAAGTGATCCGCCCACTTGGCCTCCCAAAGTGCTGGGATTACAGGCGTGTGCCACTGTGCCCGGCCAGGTACTGCTCTTTTTTACCTTCCCTCCTCCCATAAGCAGAACCACTCTGAGAGATGAAGAAGGAGCTGGGTTTAGTAACCTTACTCAGCCTCTCTCCGACTATGACTGTGGGTAATCATTGTGTTACATGGGCCCCAAATAACCTCCTGGTGATTTCTACCTGCCCAACATGTCAAGCTTTAATTGTAGCCAACTTTGTAACTATGTATAGAAAGGAATCTCAGTCAGATGGGCCAAAAGTGCTTCTAAACAAAGAAAGTTTATTTTGACCAAATCTAAAAACAGAATCTGCTTTAAGAATTTTCTTCAAAATAAAGTATTAATATTTTCCAGAATGGACCAAGGGTGTAGGCAACCACCTAGACCAAAGTAGAACCATGGGGATGGGGAGAGTGTGCTTTTTAAAAGATTTCTGGGCTCAGCCCTCCCCTATCCATTGACTCAGTCTTTGGTGGTGGGGTCCAGGAATCTGTGGTTATAGCAGGCTTCCTGGCAACTGTTAAGCTGGCTAAGCTTGAGGACCACGGACCTGAAATGCTACCATTAGAGATTCTTTGGTTTTACATTTTGACCCTTTTAAAAACTGTAAATATTTCTACAAAAAAGAATACACTAAGAGGCAAACTTTTTTTTTTTTTTTTTTTTAAAGATGGAGTCTCACTCTGGCCAGGCTGGAGTGCAGTGGCATAATCTCAGCTCACTGCAGCCTCCACCTCCCAGGTTCAAGCAATTCTCCTGCCTCAGCCTCCCAAGTAGCTGGAATTACAGGCGTGCACCACCACGCCCAGCTAATTTTTTGTATTTTTAATGGAGATGAGTTTTCGCCATGTTGGCCAGGCTGGTCTGGAACTCCTCACCTCAAGCGATCCGCCTACCTCAGCCTTCCAAAGTGCTGGGATTACAGGCGTGAGCCACCGTGCCATACCTAACATGCAAACGTAATGAGTGTGAGTTCACTTGTAACCACCTATCCAACATCACAGCTCACATAAAGCGAGACTGGAATGGAAAGAGAACAATGGGATCTGGAAGGCACTGGCCTCTGTTAGAGGTATCACAAGCAGAAGAAGGGGAAGAGGGCACTACTTAACAATTTTCCCACAAGTCTATTCTGCCTCCAAGTAGTAGACAGGCCCATGTTGAAGCTTTCGGGTATGTATCATTCCATCAGAAGTTGCATTGAGCTTGACTTCGGTCATGCCTGTCTGAGGATGATCATGATCTTTGCTGTGTGTATGTGTCGAAGTGGCCTTTCTAGGTAAGGCTAGTCTAGCATACCCTTGACAGCGATGCAACCCTTCTCTCAGCAGAAGGAGGAGATGAGTGGGGACCTTTACACTCTCCTTTACAGGTGTTTCCCAGGGGGTGGGGACCAGGGATCTGCCATACAGAGTTCAAAGCTGTTCCTTCCTTGGATAGAACAGTGACCATTAACTGGAGAATCCCTGACCCATTTATTGTTTCTGTCTTTCCCTTTGCTGAATTAAACAACAATCATTACATTTGTGGGAAGCAAGCTTCCTTTCTTATTAAATGCTATAAAGCCAAGCCTTGTGGGCAGCTCGGGCTGATTATCAGGATTTTCAAATTGACTCTTTTACTGTGAAGAAGGAATTTAATGCCGTATCTAGTTTTAATCTGTATCCCATGGTCAGGCGTGTTGTGTTAAAGAATGTGTTAACATTTAAAGAAGGGGGAGCTGATTATATTGATCCTTCTTGTGTAAATTGGCCAAGGTGATCAATTTTGGGTTGTAAACTTTTGATGTTTAAATGCATTACCTTAATACCATTTAAGCACAGTCAATTGTCAACCCCATTAACCCATAGCATACAGTCTGAATTTGGATGTAATTCAACATTTCCAGAATGGTGACATGAGGAGGGGAGTTTAGCAATTTGCAAGCAAAGTAGGTCTGCCTTTCTCTTACAGGTTATTTCTAGTGTGTGGTACTGAAACAGGCAATCATAGGGTCTTTGGCATAGCGATAGATTGCATTGCCAAGATTCCACTCTTCCCATCTTGACTGCAATCATTAGAGAATAACCCGGTTTGTATTAAGTTAGCAGTCAGGCAGTTAATATACAGGTAGAGAAGGATTAATAGTTGTATCTGTTGTTGCAAACCAGCAAGAGGTATGCACAAAGGCAAAGTGTTGTCCGTGTAAAGCTACTGACACAAAGAGGCTAAGTGCCGCAGTTATTTCCACAACCATGATATGTTTCATAAACGCAAGACTGCTTTGACCTGGTGGCAGTAAAATCACCAAGAAATAATCCCCTTCCGAAGGGCCTTCTCTGCCCTTTGTCCATGCAATAGATTCCCTCTATTAGGAAAGAACTTGATTAAATGCTGTTTCAGTTAGGATTAGATACAGCTGTGAGTGACAGCGAACTCCCCCCCCCCAAATTAACAGTGGCTTAAACATACAAAGTTTAATCTGCCCACAGGCGAAATCTAGAGGTTGACAATATGGCTTGGCAGTTCCACATAGTTACCAGGTACATAGGCTCCATCATCCCTAGAGTGTGTTTCTCATGCTTATGACCAAAGATGCTTGCTTTAACTCTGGCTATCATGTCACCTCTTTAGACAGTAGGAATAGAGGGGAAAGCACAGTGCATCCGTTTTCTTTAAGGACACTGCAGAAGTCACATGTGAAATTTTAACTTATACACTAATGACAGACCTTAGCCACGTGACCATACTGAGGCTGGGAAATGTAGTATTAAGCATGTTTTCTGCTAAATTCAGGATTCTGTTACAAATGGAGAGAACATGTATTGAGTGTCAACTGGCTGTCTCTGTCCCAGGTACTGTGTATGTTGGAGGTGGGGAGAAAATAACCAAGCCAAGCTTTTTTTCAGTTTCCCCGCTATCATGTATCAAACACTCCCTGTTTCCCCTTGTCTCAACCCATTTAAAATGTTTCTGGCAACTGAAGCGAAATAAAAAAACACCTAGAAAAAGCCAAGGGAAGGGTAAGGGGGCACAGGTAACATGAGCGTTTCTCCCCCAAATGGTGTCAAAGCATTTTTTTATTTGCTTATTTTATACGGTAGAGTCTGGGCATCAGTTCTGTCTCATCCTTACTCTGGTAAACTAAGAATGTGATTTTTTTCAATGCATTTGCAACTTTCATTAAAGCACACTGCATGAACCCCTAACATTTTTAAATAAAGATAACTTACCTGTGATTTTGGAAACTCCAGAAGGCACCTACTTACCTGCCTATCCTATCTACCATTCCAGATGCCCCTGGTTGTCCATGGGGAGGCTCACAGAAACCTGGAGCCTCAAGGTATCCCTAAATCATGTGCCCAGGGTCCAAGATTCAGTTTGATAAGCCAGGGGACTAAGTCTTGGAACTTTAATAATAAAACAATTCACGAAATTCCATGATCTACTTTACCAAAGAGCCATTGATATTAAATGTATTATGAATGTTATTTGGTTGTTTTTATTTGTTTTAAACATACCTAATTACTCCAGTTTGTAGCTGGACTGATCAGTTCTACCAAAGCAAAATTTCAGTGTAAATAATTAATGCATCAAAGCCTTTAAAAAGAGATTGATCCCTCCCAGGTTAAACATGCCCCTTTGCAATCTTGTTTACACTATTACTTTGCTTAGCTAACCACTCATTCAGAGATAGTGCAATGGTAATTTGAACAGTAACTGGGCAGGAATTGAATCACAAATTCTGAATTACTGGGGCCCAAAATAATGAGGCTGTACTGTACAGTCATTTCTTGATTATTCACATCAATGAATGTAACACTGATAATTTTTAAATCATTTCTATTTTACCTTTAATATTATTTGGAGGGAAGTTACCTTCTCAATTACATTTTGCTCAGGCTTCTACTAAACTTAAATTTGTATTCCCTCAGCACACATAGATGGGCAGTCAAAGAAACAGTCAAGAAGCATAAAATAGAGAGTTGTGCAAAGCTGGTCTGGGATGAGTCATTAAACATAGCTAATTCACAGGTTGAGAATCATCTTTATTAGAGATTTCTTCATTTCTAAAGATGTGTTCAACAAACCTCATCAAACAAATGGGAATTCTTAGTTCCTAATAAAAGGTTCCTAAGGAAGACTTTCTTCAATCCCAGGGGAGCCCAGTGACCCTAGTACTGTATTGTGGGCCCTGGCACATGGTTTAGGGATACTTTGTGGCTCCAGGTCTCCATGAGACTCCTCTTGGACAACCAGGGGCATCTGGAATGGTAGACAGGATAGGCAGGTAAGTAGGTGCCTTCTGGAGTTTCCAAAATCACAGGTAAGTTATCTTTATTTAAAAATGTTAGTGGCTCAAGTAGTGTGCTTTAATGAAAGTTGCAAATGCGTTGGGAAAAAAAATCACATTCTTCATTTACCGGAGTAAAGATGAAACCGATTGGGAGGCCGAGACGGGCGGATCACGAGGTCAGGAGATCGAGACCATCCTGGCTAATACGGTGAAACCCCGTCTCTACTAAAAAATACAAAAAACTAGCCGGACGACGAGGCGGGCGCCTGTAGTCCCAGCTACTGGGGAGGCTGAGACAGGAGAATGACGTGAACCCGGGAGGCGGAGCTTGCAGTGAGCTGAGATCGGCCACTGCACTCCAGCCTGGGCGGCAGAGCAAGACTCCGTCTCAAAAAAAAAAAAAAAAAAAAAAAAAAAAAAAAAAAAAAAAAAGATGAGACCGAGCTGATGCTCAGACTAGCATATAAAATGAACAAATGAAAAGAAAGGCCCACTGGGGAAGCAGTATTTCATTTTGGTTAAGAACACAAGACAACATAGTTCAAACACCACTTTTTTTTTTCACTTGTACCTTAAAGATTCTGTAATTCAGTGTCCTCATTTGTAAAATAAAGAATATTCTTCCTACCTTCAAGAGCAAGGGCTTAGCAAGGTGCCTGGCCAATATTATCATCATTATAGCTGTCATTAATAGTGACAATATTTGCTGACTTTATGTCACAATAGAGCAAAACTCAACAACTTTTAAAATGACATACAGTCCCATTGGTTGTGAGGTGTAACAAGCTTAGCCAATGAGGTTCCCCAGTCATTGGTCTTTAACCATTACACAGTGTTTAAATCTCAGGTAACCTTTATATGCGTTGACACTACTTGAAAACCCGTTATGAACTGTGTGTGAGTGTAACTGGAAAGGTCACTGTGGGATCAATAGTACCTTCCAAACTAAGCACATGTGAAGTCTGTCTTCTGATTACTGAGTGTGGCCACTATCCAAATTACCTGCCACCTAGACTCTCCATATGCCACAACATATTGTATACACGTAAGAAATTCCCAGGCTCAAATGGTATTTCAATGATTTTAAAGACATACTCATAGATCACAATTGCCAAACAGAAAAGTTAGAAAAACATACAGCAACAGTGGAATAGAACAGAATAACAAAATGTGTAAAAATCTGTCTAGAGTCAGTCAACAAAGCACATTCTTTGTTGTCTCTTATGGAAGGGCAAATCTTTCAAAAAGCAGTGTTTATTCCTCCTCAGCGTCTTATTCTACGAACACTGTATAAACTATTTGCCAATCTCTCTTTAGAAGTATTTATCATTGCACTACCTACAGCACCAGATCCAGGGTATGTGAGAAATTAAAAGAATGAGATCACTTCTTATTCAGACTCTAGCCATAAAAATTAAGGTGTAGAATTTGTCGGATGGCAGAATGCAGCTAGAAGCTGCACTAGCTGGTATGTATATCTATAAGTTGTTAGGGATGTCACAAGGAATTTGATGAAAATAATACTTTAAGTACTGATATTTGGGTATTGTCTTCATCCACCTTGTGTTGCCATAAAGAAATACCTGAGTCTGGGTAATTTATAACAAAAAGAGGTTTATTTGGCTCATAGTTCTGCAGGCTGTACAAGAAGCATGGCACCAGCATATGTATCTGGTGAAGGCCTCAGGGCTGGTTCCACTCATGGCAGAAGGCGAAGGGGAACTGATATATGCAGGGATCACATGGCAAGGGAAAAGGCAAGGAAGAGAGAAGAGGGAGATTCCAGGCTCTTTTTAGCAACCAGCTCTCATGGGAACTAACAGAGCAAGAACTCACCCTTCCGGGAGGGCGCCAAGTTATTCACGGGGGACCCGCCCCCATGACCCACACACCACCCCTTACATCCCACCTCCAACATCAGAGTTCATTTCCACAAGAGATTTAGAGCAGACAAACATCCAAACTATAGCAGTTATCATTTAATTTTTTGAACAGGAGCATGAAATCAAAGTTATCCTAAGGGCATCACTTTCATTTACTCACATTCCATTAATGCTTTCTTGGGTGGTAGAGAAAGGGGCAGAGTTACACACAGGAAACAGAGTATTTCCTGTAACTCTGGGCATATTCAAAGATATGAGATTAGACTTCAACATCCTCCTTCTTGTATGTTGCAACTGGAAAAAGAGAAGCTGCTAACCACTAATTTAGAGTGCACTGCAGGGCACCTGCTGCCACCAGACTTTGCCTTGCTGAGAACTCCTCATTTCATTCTGCTTTCTCATCCTCCCTCTCATTGCTACCCCTAACTCCTTCAAATCTAGAGACCCTATACCTGGGACTTTTTCTTAGGATGTATTTATTACTAATCAGAGTATTAAAAATACCATTTTTTTTCATTCCTCTTTTCTGTGGGACCACATGCTTTTGGAATGCTCATGGCCCCACAATGAGATATGTAGATAAATTCACATTTGCCTGACAACTTATATCATGTTGAGGTAAGAAACACTTTGGACAAAAAACCTAAAAATGTATCTTAGGTAAATGGTGAAGTCCAAGTACAGAAATACAGAGTGACATCCTCACCTATCCCCCAAGGTCACGTTATGGCTGTGTGATAATGAGGAAGTTTGCCTACAGGAGTTTAAATTGCTCTGAGATAAGCTAGGTAATAGTAACCTTCTTCTTTATTGATGATTTCTGGGGCTATTAAATGAATGCTTTTTAAAAGGGGCTAAATAAATGTTAAGTAGTAGTGTAAGCTAATTTCACTTTAAAAAATGAATAATGAAATCTGTGCTTCATTTATCATTTATGGCAATGCAAGTCTATCAGAGGAAGCCAGTCATTTTTTCAGCTTTCATGGCAAATTTGCAATTCAGAAATAATTTTGGGGGTTTTTTATGCATCCCTGCCTCATTAACTGTTGAGATTGGTGCCTGCTTGTTGGTTTCGTGTCCATTCCCCCGCAATCTGTTGAGAACAAATTGTAAATAAAAGAATACGTTGATGAAACAGTATGGGCCTGAGGTTGAGAAAAAAGGTTAGGGTGGAATAGTGAATTCAGTCTGGAAATGCAATTAAGAGGCCTACAATGGACACTCACAGGTCTGAATAAACCCAATTTATTATTTGTCCCACTTTTTCACAATACACACTAAGCCATCTTAGCCATCTGTGTATGCTTGTCTAAGGCTCTGGTTTTTCCCTTGGATAGAAGATCCAGGCAAGAGGGGTGATGTATTCTCCATGTTTGAATATTATGGCTAGATGGTTGCATTGTAGGATAAGGAAGCACTCTTACATGAAGGAATAGATCATCATCACAAATTCCTTTTCAAAATATGTTGGCCCACAGAGTTTGGGTTAAATCTCTCTATATTAACCAATGTTACTTCACATCTTTAAAATATATATACTCGGCCAGGCATGGTGTCTCATGCCTGTAATCCCAGCACTTTGGGAGGCTGAGGCGGGTGGATCATGAGGTCGGGAGTTCGAGACCAGCCTGGCCAACATAGCAAAACTCTGTCTGTACTAAAAAATACAAAAAATTAGCTGGGCATTGTGGCAGGCACCTATAATCCCAGCTACTCAGGAGGCTGCAGCAGGAGAATTGCTTGAACCTGGGAGGGGGAGGTTGCAGTGAGCCAAGATCCTGCCATTGCACTCCAGCCTGGGCAATAGTGCAGACTCTGTCTCAAAAATAAATAAATAAATATATAATATATATATATATATATATATATATATATACACACACACACACACACACACACACACACATATATACAGTCAATATTGAGGTACAAAATAATATTTATAAAATATTAATGCATTTATGAAGAATAATGATACAATGAACATGTGTCTCTACTACCACCTAATTTTAAATATAACAAATGACCATCAACTTCAATGTCTCCTGAGTACCCTTCTTTGATCCTATTCCTGTCTATACTCCTGAGAGGTACTCACTATTTTGAATCATGTGTTTAGCATTCTCTTGCATTTCTTCATAGTTTTATCACATAAATTTATATCTCCATATAACATTTTGTTTAGTTTTGTATGATTTGGAGCATAGTTTTCGAAAAACAAGAACATGTTATTTTTCCACTTGCTTTTTTCATGCAATATCTTGAGAATCATCTGAGTGGTGTGAAGATGTACTTTGCTAACTTTCACTGCTATGTAGTATTGAGGATATAACACAATCTATCAATCCATTCCACTATCAATACATCTTTGGTTTGTACCAGTTCAGGGCTGATATTCGGGTACTGTCTTCGTCCATCTTGTGTTGCCGTAAAGGAATACCTAAGGCTGGGTAATTTATAACAAAAAGAAGTTTAGGGACAGCAATTCTATAAACATTCTTGTCCATGTCTCCAACTGTGTGTGTTTTGCTCATTTCACTATGAGGTTATCTCTTTTTCTTATTAATTTAAAGGATACATAAAAATATGTGTGTGTGTGTGAGTGTGTATATGTGTATGTCTGTGTATACATGTAAAGCCTGGATACTAATCCTGTGTTCATCATATGTGTTGCAAATATCTTCTTCCAAATTATAGTTGGTCATTTTATTTCTTTATGGCTTTTAATGAACAGAAATTCTTGCTTGATTTTAATGATGTTGAATTGCCGTCAATCTGAAGCATGAAATTCAGTGAAAGCTGTCATGGCTTCCTTAATATTATAATTGCAGTACATTTATTTGGTTTGGTTTTTGCATTGTTATTATTAGAGAAAGTGAGATTTCTATAGCTCAGGTCTGAAGAACATGCTCACTCCATCTAGGTGGACAGCGAATCCCAAATGAATTGTTACTATCTTGTTGACTTTACAAATAGCCTTCTGTTAACCAGGTAATATTTTAATGGAGTAGCATTTTTTACACTGCATATATTTTCTAATTATCATTGCCAAGTAGATGTGAAGATTTGAGCCTTGAGAAAGAGATGAATAGATGAGAATTTATGGCAGTTTTAAAGGGTGGTACTTTATATTATATTTTTTGTTTGTTTTGTGTGTTTGTTTTACTTGGGGACATTTTTATGTGTCATAAAAGGAAAACCATTCAATTGCATTCTTCAAAGAAAGTTTTATTAGCAATTACAGTTTTAAAACACAACTCTGGGCCTTCTCCCATGCCTGAGCCTGGGATGAGGTGATACAATATAGTAGTCAAGAGCGATCTTTCTGAAGTTACTTCCAGCTCCACCATTTCCTAGATATATAAATTTTGCCAAGTCACTTAATCCCCCAAGCTTAGTTACCTCATCTGCAAATGGAGATAAATGAATATCAAATGAGATAACCCATGTGAAGTATAACTAAGATGACTATTTGACCTGTTAGTTGATAAAAAATTGCACCAATGTAGCTATGGCAAACTCCCTGCATCTTTTAATAAGGAGCACAAAAGCCCTTCACCTCTCTAAAGGAAATGGTCTGTTCTTCTATGAATAATGTTCATGAACAGCAAAAGTTTCAGTTAATCTGACTTTTCTTTCAACCATGACTGTATTCTACCCAAGCATTCTACCCATTGCATTCTACAGCAATGTCTACAGCAGGGCAAGGCAATAGTAATTGAGCCCAATATGTTTAAGATTGTTTGCTGTAGTTTTTAGCTGATCAAAAAAGTGTTGACTGAGCTGACTTCTTCAGTATGCAATTGCACATACAGTTTATTTATTAATGATCACCAATGGCCTCCACAATTTGGATGTAACGGTTAAACAATTACCTATTGCATTTGAACTGAAAAAAAGAAGAAAGAAAGTCATTTAATTGCTAGTAATTTTTTCTCATTATACAAAAGCCCTTCCTTACTGCTTGATAACATAATAATAACAGCCAGATAAAACAGTGATTTGGCACTCAATAACTCGTTTCCCTCCTTAATAGCCAAACTATAAATCCCAAATGACCTCAGATAGCATGTAAGCCATAGGGCTGAA